>NC_083231.1:69969668-70581367 GCF_032191835.1 Heteronotia binoei
ACTCAGCTTAGAGGGAACACTGCTGACAATGCTGCACAGTGATTAGGAGATGAGAAGAAAGGTAAGTGGCCATTTATTATAGTTAAAAATGAACCATGTTAGTACATAGTTAATCATAAGGGTAGGTAGCATTGGAAGAAAAATGTCTACAAAGGGCATCATTTTTTCAGAAAAAAATAGAAGTTGTAGGATAGGTATCTAATTGGTACAGACTATGAGTAATTTTTTTCCACAATAAAATGATCCCACACTTTATTAAGCCAGGTTGTCCTAGAGGGGACTGTGGATGCCTTCAAGTATGATGCAATTGCAGATCTGGCAGCCATGAGTAGACTAGTTATTAAGTCTCAGCAAGGTTTAGGTATGGGTACCATGTCACAGTTGTTGAGAAAGAGCAGTACAGGTGAAAGAGGAATTGTATAAGACGTAATCATTTTTAATTGCTCAAGGACATCAGTCCAGAATTCTTTTAGTTTTGGGCATTCTCATCAGCAGTGGGTGTAAACAACAATGAATTGGATGAGATTCCAAATCATGTGTAGCTGCAGAATATGACAGAACAAGATTACCAAGTGGGTTAGGGAGCAGCTGTGGTAGACTATACATGTTGTTAATGCAGAGTAGGGATGTGCAAAAAAAAAAAAAAATTGGTAGTACACGGATTCAGAAATATACGGGGTGGGGGGGAATACGGAATCCCATATATTTCTGAATTCCATAGTCGGAATAGCCGCATAGACGGTAGATGTGTGGCTATTTCCAAATATACGGTCCCATTATACCCTATGGGCCATTGAAATCAATGAATCATAATCATTGAAGCCGCCCTGCCACACAAAACACAATCTGCTCAAGGTCTGCTCTGCAGACCTGGCTGCAGCAAACCCAGATGCCATCTCTCCAGCCCTGCCCCAAAGAACGTGGGGAGAGCTGACCAAGCACAACAAGCATGCTGGCTCTGGGTCTCTCACCCAGGTGCCAGCTTCCCTGCCACAGAACACACACTCTACAGATGCCAGCTCTCCAGCCCTGCCCCAAACAACACAACTCTCAAACAAGAGAAGCGGTGGACAGATCCAAACAACAACAGATCCAAACAGAGACCACTGAGAAACAACTGTTAAAAAAGTGACCCTTTTTAACAATGAAAATTAGGCCAAACAGCCCCCCCTCCACAAGAACCAGAACCAGAAGAGAAAAGGAACAACAGCAGCACAACACAGCAGCAACAAATCATAAGAACATAAGAGAAGCTATGTTGGATCAGGCCAATGGCCCGTCCAGTCCAACACTCTGTGTCACACAGTGGCCAAAAATTTATACACACACACACACACTGTGGCTAATAGCCACTGATGGACCTCTGCTCCATATTTTTATCTAAACCTCTCTTGAAGGTGGCCATGCTTGTGGCTGCCACCACCTCCTGTGGCAGTGAATTCCACATGTTAATCACCCTTTGGGCGAAGAAGTACTTCCTTTTATCCGTTTTAACCTGGTAATCAAACACAGAATCCTTTTAAAACAGTAAAAAACTTAACTTTTAACAATACAGGAACTTTACCAACCCCTCCCCCCCCCCAAAAAAACCCCCCTTCACCCTAACCCCAAGAAATCCAAGTCACCCAAATCAGGAAAAGTAAAAGGACACTGCACTTTTAAAAGTAAGATATGGGCAAATTGGCAAAAAAAAACCCCATCCCAGGCCCCTCCCCCAGCAGAACCCCCTAACCCTAACCCCAAATAAGCTACCCACCACCCAAATCTGGATAAGTAAAGGGACTCTGAATCTTAAAAAGTCCTTTTACCAACTAAAATAAAAACAAGAATCCCAAGACTGTCTTACCTTAGATGTCTTCTCTACTCCAGGCAAGTCTGGTAAGGCTGAGAGAGAGCAGCAGCAGCTGAGGCCAAGGGCCAGCACAGCACAATCTCTCTCACACACCAACACACACCAACATAGCAGCAATGGAGGAGTCCAGCCATGCAGACTCCTTAAAAAGGTTCTCTGGCCCTACAGAGAGCAGTTTCAAAAAAATAGCACTGCTCTGTGATTGGCCAGACAACAGTGCTTACTTGGATACCCAAGTAAACAAAAGATCAAAAGAACAACAATGTTGCTGATGGCTGGGGGATCAGCTACACAACAGCCCTGCAAAGCATGCATTTGCAATGCATTTTGCAAATGCATGCTTTGGATTGGCTGCTGGGGCTCCTCTTCCCCCTTCCTCCTTGATCCCAGGGAGGCTATGGGAGAGGCGGGAAAAGGCTACCAAAGGTGGGTAAGGAAGCAAGCAGCTCCCCTGAGGCGGCAGAAACCCCTTTCCCACCTTTTCCATGGATTTCTGTATACTTCTGAATATCTATACGGAAGTATACGGGGAGCCATACTCAGCTCCTACATAATGGGCCCCAATTGGATTTGGCTGTATGCGATTCCAGTTCAGAAATTCCAGTTCAGAAATTCCAGTATCAGGGTACTGATACTGGACTGGGTATTGATGACAACCCAGCCCAAACCTTTGGATTATCCTGGAAGAGGGGGTACATATAAACGTTAAATAGCATAGGGGAAAGGATCACTGTTGTTAGATCTAATAGCAACAGCAGCACCAACCCAGCCAATCCAGATGTTGCCAAAGATCTTTTGTGATGGTGACCAGTGCTGTCTCCATCCCATACCCAGGGAGGAAGCCAGACTAAAATGGATCCAGGATAAAGGAATCTTCCAGGAAAGCCTGGAGCCATTTAGCTACTGCTCTTTCTACTACCTTACCCAGAAATGGAAGATTCGAAACTGGGTTGTAGTTGTCTGGATCCATAGGTCTCACCACTGCCTCTTTTAAAGTCCCTGTAAAATCCCAGAACTCAGGGACACATAGATGTATTTGCCGGGGGGGGGGGGACATATTCCTTCATTGCTAGCTTTCACTGGACATGATGGACATGAGTCCAAAAGGCAAGTTATGGGCTTCACAGCATACAGGATCCTATCAGCTTCATCCTGAGAAAGTGTGATGGCCACTTTCACTTTCATGATGGTCAATTTCTGAACCTGAAGATGGCCAAGTGGTCTACAGTTCTTGTACTATATAAATAGTGGTTGGCAGGTCCTGATGGAGTGATAAGATTTTATCTGTGCATTTCTGAATTGCTAATCAATTTCCAGTAGCCTCAGCTAGATATGTTTGATCACCTCTTGGTTCAATCAGCAGCCTTTCTGCAAGCTGTGCACATGTACATGAAGCTGCCTTATACTGAATCATACCATTGGACCATTAAGGCTAGTACATCTACTCAGACTGTCAGTGGCTCTTTGGGGTCTCTGGCTGAGGTCTTTCACATCACCTACTACTGGTCCTTTTAACTGGAAAACTGGGGGGGGGGGTTGAACCTGGAACCTTCTGCATGAACTTACCATTCCTGGGTAAGGTAGTTGAGAGAGCAGTTGCCAAACAGCTCCAGGTCTTCCTGGATGAAGCATCTGGGACCCAGCCATGGGATGGAGACAGTGTTGGTCACCCTCACAGATGACCTCTGTAGGCACCTAGATCAAAGTGGGTCACAGTTATTTGTCATGCCATAGAAGGGTCCCTGGCCCCCTTGCAGGATCTCACAGAAGAATTGCTAAAGCTCCTACTGTTGGGAAATTTTATGAAGAAAATTATTTAAACTTTCCCAGACAGTTCAATGGACCGCTGGATCACAAAATAAATTGAGAGATCTTTAGTATTGAAAAATATGTATTTTATTTCTAAAGGGATAGGGACACTGGGATAAAAATAATAACACTCAGGGCTTTTTTTGTAGCAGGAATTCCTTTGCATATTAGGCCACACACCCCTGATGTAGCCAATCCTTCTGGAGCTTACAGTAGGCCCTGCACTAAGCCCTGTAAGCTCTTGGAGGATTGGCTACATCAGGGAGGTGTAGCCTAATATGCAAAGAAGTTCCTGCTACAAAAAAAGCCCTGATAACACTATAGACTACATCCTTACTCTATCACTAACAAGCTTGGTACTCAGTCAGCTCTCCCAGATCCAAAACTGCCAACTGTTCTTCTTTAACCATCATTTTTCAACCCTCTGCTTAACATTCCATCAACTCTCATCTCATTGGCAGTGAGCTAGATATCCCTTCCTGAGACATCTAAACAAAACAAACTAATGAACATATTTAACTCTATAATGACTGAACTTTAGACATTGCCTAGACATGCAATATAAATAGAATTCCAACACCTACATCTTTGCAAGGCTTGTTCTTTCCACTTAAGTAACCACACTATGATATTTAACTATTGTACTTGCTCAAAATTGAACATTGGACAGGCTCAAATTCAGGTCCATTTCAGTAAAAGCAACCTAGAAGTACTTTTTAACACAGATAAATACCACTAATAGGAAAGTGGAATGCAGACATGAACAGAAAGGAGCCAGTAACACTGGGTGGTAGTATAGTGTGTAAAAAGAAGTGATAAAATGTCATGGGTCCAGAATGCTGATAGTTCCCCTCCACAGACTTAAGAAACAGAGCTCCAGACCATTCCCAAATCCCATGATTGTTGACACTGACAGACTTCATAAAACATAACTTGTTGACTGCTTAAATGCTATTGCTATACTCATCTTGTTCACTTTTCTCAAGTTATGTTATAATCTCGTCCTTGAGTTCGGGTCTTCTCTACAATGAAAAACACAGAGCAAGAAATTCATTATATTGACTTGTTTCTCTTGGTGGATGTCTACAAATTACTGAAATTCCCAGAACAAGACAAAATGAAGCAGTTTTTCACTTAACAAAGGTACAATCTTACATACTTTATGTCTCATTGTCCACATGGCAAAACGGCTCTGCAACAGGCTATACCAGGATCCAAAGAGCGATTTGAAAAGTTAGAAGTGTAAAAATAAAGGGTATTTAGATATGATCCATATTTCGCTTAATAACTTGGTTTTTTTTTTTAAATAAGAAGCATAACTCCTGAAGGACTTTGAAAGGAATACTGAGGACCTGGACAGAGTAAATCACAGCATCATAGAATCACAGAGTTGGAAGGGACCATACTAGGGTTGCCAAGTCCAATTTAAGAAATATCTGGGGACTTTGGGGGTGGAGCCAGGAGACTTTGGGGGTGGAGACAGGAGAAATTAGGGGTGGAGCCAAGATCAAGGCTGTGACAAGCATAATTGAACTCCAAAGGGAGTTCCGGCCATCACATTTAAAGGGACGGCACACTTTTTCAATGCCTTCCTTCCATAAGAAATAATGAAGGATAGGGGCACCTTTTGGGGCAGCTCGTAGAATTGGACCCCCTGGTCCAATCGTTTTGAAACTTGGGGGATATTTTGGGGAGAGGCACTAGATGCTGTACTAAAAATTTGGTGCCTCTACCTCAAAAAACAGCCCCCCACAGAGCCCCAGATACCCGTGGATCAATTCTCCATTATTTTCTATGGGAATAAATCTCCATAGGGAATTTATTTATTTATTTATTTATTCCATAACTTATATCCCGTCCTTCCCACAAGTGGCTCAGGGTGGCTTACAACAAACAATAAAACAATAAAATCGGAACAAAGTTATTACATTTAAAATCAAGCATTTAAAACCTAAAAACCTTAAAATTTTTACATTGAAACTATACAGTATAATCACAAAAAATCACAAAAAATCACAGAGTTCCCAGCAGACATTTCCCTCCCCTCCCCCCCCCGCTTTCTGACGACCCTGAAGCGGGGGGAGGGCCTCCAAACCGGGGGATCCTCTGCCCCTACCTGGGGATTGGCAACCTTAGACTATACAAGCCATCTAATCAAACTCCCTGCTCAATGCAGGATCAGTCTTGACCATCTGTGACAAGTGTTTGTCCAGCCACTCCTTAAAGACTGCCAGTGTGGGGGAGCTCATCAGCTTCATTTGTAGCTGATTCCACTGTTGAACAACTCTCACTGTAAAGAAGTTTTTCCTAATATTTGTCTGGTACCTTCCTAACCTTAATTTAAAACCATTATTGTGAGTCCTCTCATCTGCTGTCAATAGGAACAGTCCCCTGCCCTCCTGTAAGTGACAGCCCTTCAAATACTTAAAGAGAGCAATCTTGAGCCAGCTACCTTAACCTCCTTTTCTCCATTCTTCTCCATTCCCATATTCCTCAGTCCATCACAGGGCTTGGTCTCTAGGTCACTGATCATCCTTGTCACTCTCCTCTGTGCTCACTCCATTCTGTCCACATCCTTTCTGAAGTGAGGCCTTCAGAACTGCACACAGTACTCCAGGTGTGGCCTGACCAATGCAATGTACAGTGGGACTATGGCATTTTTCCAATTTGGATGTTATGCCTCTTTTGATACACCCCAAGTTCGTGTTAGCCTTTTTTGTCACTGCATCACACTGGCTGCTCATATTTAACTTACGGTCCTCCCATACCCCAACATCTTGTTCACAGACATGACTACACTTCTGCCCACTTTTCCAGCATGTTCAGATCTTGTTGAATTCTATCTCTCTCTTCTGGTGTGTTTGCTGCTCCTCCCAATTTGGTATCATCTACAAATTTATAAGCTTGTAACCTGATCAAAGAAGGAAATGAGGTTGGTCTGGCAGGACCTGTTAGGGACAAATCTGTGCTGACTTCTCCAGATCATCAAGTTGTCCTTTAGATGCAGCCCTGGCACTAGGGGTTCTGGCACCCCAGGCAGAACCCTGCCCCCCCCACAAGGACTCTACTTGTGTGCACTTTGTGCGTGTGGCCAATGAAGTCACCAGAAGTGACGTTATCAGGATGTGCACTTTGTGCGAATGCTCAGCCCACCCCATGCTAGGTCCTCTCCTGCTTCAAAGGGAGCTGGGAGAGGGCTGGGCAAGAGGCAGACTGAGCCGCGTGTTCTTTGAGAATGCATGGCTTGGTCCACCCCTTGCCTGGCCCTTTCCTGTTTCAGAGGGAGCCGGGAAGAGACTGCTTCCTTCTTTCTTTTTCAAGGCTCTGCAAACTCTGTAATGTAATGTGAGCTTCATTCTTTCTAAAGTATGAGTGCTAAGATGGCTAGATCTTTTCTACCAAATATCCTCTGATTAATTTCTGTGAGACCTTCATTAGCAATCTGAAGACTAGGTGCAGGTGTTAATGACCAGAAACCACTGTTTTTCAGCTCTTCATGACTAGGAGATAGGCACTGATCTTACAACTTCAAGATAAAGGACAATAAAAGAAAGAAAAGTCAATAAAATAAGGATTTCATAGCAACAGGTGTTACATGTCTTTTCTCCCTGCTGAGGTTAAGACTAGTTATGTTGATCACACCTTCTTTCTACAGGATTTTCCCTTCTGTCTTCTTTCTTGCTGAGTGGCCCTTTTATCTCTTTTCTAGTTATTTGGTTGTCTATGGCTGTCCCACTCATTCCAAATGGGGAGGGATGGTGGCTCAGTGGTAGAGCATCTGCTTGGGAAGCAGAAGGTCCCAGGTTCAATTTCCGGCATCTCCAACTAAAAAGGGTCCAAGCAAATAGATGTGAAAACCCTCAGTTTGAGACCCTGGAGAGCCGCTGCCAGTCTGAGCAGACAATACTGACTTTGATGGACCAAGGGTCTGATTCAGTATAAGGCAGCTTCATATGTTCACTTTATTTTAGACAGAAAGACAGGCAGACAGATGATAGATAGACAGACAGACAGACTGTGGTGAGCTGGCTAAGGAAGAGCAGGTTGAAGATGAACACACCAAAGATGGAGGTACTGTGGTTGGGGAGAGCGGGGTTGGAGTTAGAGCATCGACTGTTGACTCTTGATGGGGCGCTATTAACACCAATGCCTACTGTCAAGAGCTTAGGAGTGACACTGGACACCTCGCTTTCAATAAAGGTCCAGGTCACACATATTGCCAAGGTGTCATTTTTTCCTCTTTGTCAACCTTGGCAGCTAGCTCCTCTCCTTTCTCGCTTGGACCTAGCCACAGTAATCCATGCAATGGTCACCTCCAGACTAGACTACTGTAACTCACTCTATGCTAGCCTACCCTTGAGTCTGATCTGGAAGCTCCAACAGGTTCAAAATATGGCAGCACGAGTCCTGGCAAGAACACCACAGACAGCACATATTCTACCCTTGGTGCACCAGCTACTGCTGGTTGAGTACTGGGTTAGATTCAAGGTTTTGGTTATGACCTTTAAGGCCTTGAGCAGTCTGGGACCAATATATCTTTGGGACTGTCTCCTCCATATATCCCTGGAAGGGCGTTGCGCTCCAGTAGTCGAAATCTGCTGATGATCCCTGGTCTGAAAGATGTCCAGCTGTCCTCAACAAGGGGCAGGGCTTTTTCTGTCCTGGCCTCAACTTGGTGAATGTTCTGCTAGAAGACATCAGGGTCCTGCAGGACCTTTTACAGTTTTGCAGGGCCTGTAAGGCAGAGATGTTCTGCCGAACTTTTGCATAAGCACAGCGATGGTTGCTGTGCTGGCAGCTTTCCCTCTCCAACCCCTCTTGGAGAGATCCCCCCACCCCTGATGTGATGTACTGACTAAGAGCACTTTAAAGACACCATCAGGATTTGTAATTTTTGTACTGTAATTGATTTTATATATAGATATGTATTTTTAATGTTGTGCATTGCCCTGAGCAATTCATTAAATGTAATAAATGATGATGAAGAAGAAGAAAGAAAGAAAGAAAGAAAGAAAGAAAGAAAGAAAGAAAGAAAGAAAGAAAGAAAGAAAGAAAGAAAGAAAGAAAGAAAGAAAGATAGTAGATAGAAAGATAGTAGATAGATAGATAGATAGATAGATAGATAGATAGATAGATAGATAGATAGATAGATAGAGAGAGAGAGATAGAGATAGATAGATAGATAGATAGATAGATAGATAGATAGATAGATAGATAGATAGATAGATAGATAGATAGATAGATAGATAGATAGATAGATAGATAGATAGATAGATAGATAGATAGATAGATAGATAGATAGATAGATATTTCCCTTCTTAACTGGCCAGGGAGCACTTCTCCTTAGAAGAAGCTATTTTTCCTTTTCTTTCTTTTTCTTTCTTTTTGCTTGAATGAGGATCCTCCTTGAACCACTTATTTTCTTAGCTTACTCTCCATTCCAAAATCAGTGCTTAACTGTCTCTTCTTCAACTGTCAGTACCCTACTGTCATTCCTTAACTACCCTCGCAACGGAATTCCACCTGTCACTCAAAAGTTCTCAGACTCTGTTAAGCATTGACCCTTGACAGCCTGTCACACTTTTCTTCAGGGCAAGGATTGCTTTAATGAATCCCATGTTACTGACCAAAGCACTCTTCAAACCCACAGAAATTTCAGAAGTAGTTCCTGATGCAATTTGAAGAACTGAAGAATAGTGTAGTATCATAAGGCACAGATGGAAGTACATGTGACTACCTAAGGAGAGTTTATACTGTGGCCATTGCGAGTGTTTGGGTGAGTCCACTCAATCCATTTGCAAACAACACTTCTTTGAGAGGAACCTACATAAACTGTGAGGGGTGGGGGCAAGCTTTGCCAGAGAGTGATGCTTAAAACATTCAAAGATGAAAATTTGTTTTATCAGTATTCAGCAGTCATTTGAAATGGTTTAAAATATTTATAAAAGGACTGTGATTAAAGTGGGACTTTTCAGTGTTGTGATTAAAGAGCTGTTGAGTCTAGAAAGGTTATTGCTGTGAAGAAAGAAAGTACCCTGATACAAAGAGATAGCAGTGAGCTGCTGGAGTGACAGGTTTGAAAAGGTACTTATTAAACCCCTAGGTGCTCTAAATATACCCTGGTAGAAGCTTACAGATTGATCCACTGGAAATGCATATGCAGAGTTCCCTTGTCCTAGTGATTCTACAGCTGTTAAAAGACTGAGTTTGTACAAAATTCTGTAATTGTAAGGAGAATCTATCCAAGTCCTTCAGAGAGAGAGAGTGAAACAATATTCAAACATTAACCTCTATCCCCCAAATAACTCTCAAATCCATTTAACGTTGCTCTGTTATCTCTAGTTTTCCATATGGTGCCATATCTAATAGCCCTACCCTAAGACTCCAGAGTCAGTGTGTCCCTGAAAATAGTGCCAGTATCATCACTGCTAAGGTAGTATAAATTATATCTTACAATGCTTATACCACAGAGAGGAAATAATATTTTTCTTTTAAAATTATTTTACAAAATTTGTTCCACTTTTCTTCCTTTATAAGAGCCACCAAAGCAGCTAAAAAAATATCAAAATAAACATAATAAAATAAACTTTTTTTAAAAAAAAAACCACAGGTTTACTACCTGTAACTGATGATCTTTGAGTGGTCATTTGCACATTCACACTCATGGGATGAAGCGCCAGTGCCGATCCCCAATCGGTAACTCCAAAGTCCAGGATTTTTCACAGCCTGACCCCAGTGGGCATGCACGACAGCCCGAGTGCGCATGCTCACCCAGTGGGCGTGAATATCCCACCAGTTCCCTTCCTCTGTCACCTATCTAACATACCATGACTAGCAGCAGAGGAGAAGGAGGGAGGGCAGTGTGAATGCACAGATGACCACTCGAAGATCATCACTTACAGGTAGGAAACCTGCTTATCTTCTTCATGGTCTCTGTGCTTCACACGCATGGGAGATTAGCAAGCTAGGCTTACGTGGAGGAGGGAGCTGGCGGTTATGCAGAAGTAGCAGCTTGAAGGACCAGGATACCTAGCTGTGCTCTGCGATGCTTCCGGACATCAAAGGCATAATGTCACATGAAGACATGAGGAGATGCCCAGGTTGCAGCCAAACAGATGTCCGCCAAGGAAGCACCCTTCAGAAACGCTGTGGATGTAGCCATAGCCCTAGTGGAATGCACACAGAGCAGCCCTGGCAAGGGACGCTTAGCCAACAGGTAGCAGAGTCTAATGGCTTCCGTGATCCACTTAGAAAGTCTCTGTGCAAAGATCTTGAAACCCAACCTAGGGGCCGCATAGGAGGCAAATAGGTTGGGATCCTTTCAAAACAGCTTGGTGCGATGCACAAAAAACAACACCCTCTTAATGTCCAGGGCATGCAGACGCCTCTCTTCCACAGAAGAAGGAAAAAGGTAAAATGTAGGCAAAAACACCTCCAAATTGAGGTGTAAACTAGACATCACTTTAGGGAGGAATGAGATGTCCAGGGCCAAGGATACCTCATCGTCATGAAATTTGCCGTGGCAAACAGGGGTTCAAAGTATATCCAATTCACCTCCCATTTGTGATGAGAATCGGGTGCCTGCAGCCCGCTGTGCAGCGGTTGGGCTGCAAAGGCACGAGTTTGCTTCCCCGGACGGGGAGAGACAGAGGGCGCCCGTTCTGGCACGCAGGCTGGGGAGCGAGGTCTGGTTGATTGACAGCCAGACCTGCGCTCCTCTCAGTCTGCGTCGGACGTGTCTTTGGGAGGACGTCTTTGAGCGGGCTTAGCTGTCAGCAGGCAATTTTGCTGTTGGAGCAAGGCAGCGTGCGGTTGCGGTTGCCTTGGGGGCTTTCAGCGTCTGTGGAGGCGTTGTCATCCTGGCTGAGTCCTTTTGATTTGTTGGGGGTGGTGGTCAGGCGCGGGCCTCTGGAGCGGCCCCTTGGTGCAGGGTTTTCAGCTGCTTTGCTTCAGTCATAAGCTCTGCTGATGACCTGAGCTATATCTCTAGTGGGCTGAGTTTTGGGGGTTGTGGGGGGGGGTAGGATTGTCCCCTTTGAAGCAGCTCCTTTGGGTCATAAGCTCTGCTCCCAGCCTGTGTTATATTCCCAGCAGAGGCTGAGTTTTGGGGGTTGTGGGGGGAGCAGGATTGTCCCCTTTGAAGCGGCTCCTTTGAGTCATAAGCTCTGCTCCCGGCCTGAGTTATATTCCTAGCAGAGGCTGAGTTTTGGGGGTTGTTAGGGGGCAGGATTGTGCCCTGTGAAGCGGCTCCTGTGAGGTGTGGCCTGGTGGTGCTGCTGGGGCCTGGTGGGCAGCCATTATAAGCTGTATTTTCTGCCCAGTAACAAGGCGGTGGTGGCCATTTTAGGCACCAATTCTTGCCCGGTAACAGGGCTGTCGTCCATTTTGAGTTCATTGCACTGAGGGGGCGGCGGCCATTTTAGACTCCATTTTGCCCGGTAACAGGACTGTCGGCCGGTAACAAGGCCGTCGGCCATTTTGGGGCTCATCCAGCAGAGGGGGTGGCTGTGGATACTTTTTGAGTTTTTGGATTTGTGTAGAGTTCCTTAAGAGTGTTGTATTGCCATCATGGCTGGTGGTAAGGGGTCTGGGAAGTCTAAGGGCAAGAAGCCGGCGCCCAAGGCACCTAGGGCGCCGCCTAAAAGACCTCCACCTTCTGCATCTTCCTCTGATGAGGAGGGTGATGGGGTGGTGGAGGCTAATATTATGAGCAGACTGAGGGTGCTTGAGCAAGTGTCAGGTCTGCCTTGTCCTGGGGGGCCGGACGATGCTGGGACATCCAGGAGGGGTTGCCAAGCCAACATTTTAACTAGGCTTTCTCTCCTTGAGGGCAGATCTGCTGGTGAATCTATGGATAAGGATGCTGGGTCCAGTGGGGCAGATGTGGCAGCGGCTGCTTGAGCATTTGGTTTGGGGACGGCGGTTGTTCCTCCTGGATGGTCTGGTAAGTTGGCCAGAAATTTACAGGTTGGTAGTGGTCAGGCTTGGCCATGGGGTCCTTGTGGGCCTACCTTATTGGCTGGAGAAGGTTGCCCCTTGTCTAGTTCAGGCATGCCTTCTGCCTCTGGGTTTGGATCCTTTTTCACCTGGTCTGAGTTTAGCGGGCAAGGGGGGCCTTACGGGGCTTGTCCGGGTGCTGGTCATTTGGGTATGGCTAGCCCCTTTATTGGGGCACCTTCCCTTTATGTGATGGTGCCTTTCGCTTCTTTGCCCTTTGGAGATGTTGCTCTACCATTGGGTGACCACCTGCTCCCCACAACGCATGAGAAAATATTAAAAGGGGAGTATGTAGATATATTTTCCTTGCTCTTTAGGGAATTGGAGAAAAAAAAATAAGGAGGATTTAGACGAAAAAGAGAAGGAAAAATTGAAGAAGCGTAAGGTGGACAGAACCTGGGCCAATTGGCTTCCAGGGTTTTGTATCTACGCAGGGGTGATCACCCGGGCCCAGCCTTGGAGGTCTGCAGCCCTTTTTCAGTATTTAGATATTATATATAATGGCTATACGGCCTTTAGTGGCCCGGCATGGCTACAGTATGACGAAGAGTTTAGGATGAGGGCTGCCCTTTATCCGTCTCTTCCGTGGGACAGGATCCACCAGCAGCTTCGGCTGCAGGTCATGTCCCCTGCTAGGCCTAATCTTGGTGACCGCTCCGACAGCGGCCATTTGGTAAATAGGTCCTCCTCCGCTGTGTCGGCTTCGTCAGGCTCTCCTCGCAGCGCTGCGGGGCAGGCGGTTCAACCCCGCTTGCTCTGCTGGGAGTTTGGTTCCCTCGGGGTTTGCAACAGGAAAGCATGTCAGTTTAGGCACGAATGCCTCCTGTGCGGGGGCTCACATTCCTTTGATGGCTGCCCCAGAGCCAAAGGATGTAAGAACCCAAAAAAACCTGGAGGAAGTGGAGGAGCCTTTCCGGCTAAAAAAGGGCCCCAGCCCGATAAGGGTGGGGCCTCTTGAACGGTGGCTGGCGAAGTATCCCAAAAGGGCCGATGGTTTGTATTTGTTGGAGGGTTTTAAGCTTGGTTTTAGGATCCCGTTTCATGGGCCTAGAGTTTCGTTTCTTTCAGGTAATCTTAAGTCACTGCTGGATTTGGAGCACGTGGTTAGAGATAAAATTGCTAAGGAGCTGGTTGAAGGAAGGGTGCTAGGCCCCTTTTCATGTCCGCCAGTGAGTACTCTTAGAGTTTCTCCTCTGGGAGTGGTACCCAAAAAGACACCTGGTGAATTTCATTTGATTCACCATTTGTCTTTTCCTAAAGGAACGTCGGTGAATGATGGGATCCCTGAGCATTTATGCTGGGTTAGGTATACCAGTTTTGACCAGGCCATTGCTGCGGTGCGGCGTTGTGGGGTTGGGGCTGAGATGGTGAAATGCGACATTAAGTCAGCCTTTCGCCTTTTGCCTGTTCACCCTGATGATTTTGAGCTCTTCCAGGCATGTTCCGGGTGTGAGTAACGGGGTGGCTGATGCTCTATCTCATAAACAGATGGAGAGGTTTCGTCTGCTGGCCCCGGAGGCCGACAGAGAGCTGGTTGCAATGCCCCAGGAGCTATGGCTGATTGGAGAGCCGAGGCGTGCAGAGCGATAGGTCTAGCCATTGCGCCTAGTACTCGGAAGTCTTATGAACGGGCTGTGCAGCAGTTTGAGGACTTTCGGGCAGAGGTAGGGTATCGCAGGGTCTGGCCCCTCCCGGTGGGGCATTGGCTCTATTACTGTGTGTCGCTGAGAAGTAAGGGGTTAGCGGTGCGATCTGTTAGGGGGCGCCTGTCGGCGCTGGCTTTTGCCAGCAAAGCGCTAGGTTATAGGGCGTTCATCGGCCTATAAGGCCTAGGTGCAGCCTTTGCTTAGGCCGCAAATGAGTTGGGTTTTGGGAATGTTTGTTCAGTTGGTGTTTAACTGTTTTTTTCTTTTTAGATGCTGCTGTTCCTGGCCAGAAGAGCCGAGTTCTCATCTGCGGCCATAGCTACGTGTTTTGGGCCGCTCTGCAAGCACGGAGAACTGCGGTGGGCTCTCAGCTGGGACTCAGCCAGCACACTGTTATTGAGTGACAGGGGTGCCGTGGCCTTCAATGGGCGGGCCTGCTGCCTTTATTGTTTTGTGATAGAGTGGGTCCTCTTCCTCAGGTCTTAATAGTTCACCTGGGAGGTAATGATCTGGGGTTGCTGAAGGGCAAGGCCTTGGTTTGGCAGGCCCGTGATTTTTTTTGCACATTCAAGAGCGATGGCCGGGGACCATCATTGTGTGGTCAGCCTTGCTGCCCCACCTGGTATGGCGTTGTGCTTTGGACCCTGCAGCTGTAGAAAGGGCCAGGTACAAGGCTAATAAGGAGCTTAGAAAGTTTTTCGAGAAGGGGTTGGGCCACTATTTGCCCCATCCAGACATTCTGGTGAGATATCTTGACCTCTACAGAGGGGATGGGCTCTATCTCTTGGAAAAGGGTAATATGCTTTTCCTGAGAGATTTGCAGCAAGGGTTGCGGGTGGCTTTCGGCCTCTGGGTGGCCGCTAAGCCCTAAGTAGAGACTTGGCCTTAGTAGTGGCAGGTTTTTGGGGTTTAGGGCACTATGCGGCCCGGGGAGGACTGTGAAGCACCCCCCTTTGGGGGGATTTGGGGTCTGGCATGATCAACCCTGGGGTTTGAAGACCCGGGTGGAGAATGCAGACTGCCGGGAGACTCGGCTAGAGGGTGCTTTCTGGCGAGACGTGCGTCTGGGTTTGGGCCCTCTGGTGTGTGCCTCCCTGCTGGGCCTGCCCGGAGGGAGCTGAGGTGCTCAGCTCTGGTCGGGGGGCTGGGTCTCTTGCCTGATATGGCAGGGGAGCGGTCGTGGTGACCCCTAGCCCTGGCCAGGCCGCCGCTGGTGGGGTACCCTTGCTGTTTATGAAGTTAATTAATAAAGTGGCCCGATTTTATTCCAACACTTGGTGTCTGTCTCATTATTTCGTCCTTGGGGGGCAATCGGGTGCCTGCAGCCCGCTGTGCAGCGGCTGGGCTGCAAAGGCACGAGTTTGCCTCCCCGGACAGTGGTGTATATGGAGTCCTCCTTTACACAGCCTGACAGGAGCAACATGCCAGCAGGAGATCTATCTGACAGGTCAGGTCAGAGTGGCCTTGTCAGCAAGCCGGTTCTGGGTGGACAAGGAAGAAGGGAAAGTACCTCCTGGAGTCAGCAAGATTATGGACTGCCTTGATTGGCTGATGTAAACATATAAGGACTGCATTGACTGTGTATAGCTCTCTCACTTGAGATGTGGATGCTGGCGGAGCACTTCGTCACTGAGATCTATGTTTGTCACTGCACCAGTTACTTTGTATATAGCTTGTAAATACACTGTTTTAATACTAGTTGCAGGTGTGTGGCTCACTTCCTTACTGGAGCTCACTATTGTACATATCTCTATTTCTCACTCTGCACACACACGCACCGATAGACAGGGAGAGACAAAGGGCGCCTGTTCTGGCGCGCAGGCTGCGAAGCGAGGTCTGGTTGATTGACAGCCAGACCTGCGCTCCTCTCAGTTTGCGTCGGGCGCGTCTTCGGCCCTCCCTCCCACCCTGTATGTTATGTAGGCTTTTGCTGGTTGCTTCTTTGAGGAGCCGGGTAGGAATTTTTTCACACCCTGGCTGATTGGCACTGCTCAGGTTGTGTTTTTCGCCTACCCTACATAGCATTGCAGTGGATTGTGGATTTGGCTATTGGGAGGTGATGTTAAATAGGCGGTCACTTTAGTGGCAGGTTTTTGGGGTTAAGGGCACTATGCAGCCCGGGGAGGACTGTGAAGCATCCCCCTTTTGGGGAATTTGGGGTCTGGCATGATCAACCCTGCGGTTTGAAGACCCGGGTGGAGAATGCAGAGTGCTGGGAGACTCGGCTAGAGGGTGCTTTCTGGCAAGACGTGCATCTGGGTTTGGGCCCTCTGGTGCGGGCCTTGCTGCTGGGCCTGCCCGGATGGAGCTGAGGCACTCAGCTCTGGCCGGGGGTCTGGGTCTCTCGCCCGATATGGCAGGGGAGCGGTTGTGGTGACCCCTAGCCCTGGCCAGGCCACCGCTGGTGGGGTACCCTTGCTGTTTATGAAGTTAATTAATAAAGTGGCCCAATTTTATTCCAACACTTGGTGTCTGTCTTGTTATTTCATCCTTGGGAGGCAAACCACCACCCCTGCTCAGGGAGTCTGTTTGTGGGTGGCTACAACGAAGGTCTGGGAGGCTATGCAAGCCTCCCAAAGCTGCATTACCAATGCACACAGTTTCCTGGACATAGTTTCCCCTTGATGGTTTATATAACTTATAGCTGTTGTGTTGTCTGACATCACAGATACAGTCTGACCGTTGATCAGGGGTAGGAACGACCTCAAGGCTAAGTGAACTGCCATGAGCTCCAAGAAACTGATGTGATGGTGTGCCATTGATGGAGGCCATTGGCTGCCTATGCAAAGATCACTTAGGTGCGCTCCCCATCCCCACAGCAAGGCATCAGTTGTTATCCTGACTGAAGGGAGTGGAATATGAAATGGAGCTCCTTCGCAGAGATTGGACTTCATCCTCCACCAACCCAGAGAGCGGAGTACCAGCGAAGGAATCTGCAGAATCTTGGACGGGAGATCTCTCACATGATTGTAATTTCTGATGAACCAGAGCTGAAGGATTCACATCCTCAGTCTCGTGAACCACAGGACATTGGTAGTAGACACCATGAGGCCCAAGAGACGTTGGATCTGCAGAACAGAAGTGCATCCCACCGTTTGAAGGAGTTGAACCAGAGAGATGATATCTAGCACTCGTGACTCTGGTAGAAATGCTAGGTGCCAGGTAGTGTCCAGAATTGCTCCTATAAACTAAACTCTTTGCGCTGGGACCAAATGAGACTTCTTCTCATTCACCAGAAGCCCCAGTGCACTCAAGAGGTTGAGAATCACTTGTAGATGAGCTCTTAGAGAAGCTTCGGACACAGCAACCACCAGCCAATCATGTATGTAAGGAAAAAGGATGATACCCTGGAAATGAAGGTAAGCCACCACAACTACCACGGTCTTTGTGAAGACCCTGGGGGCTGTGGAGAGCCCAAAGGGGAGCACCTGGTATTGGAAATGGTTTGTCCCAATGGCAAAACGAAGAAACCTTCTGTGACTGGGGAGGATGCTGATGTGGAAATAGGCATCCTTCAAGTCCAGGGTAGCCATCCAATCCCCTTTGTTGATGAGTGGAAGGATGCTCTGTAGAGTCAGCATTCTGAACTTCTGATAAGCGATGAATTCGTTCAGTCCCCTTAGATCCATAATCAGACGAAGTCCCCCATCCTGCTTGGGAACTGTGAAGTATCTGGAGTAAAAACCTTGACCCCTGAGATGATCAGGAACAGGTTCTATTGCTTGCTAGCTGAGAAGATTTTGAACTTCCTCCAGCAGAACAGCTGTTGGGTGTGTGATCACCAATCTGGAATGAGAAGGGGGCTGAACAAATTCTATCGCATAACCCTCTGTATGATGGACAAGATCCACTTGTCGGTGGTAATCCGCTGCCATGCTTGCAAAAATCTGTGAAGGCGGGTGGGCCCAGAGGAGAGGGGGAAGTGGGGGTACCAGAGTCAAAGTCCCTGCTTAGGGTTCCTGTTGGTCTTGGACTTTCCCGTGTGAAAGGAGAAGGAAGAAAACTTGGCTTTACATCCTGCAGCGAAAGAGCTTTTGGCATCATGCTGTCCCGTACGCGGCTTCCACGAACTCTCAGGGGATTTGGTCTGGTAGAGCTTCTTAGGCCATTGCTTAGACCATGGACGAGGCCTGCCCAAGTGAGAGGAAGATGCAAGTACTCCCATTTCATTCCAGTTTATTTAGTTTATATCCCGCCCTTCCCACCAAAGCGGCTCAGGGCAGCTCACAACACAAAAGTTCTAACATAGGATTAAGTTTTAAAATACATCAATTTACAACATTTAAACAATAAACCAGTAAAAACAGTAAAACAGTAAAACAAAGCAATTTACCAAAGTACCATACTACAGCCTTCTATTCGGTATTTCCAAGTACCGATCAGTTGTATGCCAATCAGAAGAGGACTGTCTTACAGGCCCTGTGGAACTGCCCAAGGTCCCGCAGGGCCCTCACCTCTTCCGGTAGCTGGTTCCACCAGCAAAGGGCTGTGATTGAAAAGGCTCTGTCTCTGGTCGACTTAAGTCGGGCCTCCTTTGGCTCGGGGATTGCAAGCAGGTTTTGAGAACTCAATCTTAGCACTCTCTGGGGAACATGTGGGGAGAGACGGTCCCTAAGGTAGGCAGGTCCTAGGCCATATAGGGCTTTAAAGGTAATAACCAGCACCTTGTACCGAACTCAGTATATTATTGGCAGCCAGTGCAGTCCCCGGAGCCCCGGCTGGATGTGCTCCCCTCTAGGAAGCCCTAATAGCAGCCCGGCAGTGGAATTCTGCACTAGCTGCAACTTCCAGGTTCGGCACAAGGGCAGCCCCATGTAGAGGGCATTACAGTAGTCCAACCTCAAGGTGACCGTTGTGTGGATCACTGTTGCCAGATCGTCATGCTCCAGGAAAGGGGCCAACTGCCTCAGCTGCCTATGATGAAAGAATGCAGACTTGGCAGTGGCTGCTATTTGAGCCTCCATTGTCAAGGAAGGCTCCAATAGCTCCTGACTTTGTGTGCCATTGTCAGTGGCACACCGTCAAAGGCTGGTAAGGGGATTTCCCTTCCCGGGCCATGACAACCCAGGCAAAGGACCTCTGTCTTGGCTGGGTTTAGCTTCAAACCACTCAGTCTGAGCCATTTAGCCATGGCTTGCAACACCAGGTCCAAGTTTTCTGGGACACAGGTAGGCTGGCCGTCCATAAGTAGATAGAGCTGGGTGTCATTAGCATACTGATGGCAACCCAACCCATACCTTTGGGCAATCTGGGCAAGGGGGAGCATATAGATGGTGAACAACATCGGGGAGAGCACCGCCCCCTAAGGCACCCTGCAGTCAAGTGTGTGTCTCTGGGACAGTACATCTCCAGTCACCACCCTTTGTCCCCGACCTTCAAGGAAAGAGGAAAGCCATTGTAAGGCCAGCCCCTGAATCCCCAGGTTACAAGATGTCTTAATGCTCTTGTCCATTTCTTGTAGGACTGCATATGTAGTAGAGCTAAAGAGACCTTCATCTTCAAAGGGGAGATCCTCAACCCAGGATCTGGTGTCTAACTGGAGGGCGGTGGCATGAAGACAGGAATGATGACGCAACGTAATAGCTGAGGTAAGTGTCTTAGCTGAAGTGTCCACCATATGCTTTGAGGCTTGTAGCTGTTGTTTTGCTAGAAGCATCCCCTCCCTCTGAGCCTTTTTGGCCAGGTTCCGTTTATCCTCAGGCAGAGCAGCTAACAACTCTTCCCTCTGAGAGTTGCTCCCAGAGGGAATACTGTTATCTAGCCATGCAGGCAGAGTTTGAAATTTTTATTCCAAGCGTGCCCGCAGAATAAAAGTACCTGCCAAAAGTATCAATCCTCTTCCCCTCCTTTTCTGGAGGTGAGGAATGGATCATCTTAGCCTTGGAAGAGGATGACACCACCACAGAGTTGGGGCTTGGATGGTTAAAAAGAAACTCTGCACCCTGCTCCTGGACTCCATACATATGGTCCATACACTTGGAAGAAATTGGGATTGAGGCAGGCTTGGACCAAGGGTCTTTGATGGCTTGCAAAATCACCTTAGTTATAGGAAGGACTACAGCTGTAGAAGTATCCTTCTGCATAATGTCAAAGACTGTGTCGTCGATGACCGGTTGAGGCTGGACAACTGGCAGGGACAAGGAGTTCACCATCCTTTTAATCAGCTCCGCATAGTATTTTAAATCTTCAGAAGGAGAGATTGGGAGATCTTCAGCTATCCTGGATTCCATTGAGGACCCTTCTTGCTGTTGACCCGATTTGTCCTCCTCCTCGTCATCGGAGGTTGATGGAGAGGATGAGCCACTCTCCTCAGATGGTAAGCCTGAGGCCTCTACAGTAAAAAGTCGAGGGAGTCTGCTCGATGTCAGGAATGCTGGAATGTGCTGGTTTCCTGACTAACTTCGGGGTCAGTCGGAATCGATTAGTCCTGTCAACTCTGGAGCAATGCGAGGCTTCAGAATGCTGATCCCAGTCTGGGTTCTGAGGAGGGTAGCAAGGGTATGGCAAATGGTAGGGATAGCCGCCAAACGGATAAGCCACAGGCATAAGTCCCAGTTGGGCAGAGGATGGAGATGTTGAAAAGGGTTCGAAGTCTCCCCAAACTGATCAGGCTGAAGCATCAGCGGCATTTTCAGCATCGAGCAGTCCTTTGGCTGCGAAACTTCTAAGTCCAATGCCGAACGTGGATCACTGCCCTCCTTTGAGCATGCCGACCGCTCTTTAAGGTCAACCTCCTGATCAGAGCCGGAGAGGAAGGTGTGTGGAGATTCTGTCGGGCCCGAGGGGCTTTTTGGTCATATCGGTGAAGCAAGGATCTTTTCCGGAGGCTTCCCTAAAATGATCGTCAGGTCCTTCGATGGCGGAGAAGGGGTCTGCCAATCTTGGCGCCTCTTATTCTCCTTCTTATGCTTCCTGGGCTCAGCAGAGCGAGAGTCCCGGATCTTTCTGGCCTTCTTGGCCGGAGTCAAGGGTTCTGACTGGGATACCAAGCCCCACATGCTTGTGGGGGCGGTCGGCTCTCTGGAGTAGTTGAGTCTGTTGGCTCGATAATGAGGCTATAACTGATGTCAATGCCAGAGTGGCCATTGAAGCGCTGGTCGATGCCGACATCTGCAGTCCGAGAGCCGATTTTAACAGTGCCGCTGATAGCCTTGCAGCTCAGTTTTTTCTGGTCTGTTTAGAAAATTTTGAACAGTGATGGCAGAATTCCACCCCATGACCTTCCCTAAGACACAGCAAGCAAAGAGAGTGTCCGTCTGGAGGAGGGATCTTGCTCCCGCACTTAAGACACCGCTTGGAAAACCCCCAACACTTTTCTATAGACAAGGAATGGTGGGGGGGAACCTAACAGTCTCTCTCTGTCTCTCTCTCTCTCTCTTTTTACTAACAACAAGAACAAAAGAAAAAATGAGGAGAAACCCGGAGAAGAAAAGGTAGGTAAACTACTGACTGGAGCAACCACAAACGTGTCTATCTGACGCGGCAATAAAAAAGGAACTGGTGGGATATTCGCACCCACTGAGTGAGCATGCGCACTAGGGCTGTCGCACATGCCCACCGGGGTCGGGCTGCAAAAAATCTCAGACTTTGGAGTTACCGATCAGGGATCAGTGCTGGCGCTTCATTCCATGAGTGTGAAGCACAGAGACCACGAAGAAGATCCTTTAAATAACTAAAAATACATCATTAAACAAAAAACAAATTACACATGCAATAGCATAAAAACAACACTGGTCAGGAAGGAGGGATAACTGAGAGAATGCCAACCAACCAACCAAAAATTCTTCACTGCTGGCAGAAGATGGCAGGAAAGATGAATCTTCCTGAGGAAAGAGTCCCAGAATTTTTGGTGCCATAACTGACAAGGTCTTCTCCCAGATTACCAGCTGCCTAATCTCACAAGGTGGGTAGACCCAAAGCAGGGCCCCAGAAGATCACCACAGTGGCTAGGTAGATTCATAAGGGAGTATGTCCTCGAGAAGCACCATTTTTGGGTGGTTTCAGTCCTACCTGGAGGGTAGGTTTCAGAAGGCTGTGCTGGGAAACTGCTGTTCAGCCCCTTAGTCTTTAGGTGAGGTCATCCAGCGATATGAGGGTGATGCAGAATTTCTTAGGATGTTGTAGAAACAACAAACTGGTACCTCCCTATCTCATACTTGATCAAGCCACCATGATACCATGATCAAGCCACTGAGATTTGCTGGAGAATCAACAGAGCCACACTCTCTGTTTATGTCTCCAGACATCCACCAACCAAGGCTGTTTCTGTCCTATAAACATGACTAAAACCAGTTTGGAAATGATCTAAATAGTTTGCGTTATTCAGATTACCTTGATGTTGCCCACCCACCACCCATTCTATCATCTTGCTCAAGAATGAAATATACATGATGAGAAAACCCCACAGAGCCATCAGAAAGCCATTCAGATCCATCTGGCTTTAGAAACTGATTCCTTAATAGATTCCCCCATTCTTGCAGAGTCTTGGTATCTCTGTAAGTCTTAACTTGGACAAATGGTGAACTATCTGTAGCAGTATCTGATTGTATCACTTACTTTCACACTCTTCACATGTTGAAGAATTCCAGTTGCTTAAGGCTGCTTTAATCTTTGACAATTAATTGAAATAATTACAGAAATATTTGATTAACTAGTAATAAGGCCTGTTGTGAAGAAAAATAGAAAGAGGCTCTGGGTGAGTGCCCCCCACCCTTGCTGTCTTACACCCACCCAAGTGAAGGTATGCACTTCCTCCCCACACATCTGAAGGGGAGCTGATGTCTATCATCTAGAGAGCAGTTGTAATTCTGAATGATCTCCAGCCCTCACCTGGAGATTGGCAACAGTGGTTTCCCAGGAGGAAATGGCATTGTATCTGTCTGAGGTTTCATCCCTCCTCAAACCCCATCCCTCAACTCTCCAGGAATTTCCTAACCTGGAGTTGGCAACCATCTCTCCTTTCCTTTATCTGTCCCTCTTTCAGCTTTCCATTGCCTTTCCCCTCCCTGCAGCTTCTACACAGAAAAAGGATAATCTTTCTTCACACTGGTGGAGGGGAAGACCAAAGCAGCTTACATCATTCTCCTCCCCCCACTTTGATCTGCACAACCTTGTAAGTTAGGTTAGGCTGAAAGTCTGTGACTGGCCCCAAATCACCCAGTCAGCTTCCACAGCAAATACCTGGATCTGGTATACCCCACTCTGATGCCCCCTCCCCTGACTTGGCTTTCACTCACCTCCTCACCAATGTTCCCTCTAAGCTGCAGCAAAAATTGTGAGCAAAAATTCTACTTTGTGAGCTACTAGCATTAAAATGAACTACTGCATAAAATATTGTGCTCTGGGGCCATTTTTCCTGAGCTAAGACAAAAAGATGTGAGTTGGAGGCCAAAAATAACTAGGGTATAATGACTCAGCCCTCACCTGGAGATAGGCAACAATGGTTCTCCAGGCAGAAATGGCTAATTTTCAGAATGGATTCTATGCCATGGTACCTGGCTGAGGTCCCACCCTTTTTCAAACTCACCCTCTCCAGACCCTACCCACCAAATCTCCAGGAATTTCACAACCTGGAGTTGTCAACTGCTAATTCACATTGACTGTCATAGAGGGACTGCTGCTGAACAGGAGCAAGCAGTCAGGCCTACTTAAGACATGCCAGTCGGGTGGCATGCCAATTGGATGGCATCAAGTCACCCAGAGGATGCTGCCAGGTCTAGGGTAGCCAGCCTCCAGGTGGAGACGGACTGTTCCAGACTTCTTACAACAGGCCCTGAGGAGATGCAGTAGTAATTAGTAAGGCTCCAGGAGAAACTCTCAGCAGAGAACTGTCTTGCTCAAAGGTCAGGAGCCTTCTGATGGGGTTCTGGCCTGACAGGGCTGGCAGTAGGTCAGTCACAGCAAGGCTACCCAATGACAGGGGGAAGTGGTGACAGACAGTTCAAGGCAACTCCTGCCACAACTTCCAATACAAATTGAGGATCGAGCCTCCATGTTGAGCTTTTATTATATCTATTATTATATTTTAATAGAGTTAATTTTGTTTTCTTATCTTGTTTTAGAAAAAAAGAATGGAGTCTTAGATATATTCTCATATGCATCTGTTTGATTATCTCATGCCTAATAAAGAACTGATCACTTATCTACATAGTAATCACATGATTAAGAGAAGAGATTTAGAGTAAGATAAGACTTTTTTAAAAAGCACTAATGTGGTAAGCAAATTTCTCTGGATAGAGGTCTCAGAAGAAAATAGGTGAAACTTCAGTGTTTGTGTGTGTGATTTGGGTTTATCTGATAATCCCTAAAAGCACTGAGACAATACCCTGAAACCTGATTTGCTTTTAATCATATTTACTCTAATATGATTAAGAAAAATTAGAAACTTTGATTATTTTAGAACTTGTTTATACAGAAGCTATAGGGTTATTTTTCACAAGCCTGTATTTTCCATTGGTATTAGTATATTATGTTAACTTTTTATTGTATTTTATGAATATTTTACATCACCCTGAGCCCTGTCCTATAGAGGAGGGAGGTTTAAAGGTTTGGTCTGGTTTGTTGGTTTTAGTTCGACAAACAGAATTCACATACATAACTTGTTTGTATTTGATAGCCTTTAGTAGATAAAGCCTGGAGGTATCTGTCATTAAATGTTCTGAAAAGGCAAAGTCCAGTAAAAACAGTTTAGTCTAAATTCTGTAATTGAATGCGAGAGTAAAGCATCATGATACATGTCCATGGCAAAGGAACCATCATAAATTCATCCACCCTAAGATCACTTATCTCACCCAAAATAAAACAACACATCAAGAGCGTGAACCTGTACAATATGTAGGGCCAGTTATTACTTGAGACAGGTCGTCCTGGAAGCATGACAAGACAGCATCAGCATGAATATTGAACTCCCCCAGGAAAACCAGCTTAGGGGCCTCAACACCACCGAGAGACCATCTTTGTCAGTTCAGGTAGAGAGACTGTAAAACCAGGGCTTTTTTGAGCAGGAATGCACAGGAATGCAGTTCCTGCTGGGCTTTTTCTACAAAAAAAGTCCTATGTAAAACAATGGGATGAGCAGCATTCCAACAGAATCCCAGTCCCTAATTGATAAATACACCCCCTGGGAAGCTGTAGAAAGGCACATTAATTGCACTGGAGTCCATAGCAATCCTGCCGTACCCACCAATCAAAGAACAGCATGCCACCCATGAAAGGCAGATGCAGATAGCCTATCAGTGCATGTTAATGTAGTGACACACTTTTGATATCAGGCACCCCCACTCATATGTAGAATGTACCATGGCAGGGAAGAGAGCACCCTCCCCTGTAAGGAATGCCTTGGAGAAAGCATTCCCCAAGAAGCTTTCCAAATGTGGGTCCAGGTTCCTTTCTGTGGCCAAGTTCCCTTTTTTGCAGGCATACATTGAAGAAGTAAATATAGCTACTCCAGCAAGAGCATTTGCATGCTTTTGTAGCTCACTCAGCAGAGCTGAACCAACCCCCACAGAATTCCCAAGACCATTTCAGTGAAAGGATTTCAGCATTGGGCAGGATAGAACTTGGAGGTACCAGTCTTTTACCAAGCAAGGAAATGCAACCACAATAAGACCACACAAAAGACACTCCTGTCTACCGCCTGATTTTTCTCTGGAGGAAAGACAATCACATGGCAAATAGGACCAATGAGTTCCGTTTCTTATAGGCTGCTAATCAGAAAGCAGAATTCACCTTTTATCCAGCAACAGACAAAATGACAGCAAAACAGCAGAGAGAAGCCAGACTTGAAAGCATGCCTCACACACTTGGGAGCAGTTGTATAACTGAGTACAGAGCAACAAGGCACAGTATAGGGTCTTAAGTATCATCCAGCATCCTGACTATCAACACCACCCATGTAAAACAGGCCAGAATAAACAGTGACAAAAAAGGCCAAGAGGAGTGGAAACACATGCACAACCTATTTAAGACTTCTGTTCTGGATCCTGGGTGTAAAGTATCTTGCAGCAAGTTGGACAAAGTCTCATAAGAACATAAGAGAACATAAAAGAAGACATGTTGGATCAGGCCAATGGCCCATCCAGTTCAACACTCTTTGTCATACAGTGGCCAATAACCCCAGGTGCCATCAGGAGGTCCATCAGTGGGGCCAGGACACTAGAAGCCCTCATACTGTTGCCCCTCCCAAGCACCAAAAATACAGAGCATCACTTGCCCCAGGCAAAGAGTTGCAACAATACGCTGTGGCTAATAGCCATTGATGGACGGACCTCTGCTCCATATATTTATCCAATTGCCTCTTGAAGATGGCTATGCTTAGACACCATGAAGCACAGGAAGAGCTGCAATTTAGGATGGAGCTGTATAGCTCTAATCTTGTAGCACTTACCTACTAGTCAGTCCTATGAAATTTTAAGCAAGCATATGATTGCACAGAAGCAAAGAATCAGGTAGCAGAAAGTATGAATTGCTGACATCACTGTACATTCCAAGAGGTCACTGACCTGATCCACCCTATCCCCACTTGGTCTCCTTGTCTGAGTGTACCTGAGAGGCAGTGGGAATCAGTTGTGTGTGAGAGAAGACTTGAACCCACTAGTCTCCTCCTTCCTATTGCTTGGGTAGAATTCTGCCACTGCTCAAACTTGTCTGTTCTTCAGTGTTCCCCTCAGTGGTTTGAGTCATTGAGATATAGGGATGGAAACAAACCTTGTCACATACTTAATTTCATCAGAAACATCACTCAGTTCACATCACTCAGTTCACTGGAGAACCAGTTTGGTGTAGTGATTAAGTGTGCGGACTCTTATCTGGGAGAACCGGGCTTGATTCCCCATTCCTCCACTTGCACCTGCTAGCATGGCCTTGGGTCAGCCATAGCTCTGGCAGAGGTTGTCCTTGAAAGGGCAGCTGCTGTGAGAGCCCTCTCCAGCCCCACCCACCTCATAGGGTGTCTGTTGTGGGGGAGGAAGGTAAAGGAGATTGTGAGCCGCTCTGAGACTCTTCGGAGTGGAGGGCGGGATATAAATCCAATATCTTCTTCTTCATGAGCCTCAGTTCATGAGATTGCATCTCCCATGAACAACCCACAAACCATTTTTTCCCCACTGAGGTTCATGTGGTTTGTGACACTGGTTCATGAGCCAGACACACACCCTTATGAATGTCAAAGTGTGTGGTGGGGTAGACTTCTGCAGCCCTGGAAATACCAATAATGGCCCTTCAAAGCTTGATAAGCAGCTCTGGCTACCAATAAGGGTGTTTTTACATTCAGTTTGATCCAGAGTTTTAGAGTCTTCAAATCACCTGTCACTGTTCCACTTTAATTATTTTCCTTTTACATTCAAGCATTTCAATTTGGGGGGCGGGGTGTCTCTGATCAGAGGACAGCTGGAATACCAGTACTTAGTTAAATGTATACGATTGCTTGGAAATCGTGTCAACACTGCAAAAACAATACAAATTTAAATCACTAGATGAGGCAAGCAATGATATGTAAAAATTTCAAGTGCTGCCAGTTCTCATGCAAATTACTGCACCTTGTGGTGACTTTTGGAGGAGTCTTTTAAAACGCAGGAAAACTTTTACAATACAAGTTTGAAACGCCCATAGAGAAAAGACCAGACCAAAACTAGTCTCAAGAAAAATGCTTTTGTGGCGGCATCGAAACCCATCTCACTGAAACAAATGTAAATGCCTTGGGAAGCAATGATGCGAAACAATTATGAGAACGTTATGTAATGTAAAAGGTGAGTTTACAATGCGGAGATAGAGAGTCGCAAACTGCCACTGTAAAAACACCCTAAGAGAGTTCCTGTTTGGTTCTATGGGAGTAGAGTGGGTATATATACCCAGCTCACATGCAGCTCTTTTTACTTGGTAGCAGGCAGTTAGGCAGAGAGGAAGTTAACTGTTAGAGGCAGAGAGGTAAGGAACTGGAAGTCATTCCCCAGTACTGTGAGCAGTGTTGGTGCTTACTCAGGGCTCTGAGGCAACTTTTCTTCTGCTAAAGCCTGGGAGAGGAGCTCAGCCTGTGGGTTCCTCAGTTGAGGACCCACACAGTCCCCCTCAGTGAGATTTTTGCACACTTGTCTCTGGCTGAGGTGGTACCTGGTGGGCTCACCAAATTTGGAGAGCAGGTAGAGGGGCATCATGTGGAGGTTTTCTATGAGATTGATGCCTCTATCTTAAAAGGGGTCCATTCAACACACTCCTGAACCTGTGGCTGTGATTTCCTCAGAGAGCACTTTCCTGGGGCACCTGATTTGGGGGGCTGCTACTTGGGTCCCTCACAGCCAATCCTCACAAATCTTGGAGGGCAGGTAGAGTAGAGTCATCTGGAGACTCAGTGCATGTTTGGCATCTCTAGCCCACAGGGGGTATTCTACTGCATCATGAACTTCATGAACCATGAACTGGTTTGGTAAATGGTGAGGTTTGTGGTTCATGAGACCCCACAAACCACAAACTGGGATGAACCTCCATTTTCCCAGTTCATGTCCATCCCTACTGAGAGGTGGCTGCCTATATGTATGCATAAAGGATAGACTCACTCCCTTGTTGCCTGTCTGCTAATTCTCTGTCCTGTCGAGGTGATCAGTCAACTTGTGAATAAATGGTTTTGAACTTGGGGAGGAACTTGGGTCACATTCTGAGATCATTAAAAAGAAAAAAAAATTCAACATATATCTCTATTAGCTAGGAGCACAAAAGTATCAGGAATAGATGTCAGAACAATGGCTCACATATTGTGAAAAGCTGAGGAAAGAATTCAAAACAGAGACACACTAAGTCCCACAAATCATTTGTTTTACCTTGACATTCCTTTCAGATGAATGGGAACTAGAAACACTGGAAATCTGAAGCAGAGGCTGGCTCATGCAAACTTTCCTTGGCTTCTCTGTATTCCTCTCTTCTTGGCTTGCAAACCAGGCACAGCATGTACGAAGCATTTTAAGTTCTTACCTCCCAGCTGAGAGGAGAGCTGCTTGACCTATCCTATTATAGTCTGAGATCTCATCTGTTCCCAACCATTCTACTTTATCCAGTCATAACAGGCTGCAAGTTCTTGATCTTTGTGACCCCCAATTTATGATATTAAAGTGATTTTTAATAAATAATAGGATATTTAAAGTGATCTTTGTTGTACCCAACAGGTCCTGCCAAACCAGCCTCATTTCCTTCTTTGATTGAATTACAAGCTTACTGGATCAAGGGAATGCTGTTGGTGTTGTTTATCTGAATTTCAGTACAGCTTTTGACATGGCTCCCCATGATGCTCTGATGGGTAAACTAGAGGACTGTGCACTGGACTCAAGGATAGTTAGGTAAATAGGGAATTGGTTGGAGAATCACACTCATAGAGTAGTTGTCGATGGCATTTCATCTGAATGGAGGAGGTGTCCAGTGGAATGCCACAGGGCTCAGTTCTGGGCCTGGTATTTTTCAATATTTGTATAAATAATCTGGATGATGGTGTGGAGGGGCTACTCATTAAATTTGCAGATGACAACAGATTGGGAGGAGCAGCGAACACAACAGAAGATAGAGATAGAATTCAATGAGATCTGGGTCCGTTGGCAAAGTGGGCAGAAGTGAACAAGATTCAATTTAATAAGGATATGTGCTGAGTTCTAAATCTGGGTAACTGATGTAGAACTGTTGGCAGCAGAGGATAGGACTCAAAATCATGGGTTTGAATTAAAGGCAGTATATTATAGTGGGTTCAATGCAGGGAAGAGGCAAGGTGATAGTGATCATAGCTCTATTTCAGTACAGCATAGTATAGGGCTGCACTCTAAGACTGGGGAACTGGGCCAACGTATATACACTTCAAGGTTCCCATGCTAGTATGCCGTTGGATCATTCAAACCAGCAAGAGGCCCGTGATTGGAGCAGGGCAACAGGCATTTGGATCCTGCTGCCCATTGTTCCTGAATCCCCAAGCTCAGTCCTTACGGCTCCAATGAGCCAGGCAGGAACACACATAATAGTCTTCACTTTAGTCCGCATACACAACAGACAGGAAGCTACCATTTGGAATCAGCTACCTAGGGAGGTCATGAGTTTCCCCTCACTGGCAATCTTTAAGCAGTGGCTAGACAAACATTTTCAGGGATGCTCTAAGCTGATCCTGCATTGATCAGGGGGTTAAGAACATAAGAACTTAAAAGAAGCCAATGGCCCATCCAGTCCAACACTCTGTATGTGTATGGGAAAGGTATTTGTGAGTTTCCTGCATTGTGTAGGGAGTTGGATTAGATAACCCAGGAGGCTCCTTCAAATTCTATGATACTATGATTTTATGACAGCAGTGGGAGGTGAAGCACATCAGTGCTCAAAGCGTGCTTTGCATGGCCACCTTTGTCTTTTCTCTTCCAGCAGCCCCCACCCCTGAATCTTGGAGGTTGTTCTGCAGCAATAAAAATGACCACTGAAGTATCATAATGTACCACTGCAAGATCTGTCTCTTTCTCTCCCCCCCCCCCCCCTGCACCTCTTTGTCTCCATACATCTTGCCCTTTGTTTAATTTTTGGGATCCCTGTCACATTTTCTTCCTTTTTTAGATGTTTCAGCAAACCTGGGGTTTTCCCATCCTATCTAAACTCAACTTCATTTTGTAGATTTTTTTATCAGTATTCTAGGCCATTATTTCAGAATTAAGATATATGATATATAAATGACATACATTGCATGTATAACTCTTCTATCAGTTATGAAACAGAAGCAAATGAATTATTGCTGTCGGCAACAAGAATAGAAATGTGGAAACTGCTCACAATAGCTACATATGGAAACAAAGCAAAGTGAAAAGGGCATACTTATCCATCCTTGTACAATACTTGCACATCATGAAAAGTAAATGGCAAGGGAAATGATTATTTTTAGATGCAACAAAAAGGCTGAGAAGCAGAGCAAGGAGAACAGAAATTAGTCTGTAATGTGTAGATGCCAATTAATCCAGCCATAGAAAATCAAACTGTAAGTAGGAGTTTAAATACAGTGAAGTAGAAATGACTTAATTATCAAATCCCTTCTGCATGCCTGGTCTTGAAAAACCAACACCAGTTTGATGTCCAGGTAGGATCTGTATTTCAATACACTTTTGCTGTAATTTTTAGGTATTCAAGCTAGTGAACCGTTAAAATTGAAAAGAATCTACTGAACTGAAGAAATGTGTATGATGCACAAACTAAAGACACTCAAATCCTACCTCAAGCCGTGGTTCTTTATATTTCTGAATTCCATTCCCTCTATTTTGTGTGATTAGTCACAAATGGATTTTTGTGTATCCTTCTCTGTGGCATTGCCCTTCTCTTCTGTACATGGATGAGACACAGTCTTGTACAATAAATGCTGCTTGCTTGTTTGTCAGAGTATTCATTCCTCGGAATTAAGAACTTTGTTGGAATTGAAATGCCACATGCAGTGCTATTCCCTAGTTCATATAAATGTTCTGGGCACTTCAGAATGGTTTATTTCATGAGCCTTGGAATGTATTTAGTTGCTGCAAATTACCATCTGATGGGCAATCTACTACTGTTCTTGCTTGCCTGTGTCACCTGTCCCTGTGGCATTGCTTTCCCTGTGAACGCAGCACTTTAAATTAAGGAGTGGGTGTGAGTAACTTGGTGGGTGATAATAGAGGTCATGGCATTTAGTGGGAATGCATTCTTTCATTGACCTCTTTTAAAAATCCTCATTCAGCTTCTGATTTTTCCTCTCTCCCACTGCTTGTTTCCTGCAACCTTGGTGGTCTGATGAGTACCAAATAACAGATGTTGTTCCCTTGATATTGCACACCGAGTTACAAAGTCTGGAACGCATATCCTTGCATGTGGCACACCATGCTCCTGCTCTTTGGCTGCCATTAATTTACTTAGCCTTCTGTTCTTCTGGTCATGAAGCATTTACAATTTCACAAATGTATAAAAAGTGCCAGCATTCTTGTGGGTGTATTTTTAGCAACAGACATTATAAAGAAATCTACCATAAATTTATGTGGTCTTTCACAAGCATTAATTAGCCATAGAACTAGACATAGATCTAGATATCTAAGTTCCTGTTTTATTTGACCAAATCCTGAAACTGCTTAGTGAAGAGGAACTACAGTCCACACTAAGTGAAGTAAACCTGAGAGCGGTAATGGTTATAGAAGTATGAAGTATTTGCTCCTTAAGACTGTCTGGAAACCCACAGAGACCCACACAGTGTCTGGTCATTCCTTTAATGAACAACTATAGCAACCAAAAAAGAGAATGCTTTTTTAGATAACTCATGCAAATCTTCTTTTCTATAGTTATTGACATGGCTTCACAAACAGCACATTTCTACAAAGTTAACATGAAAACCACAACCTTTCTCCATTTCATTTCATGGCTGTACTAAAATGTGATCATTCTGTTAAATCACAAAATAATAATGATAATTAAAAAAAAATCAATGATATTCTATATAACTCTGTAACTAGTAGCCACAACTCTCCAGACTAAAATATTAATCCGGCAATTCCCTTCTTTTTTTTTTTTCAGTTCAAAGTCATTGTCTTTAGAGGTCATTTACGGTTTCAAAATGGTGTGATAGAAAACAGAATATGGGCATGTGTGACTGTGCTGATCCACAACAATTTCATGAAGAACCCAGTTTACAATTCAATTCACACTATGTAATTTTCAAGCTGCTATGTAAAATTAGCTTAGAAAAACAAACTTTGAATCATTTCCTTATAGCCCAGTCCTACACAGAATTAGAGCCCTTTTAAGTCCATTGACGCTAATGGCCTTAGAAGGGTATAATTCTGCTTAAGATGGCACTGCTAGAAATTTAAGTTGGTTTCTGGAATGCCATAAGTAAAGATAGTTATATTATTTATGTTATAGTCATCTTCAGGTGTAATTTCTCTCATAACCCTGTTGGGCTGAAATTGTCGGGGATGTTTCTACAGTGAGACGCACCAAGCATCCATTGTAGAGGCAAGTAAAAACCCACAGGCATATTGCTGTGGTATTATAGAGTGATGGGATATGGTGTGATTTACAGATGGATTCATCACAAATTTTAGCTGGTTCATGAAGCAATGTTTGTGAACTGAAAAACTGCCATGAACATTCATGAATTTTGATGCAGTTTGTGAAGCCTCCTGTGGCTTTTCATGGGGAACAGAAAGCAGTGGTTTAAATAGCTCCAAGCCATTTAAACCAAACAGTTGAGCAGTGGGACTGCCACTCAGCTCTTTGATTTAATTGGTCCCTTGCTTTCTATTCCCCACAAAAAGTCGAAGGAAACAGAAAGCAGGGGTTTAAACTTTAAATAGGTCATTAATCAATATGAACTGGATCTGTTTGCGAACCAGCCTCCTAGTTCATATGGGTTCATGGTTCAGTTCATGATTCAGCCATGAACCAGAAAAATATGCTCCATGCCTATCCCTAGCATGGCTAGTCTCTGTTGTTATCCCCTCAAACAGCAAAACTTGCCTCAATGCCTGTCTCCATGTCCACTCCCCCAAGGTACATAGCTATACTTGCCAACAAGCTGCCACAATAAAAGAAAATTGCCCCTGGGTACCCAACAGACAAACTCATCCTCAAATAATAAAATATTTCCCATGAACCTACTGTGCTAAATAGCAACAGAAAGCCCTCTTTGAGCTAGTGTTAATGCAAGATTGGCATAAAATAGAAATAATGTATGCAGAAATAACAGTCGGGACCCTTTGTGTCTGGTGGAACATACTTATTCAATCATTCTCTCCTCTAATAGCCTTTTATGCCAGAAAACTGTAACCAGGCAGCTAAGTAGGCACTCAAAGTCGAAGAGTGCTTCTAGGAGTGATTGTATTTCCTCATGCCATAAGGCAATCATAGCTCTGAAAGGACCACCACTAGGAAACTTACCCATCCAGATCCATTTGTATTTGGAAGAAGAGAATTCTAATAGCTCCTTTTCCCATGTAGAGGCTTATTAGCCATGATAACTCTACTTTTCTGTCCTCTACTGATCTTTCTATTTTTTTTTAAATGCATCAGTTGAATTCCAAAGAACCTAGATTATTTTGTGAAGTCCTTGGAACAGGGTTCAGAGCTGGTATTGTACAATAATATTATCTCAATAATTGGACATTGCCTAATTAGCATTACTTCTACCTATTAGATTCTAAAAATCCTAACCAATGAGCTCAATGTAGCATACAGGGTTCCTTCTGTAATCCTCATAATATTCCTTTGTGATGGATAGTGTCTGGCCAAGCTGCTCCAGTGAGACAGCTTTCCCATGGATGTTTTGTTCACCTTTTCTTCCAACAATGAATGTTTCTTTAAGCATTCACATGACATCGACCCATTTTCCAAGGTTTCCCCCCCCCTACACTTTGCTCCAGTATTTCACAAACATGCTTTGCTGTTACTTGTTTTTGAAAGATGGCAGTCTAAGTGTCTTTGCTTGCTGTATGGATCAGAAAGTGTGCATTTTCAAAGTTACTGATTTTATCAGCACTCTGTCAACCCCTTGTGGAAGTAATTTTCTCCACCATACTGCTGAAGCGTATTTACTTACATTATTTATAGCACGCCTTTCTCACAGGGACTCAAAGCAGATTACACATAGCTTAAAAAAACAACAACAGGAATAGCTATAGTATATTTCCCACTGGGATACACTTGTTGAACAACAATTACAGTTCCTCAGTCTTTCCTAGGACTCCCTTTATTCAATTACCAGACAGGAAGCCATGAGAATGATTTACTAATGTATATTTAAGTGTGATTTAAACTATTCAATCTGTAGAGCACAATGGGTATCCTTTTCTCAATTTGATGGTATTCTTCCATCTGGAGAGCTTCCTGATCACTACTCATATTGACTGTTCTCCACTATAGATGTGGTTTTATGTTGGATCACCTTTTATGTCCTTTCATCTAGAGTTTTGCAAGTGAGGTATCTTAAGATACCATACTCTGATACACTATGTGATTGTGGTGCATGTAGTGTGGACATCTGGTATCACATGCCCTTTGAATGTAATTACTTTTCTGAGCCTAGAAATCTTTTGATTTTTCCTTTGCTGCAAAATATAGATCATATGGAGACATTACCTGTTTTATTAGAACATAATAGCAGACATATTTTTTGCATCTGTGCAATTTTATGCATCTCTGACAGATTTTCACAGCTGTTCAAATGGTGTTTAGTTTTTGTATATATTTTAGTAATTTGCTTATAACTAATAACACAGTATAAGGTAGAGAGTAGAGAGCTATAGCACTATAATGCAATAACGCTATAATAATCAACTGCCATGATCTACAGAGAGCCAGTTTGGTGTAGTGGTTAAGTGTGCAGAGTCTTATCTGAGAGAACCAGGTTTGATTCCCCACTCCCCCACTTGCAGCTGCTGGAATGGCCTTGGGTCAGCCATAGCTATTGCAGGGTTGTCCTTGAAAGGGCAGCTTCTGGGGAGAGCTCTCTCAGCTCCATCCACCTCAAAGGGTGTCTGTTGTGGGAGGGAGGTAAAGGAGATTGTAAGCCTCTCTGAGATTTGGCGTATAGGGCGGGGTATAAATTCAATATCTTCTCATTTTCTTTTCTTTTTTTAAGTTGTTATTTAGCCCTTTTTGTTGTGCAGTTCAAAGGAAAAAGTGCATGTAGTTTTATCTAGATTGCTTACAGAATAATGAGGAGGATGATCTTCAAACAGCAGGCAAAAGGCAGGAACTCACCGCTCAACTGATCATGGGAATGCTCTGTTGCCATGGCAAATGCCCCTACATTCACAACAGCAATGAAAACAACATGGAGAATCATGCCATTTGGATGCAACCTGAGATTCAGGGCAGAGTATTAAATCCAGGCTCCACATGTCTAATCCAACACTCCAACCACTACACTAAAAAGGAGGTGAAATAAAGTGAACAAGAGACATTTTTCCATGTTATAATTTTCAGAATTGCAGCCGACAACATGCAATTGCAACTCATTGATGTTGCTTTTAATTTGAGTACAGAATTGGAGATTTCATAGGGGCCCAAAACAAGTATAGTTCCTCAGTCCTTGCCATTTTGTTTGCCACTATATGACTGCTTCTTTAGGTCAAGGAAATAAAGCTTCCCTAATCACGTAAATTGCTGTGATTCCCTGTTGTTCACAGAGTTCTGCACTGCAAAAGAAAGAACATTTCACAATACTTGCCTTTTATTGTGTCACATTTTTCTTGCTTATGGAAAATAAATAATACTTTTTAAAAATAGGTTTCAAACCATGCTATATCCAAGTCCCAAATAAAAAAGTGCATTCTTTAGGAGAAAAAAAGAACTTGTTTCTACCCCAAGAGAAACACTCATCAGTAAGTGGTACCTTTCTTTCTATCTCCTCAGTGCGATTGCAAAAGTGATGAGCTGGGCAAAAGGCCAAGAAAAACAATTATTTTGTTTCTCTTCTCCTAAAAAGGATTTAATACAGAAGCAGTCAGTGATAGTGGGTGGAATTTTATATGGCGCCAGCAGAAGATGCTGGCAGAAGCAGATTTCCTTTCACCTCTTCTTATTTGCCTGTGATCTTCAAAAAGGTGATTCTTACGGCTGCAGAACACACACAACATGGGAAAGCAGACAAAATTGCCCCTCCCGCTTGTTGTGCCAGTGGTCTTCAATTGGCACCAATGCCTGTTTGTACGATTTAAAGAGGGATGATTTTTCTTGCTGTTTGCTCCTTACTATAGCTGCCCATGCTTCATCTATGTGGGTTTACTGACCTACAGCAGCACATGAACACAGACAAGAAGCTGTATTAACATCTTCTATCAAGGACATTGCAGTTTCAAGTGGATAGCCATGTTGATCTGCAGTAGAAAAACAAGATTCAAGTCCAGCAGCACCTTAAACACCAATGAAATTTCCTGGGCTATAAACATTTGAGAATCAAAGCTCCCTCTATCCTGACTGGCAATGGCTGTCTAAGGCCCTTTCTGCATTTCTTTTTACTGCTCATCTCTCCTCATGTTTTCATCATTTCAAAAATCTGCTTCCAGAAACACCCCCACACTCACCTCACTTTACAGTCAGATTTTAGTTTTCCTTCCACATCTTTCTTCAAGCATTCTGTGGTCACATCACTGTCTGTAGTTTCCAAGAGTGTTGGTTTTTTTAGAGGAGTATTTCACTCCTCCTTTTAGTTTTTTCCCCAAGACTTTAAAAGCAGACACATTTCCTCAGACTTTTCCTCCTCCCTCCCCTGGCAGGCTAGTTGGTTTCTCCTTATTGGTCAGTTTTGAACTAGGCATGTCTTTTGAAATAGGAGATTAGGAAAGTAATTACCTTTGTCTGACATGTTTGCAGGAATGGCCAGTTAGCTCAGTGCTATTGACTACAAGGTTTTTAGTATGATTTCCCTTTGGGGCAATTTTGTATATGGAAAAAAAGAGGTTTTCTTTTAAATTGACTCTGACCACATACATTTCAAACATGAGGACAATGCTGCAGAAGCTACTTTGGGGCAGCAGCAGCCAATTTTTTTTTTAAATTATGGTCCATCTCAACATCTTATCTTCCTCTTTTTTCATCTAATTTCTAAATAACAATTGAGGGGGAGGGGACTCAGGTTGCAAAGCATTGATATCGCCACTTCCCCCCTCATGAATCATCTGTCAGTGATGTTTTTCTTTCCTCCTGCCATCCCGGATTAGTGAACCCCAGTAAATTCAGCTGGAAGACATGCCTAGTATGAAACTAACTAGCCAGAAGAAACGAACCCCCAATACTACCTGGGTTTTCTCATTGGTATGCAGAATATATATATATATATATATATATATATATATATATATATATATATATATATATACTGCAATTCTCAATAGAAATTGGAGAGAGAGAAAGATGCAGAATGCAGGCACAGCATTAGAATAAACCCCAACCGACTTGACTTCACTGAAAATCAGAAGTAAGCTGTATATGCCCAAAGGGCCTAGGACTCAGATAAAGGTCTTTTACATTACTTACTACTTGATCCTTTTAACAGAAGATGGCGTGGATTGAGCCTGGGATGTTATGTATGCAAAACAGCTGCTCTGTTCCTGAGCCATAGCCCCACCCTGAGTCTTTCATCCTTTTGAGGGTCACAGGCAGAAAATGAGAAAGTGTGGGAAAATTGCAATTATATGCATTTATTTTTAACAACTGAAAACTAATACTTATTTTAAAAACACTAATATTTACAAAAATCACATCATAACTTTAAAAAATACTGAGAAGAATTATAAAGGCATACTGCTATGAACATACAAGTATACTTCTTGCTTCTGCCAAGTTTTTCACTGGTACTGCATATGATCCAGCCCAGTACATATTAATGTATGGGGTGCGTTGTTTTAAAAGTAATATTCAAGACACAGCAAAAGGTTATTTCATCGAACAAATTAGTCAGGAAGAGTATTAGAGAAAGAAACATCATGTTGAGCAGTTGCTCAGTTGTATCTTACTCTGCGTGTGCATGTGTGTGTGAGAGAGAGACAGACAGACAGAGACAGAGAGATATATATTTCCTTTTAGGTATATCTATTATGGCAAGCTTCCCATATCCATGGAATATAGAAACTAATTAAGACTTTTCCTTCAGAAAGACCACAGACTGGGTTCAGGGGAGGAGGAGAATTAGTTTTTATATCCTTTTCTATACCCTAAGGATTCTCAAAGTGATTTACAATCAACATCCGTTACTCTCCCCACAACAGGCACCTTGGAAGGTAGGTGGGGCTGAGAGAGTTCTGAGAGAACTGTGACTGGTCCATGGTCATCCAGCAGTAGAGTTACCAGCTCCTACCTATCTTCTTGTGGGAGGATCCTTCTGGTGTGCATGTGAAGTGCACACTGCTGATGTCATGTGGTCTATTTGGGCAAAACTCTTTGGTTTGAGCTCAAATTTATCATAGAGTTTTGATCTAAAACTAAAATGTCAATATGTGACATCAGCAGTATGATGACATCACTTCCTTTAAGACCAACCAATTTTTATTTAGAACCTAAGCTAGAAAGACAATAATGGCTACAGGAAGTCAGTGATGTGAAGCATGAAGTCTTATCAAACTGAATTCAGGCATGCTGAAGGACGATGTAGATGAGGTTTGTTTTTTTCTCACACAAATATGATTTTTAGATTACTCAGTGGTGCCATTTTAGTTGTGCATTACCTGTTTGAATACTGAGGGCTTCCCCATCAAAGAATGTGTATTTCAAAGTTGATGTCTTTACTTCACAAGCAAGACTAATCTCAGCTATCTGGAGAACAGGGTCTCCAATATGCTTGCTGTTTTTCAAATTATGATTAACAATATAATTTTAAGTGACAGATCTACAATAATTCCAATATAGATTCTTTGCTCCATGGATCAATGTAACATCCTGCACACATAAGCCTTCCATCTGCAGTCACAACTCCTCACAATTATGCAACTCATATGAGTCCCAGTTACACAATTGTATTCACAGGGAAATGTCACTGCAAGGAAGGGATTCTGTGCAATACTTCTTTGTTGGTTACACTGTCTGGAAGTGGAACTTTGGATTTGTGTTTCTTGAGTCACTTCTTCCTATGCCTTGTAGGAAACCACCTTTGAAACTAAAATAATTTCAAAATCAGTTTGGGATATTGTGCCATTTTATAATAAGAAATTTGTTCAGAAATAACTGTCTATATTGTGACCCCAAAGTAAATCATAAGGCAGAGCGGTGTTTTTAACCTAGATCTCTCAGATCCTAGTCTTGGGCTATAACCACTAGATATAACCACTACATCATACTGGCTTTAATGGAGTGGCTGCTGTTGAATAGCCGCCCTGAGGCCGCCTCAGTGGGGTAGGGTGGGATATAAATCGAATAAAAAATAAAAATTAAAAAAAAAATAAAATAGTAGCAAGTAGCCAGCCCTGGATGAGTCATACATGTCACATAGTAGCAAGCCTGGCCCCAATGAGTCTATCCTTAAAGGCCAAAACAGTCTTGAGAATGGCCTTGCTTGTCCCCCTGTCTTTTATTTACAGAAACCAAGACTTGAAAACTGATTATATTGTTGTGGTTGCCTAGCAATGACCACTGAGGACACTTTAACCCCCATGTACTTTTTTTTTTGGTGCTGCTAAGAGTTCATTTGGGTAACAAACAAAGTGGCAACACAGTATATTACAGACCAAAATCAACACCACTGTGTATACAAATAATAAAGAATTTATAAATCCAAATTTGAAAAGTCTCTTATTTTCCAAAGATACCTTATACACAGTACAAAAATTTCCAAAGGGGGTGCATTCCACAGCACAAATTTCTAACCAATGTTCCGTACAATTTTTACAGGAAAGTTCTTTGTTGAAACTTTCATTTAGAGGATAAATTTATAGTCTTTTTTATTGTTGTGGTAAATCCAATCCCCTAGAATAACAGCTCCAAAGGCTCCAGTTTTCTCCTTGCGTGCCTTTTGACTTTATGGGTCACGATTCGTAGAGATGCTTGATCACAGAGCCATTCAATCTTTTGATGTCAAAACTAAGACTTCTTGCATTCACAAAAGGCACAAGCTCATAAAATGAAAATAAAAAGAGATTTTTCAAATTTGGATTTTTAAATTCTTTATTTTTTGTATACACAGTGGTGTTGATTTTGGCTTAGAGTTAATTGACATTGCTACTTAGAAACATAGCCAGTTTTTATTGAACACCTCAAAGTGTATACCCAGCCATTGTTTTTATCCAACATGAACCATCCCAAAGATATCCCCTCCCCCTTCATTCCCAAGGGCCAATTTGTATGAAATTTCTGAAGTAGAAATCAGGTTGCTACATCGTCACCAAACCTTATACCTGCCCATCAAAGCTAAGAGGAAAAGGACATAGTTAGGGGTGGGCACAACCTACAAAAGGTGGTTCATTTCATTTCAGGGTTTGGGGTGGCCCTCAAGTCAAATCCCAAAATGAACCAAGCCAAACAGCCCCACGAGCCACAGCTGGAAGAAAGGAGTGGGTATCAACCCTGGAAAGGACTTCCCTTCCCCCTTTCTCCTGCATGGCTCACTGCAGCTGGAACAAAGGGACTCCCTTCCACCTTTCTCCTGGCCATGGCTCAGTATGTCCAAGAGAAAGGGGGAGGGGAGTTGCCCTTGAAGGAACTCCCATTTTAATTCCTGCTAAGGCTCAGGATAAACGGGGGAGGCAAATTGCCCTGGATGGGACTACATTTCTCCTAGATGAGGCTTGCTCCAGCCAGAAGAAAGGGAGGCAGGATCACCAAGGAAGGTGCCTCCTATCTCCCTCTCTCCTGGCTGCACTGCTCTCCCTGCCAGCTCAGAGGTCTCGGGATCCTTCCTGCAGCCCCTTTAAACTGGGCTGCAAGGGGGACTATGTTTAAAGGGGCTATACCAGCGAGCTGGCAGCTGCCTCTGGCTCCCTGGCATAGCCCCTTTAAATGGGGATCACTAGAGAAGAGGTTACCTCTCTTTCTCTATGCTGACTGTGCAGCTCCCTGTCAGCTCAGCAGTCTTGGGCTTCTTCCTGCAGCTCCATTAAACCAGGCTTCAAGAGGGAAAGAGAGAGAGCTGAGCCAACAAAGAGCCTTCTCCATACCAGCCCAACTGTCTTGGGCTCATTCATGCAGCCCATTTAAAGGGGCTACACCAGGGAATCAGTAGCTATTAAAGGCTATTTGTATGTAGCTCATTTGTATTGTGTCTATGTGGAATAGTTTGTAAAGAGTGTATGGACACGGGGAGGCTACTGAGATAAAATTGTCTTGTGTCCACTCACCAGATTTTATCTATAGAAGGTGAGGGGTGTCATGAAAAGGCCTTCTGGCCTCAGCCTGTGTTATGATCCCTAACCCTAAATCAGGCTCATGGCCTTGTAGGAGTTCACTTTTGACAGGTGGGGAGGGTCTCCTTTAAGAACTGGGCTGTGTAAACAAGAAGCTTTGACTCCCTTCACCTGTTAGGTTACACTAATTGGGGTCAATGTGGAAGGTGGAAGAACACATGTCTGGCTTAATTGGCTTTGACACCTGAGGGCCTAGGTGAGCTGTCAAAATCTGCTATCTTGATTAGTCCCTGTCTCTCATTGGCTGGTCCAGAATGACAGTGAAAGGCAGGATTGCTATAACTCTGCCCCAGCCCAAGGGCTAAATATGGAGGAGACAGGAAGCCTTGTTGGTTTACTACTCCCTCTAGCCATTCTTTCCTTTTTAGGTTGCTGGAATATTGCTGACTGAAATGTCAAGACTGTACTTGTCCACATGGTAATATACTGCCTGTCTGAGAATGTGTAGTTAGTGTTTATATTGTTTTTATTTTAATTTTGCACTGTCTTAATGTTTATTTTATCCTTATGACCACTTTTTGTTAAATAATAAAAACCCTTACTTTACTTGTGCTGGTCCTGTGTTTTGCCCATTAGAGCTCTCGAGGAATCTGGAGTCCTTGACTTTGGCTATCTTAATCTGGCTAACCCAATTTTTGGGTGCGGAAAGTAGTCTGTGTTGGCCTTAGGGTGGGGCTGTTGACTCTCTCTGCAAGTAGAATCAGGTGGGGAACCACCTTTTCTCCTTCCTGGGGTTTTGTCTGTAAAAAGAGTGGTGGCAGACTGCCAAGAAGGCTGGGTACTAAACCAGTCAATGTTTCCTGGAGTAGCTCCCTGGCTGAGCTAGCAGGTAGAGGCTGAGTATAGTGGGGACTGGGAAACAGTTAAGAAGCCCCTTCCATTACCCCTCCCCAGCTTGCAGGTGTTAAATTCCAAGAGTGACCCTGAGAGTAAGAGTATACTAAGGGGGTGCTGGGGAAGTGGTTCATGACATGCAATATCCTTTGAATGGGCTGTACCAGTGACCCCAAAACAGCTGGGCCCATGTGGAAAAGGTTCTTCCCACTGGCAGGGAGATCATCTTACTCCCAGGTGATCTTCTCATACTTTCTCCTGGACTCTGTTCACTGTGTCCAGGAGAAAGATGGAATGGAGACTCCCCCCTCCCTCAACTTTCTCTCAAGAGTTTTCTCCCAAGAGAGTTGGATGCCTCTTCTTTACTGTGCAACAGGAGAGAAGGAGATGGAACACCTCTTCCCAGTAAATCCCATCTTCTTTTCTCATGGCTGGTGCAGCCTATTTGAAGGAGCTATGCCAGAAAGCCAGAGGCAGCTGCTAGCTCTCTCATGTAGCTCCTTTAAATGGGTTGCATGAGCAAGCCCGAAACAGCTGGGCCAGCATGGAGAAAGCTCTATGTACAGATCAGTTGTATCTGGCTCCCTGGTGTAGCCCCTTTAAACAGACTGTGCTAATGAGCCTATGACAGCTGGCCCAGCATGGAGAAGGTCTTTACACCACCTTAGCTGTGTCTGGGTCCCTGGGCTGTGGCAGAATGTAATGGCGCCTGGGGCTAATGGGGCCACAGCTCCCACCATTATTGAAAGCAGTAGCTGAGCTATGGGCCATCGTGCGGGGGTGGCCTGGAGTCGACTCATCTGGCCGTCATTTTATCAGTAGAGTCTGGCTGACTGCTTGGGATTGGTTGGGTCAAGCGGGCCAGACAGAAGGCTTATCTGGCCCCGCGGTGGCCTCGGTGGATGGTCCGGGCACCTTCCTCTGTCAGCATTCACCTTGGTGGGAATGATCGGGGTTGGAGGGGTAGCCCCCCCTTTTTTGTCAGTAAACCCGGTGTTGGAGCTCCGGGCCATCGTGTGGGGGTGGCCTGGAGTCCTACTAACCGGGCGCCTATTATGCCGGTCTGCCTGGCTGCTCGGGACCTGTTGGGGTCGAGGGGCCATGACGGAAGGCAAATCTGGCCCTGTGGCGGCCTTGGTGAAGGTCTGGGTACCTTCCTTCTTCCTTCTGGTAGGAAGGGCATGGGGGAGCAGGTGTGACTCATCTGCCAATGTGGGTAATCGGGCCTTCTTTCACGACATTCGGCAAGGGCTCGGGTGGCCTTGGCTGCTCGGTGGGGTGCCATTGCCTAAGCAGAGGCTTGGCATTGGCGGTGACAGAAGGTGCAAGGGGTTTATACCTTGCAGGTGAGCACCCAGGCATCTGCACCTGTTCGTGAAGTCGATACGCAGGAGCGGCAGATGGGCTTTACGGCTCAATGCTGTATAATGCAGATCGTATTCATGCCTCCTTCTAAATTCACCTCCTTCTGGGTATCGGGGCGGAAGTTTAGGGGAGGGTTTTGGCCTGGCTGGCCTGGCATTAGCCAGAATCTTATGGCTCATGCTGGGGGCAGGGTGACTCGCCCTTCGTGGGATTTGGCAGGGTCTGAGGAAGACCCCAGGGCTTGTCCTACCGCAGGTTTGCCCTTGCCGGGTTAGTTGTGTTAATTAAATAAAGTGGCCCGTTTCCCAATATTCTGTGTCAGCCTCTTTATTCCGACTTGGGGGGCAATGTGTTCTCTAATCCACCTCTCCAAATAAAAGTAATTGACTGTGATTTAGAAGTTGGAAAATAAAATTGCAAATCTTTGATTACTTGAAAGTCTAATAGTTCTAAGGAAACTCACTGTTCACACATCCCATTTTCCTGTCACTGCATGCCCATTCTTCCATAATCCATGATGAGATTGCAGCCCAAATGTGTGAAGAAAAATGACCCAGCATCTGATCATATTTGCATTTTATTTTTGCTAATGACCTCATTTTTCACTGCCATAGATAAGCTTCAGGACAGTTTCAGTCCTGTTATTCATCAGCAGAGGCCTGCTTTATCACACAGTTGTATTTAAATGGTGGTGGTGGTGGAGGGGAACTTTGGTAACGCTTCATAGCTTAGTGATTTCAAGAGATCAGCATTCATCATTCTGTATCTTGTTGGGCAAGACTTCTCTGGGAAAACCTTGGGACTGAATTGATCTTACTTTTTTAAAGTATTGGTATAGTGGTGAAGTGTTATTGGTCATGCTTGTCTGCTTTCAATTGTAGGTCTTATTGTCAGTGTATGCATACAATGACAATGAACACAAACAACGTAGAAAGAACAACTGAAAATCATTTTGCAGAGCAATGAAAGCTCTGTCTTAGCTGTTTGAGAAATATTTCTTTTAAACTATGATTGCAACTTCAGGACATTTATATAGGCTTTGTTTTCTGATTGAAAACACGATCATTGTTACAGGAAATGCTCACAAATTTTCTGATTTTGAATGTTGGCATTATCCAATTAATAATGAAATCAATCAAATGCTATAATATACTTAATTTCTAAAAGCTAGAAAGTCAAGCTAAAAACACCCTTCTCTTTTCTCAAATTTGTTGGGGCTTCTTGTGATTACTCATTGATAGATGGAGGAATGCATTTTACGCATGCTTAGAAGTACAGTCATCTTATTATCACTTGAGAAACACTGAATCCTGGGAATAAAATAAATTCTGGGACTAAACTCTAGTGATTTGGCTCATATTTAACATGGTAACATTTTGAAAGAGAAGAAGTGCAAATCATTTCAGATTTCACAATTTCTTGGGTTCCACCTAAGATTCAAATAATTCAAGGTAATTGAAAGTTTCATTAGAGTGCATTGTGACCTAAACCATTGTTGTGCAGCTGCAAGCACAAATTTTTGTGCAAGCTATTTGGAAGTAGGAAAAGATGCAGCACCTCATGAGCAAGTTACGTGTGGAATGAAGAATTTCCATGCAATGTGCATTTGGATGTACATCAAATGTATTGCAAATAGACATCCAAATAGTTATCATATTGAAAGCAATGAGTAAACAGACAGCATCTACATTTGTATGTATTCCATCAAAAGCACAGCAATACCGAGACAAAATTTGCATTTGCAGTTTCATTTGATTAACACTGATGGGGCACATTGGTAGTGTTCTAAAGAATAAGGATACCAGAGACACTTCAGAATTTCCACAAATACTTAAGAAAATTCCATTAAATAATGTATGTCACAAAGGCAATTTTAAAAAGAAATTAGATAAATTACATCATTGAACTACTATGTATACTTGGGTATAAGTCCAACAGAGTGAACCTAAGAACATAAGGGAAGCTTTATTAGATTAGGCCAATGGCCCATCCAGTCCAACACAGTGGCAAAAAAACAAACAGGTGCCATCAGGAGGTCCACCAGTGGGGCCAGGACACAAGAAGCCCTCCCATTGTTGTCCCCCACCCCCAGCACCAAGATTGCAGAGAATCACTTGCCCCAGAAAAATAGTTCCATCTATACCCTATGACTAATAGCCATGGATGGACCTCTGTTCCATATGTTTATCCAATCCCCTCTTGAAGCTGTCTTTGCTTGTAACTCCATGTGTTAATCACTCTTTGGGTGAATTCCTTTTATCCATTCTAACCCAACTGCCAGCAATTTCATTGAGTGCTTAGCAATTTCATTGAGTGCCCATGGTATTGTGAGAAAGGGAGAAAAGTACTTCTTTCTCTACCTTCTCTATCCCATACACATAATCTCGTAAACCCCTATCATGTCATCCCTCAGTCATTGTTTCTCCAAGCTAAAGAGAACCAAACGCTTTAACCTTTTTTCATAGGAAAGTGTTCCAACCCTTTAATCACTCTAGTTGCCCTTTTCTACACTTTTTCCAATGCTATAATGTCTTTTTTGAGATGTGGTGACCAGAATTGTACACAGTATTCCAAATGAGGCCACACCATCGATTTATACAGGAGTATTATGATACTGGCTGATTTGATTTCAATTCCCTTCCTAATAATCCCCAGCATAGCATTGGCCTTTTTTATTGCAGTCACACACATACATAAGATTATTTATTTATTTATTACATTAAGCTTATATCCCGCCCTCTCCGCAAGCGGACTCAGGGCGGCTCACAACATTACATTACTACCATTAAAACCAATAAAACATATAAAACATAATTACATATTTAAATTATTTAAAACCATTTCATGGTGCTGTATTAATACAATACAATATAGGCGGTTCTGAAAATTCAGTGGTGACCACCAGTACTTTACATGGTGCTCTATATGATGTCCAGTGGCAGCTCTCTCTCAGTTAGATATCGAGGGCCTGTTGGGTGGATGCGGGTGGATGGCCATGTTGATCTCAAGAAGCTCAACAAAGTTTGAGTCCAGTGGCACCTTTAAGACCAACAAGGTTTTATTCAAGCTATAAGCTTTTGTGTACAAGTACACACATCACCAGTTCATACGTGAAGGCAAGGGTTAGCAGCTGCTGTATGGACTGGTAACTTCTGTTTCAGTCTATCTGAAAAAGTGTGCATGCACATGAAAGCTTATACCTTGAATAAAACTTTGTTGATCCTAAAGGTGCTTCTAACTGCCTGGAAGAAGTTATTGTAAAATGAATGGGATTTTCTTCCAAATAAATGCAGTTTTGGAATGGTGTTTCAGTTAGCATTTGGTCTTTATTTTTCTGACTTCCAACCACCTCTCTTCCGAAGAAGACCTATGCATGCCAAAAGTTTTAATTTTAGATGGTTTTATTTATAAATTAGTGATCTGTTTTCTCTGTTCCTCTAAACTACTATGTCAGCTCTGATCAGAACTCTCATCACTTCTTAGTGATGTTGTGAAAAATACCAAGAAGGGTGGAAAATAATAATAAAGAAATTTTGGGAGGGGGCGAAGCACTCAGAACAGAAGAATCTTAAGAAAAACATCCACAGCAAAGTTAATGGTTTGCAAAGAACCATTGAATTATCTTTGTTTAAAGGGAGCACAGGCTGCTACTATAAGAGTCACAGCCAAGTAAGTTTAAATAAATATTTGGCAGACGGAGTGTTTAGCTTTGAGAACAGCCTTTTATATAACTTTGGTTAAAGAATTATATTTCACAAAACCTCCCTTTTCAGAGTTTGTAGGTTTTAAATCTCCCTATTAATCTCAATAAATTTGGATTTATAACAAAGAGATAAACTGTAATTATAAAGTGGGTTGGTGTGATTGAATCAATTCACAGGCCAATGCCTGAAGTTCCTGCTGCATTATCAAAATGAAGTGCCCGATTCTTGAATTTTCAGGCACTGTAAAAGGTGTCTCAGAAGGACAACAAAGGAATTGGACAGTAGGGTGTTCACTATAACTGAAAGGAATGCAAATGCCATTTCCTATTCATTTGATTTGCAGCAATCTGTCACCTTTTCATTTCAGTCTCACAAAAAAACAGGGGATAATATGGGAAATAGTAATGGTAAAATGGGCAGCATCTGACCATTAAAATGTTTACCATTCCAGAATGGTGCCTGCAGATGTTACAAAATTGAAACTGGAAAGGTGTTAGAATTGCTGCCGGTTTCTATTCATTTGAATGGCAGAAACCCAGAACTCGGCTTTATGGTTTCATGTAAAGGGTCAATCCATTATATATCTCTCTCTATCTCACTCTATCCCCCCACCCCACTCCCCAGGATCAAACAGCATTTTTGTGAGGATTATATTCCTGTGGTATAGTGAAGTGTTACCCATTCAAAGATGGGTGAATAATGAATCCAACTTTTTTGTTGTAAATATTGAGCTGATCTAAAAATTGGACTTCAATAGATTTTTCAGAGTTCAGTACATGAACATTTCCCAACATGCATGCAGATAAACATGCTCAAAACCACAGAATTAAGCCTTTGATTTGTATCACTGGGCACTAATAGAATGGTCCTCAACTGCAGCAGTATAAACTGTGGCATGCATTTAAACTAAGATTTTATGACAAGTTAAAGACCATCATGATCTTATTTTACTATATTGTTTCCTGTGGATTAGAGCCTGCTCAACATCTCCACTAATTTGGTGTCTATTTTTTTTTTATCCATTGGATATAAATGGCATAAAATGATGTTTAAAAACTCCCAAATCAGTAAAGCCTAAAATGAAAATGGACACAGGAGCAACATACAAAAGAGCAGCATACATAAGACACATTAGTACAGATAGATGCCCTTCCCATGTACCATCAGCATAAAGAAGAAGAAAAAGAGGAAGAGAAGGAAGAGATTGGATTTATACCTCGCCCTTTACTGGGAGTCTCAATCTCCTTTCCCTTCCTCTCCCCACAACAGACACTCTGTGAGGTAGGTGGGGCTGAGAGCTCTTTGGAGAACTGCTCTTGAGAGAACAGCTGTTTCAATAACTGTGACTCAACCAGGGTCACTCAGCAGGTGCATGTAGAAGAGTGAGCAATCAAACCTGGCTCTCCGAGATTAGAGTCTGGGCATTTAACTCCTACACCAAACTGCGTAACCACTACTATGTAGTTGGTCTATGTTACATGGACATTTGTGAGAACAGGTGGAATCAGATGAGCCAGTTGCCATGGCAGTCTCTTGACTTTTAAAAAACCAGTCCTGTTTGAGATGCACTGTGGCAATCAGATGGTTCCAGCAACACAGTCATGGTCCCATGAAGTCAGGACAAGCCGTGCATATGCTGAGAGGAGTGATCACACTGCTCTTGTGCTTCCATGACGTGCTCAGGCCGATCATATGGCTGGAAACGCACTATGGAAGCACCACAATAACTTTACCACTGGAAGTTCCCATCTGATAGCACCCAATGCAACAAAATGGATGAAGGAAAGCATGTTAGTCTTTCTTCATTTTGGGAGGAAAGTGTTGGCCAGAAGCAGAAGACATGACGGAGCATGATTCTCCTCACATAGCCAGACCACACACAAATGCCTTCCATATGGTGTACATCTTTTCCAAGCAAAATGTCTTTAAATTCAAACACAAAACTAAAAGAAGAGATATAGGAAGTTTTGTCTATGGTTTTAGGGTGAAGTTTTTGTTCTCAGACTGTGAAAGAGTAAAAATTGTAATAGATGTTCAATTAGCTAAGTTAAAAGACCAAGAGTACAATTATGATATGCAATCCTTTTGATTAGTAATGTAAAAGTCCTCCTACAACTTTTTTTTTGTCCTTGCTAAGGACAAAGACTTATTGCATTAGCCTCTTAAAAGGAAAAAAAAAAGTCATGGTGCATATCCACAGTAAAGGGAGGACTGCAAAACTGCATCTGAATTATCTTCTTTAAAGATGTCAGCATGCACACTGCTTACTTAAAAACAAGGGCTTCTTTATTCATCAAGGTTACTGCAATTATGCCTATAATCAAAGAGGAAGGCGCACAACAGAGCAGTGCTGAATTATCATCACTTCAGGCTTGATAAGGAACATAAATATCTTCTTATTGCTATATCACTTTACATATTTTAAGTCTGGGTAGCTAAAAAATGGTAGCTGAGTATCAGTGAGAGCTGTTACTTAAATACTGATGTTCAGTAATCTATGTAGGGTGCAATCCTTCATGCTCTGTGCATTAAGGATAGGGTGCAGTATGACTGAAAGACAATGTAGCTTTGCCTGGTATCTTAGTGCAGAACCCCCCTACAGAAGCTACATTGTGGACAGAATATTTCTTTAAAGAGATGTTCTCTCAAATCTCACGTTGAAGCAGTCCACAACTAATTCCTCCCCAGAGCCCCATTTTAACTTGGTTGTAGCTGACATAGGCAGACCATTTCCTGTAGCCATCAACAAAGAGATTATGAGAATGGGTCCTTAATTTTTAACTCATGAACATATAACTTGTCCTTCTGACGGGGATCACAGGGACAAAGAAGGTCAAGTATCCCATAGTGATGCCGTGTTCAACCGAATGTGGTGTAACCCTGTTCCTTACTAAGAGCTGTGTCTCGCTATCCTGTCTCACTGTCATTGCCCCCCCCTCCATTCTCCCCCACTCACCAGAGAAAAGGGAAAACTTCTCTATGAAATAAATGGGGAAAAGAGTACTATCAGGTGGGAAAGCAAGTGATTTCTGGTGGATAAATACAGTTGGATAGGGACCAATGATCACAGTACTTGGTGGAGGGATTGCAGAACTGTCAAAAAGGAGATAGTGTTTCAGATATGTGCTTGTACGTATGCATGAAAGACAAAAAAAGGGGTGGATGCCACCTGACTGCCTGCTCTGTGGTTATTATGCAGCAATAATCTGAATGGTCAGTTATGGGATGTGCACATGGAGCAGTGGTTTAAGGGTGGATGTTTAGACAAAATTATCCAGTACAAAAAATAAGGATCAAATTAGAGGTGTGGCCAAACTGTGCTAAACCTGTTGTCTGAACACATTTAAGATGCATCTCTGGATGACACAACCATCTTCCTATGAGAAAGCTGTCACACTCCAATCAGAGGGGGGTTTTTGTGTGTATGACTCTCACAAACCAAGGCCATGATGAATGACCATTGTTTGCAGGACAGTAATCTCCACTTTATTTTACTCAAAAGCATCCCTTACAATGAAGGTCAGCCTGGTAGCCCTATCAGGCCATTATTCAGACTGGCTACTTCATCATCTACCCTATTAGCATTCCCCATTAAAGCCCTTATTAATGATTGGTTACTCCTCAGTTTTCATGCTTTGCTTTTAAAAAATTATTTGCTTCATTTATACCCCATCTTTCTCCCCAGTGGGGATCCAAAGCAGCTTGTGTTGTTCTTCTCTCTTTTATCTTCACAACAACCATGTGAATTAGGTTAGGTGTATCATGTGTGACTGATCAAAGGTAACTCAGCAAGCTTCTATTGCATGAGTGGGGATTTGAACCTGCATATCCCAGAGCCTAGTCCAACACTCTGATATCACAGGCACTCATACAATCTGTTGGCATTAGTATATTCCCCAATCTCAGTGTACTTCATTGCATTGGTTTATATCTACTCTTGTTTTGAGCAATCCCCCCCCCCAGTTCATATGTCCAGTAAATGTCAATTATCTTCCTATTCCTATCCCCTTTCATAATTTCACATGAAATATCACTCCCAAGATTGTGCCTTAACATGCAAGAACCTAGATTCCTTGCCTTTGGGTCAGAGGATGGACTTGTAAAGGCCACAAACATATGGCCCATTCTGACCCTTGATAATATGTCCTCTATAAAGAGCCCTGTGGTGCAGAGTGGTAAAGCTGCAGTACTGCAGTCTGAGCTCCCTGCTCACGACCTGAGTTAAATTCTGGCGAAAGTTGGGTTCAGGAAGCCGGCTCCAGGTTGACTCAGCCTTTCATCCTTCCGAGGTCGGTAAAATGAGTACTCAGCTTCCTGGGGGAGTGGGGCGGGATGTAGATGACTGGGGAAGGAAATGGCAAGCCACCCCATAAAAAGTCTGCCGTGAAAACATTGTGAAAGCAATGTCACCCCAGAGTCAGAAACAGCTGCTGCTTGCACAGGGGACTACCTTTACCCTTTTTTAACACCTCTGCAGTTGCCCTGGCAACAGAAGCAGGGGGTAAGCAACTGAGAAAGCTGGTTAGAAACTATAGCCTTACTGGCAAAGCAATGGTGGTATGGTTTCTGGTGCTCTAAAACCCAGAAGTTGTGCGGGAGGACACAATAGCTGTAGTGCTTGCTATTGGGCAAGAATGCTTTCTAGTGTTAGTTATTTTGCAGCAATCTGTTTCCCCTGAAATTAACCTCAATGTATGTTTCTAAACAGCAAATAGCCCTAGGGTGATTTATTTATCTATTTAGACTAGTAAGAAAGGTTTAAAGGGCATTGCCAGCATTAGAAGGAAGGTTAACCCCATGAAGAATCCACCAAGGTTAGTTGCAGGTCATCAGCAGACATTCACAAGTTCAGCTGCTGCAATCCCATAGAGATTCCTTCAGTGTACTTGTTCTGCCCTATTAACTGAGGAGAGAACTATCTGGCAGAAAATAACAGAACTGGAGAACAGAAGGCATCCCTGCTAAGCATCACTATGCAAATGGCTGTTAACCATTGGTGGCCTTTTGCTACCTTTGATGAAGACAGAAATGGTGATTAGCTAGCCTAGACAGCTCTTGAAAAGTACTACACTTACATGTGTTCCTTTTTATGTTTATATGACTGCAGCGCAGCCTGCTATACACTGTCTTGGTTTCAACAAAAAAATGGTCAATAGCTACCTGTTTTCAATTTTAAAAAGAATTAAATGAATATAATTAACAACTTATCCCCCTTGCTCTGCTTACTAATGCTATTTATTTTCGTCTGTTTTAGCAAACAATTAGAACAGTATCAAACCTTTACAAAAAAAGTTCCATAAGCTATCAATATACAAGAATATACTATGTAATGTTTGCACTTTAATAATTTTCTAAAATCACTCATCATGTCTTTAATGGACCTGTCTACCTTCGGGACTGCCTTTCCCCATACGTACCCCAGAGAGCAATATGTTCAGAGTCTCAAAATCTCCTTAAGATCCCTGGACCAAAAGAAGCTTTTTTCATAGGAAAGTGTTCCAACCCTTTAATCACTCTAGTTGCCCTTTTCTACACTTTTTCCAATGCTGCAATGTCTTTTTTGAGATGTAGTGACCAGAATTATTCCACAGTATTCCAAATGAGGCAACACCATCGATTTATACATGAGTATTATGATACTGGCTGATTTGATTTCAATTCCCTTCCTAATAATCCCCAGCATAGCATTGGCCTTTTTTATTGCAGTCACACACATACATACATAAGATTATTCTGTAAAATAGATGCGGGTGGATGGCCATGTTGATCTCAAGAAGCTCAACAAAGTTTGAGTCCAGTGGCACCTTTGAGACCAACAAGGTTTTATTCAAGCTATAAGCTTTTGTGTACAAGTACATGCATCACCAGTTCATATGTGTAGGCAAGGGTTAGCAGCTGCTGTATGGACTGGTAACTTCTATTTCAGTCTATCTGAAAAAGTGTGCATGCACATGAAAGCTTATACCTTGAATAAAACTTTGTTGATCCTAAAGGTGCTTCTAACTGCCTGGAAGAAGTTATTGTAAAATGAATGGGATTTTCTTCCAAATAAATGCAGTTTTGGAGTGGTGTTTCAGTTAGCATTTGGTGTTTATATTTCTGACTTCCAACCACCTCTCTTCCGAAGAAGACCTATGCATGCCAAATATTAGATGGTTTTGTTTATAAGTTAGTGATCTATTTTCTCTGTTCCTCTAAACTACTATGTCAGCTCTGATGGATAACAGAACTCTCATCACTTCTTAGTGATGTTGTGAAAAATACCAAGAAGGGTGGAAAATAATAATAAAGAAATTTTGGGAGGGGGGGAAGCACTCAGAACAGAAAAATCTTAAGAAAGATTTCCCCATACGTACCCCAGAGAGCACTATGTTCAGAGTCTCAAAATCTCCTTAAGATCCCTGGACTGAAAGAAGCTCGATTGACCAGCACTAGAGCCAGAGCGTTCTCAGAAATAGCCCCCACTTTGTGGAATGCCCTCCCCCAAAACATCAGGGCCTTGTGGGACCTGCCACAGTTACGCAGGGCCTGTAAGACCGAATTATTCAAACTCGCCTTCAATGGTTAGCGGGAGGTGGCTGGCTATTACCTTACAGCACTGACAATCTCACTGAACTAATATAATGGAAATCAGAAGCTTGCCATCTTAGATTTTTAATATGTATGGAATTGTTTTTATATATATTTTATTTTTAATACGATGTTTGTAAATTGCTAATGTTTTTAAACTGTTGTTAGCTGCCCTGAGCCTGTTGGAGCGGGATATAAATCTGATAAATAAATAAATAAATGATGTTTTCTGAAATGATAGACACATTATTAAAATACATAGGACATAAATGCAATCTGATCATGCATTCTATATCTGGGGCAAAAATGGATGGACATTAAACCTGCAGAAAGAGCAGACTGTTTTAACACTGAGCTTAATGTGAAAAATATTTTATCCTTCAAAAGATGGTGGAACAAACTTTACTGTCTCTTTGATCTGTAAGCATTCAAGCTAGATTTTTAATGAAGAATATATACTGTTCTTGCTTTTACTACTGCTTAACTGCAGTTCTCTCCCGTGTCAAGGCCCCACTGTCCTTGTTCTGTCAGATCCTTTCCTACAGCAGAGGAGAAGAGGGGGTTTCAATACCCGATTCTTCCTCTCTTCTGTACCCTCCTCTATCACATGCTGACTGGGTGCAGAATTTCCATCCTTCCTGGTCTGCTGCAGATCCTCCTCAGATAGGCCATGTTTCCAATTTCCTCTCAGAGTTAGCTTCTCCCCTCAACCCTTACACCCAACTGGGGAAGTGTCCTGGAGTTTTGCCCAGCTGCGGCTGTCTCCTGGGTCATTCCATCCACCCAGGTAGGGCATGTTGATCTGACAGGCACCACCCTGCTGCCAAGTTTAATTACTCAACCTAGGCTGCTAACAGATGGCTGGCTCAAGGCATCATCAAGCTGGCTCAGAAGTAAGCTGGCCAGATAAAGAGTACCTGGGAGCGTCCTGATGGGCTGTGGATGAGGGATGGGCTGCAGGCACCCCGGGGAGCATCTAGAGTGCTCACACGCACGGTCCACAGCTCCCCAGGCACTTTCTGGGTGCTTCCCTGCCATCCAGATGGCTGGGGGGGCACCTTGTAGGCGCCCCATCAAAAAGGCATAACTTTGAAAGTGGTGCCTTTTTAAACTGGCTCCTAGTGAGTTGGGAATGGCTTGGGGGCGGCATGGGGACTGCAGGCAGATGTGTACATGTAGGCGTGCTTTTTGGGGGTGCCTTAAACTGTCGGTCTATAACCAGCCCCAGAGTCTATTTCAGGCATGTCCTGGCTGGGTCAATGAGGCAGCTGGCTGCGTGTTGTTTACCTCAGCAGAGGGGAGTTGCAGTTTGTGAGTACAAGGCAGGTTTTGTTACCTGATATTAACATTTTATTTGCACTAATGAGTTAGAAGCTGTACAGCATATAAAACAGAAACAAGATTCTTTATCTGATAATCTATATGAGGTACATTTTACACCTATAATTTTTCATGCCATTACACCCCACACAACTGCTGACTACAAAAGATTTTGTCTTCTTATGTCACACAATGATGGAGGCTTTTGAACTCTTGCTGATCTCTGTCAATTCAGACTGGGGAGCAACAAATGACTTGTGCTTCATTGGTGATACAGGGCTAAGATGTCTTGTTTCCCTTAGCTCAGGTAACATTTATCAGCCTTCTTCTATTAAATTCCTGATAGTCTAATTTCAGAAACAGTATAATGGAAGAATGTGCTTTAAACCTATCAGAAATGATAATGACTATTCCTATGTGGTCTGTATAAACAAGAGTGCTTTAACCCTACAAAGATATTACAATCAGTACATGAAAGGGGGGGCGGGTATATGCATTCCTGTCTCCATTCCTGGTCTGCTTTGTTAAAAAAATTAGAACACATTACATCAAGAATAGATTGTATCCAGTTGTTCAACAAACTGCATAAAGGTCTGAAGCAGGAAAAGTGCATACCTGTCCACAAACATGCAACCATCCCAATATGTGTATAGGACTGGATTTTAAGAAGATAGAAAAAAAATGAATAACTTTATTTCCAGCCTTACAGCTACATCATTCTATTTATTTATTTGGTTTTTTTGACTACTATTTCCAATAGCTGGGCTCAGGTTGGTTAACAACAAGATTATAATTACAAACAATAAAACCAGAATATAATACCATAATTTTTTCAGCCCCCAGCAAAGATGATGCCAGAATCCTGGTGGTGGTGCTATCTCATGGCAGTGGAGTAAAAGTGGGAATGCCAAGATGAAACTATAGTTGTCCTCAGCCAAATGCTTGGCAGACCATTTCTGCCTTACAGGTCCTGTGGAATGCTAATAGGTCCTGCGGGGCCCTGACCCTGATTGAGGACAGCCAGATGTCTCTCAGTCTGGGGACTGCCAGCAGATGTTGGTTGGCAGAGTATAAGGCTCTCTTGAAGAGGGGCAATCCCAAAGGTATGTGGGTCCCTGGCCATTAAGAACCTAAAAGATTAGTCCCAAGACCTTGAATCTGAACTGGTACTCCACAAGAAGGCAATGCAACTCCCATATAATGGGAGAGATGTGAGCAGTGCGCGGGGTCCCTGTAAAGACCCGGGCTGCTGCATTCTGTACCAGCTGGAATTTCCAAGGGTAGGTCCACATAGAGTGAATTCAGTAATCCAGCCTGGAAGTGACTACTGGATTACAATCGCTAGATCAAGGTGAGACAGGTAAGGGACCAGCTTCCTGACAAGGCATAGGTGATAGAATACCAACCTGACAATATTGGAAATCTGGGCCTCCATTGTCAGTGAGACATCCAGGATCACCCCCAGACTCGAAACAGTAGGTACCACTCTCAAAGACATGCTGTTCAGAGTCAGCAGTTGGGGCTCCGCAACAGCATCCCCCTGACACAGCCACAGAAACCCTCTCAGAAAGGCTCAGTCTGTTGTGCTTTAGCCATCCCACCATGGCCTCCAATTCCTCAGCCAAATTAGCTGAAATGGTATCTAGCCAGCCACCAAACTATAGATAAAGCTGGGTGTCATCAGCATATTGATAGCAACCCATCCAGAAGCTCTATACCAGCTGGGCAAGGGGGCACATGTAGATGTTAAATAATATCAGAGATAGGATATCTCTGTTAGAGAATTAGCAGAGCATAGTTATTGGAAGCTGCTGCTGGGGAAGCGTACAGTATGAACAGAAGAGCACACACAGTTAGCAGACAGAGGCAAACTCTGGTTTCAGTGAATATATTTACCAGAACAGTGTCCAATACTCGAAATCTTAGCCATAACAGGGTCAATCATACAGTTCAGTCAAAGATAGCAGTAGTTACAGAGAATGGTCCAAATACAGATTCCTAGGTCGATTCACGGTTTCACCAAACAGATGGACAGCATGCTATGCAGAACTCACAATCCTAACCAGACTGCAGAACAACTTGCTGTCCTCACTTTATACGCATGTCAATCATGCAACCTGTCCACAGATTGCATCAGCCTCTGACTCAGCATGTTGCATAAGCATAGGTGATGTCATCTCCCCCACAACAGTAATCAGTTGCACCTGGTGTGTGCCTAAGCATTGCACTCACAGACATCTAAATGACTAGTACTAAAAATGTGTTCAGTTTCTCCCATGTAGGAACTGATCCCTGACATTCTCCTCCTACTTGTCATTTAGTTTCTCAGTCCGAGCTTCAAATAGTGCTCATTGTGCTTTACAGTTGTTTGGGGCTTGGTAAATATGTTGGCTGTATTGCGTCTGGTTTCACAATACCTCAGGTTTATTAGCCTCCTTTTGATACACTCCCTGACAATATGGTATCGAATGTCTGTGTATCAGTTTCTGGTCTTTACCCCTTCAGCTTTAGCAATCTCTATTGTTGCTTGGTTATCTTCTAAAACATCCATAAGTACATCTGCACTAACTTGCAAATCTTTTAGTAGCTGTCTAAACCACTCTAATTTGGTGCATAGATAGAGCACAGAACTCAGCTTCAGCAGTAGACAGAGCCACTACACGCTGTTTTTGTGTCCTCCAACTTACTAAACATTCTCCCCCCAAAATAGAAAAACCTGTTGTTGATTTTCTATCTTCATAGTCATTTGTGTAACTTGCATCAGTGTATACTTTTAGTGTTAGCTCCTCCTTCGGCTTGATGTAAAGACACCAGTCAGCTGTGTACTTTAAATACCGTAAAACCTTTTTAGCAGCAACCCAATGTTTCTGTGTGAGTTTATTGGAAGCTCTAGCTAGTAGATTACAAGCGACTGATAGGTCTGGGCGAGTCCAGTTACAGATATAACTCAGACTACCAATCAGAGACTTGTACATCTCAGCATTGCATGGTGGACTTTCTAAAACATCCCTCTCAAAGCCAACCACCATAGGTGTTGAAATAGTTTTGCAATCTTGCATCTTATACTTTTCCAGCAAATCTATATTCTTTTTGTTTCTGGGACAGTTTAAAACCTTGTTCAGTTTCAGAAATATCTACACCCACATAGGTTTGCACAGTACCAAGATCCCTCAGCTCAGATTTTTTACTCAGAGCTTTAACAATTTCAACAGTTTGTTTCCCAGTTTTTGTTAATATCCCAAGATCATCCACAAATGTGAGAATGATGCATCTTGATTCACCACTTCCCCTGGTAAACACACAAGGGTCTGCAACACTCTGGGTGAACCCAAGATCATTCAGTGCACTTACTAGGCACTTTGACCATTGGTGCCCACTCTGACGAAGCCCATACAAGCTTTTATTCAACAACCAGTACCCTTTTTCAGAGTTGGGAATACCTTTAGGCTTTTTTAGATAGATTTGGTGTTCCAAATCTGCATTTAAAAAAGCTACACGGACATCTAAATGAGTAAAACAAAGTTTTTCTTTAGCTGCAATTGCTAAGGCAGTTAACAGTGAACTACTTCTCAATGTCGGGGCAAACACCTCATCATAAGTTTCATAACTCTGCCTGCAGCCTTGTGCTACAAGCCTTGGTTTATATTTCCGCCCACCAGACTGATCAGGTTTTATTTTGTACACCCATCTCAAACCTATGGGCTTAACACCTGTGGAACAGTATCAGTCTCTACATAAATGTGTAAACGCTCCAGTGACTGCAATTCATCGTCCATAGCAGCTTTCCACTTGCACTACTCTTCTTTAGACAAAGAGAAAACGTCAGTGTATTTCTCTGGCGCAGTCACAGCAGCCATCACAGGAATATAGCGATCAGGAATTTTCCTCTCACGTATAGATCTCCTTGGCACAGGAACTACAGCTTCTTCACTCCTCTGGAACGAATCAGCACCGCTAGGCTTTGCTCCTGTTTCCACTTCAACAGGCACATCAGGAGTTAACTCAACCGGCTCTTCCCCTTTAGTTTCGGACATCCCGGCATCCTCCTCCTCTGGGTCGCTAGGCAATGAACTGCTGTGTAAACGGATTTCTTGCTCGGCCTCTGTAGATAAGAAAATTGGAGATTGCGAGCAGTGCTCCCAGCCTTCCGATCTCTCTAGGAACGTTGCCGAAGCACTGATCATGACCTCACTGCTATCAGGCATACTGAAGCGATAACAGCACCCATTTTTTCCGTAGCCTAGGAATCTCATGCATTTTGCCTTCACCTGGCCTTTCCGTCTCAACTGTTGGGGAATATGGACAAATGCGGTCACTAAAAAAAATATGTAAATTAGCTAGATCCGGTACCTTATTGTGCCAAAGGCTTGCTGGTATCCTCACAGTAGCTGAACACCAGACTCTGTTCAGATTGTAGTTAGCACAACACATCGCCTCTGCCCAAAACTTCCAGGGCAAGGCTGCATCACGTAACATACACAGGGTCATATTTTGCAGCGTCTGTCTTCTCCTTTCACAGAACGAATTGTGCGTTGGTTTGTATGGAGCCGACAATCTGTGTTCCACTCCAAGCTCTGTAAATAAACTGTGAAACTGATTATTGACAAATTCTGTGCCTCTATCAGTCACCACACAGACAGGCAAATTTCTGGTTTTTCTCTGTACAAACTTTAGCCAGTTCTGTACATTCTGGAAGGTGTCTGACTTTACTTTTAGCAGGTAGACAAAGCCATAACGGGAAAAATGATCTTTCATACCTAGCACATACTTAGCACCCTCAAGGGATTCCTTAAAAGGCCCAATAAGATCCATAAACACAAGATCTAGGGGGGGGTTGCTAGTAAATTTGCTTGGAACGTGAACAGCAGCACTCTTTGACTTCACCAGCTTACTTATCTCACAGTCCAAAAACTCTTTGCATGGTCTGAGATTAAGACCATCTGCCTGTTCCACAGTCTTCTTCAGAGCAGGAAACCCCACATGACCTAGCTTTCGGTGTAAGAGGTGACAACAATTGTTATGCTTTGGTTTATTTTCACAGACATTGTTACACATTTGTACCTTTGCTTGCAAAATAAATCCTCTTTCAGCTCGGCTTTCACTTTTGCTCCTTCACTGTTTGTCAGTTCACAGCATGTGGAGTCAAATTGCAGCGTAAAACCCTCTCTGCACAGAGCTAACACGGATAATAAATTCAGCTTGAGTGACGGAACCAGTCCCATGTCCAACTCCTTTTTCAAGCTCGGCATAAACACTTTTCCACGACTAACAACATCAACCTTCACTCTGTCAGCGAGAATAACAGACTGGTTCTTGACAGGGGTAAAAGAACTAAACATGCTCCTTACCCGACAGAGACATTCAGATGCACCACTGTCAATAAGGAATGTTTGAGAAGAGGTAGTGGACTCTACGCTCGCAACCAGATGCACCTTTCCACTCCTCTGGGCAGCTGAATTCCTATCAGTCTGCCTTTCCTTCTCCTTCTTGATGGGGCAGTTCCTGAAAAAATGTGTGGATGAACCACAACGAAAACATCTATTTCTTACAGCCATTACATTACCGGTATGAAGGGTCTCCGGCTCCTTTTTTGCAGTTAGGTCACTGCCCTTATCCGGCTTCCAGGAAAGCTTCTTCTCTGCCCGTAGGGATGAATTGCTTTGCCTTTTGCTGTATTCCTCAAGGAGTCTGCCAGTCACGACATTCAGAGTCAACTCAGTATCAGGCAAACCTTCGAGACTGGTTGTTAGAGCATCGTATGATGCATCTAAAGAACTTAGAATTATGCGCACCTCCTGTGACTCAGTAAACATTTGGTTGTGTTCTCTTAACTGTAAAAGCATCCTTCTCATGATTATCAAAGATTTCAGGTTTTCACGGCTGGTAACATCATTAGGGTTTGTAGAGTCTTTCGGGATCAAGTGCCGTGTTCTATTGGAGAAAGTTTTCCTTCCAGACGTTTCGTTCTCAGCTGCGGAGAACATCCTCAGTGGCGTTGCAGCCGGAGCAGGCGCTCAGACCTTCTTGGCTGCTGTGCATTAAGATTAACAGCAGCATTAAGATGCACAGCAGCCAAGAAGGTCTGAGCGCCTGCTCCGGCTGCAACGCCACTGAGGATGTTCTCCGCAGCTGAGAATGAAACGTCTGGAAGGAAAACTTTCTCCAGTAGAACACGGCACTTGATCCCAAAAGACTCTACAAACCCTAATCATCCTTCTCATGCATTCTATATGAGGTAAAACATCAGCCCCAGCTGCCAACCTGGTATGCAGAAGTTTCCTCACCAGACGAATGCGAGCCGACCGTGCCACGTACATAAATCTGCCGCAGTGCCATCCAACAGCCATTAGCCATCTCCAAACCAGCAATGTGCACCAATTGGGAATCATCTAGAGAAAGCCCTATCAGAGACAAACCTTTGACATCCTTTTTATACAACAGTTCACGGACTCTATCGTCGTCTCTCGACTCATCTATAGGGTTCTCCACCACCTCCCACAGTTCTTGCTGCTTCAACAAAAGACTGACCTTTTGGGACCATGTGGCATAGTTTGTCTCGTTCAGCTTTGTAATGCTGAGACCAGAAAACAAAACGACATTTGCTGCATCCATCTCTCTGTACTTATCTCTGGACACCTGGACAACTTGGCTCAGCTCCTCTGCCTCCTTTTTCAGTTCAGGAGTCTCAATCAATTCCTCAGGCACAAATTCCATAAAACGACAACCCCAAACAGAACAGCACCACTGGGCCCATAACCAATTTTAGAGATTTAGCAGAGCATAGTTATCGGAAGCTGCTGCTGGGGAAGCATATAGTATGAACAGAAGAGCACACAGTTAGCAGACAGAGGCAAACTCTGGTTTCAGTGAATATATTTACCAGAACAGTGTCCAATACTCGAAATCTTAGCCATGTCAGGGTCAATCATACAGTTCAGTCAAAGATAGCAGTAGTTACAGAGAATGGTCCAAATACAGATTCCTAGGTCGACTCACTGTTTCACCAAACAGACGGACAGCATGCTATGCAGAACTCACAATCCTAACCAGACTGCAGAACAACTTGCTGTCCTCACTTTATACACATGTCAATCATGCAACCTGTCCACAGATTGCATCAGCCTCTGACTCAGCATGTTGCATAAGCATAGGTGATGTCATCTCCCCCACAACAGTAATCAGTTGCATCTGGTGTGTGCCTAAGCAATGCAGTCACAGACATCTAAATGACTAGTACTAAAAATGTGTTCAGTTTCTCCCATATAGGAACTGATCCCTGACAACACCACATATCAGTGGGTGCCTATGGGGCATCCTCTCCCCTAGCACTACCTCTGTCCCTGACTTTGGACAAACGAGGAGACCCACCTCAGTACAGTCCCACAAACTCCTACATCAGCAAATAATTTATTTTATTTTATTTATTTTATATTATATTTATTTACTATTTTATATTAAAGAATATGCATGGTCAAGCTTCTTTTCAACATGCATCATACCAGAACACTATGGAAAATCCTGTCTTTATTAATTTAAATGTTTATATCTGGCTGTCACCTCTATATCTGGAAATTCAGAGCAGTTTGTAAAAATCATGTTCTGCAGAAAAGGCACAGCCCAGAACAATTTTAAAAAGCTGAGTAATTTAAATATACATGTAACAGTCCATACAATTAATATCTCCTCTCTTCATACCAAACAACCATACTGCAAAAGTATCAATTTCCAGTGAGGGACTTTTCAAAAGCACATATTTGCAGTGATTTTCAAAACAAATCAGAGGTCCTCGTCTGTGATGCTGCTTGTGGTTTAATTGACTAATCTAACAAACTTGACAGGAATTTTTATAGGATATTTTATAGAAAGAATATGAAAAATTATGGATGCTTTATAAGCTCTGAATCCATGTACATACTGAGTAAGAAAGTTTTGTGTACCTCAGACTGGTTCATTAATTATGGGAAGAATTCATGACAATAAATGCTAGAAGATATAATGGAAACACATAGAAAATATGTAGACCCTGTGAGGGGGTACATATATAAAATAACATCTAGTATATATTTAATTCTAGTTTTAGTGCTAATATAATATCAAGGTTTAAAAACAGAACAAAACATGGATGGATGGATTGAGAAGCCAAAAGGGCATGATTACAAATACTGGCAGAAAAGCAATGTGATCCCCAAAGTGTATCAGTATTTGGTAAGTTTCTTCTTCCTATCCTATTGGTATCATTGGAAATGAAAGAAAACAAGAACTTGTGGTGATAGAATAGCAGTTGGTCAAATGTATACACAGTTTTCTTTTGGTTTCCAGTTCTTTTATATATATATATTAAAGGGATATTTCTGTTGTTGTTCTAAAAACAATCTTCTTTCACTGCATGGCTCCAGATAGGCAGAGTTATGAACAGAATTTTCTCCTTGTCATAGATGTTCAAATGCTTTGATCTGGAACAGGGTTGAAGGGACTGAAGAAATGCTCAATTTCCTCACAAACAGATGCCCTCAGTAGTAGAATCCCAAATCAATATAAAGTAGTATAGTAAGAAAGATTATCTTAGAGCCACTGATATTATAAGTGCAAATAAGAACATGATTTTTTTCCTTTCTTGGTTACACTCAGTGAATTTGTAAAATGGATTTGTTAGGCAAGGAACATACTTTTTCTTTAACATGATTGTTCTGCTTCTTTATTTTAAAATATTTCCTGCTGTATTATGTTATTTTTATTCTTTCTCCCAATCCGGTTGATTTGTATAAATTTTGATATACCCTGTATAAATACTATCAATACATAGTTTTACAAAGAGGGTTTATAAAGCTTGCATTATATGTTGGAAAAGGCAATGTCTGGCATACAAAGAAGAAGTGAAGACCCTGCAGGAGGCAGCAAGAAGGTCATTAGATAGGATAGTAAGGTCAGCACCATCTTTCCTTAGGGCAATTTCCTCCTCCTTTTCAAAAGTTTCACACTCACTTTCTCTCTTTCTCTGATAGAGATGTAGTTAGGAACCTGTCTTTAACTATCATCATCATCATCATCATCATCATCATCATCATCATCATCATCATCATCGTTTTATTTATATCCCGCCCTCCCCGCCGACGCAGGCTCGGGGCGGCTAACAACACAAATCAATACATTAATTATACAGCAATTGACAAGACTAAATTAACAATTTAAAATTCTATTAAAATTCTAAAATGATAAAATTAATATTAATATGCTGGGGCTATTGTACAGATGGTAAGTTTACTTAGCAGCCTCTCTCTTTAGTCGGTGAAGGCCATTCGAAAAAAGGGTCTTGCAGGCCCTGCGGAACTGTTCAAAATCTCGCAGGGCCCGCATTTCTTCCGGAAGCTGGTTCCATAGGTGTGGAGCCACAACAGAGAAGGCACGGGTACTCTGTAGTTCGGCCCGCGAATAGTCAGCAGGTTCTTCCCTGCTGACCTCAGTGCTCTCTGGGGTTCATATGGGGAGAGACGGTCCCTAAGGTAGGCAGGTCCTTGGCCATATAGAGCTTTAAAGGTGATAACCAGCACTTTGTAATGAATCCGGTATGTAACTGGCAGCCAGTGCAGTTCACGCAGCCCCGGCTGTATGTGCTCCCACTTTGAGAGCTCCAGCAACAGTCTAGCAGCCGCGTTCTGCACCAACTGCAGCTTCCAGGTTCGGCACAGAGGCAGACCCATGTAGAGGGCATTACAGTAATCCAGTCTCGAGGTGACCGTTGCATGAATCACTGTTGCCAGGTCCTGGTGCTCTAGGAAGGGGGCCAACTGCCTTGCCTGCCTCAGATGAAAAAAGGCTGACTTGGCAGTGGCTGCTATCTGGGCCTCCATTGATAGTGAAGGCTCCAGTAGAACTCCCAGGCTCTTGACTCGGCACGCCACTTTCAAAGGTGCCCCATCAAAAACCGGGAGAGGTATTTCCCCTCCCAGAGTGCCCTGACTCTGGGACAGCTCACCCCCGATTTCCACCCTTTGTCCCCGATCCTCGAGGAAGGAGGAGAGCCAGTGTAGGGCCGACCCCCTAACCCCAACATCGGCGAGGCAGAAGGCCAGTAGCCAATGGTCGACCGTGTCGAACGCAGCCGACAGGTCTAACAGCATCAGCACCGCCACACCAACTCGATCCAGATGCCGTGGGGATGGTCATCTGCCAAGGTGACCAGCACTGTCTCCGTCCCATGGCCCGGGCAAAAGCCAGACTGGCAAGGGTCTAGGATGGACCTCTTTACTATCTTTACTATCCTCTTTACTATCAAGCATATTAAGTCCTTAATAAACTTTTATCTACACTTTAATCATATAGTGCACCATTGCCATGTTAATTACTCTGCCAACATTATATAATACTGTTTTTAATGATTTAGAATCATACTAGACAACATGAAGATCCTGATCTCCCAACACCTTTTAAATATAAATTTCAGACATATGTGAGCTAAGTATAAGGTTGCAAAGTCCCCCGTGGCCTCTGGCAGGGGACTTTTTTTTGTGCGTGCAAGGCACAATTTTGTCACTCGGAAGTGATGTCATCGTGCCAGCAATGTTGAATGCTGACTGCTCTGGGCATTTCCAGGAAAACTCTATGGTTTTCCCAGATGCTCTAGAGCAGGGATGGCCAATGGTAGCTCTCCAGATGATTTTGCCTACAACTTCCATCAGCCCCAGCCATTGGCCATGCTACCATTGGCCACCCCTGCTCTAGAGTTTTCCTCCCTAATTGCTAGACTGTCCGGGAAAACCATAGAGTTTTCCCAGAAACGCCCAGAGCGGCCAGTGCATGATGTCACTGGCATGATGACATCACTTCCAAGTGATAAAAGTCACTGCGGGCCAGTGGGTTGGACCCTAGCTAAGTAGTTTATCTGCCTAGGCTACTTCAACTTTTGAGACCCTGTAATTTTTTTTTAAATGCCAACGCATGATGTATACAAAAATGTTGCAGAATTAATGCCAACAATTAAAGAAGCCTTTAAATTTGAACCCCTGTTCTTTTGAGCTTGTGGCACAGGCCAAACAGTACTTCTCCCCCTCCCCCGCCCCGCGACCACCACCACTGGCTCAGTGTGGACATGTTTGGATAGGAGCATGTGGGAATGGAAGAGATAATTAAAACAAACCTAAGAAGGTCTACTCAGAAGTTACTTCTATTTTATTCACCACAACTTAGTCCCAAGAAAGTGTTAGGATTGCAGTTTAAACAAACCAGCTCTGATTCAAATAAATGCAAAAGGAATATCCAGCACTGCACTGATGGAACTATCAGGGAATAATTTGGTGGAAAGAAACTAAATGCAGTCCTCTTCTAAACAGCTTATCAGTGTCTTTTCGGCTTTTTGAAAAGGAATTACATACATAGACATTTAACTGCGGAGTTAAGCTGTGAGCCAAATTAGGTATTTGGTTGCCATGAGCCCAATCTATGACCACTAATGCCATTTTCAAGAAGAATTTGGCTAATTAAACAATTCCATTGAGGGCACAGCAGGACCAGGTGATCTTATTCTCCCCCCCCCCCCCCACCATGCATTTTCAAGTGCCAAAATACCCTCCATGGCTGTTTCAGCACTTTAAAAGGTAGGGGACAAACATGATCATTTTGTCCTGCTGCACAGCACCAGGCCAAGATTGCCCCTTGTCACCTTTGTAAATGGAATTATTCTGAAAAATTTCATTGACCTTGTGTGAGATAGAGATAAACAGTTTTTATACCATTCTACATTTTTGTCAATTGTTTCAGCTTTTTTTACCATTCTTCGTTGTCTTTGTAGATTAATTTTATTGTATGTGAAACAGGTTTTAATGCAATTTATATGGTAAAGTATTCATCATTTATACATGCATAATGTGTCATGCAGATGTATTGATGCACAAATAATTGTGAAAATTCTACATTTTGTGGTCAAAATATACCTTAAGAAAATAGAAAGTGACAAAACAATTAAAACATCATGAGTTAGTTATGTGCACAGGAGAAGTAAAATCTTTTTTTTTAAATCAAAACAGTAGAGATAATATATATAAAATTCCTCATGAAATTCCTTGCTCACCTTGAGACACTCAAGATTCTTTCACTATATATGTTTGACCCCTGGTTTATCACAACAAAGGGTTGTTTTAAAGAGCCTTATTTTTCCCAACTCAAATAAATGGATGGATACACATGTCATATTCCAGATAATTATTTTTTTAAACCTTTTGCCTTATTTAATTCCCTCCTCCTAGACTCTGAAATGGCTTTTTAGCCATCCCCACTGCACTATTGTGTCATTTATTTATCTCATTAAAAATGTATGGCTTCCTTTCTAATAGCATTACCTGAATCATTTACATTTCAGGAAATAAATTCAGCATCAGTCATTCTGACTTGCAGGTAATATGATATGTAACAAATCAAGATGAATGCAAAAATATTTTATTATTAGAAATTCATTTAAAATGATCTGACATTTATCTCATGATCTTTTTTTCAAAACGATCTTAATTCTTTTTCCATGTTTCACAGGAGGTTTAAAAAGCAATTTTCTGCAAAATATAAAAACAAATTAGTTTGTATGTTTACTTAGTAAGTAATCAAATTATTGAAATATACATTCTCACCAGAAATACATTACATAATATTTTAATAACAGGAGATTATCACTTTGTGATCAGAAATTATTTTAGCGCCAATGAAGTGTAGCATGAGAACTTTACATTCTACAGTCCTCAATATATATGCCTTGTTTTTTAAAAAAAAGCTAGAAAAATGCTGAAGAATCTAAGATTAAAACAGGAATGTCAAAAGAGGTCACTTGCCATATACAATTGTTATTTTCTTGAAGCACAGGAACACAGAAGTGAAAAGCCATTATTGTGGTTATGCTTGAACTTTGTCTGCATGGCATCACTTCAGCATTTGACTGGTGTATAATCATGTTGATATGAAGCAGGGAAAACTGAAATGACTCTGAGCTCTTGATCTGACCTCTTCACCTTCCTCCCTTGCCTCAGAATGGGTTCTATTCCATTATTATTACAATATTTGTGTATTCCAACAGGATCATATTCCTAAATATGAGGACTTTAAGATCCAGATGGATAATAATACATGTTATGTAACACTTGTACAAAATGCTGTCATGTACACTTAGACATCTTCATAACAACCATGTAAAATAGATCAGCATTATGTGCCCTCCCACCATTTTGTAGATGAGCTTGTGAAAAAAAATGCTTGCTTTCAAATGGCTATTCAATGTAGGAAGTGAAGACTGAACTGGATTCTTCTTAGATCACAGCTCACACTTGTAATGACAGCACATTGTCAATAAATTTTACAAAGCAGATGGCCATCTCCAGATCCATGCTCTTTGATGAGCAACAAAATTCAGGCAGCCTCAGTTTCTCTAATTCAATGATGTGTGTGCAAATTGCTGCAGGCAGGGAGGGACTAGTTTCCTCCCTGTTTAGATTGTTTTAGCGTCTAAAAACTCTTCACATCAGAGTCCATATAATTTCACATTTACCATATGCTTATGAAACTGAGCTATGCACACATGGCATTTGCATTAATATCTTTTCATTGCCTTTGAATACTGTTCAACATCACTTTTTGATAATAAAAATAATCAAGAAAAATCTATTTTAGGTATTTAAGTGCTTTTTCTAATGGTTGAAGACTCCAGCCTAAGATCATAAGTTATCACTGAGGTGGAAATATATTTCTAGGATATTTGCTGCAGCTTAATTAGTCCTCACTTACTGAATGAGCATATTAGCAAATATTTGGTAGTAGTAAGAGGTAGCTGAGAGTCCAAAAGAATGAAAGATTAGATAAGGAGATATTGGTGGTATATGAGTGCCAAGGAGATTTAAAAGTAAATCAAGTGAAGAAAATTATATGCTTGTGTAGTTGAGAAAACTGAGCTATTGGCAAATGTTAGTAACACATTTCTGTCAATATTGTGCTAAGATGCATGCATCATACAAGGATACATTGTTTTCAAATGTGTAATAGACAATTTTGCTAAATTATGTTGCAAACTATACACTTAGACATGAGTATAAAGAAATGCAGGCTACTAGGAACATGATTATTTAGCACTCTGGGCTATTTTCAATAATTTGTCAAAAGAGCCATTCATATTTTTATACATCCTCTTATTAATCCACAGTTATCCTATCCTGAAAGCAATCTCACAACCAGTCATACTATCAACACTTTCAACAGGTTATTGATCATACATTATTAAAGCTATGTTGTCCAAAAAAATGGAGGAATTTATTAAAAAAAATAATATTGGAAGAGTGGACAATTACAACAATGTGATGACAAACTGAAAAAAAAACAACAACCCAGAAATTAGATGAGAATGATAGAGGAAAGAAAAATCAAGGAAAGAACAAAAAAAAAGAGAGAGGATGAGTATGTGCATGTACACATAATTAATTGATAAAAATCAAAACATGAACTAGACAAACAGAAAGAAGTAGCTGAGTTCATACTTTCAGCAATTTTTTTCAACATGTAATCAAAGAGTGAGAATGACATATAGATAGTGGAATATTTTAGAGAGTGTTGAGACAGTGAAAATAGATTTCTAAGAATTACAGTTTTCCTTTTGAGATAATTAAAGGTGAAAGTAGGCCACCCTTTTAATTTTATCCTGGCGGTGGTTGCTTTTACCATTCTAATTGTAATGATTATTACATTAAGGGGAGATCATGTTAACACTCTCAGTTTATGCATTATGCATTATGATTAGATTATTACATGAAGAATTGTGTTTAATAACATCTTTTAGACACTGCTATGACAAACGTCTTTATGGATTCTTCAATGCAAGGCAACTGAAGATAGGATCTGCAACTAAAATGGCTAGTAAAATGACTTAATAGGCAGATATTTCATGCAGATCTGCAGGGCCGGATTAACAATTAGGCCAAGTAGGCACTGGCCTATGGGCCCCCACACCTTTAGGGGCCCTGGGTTGGCCCACCCCCCAGTTTTCCCCCTGCTTACAGCTCTCTGAGCCTGTACATGCAGCCAACTTGTCTGGTGTGGCTGATGCTGGCACCATCACCAAGTTTACCTCTCTCTGCCTCTCCCCCTCAGCTTTGTCAAAGGGGCTTTTGAGAAAGTGCCTGCTGGCTGCAGCAGGAGCCACAGGCAGCGGACAGCCACTCCAACTCTGAGATAATTTGTGAGCGGGCCTCCAAGATTATGACTGCCTAGGGGCCTTCATAGGGTTTAATCTGGCCCTGCAGATCTCTCATTCTGTGGTGCAAAACGCAGGTTAGTAGTGCTGTTACATCAATCCCCACTTTTAGCAATCTAGCATGCTTACTCCTCATCAGCTGGGTAACATAAAAAACATTCTCAGCACAGTTAACTGGTGTTTACAAGACAGAATTCTAAACATTAGAGTGACACGGGAGTCATAAGGTGTACTGACAAGTGGATACTTGAGTACTCTCATGTTTTGCTTTTTGTGTAAAATGTCAATGTATAGAGATGCATGTACAGGTTATATTTGCAACTGTGGCTTCTGTAGCATATTGATGCCTGTTTCTTTCAGATATTACAACAGAAGGAGGGGGGAAATCCCCAGAAATTTGAGACCTTATATATCTATTAGTTGTTGGTTCTTATCACATCCAAAGCCCCTAACAGATTCAAGCTGTTAGAGTTAAGTGGCAGAGGAGATATTGTTTCATATCTGTGTTCCCTTGAGAAAATCAGTTTCAGTGTAATAGATAATAATTGCTTTGAGTGTCCAAAGCATTTCACATACATTACTTAACTATTATGACAAACCTGTAAGCTTATTGCCATATTGAACATAATATCGAAAATTATTTTTTCTCTCACATTTAAGCAGGAAGACTCCACATTAAAGGGACATTGTGCATATTCCAGGTATGAGTCATGATGGGTTTTTTTTAAAATATGTTCGTCATATGAACCCCATACCAGACAGAACATTTAGTAGTTAGTATCATACCTTATGGGCCAAGGTACTATGACTGATGTTGAATCACCCTACATGTCTGATTCTGACTACTACAGCTAATGAGTAACCAGGGTCTATAATTTCAGAAGGTAGCTGTATTTGGCTGCAAGAGAACAGCTAGATTCAAGTCCAGGAGCACCTTAGGGACCAACAAGAGTTTCAGAGTCTGATGAAGGGAGCTCTGACTCTTGAAAGCTCGTATCCCTAAAATCTTGTTGATTTCTAAGGTGCTACTGGACTCAAATCTGGACTCAGATTTAGTGTATGTAATGTAAGTTTTCTGTTATTGTTTTGCAATAACTTTACTTTGCAAAAATTGTTGTTTTGCAAAAATCTTTACTTCTCATCACCCTATTTCCTAACCTATAAGAAAGGCTATATATTAGGAATGTACTGCCCTGAAAATTGACAGTTAATTTACAGTTACTTATAGTAGCGATCTACATTAGGGCATTTTATTGGGCTATTTGGTTAATATAGCAGAGTTTTGCCCATTCATAGAAGTGCAATACTGAGTGCAGTAAATAAATCTCCTAAGAAGTATATTGCAAAAATGGTAAATTTATATTTATTCACATAGATCCAGTTCACATTCATGTTTCAGTCAAAGGAAGAGAAAGAAGTCTAATTGAAACAGTACTTTCCCTATCACAAATGGCTAGCTTGTCCAGCATGATGTCTGTGGGAGTATGAGGGCATTGTCTCTACAGGAAAGACCTGCAGAGAGATGTCTCTCCATGGAAGGCCATGTACAGGGAGAGGACAAAACAAGCAAGAGAGGAGATATCAGAGGGCAGCTCCTGGGTTAAGATGAAGAGGGATACCCTGTTCAAGGAGATAACACTTACACACCTTTAGACTGATGTAGCAACCCACCCACCCCAATGTCCCAGCATTCTGAGTTGTTCACTCCAACACATTTCCAGTCCAAATATATAATATTTGAGTATTCAGATTATCTAAAAATATTTAGGAGTATTCAGGAGTATCTGGGGCCAACATTTTAAGACTCACATGCCTGTCCCCCACATTTTTCAAGTTTCCCAGGCAACAGGAGGGGGGCCTGGAGGGATCTCTCCCAGACAGTGGGATCAGAGCATTAGACAAAGCATTAGAACTGTTTGCCCAGTTATGACAATTTTCTCAGACCAGTTTCATACTATGCTTGTTCCAGGTGGAGAGTCCTTTTGCTACCAAGGCTTCTCTCCATTTTCGCATAAGTTGCCCTGGAGCTGCAAGTTGGTGCACCGCTATTCCACAGCAAGTGAGATCCTCTGACAAGCAGTTTCCGCTTGCTGCGGAATAGTGGTGCATCAACCCACAACTCTGGGGCAACTTGTGCAAAAATGGAGAGAAGCCCTAGTAACAAAAGGACCCTCCACCTGGAACAAGTGTAGTGTAAAATTGGTCTCATAGTCTTCCATGGCTCTTGGAGCATGGAGAAAGAGGGGCAAAGCCAGCAGGCCTGGTTGCAGCTTGACTCTGTTTCATGGCAAGGTTATTTTTTTTGAGTGTGCTGGAGCTTTTTTGGTCTGTCTGTGGCTTGAATTCATTCCAAAATAGCCAAAAGAGGGGAATGCACCAAGCAAAAAATAGTAGGGCAGAAGTCTCAAGCAGACTAGAGGTTTGATTTTGCATATGTCAAAGGCAGAGATACCTTTTGGAACTGGCATAATTTTCGTCTTGGGGGGAGGGGGGATGGCTCTGACCATTATTTTATTTATTTATTTTTTAAATCTACATCCATTTTCACATAATCTGACTTTTTAATGGTTTCTGCTGAAGACTTCATATAAAATCCAGATTCCAAATTGTGTTCTTTAAAAACAAGAACAACAAAACATGTAAAAAGAAAACTTAATGTGTGGCAAACTCTTTAAAACAAAACAAAACAGTAGTTTGTGTGTGTGTGTGCATGCACATGCCTGGACATCATGGCTGACTTCTGGAAACCCCTAATGGGGTTGGGAGGTAAGGGCGTTCAGAGAGCTGGCTTGCTGCTTGCTTCTGTATCCTGGTCCTGGTATTTCTTGGAAGGCAAAAGCATCTGGGCAGGGCTGGGTGTGCTCTTCTCCTCTGAGCTTGGAGAAGAATGTGCCCTGCTTGGCTGCTCTTGCTTTCAAGGTGAGAGCAGCCAGGTGGAGTGCGCTCTCCATTGAGCCCAACTTCTCTTGTGAGGGAAGACAGGCTTGGTGGACAGTGCCATCAATGCTCCGTCCAGCCACTATCAGCTGAGAGTGGCCTGGAAAACCAGGATTGGTGGAGAGCGCCGCCAATGCACCGTCCAGCCACTAACAACTGAGATGGCCGGGAAGAGGTGCCCCATAGGTGAGGTGGCACCTCCGACTCCAGCGGACCTTGTCTACTCCCATGCACCAGCTATGGGTCCTGCCATCCCAGGCAAGGATCCCTTCCCCTTCCTTTGCAAAGGAAGGCAGTCTCTGAGTAGTGTGCATATTCTGCCACCTCTTTTGCCTGCCCAGGACCTAGGCAGGCCCAATGCAAAGGCATCGGGCATCTCAGGCTAGCACCCCCTGTGCCTCCCCAGCCACGCCTGCCCCTCTGCTGCACTCCCACCCATGGGGAGAGCAGGCTGTGTGGCATGGAAGGAGGGCTGGGCAGGCTCTGGGTGAGCCAGGCCTGTGCAGTGCACTCCCGGAGGCATGGAGCACCACTCACAGTGCGCTGTAGAGACGTTCTACTCTGAGTCGCCCTGCCTGGCTGCTGGTGGGGGTGTGTTCTCACCCAGCTTGGAGGAGACCACACACTGACATGCCTCTGAGCAACACACCTAATGACTTCCTGAATCAGTGCTCTCGCAAGGATGGGGCTTTGGGGAGGAGTTTGAAAACTCGGAGGAAAACTTCTAGACTTACAGCTTTAGATCCAAATCTGCAGAAAACCCCAGTTCAAAAGGGGTCTTGTAAAGTGAAGAGCAACTCTGTGGTGAAAATGCTCTTGATGCCAATTCAAGAAAGTGAATGTGAACTACTACGAAAAATCCAAAGCAAGATAGAAGTGACGGCTGTGTACAATGTAAATGTAATGTACTGAGTGATGAGACGTGTTGAAGGCAACATACTTTATTGGTGAATACATCACAAGAGAGAGAAACACGGGCCAGGTCCCAATTATATACATGCCCCGGAACAACTCTCCATCTGGCCTGGTCCAATCCTGGAAAGTTAAACTTCCCGCCACAGATCTTGATTGGCAGAGCGTATTAGCGAGCTACATCCGGGGACCAGTGGGTTTCCACTGGTCACCTCTGTAGCGTTCACTGTGTTGTACATGAAGACTTGGATGCAAGACATAACACTCCTCCCCCCCTAGTTCAGGACACAAAGTCTTTCAAGTAGGCTGATGCCCGGCTTTTCCTGGTCGACCTCCTCGGGGTTATTTGTGGAGTTGGAGCTGCTGCCATGGCTGGCAGGGTGGCGGTTTCCCTGGGTTGGGGTGACACTGGAAGGGGACTGTCCTCCACTGGTTGTTCTTCCAGAGACCCCTCTCTGGGGGGGGGGGGTCGCTCCCGCCACTGTGGTGCTCTTCTGCCCATACATTCGGTGCGGTCTGCATGGGCGGGGTAGCTACCGGGGGTGTTGCTGTTGGTTCTCCCCCATTCCCCCCCACCCCCAATTGCTGTCAGTTCCTCTGGCAAAGTGTGGCGGTGCAGCTGGTCGATATGCCTCCTAAGGATCTGCCCCCCCTCCGGGACCCAGTCACCCGCAGCACCCAGGCGGCTAACCACTCCAGGCCGCTTGCAAAGTTATTAGCGTACACCAGATCCCCTGGAAAGAACCCCTAGTGGCTTCCCTGGTTTCAGGGGAACTGTGGAGGTCTGTGGCCCAGTCGGGATGCAACCGGTCTAGCCTGGTGATCAGCTTCCTCCCCATTAGCAACTCGGCAGGGCTCAACCTGGTGACGGGGTTGGGGGTGATTCGGTTATCAAATAGGAAGGCTGCCAGGAGGTGGTCCCAATCACCCTGTACAATGCACCCCAGGGCCTCTTTCGTGGTGCGCACCATGCGCTCTGCTTGGCCATTGGTGGCCGGATGGAAGGGGGTGGACCGGATGTGCTGTATTAAGTATCTATTCAAGAACTCCCAGAATTCCCGGGAGGTGAAAGTGGTCCCATTGTCCGTGATGAGGGTATTGGGAATCCCATGCATGCAAAAGACCCTACGCAAGGCTCTGACCACCGCTGCCGTGGAGGTTGAAGCTACGGGAATAACTTTCAACCACTTGGTATATGCATCTACCAGAATAAAGACTATTTGACCCTGGTATGGGCTCGCAAAGTCTAGGTGTAACTGGGACCATGGCCTCCTATTGGACTCCCAGCGGTGGACAGGGGCACTGGGCAGATCAGGCTGGGACTCTTGGCAGGGTTGGCACCTTCGAACCCATTCCTCAATCTCTCCATCCATTCCCGGCCACCATACATAGTTGCGTGCCAGGGCCTTCATCCGCACTATTCCCGGATGTGTTTCGTGTAGGGCTTCCAGCACTTGTCTCTGCAATTGGGGGGGGCACCACCACCTTGCTTCCCCAGAGAAGGCACCCCTTGTGCATGGACAGTTCCTCCCTGCGTGCTGCAAAGGCCCTGAATTCTGCAGCCTGTTTGCCCTCAGGCCATCCCCTTCCCACCCAGTCTAAAACACGGGCGAGTATGCAGTCTCTACCCATAGCCTTAACTACTTCAGCAGCATGGAGGGGCTTCTCTGGTAGAGTCTCCATAAGCATCACACGGTGGGCCGGGGCCAGGTCCATAGAGGGCAGCGACAGGCGGCTGAGGGCGTCAGCGTGTCCCATAGCTTTGCCCGGGTGGTGGACCAGGGCATATGTGTATGAGTTGAGAAACAGATTCCACCGCAGGACGCGCTGTGACAGAATTTGCAGCATCTGGCGGTCTGGGAGCAGCTTATGGTCTGTGGCGATCGTGAAACGCCTACCGTACAGGTAGTCGTTAAATTTATGCACCCCCGCCATGATTGCTGAGGCCTCTTTGTCAATCTGGGCATAGTTGCGCCCACCCCGTATGGGGAGGCACCGCATGCCAGAATCACTGGGAGGGATTCATCAAAGTGGTGGAGCACAGCGTTAGAAACTAGGAGGCCATTGAGTGCCTGAAAAGCGGCAGCCTGCTGCTTTCCCCAGACCCATGGGATGTTTTTATCCAGGAGCCTATGAAGGGGTTCTGCAATGGCTGCTTTGTGGGGCAAAAATGAATGGTAAAAATTCAATAATCCTAAAAAACTTTGTACCTCCGCCTTGCACATGGGGGCCTGGGCATGGACAATTGCCTTGGTCTTGTCGGCCGTCGGGTGGATTCCCGCGACATCTACTGCAAACCCCAAGAACTCTACCCTCGACACTCCAAGGGAACACTTTTTCCGCTTAACTTTAAATCCCGCCGCCTGGAAACGGTGAAGTACCTCACGCAGACAGCAGCTGAACTCCTCAGCGTCTGGAGCGGCGATCAGAACATTGTCAAAAAACGGTTGCACTCCGGGGATCCCTTTGAGGAGAGAATCCATTATGCTCTGAAAAATCCCCGAAGCCACACTGACCCCAAATTGTAACCACCGCACCTGAAAAGCTCCCCTGTGAGTAACAATGGTTTGGGCTTCTGCCATTTCAGCGTCCACCGGGAGTTGCTGGTATGCCTGTGCCAAGTCCAGTTTCCCAAAAACCTCAGAGGTGGCTAGGTACATGGCTGACTACCGGAATGGGGTATGGGTTGTCTTGCAGTGCCTTGTTTATGGTGCACTTGTAATCGGCGCATATGCGCACATCCCCATTTGGCTTCACTGGGGTGACTATAGGTGTTTCCCATGCACTGTAGGACACCGGTTCTAGCAACCCCTGGGCCGTGAGGCGGTCCAGCTCCGCTTCTATTTTAGGTTTAAGAGCGAACGGAACCCGCCTGGCCTTGAGCCTAATCGGTCGCACGTGGAGATTGAGGGGTAAGGTGATGGGAGGCCCCTTGTAACACCCCAGGGACCCATCAAACACTTCTGGGAATTCCCGGCACACATGCTCGAAATTCTGCATTCACATTTGCTGCACCCCTACTAGAGAGAGAAACGCGGGCCGGGTCCCGATTATATACATCCCCCGGAACAACCCTCCGTCTGGCCTGGTCCAATTCTGGACAGTTAAACTTCCCACCACAGATCTTGATTGGCAGAGCGTATTAGCGAGCTACATCTGGGGACCAGTGGGTTTCCACTGGTCGCCTCTGTAGCGTTCACTGTGTTGTACATGAAGACTTGGATGCAAGACATAACAGTAAACTAACACTTTTTAAAGCTCACTGAAAGAGAATCTTCTGCCCAGTGTAAAATCAGCCTTAGGCCCTTTCCCCACAAAATTATAGGTTCCATTATATTCTGTTTTCTTTTCTTTAGAAATCTCCCCCCCTTTTTTTTAGCAGACATAGTAGTTCTGTTTATCAGTGTTTAGAGACCTTTCCTGTTGGCAACACTTTGCATGACTTTAATGCCACAGACAGGCGGCAAGGGTTATTAATTGATCAACATAACCTGATTAAATTTTAAAATCAGGATTTAAAATCAGTGCCTTTGACATGTGCTGTAGTATGTGTGTGTAGTTCTGTGTGTAATTCACAGACAGGTACTTTTTTCTTTTTCAAACAAAGCTACACTGTAGAATAACTTCTCAAGAACAAAAACCAAAATATTTTGTCTTTTGAAAGACACATTTCCTGTGTTAGAAAATCCACTGCTAAGTAGCTTGTAGTATATTTAAATAAATGTCACTGATCATTTCCACTAAGACATTAAATGTGACATTGCATAATCTAATTTTTAAAATTACAAACCTTATTGTCACCATAAACCATGTAAAAATAAATTATTTGTTTTGTGAAATAAATAGTGGTCTACTCTGTGAATCAATTTATAACATAGTATGTGTCAAAAACTGCATTTTGCCATGATGTTGGAGGCCTCTCAGCCTAACTCCTTGTTCCTATGTTTAATGCTTGATGCTTGCAGATGCTTTGCTTGCTTTTTTTCTGACTTTTGTAACTGTTCACAAATAACCATTTTGCCTCAGCTGCATATTTCTGTGAAGGATGAAGGTCACTAGTTATCTGTAGACTGAAGTAACTTTTCCTTTGGAGAAGAGTCTGGGAACTATGTGGGGGGGTGGGTGGGTAAGGTCTTTGAATAACTGCCCACCATATTTTTGTGTGCCTATTTGCATTGTGTAATAAACAGCTCTTTGACTAACTATAAAGTTGTGTTTTGACCAATGTCAGCCGGTTTTGGCTAAGCGTGTCTTTGCTGTGACCATGTCTATCATCTTCAATAAAAGCCTAATTTGATTTACATCAAAGAGGTGAACTGGGTGATAATGGCACAGAACTTGACACTATGCAGTACATTAAAAACATTGAGTACCCAGCTTGCTGGGAGTAAAGTGTAGATGACTGGGGAAGGCAATGGCAAACCACCCTATAATAGTCTGCCAAGAAAACATCCTGATGTGACATCAACCCATGAGTTGGTACCTTTACCTTTTTAAAAACATTAAAGGTTACTAAGTGGTATTTGGTCTGAATATGCATTTTGAGGGTGATTAGTGGTTGTGTTTCTTCACACACACACCCAAAGAAAGGACACTGTAAAATGACAGTTCAACAAATAAAACAGAATACTTTTGTGTTTCAAATGTGATTAAGGAAGGTTAAATAATGCAATCTATCACTAAAATCTGCCTTCATTCCTGAGTACTGGAAGGCAGCTGATGTAGCCCCCATCTTTTAAAAAAGGGTCTAGAGGAAATTCAGGAAATTATAGGCCAGTCTGTCTAATGTTGATACAAGGTAATTTGGTGGAATCTGTGATTAAAGATAGAATTAGTAGGTACATTGATGAACAAAAGCTATTGAGGAAGAATCAGCATAGATTCTGTATGGGAAGATCTTGTCTCACTAACCCTTTAGAGTTCTTTGAGGGGGTCAACAAACATGTGGACAAGAATGACCCCCATATATGTTGTTTACCTAAACTTCCAGAATGCTTTTGGTAAAGTTCCTCATCAAAGACTCCTAATTAAACTCAGCAGTCATACAATAAGAGGATAAATCTTCCTGTGGATTAAAAAGTGGTTAATAAGAAAACAAGTGAGTATAAGTGGATAGTTTTCACAGTGGATGTGGTAGGCCTTTTTTGTTTGTCTTAAATGAATGCACATAAGCACATACCCAAAGCACTGGTTCCTTTCTGACAGTTCTGCAATCCATCCAAGTACTGTGATCATTGGTTCCTATACAACTGAATTTATCCACCAGAAATCACTCCCTTTCCCACATTTCATAGGCAAGTTTTCCCTTTTTGTCTCCCCATAAAGCCTTTTCACCAGACCAATATTATGAAGTGGTTTGGAGTAAACTTCCAAGGGCAGAATCCTGGCTGCAGATATGGGATCCTAAATAGGGAGTATTTCCAGTGTGGTCCTCAAAAAACTGCAGAGGGTCATTTTTCTTAAATTTGTTGCTCTAAAACATCCTTCCACACACAATGGGACTCTCAATCCTGACAGAATATTTGGGCACTGAAACAAGAGAGCAGTAATACATGATCCAGGCACAAATATGTGGTTATTCACATATCACTAACTAACTAAAGAAAAAGGAGGTGAAAATGGAGGGGAAGGCTTAGATTTCACAAATGGCTTGAGATCACAATGAAGAGTTCACACATCTGTAAATGTGGTGTGAAACCAGCAACATCCATAAAGATGAGACTTTCTTTGGTGTCAAAAACCACTGAGACTGATTCCCCACTAGGCTTGTTCCAGTGTTGAAGCCCTTTTCCCCTGCTCCTACCATCCAATTTCACACAAACTGCTGTGGGGCTGTGACTTGCTGTGCCTCTTCCAGCGGCAAGCAGAGGATCTTGCTTGCTGCGGGAAAGAGGCGGGGCAAGTCACAGCCCCGCAGCAGTTTGTGCAAAATTGGAAAGAAGTGCCAGGGGGAAAAGAGCTCCGACACTGGAAAAAACTTAGCAGGGAATTGGTCAGAATCAGAGAGGAGTGACAACAGGGAGCTGATGACTGCAGGACATGATAGGGATGATGCTGTCTGTGCATTTTAAATCTGGAAAGGAACAGCAATGACATCAGATGAAACAGATCATCTAATTGCAGCCTTTGTGTGTGACTGCAATAAAAAATGCAAATGCTATGCTGGGGACTATTAGGAAGGGAAATGAAAACAAATCAGCCAGCTATAATGTCCCTGTATAAATCTATGGTGCAGTCATATTTGGAATACTGTGTACAGTTCTGGTCAATGCACCTCAAAAAGATTTTATAGCACTGGAAAACATGCAGAAATGGCAACTAAAATATTAAGGGGATGGAACACCTTACCTATGAAGAAAGGTAAAAGAGATTAGGACTCTTGAGCTTGGAGAAACTACAACTGAGGGATGACATGACAGAGGTTTACAAGATTATGCATGGGATAGAGAGGGTAGAGAAAGAAGTACTTTTCTCCCTTTCTGACAATACAATAACTTGTGGGCAGTCAGTGACATTAAACAACAGTAGACTTAGAACAGACAACAGGAAGTACTTCTTCACCCTGAGAGTACTTAACACATGGAATTCACTGCCACAGGAAGTGGTGACAGCTGCAAACATAGGCAGCTTCAAGAGGGATTGGATAAACATATGTAGAGGTCTATTGGTGGCTATTAGCCACAAGGTATAGATCAATGATGCTCTGTATTCTTGGTGCTTGGGAAGAAACAGTGGGAGGACTTTTGGAGTTCTCGCTTGGATGGTGGACTTCCTGATGGCACCTTGATTTGGCATTGTGTGACATAGAGTGTTGAACTCTATGTCCGATCCATCATGGTTGATCGTCTGATTGGCCCGATCCATCATGGCTTCTCTTGTGTTCTTAAAAACTGATGTCCAGAAAACTGTAGAATAAATGCTTGAGCTCCCACTGATTCAGCTCACATCTTTTGTGCCAGTTGCAATGAGGGAACCAATTGTTTGGTGAGTTGCTTGGATGTGTTCTGATGAAATTGGTTGTGTCTGAAGTTTCTATTGCTATGATCATACTGTTTTCATAATTGCATTGCTTTTTCACAGAAGGTGCTCCCCCACTTGTTTGTTGACACCTCCAATTTTAAAAGGCACATCTGCTAGTGACTCTATGCCCATGCATCTGCCTATGATCCCATCTTACCTTATAATCATTTATTGAAAGTGCTTCTTGAATAGATGCCATATATGTGTGCAAGTGAGATCTATGGTATCTTAGGGTGAAACAGCATTAATAACATCACTAACTTGTTGACTGATGAATTCTGAGACTTTGAATTAGAAGTTCTGCTGTTGTTTATTCTTTTTTATTAGGCTTGTCAATTGTCACAATTTGTATTGCATTCTGATGATAAATAGCTGCATTATATTTCAGCATTAAAAAGTAGTTAGTGTTGTAATGAGCATCATTAGGAAATATAATGGGAATCAGTGCTTGATCTTATTTACTCTCCCTTTAAAGAATATTTGTTTCCCAGGTAGGATTTTCATTTTGTTGTTGTTTTATTTCTTTACTGCTTCAAAAAATAGGATCATGCTACTCTATCTGTGCTGCTTTCTATCTTTACAAATCTTTTCCAATCCACATACCAAAATATCTTCCTGATTTTTTTCTTTATAATTTGCATACTTGTTTCTGATTTCAGTCTTGTAACTTAATGCCTCTAATGAGCATAAATTTAGTAATGAATATGAGTTAATTTAACACAGAAATCTGAATAAATTAAATTACTTTTAACAGAAATAAATAGCTCATTTCTTTGAGGTTAGCCATGTAGGAAACATATTGTCAAATAAAGGTCTTTTGAATTCCAGCTGAGCGATCAGTATGTATTTGTATTTGCAAAATGGCTGTGATACCTTTTCTGGCTCAGAAGCTCAGGATCCTTTACAAGATATATTAGCACTCACCAGTTTATCCCTCTGGGAAGCTGGCTCTATAAGAAGTGATGAGATGTGGCTCTTAACAGATTAAATATGGATTAAAATCCACGGTCCCAAGATTTTTCATTTGAAGTTGTATTAAATCCTTGTATGTGTGCTTACCTTTAGTTAAGCAGTTTAAAAGTTAACAGGACCTATTCTGATACATTTAAAATTGACTCCCCCCCCACACACACACATACGCTGGTTATACTCTTGTTGCTCCATCTCCTTTCCCCAATCTTCCACTGTAAAACATAAGTGCAGTCTATATTCTTTGAAAAGTACTGGTATGCATCTATCCATTCAGAGAATAATGTTGCTGTAAAATATGCATTTGATTAATTTAAATCTCATTTTCTCTTACTTCCTGTCATATTCTGATGACACCAATGGAATTTGGAAGCTGGATAGGTGCTTGGCTTCTATCATTTCCCCCTTGCAGCAGGTATAGCCTCATTTATAGCAATTGTAAGCCAGAATGAATGGGACTGTCAGCTAGTTCTGTATACAGGTATGCTAGGAAAAGGTGTGGATACTTCCTTTTCTGCTTCTGATGTCCCCATCAATTGTAATTGAAAGCTGGAAGGAGAAAGAAAGGTTCTCCTTGGGATCTTGACCTATCCATGCCTGACAACTTGCTATTCTTTCTTTCTCTGATGTCCCCACCATTCAGATTTTGTAGGAAACCATCCAATTTTACAACATGCTCTACCTTTAGATAAGAGCCCCGTGGCGCAGAGTGTTAAAGCTGCAGTACTGCAGTCCTAAACTCTGCTCACGACCTGAGTTCGATCTCTGGTGGCAGCTCAAGGTTGACTCAGCCTTCCATCCTTCCAAGGTCAGTAAAATGAGTACCCAGCTTGCTGGGGGGGAAACATAGATGACTGGGGAAGGCAATGGCAAACCACCCCACCATCACCCCAGAGTCGGAAACGACTGGTGCTTGCACAGGGGACCTTTCCTTTCCTACCATTACATTAGGACTGAATCCAGATTACTAAGAAGGAAATAGATATGTGATATAGAATAAGAGAAGCATACAGCCGATCAAATTACTGTGCTGACAGTTCTCTATTTGGTGCCCTATGAATTGACTTTTGGTTGCTACAATTGAGTACAGTCCATATTTGGAAGATAATTATCAAAATGAAGATTAAATTTCCAGGTTCTTCACTGAGTTCATGGATCTTTTGGACCTCCTAGAGATTCTACAGTATTAATTCTAATATCTACACATTCAATGTTATGTTACCAAGGATTGTAATCCTTTCCTATTGGGGAAATATCTTCTTGATGCCAATGAATGAAATATGAATTTTATTGTGAGTAGTTGCATAATTAGCACTTAGGAATGGTTCCTTAGGTCATACTCATGAACTGGACCACAAACTGTCACAAACAAATAAAAAGGTTTTAATATGAACCAAACTGGTTCATGAAGTTTGTGATGCAATAGAACATCCCTCTTCAGCATACTAGAGTCACCAGACTCACAGGGGATCTCTGGCTGCTCTACCTTTCCTATACGTTTGGTGACAATTGGATTAACATTTCCCCAAAGAAGGTGCCCTTAGGAAACTGTTTTCTGGGGAAATGACAGGTGCAGGTCCAGTATATAGCATGGATTCTGTGGAAGCTAGAGTCACCAACCTCACAGCACATCTCTGACTATCCTCTGCTTGTCCTCTAAGTTAGGTGCAGGTTGGATTTATGGGTTCTGTGTTACAGCCTCTGAAAGAGGGTGTCCCTATACTCCATTTTTTTGGGGGGGGGGAGGGTAGTAATAAAGCAAGGGTGACAGAAGCCTCACAGAACAGAATCAAAATACCAGAGAATCTCTGCAGTAGAAACAGAAGGTGGGAGGTATTTTTTGCAAGCAGAAAGAGTGCAATGTGCCCAGCAGAAACAGTGCCACTGTGGTACTGCAAACTCAACAGGCTAAGGTGAAGCCAGGAATGTGCTTTGGGGGAAAATGTCAGACATAGGTTCAAAAGTGTATAGAATGGATGCCCTGCAAGCTACACACACTAAATGCATAGGGGACCTCACTCTGCTGCCTACTGCTCTACAATCTCTCCAAATTCAATGCATATTTCATTTCTGGACTCTCCAAAAAGGTCTTCCTCACCAGTGTTCTGACTGGAAAAGACAATTAAAGGCATGAATCTATGGACTGGCTCCCTGGAACAAGCCAGTGACACCAAACTCACAGGAAAACTTCATCTGGGCAGACCTCCCCCAGTCAGATGCTGGAAGCAGGACAAGCATCTCCCCGCTTTTTTTTGCAGCAGGTTCTGAAGGACAGAAAGGAAGACCAGACATCCCTATAGTTTATACAGGGCATCCCAAAAATAATCCTATGGCAGCTTGGCAGATACCTCAGTCAGACACCACAAGGAAGGAAAGCATGTCCACAACTCTCACAGCACCCCCCCCAGGAACACCACATCACCACTAGGTGTATTCTTCTACTCTGCAAAGAAATGGAAACACATATTGAACAAGCACAACCATCAAGTCTCCAAAGGCAGGTTCTGAAGAACAAACAGGGTGCAGAAATATTTCAAAACAATGGCCTGGAAACTGGGCCATGACTGAAGAAGGTGGGAGGCACAGCTACCATCACAGCCCTGAGTCCACTTGAGACCCAAACTCAAAAAGTTTCAATGACATATGTAACATGGTGGCTCAAAGCTCTGGGACCAACTGAGACCTAAACTTAAACGGGGGCAACATTATATATAGATATTGTGGCTCAAAGCCCTGAGACCACCTAAAACCCAAAGTCAAACTAGCAACAACACACATAAGCATGGGCACTTGAAGCCCTGAGAAGGGTTGGCTATGCACACCAATAATCTCAATGAGGCAAGTGGGTGACTTGGGGAATAACACTGGGAAACCTGGGTCTCACTCCACAGGGTCCAGAGTAGGGTGGTCCATCAGGGTGAGTTTGAGCTTCATTAAGGCCACCTTGTCAACCCTGGCTGGATCCAGGTGGGAGTGGTGGAGGCTGAGAAGGTTTCCCAGGTAGGAGAACACCCCCTCACTCTGGATCACCCCCACTTTTTCAGTCGACTCACATTGGAGGATGTAGACAGGATCCTGGCTGCAGTGAAGTCTACCACCTGCCCCCTAGTCCTTTGTCCATCCTGGCTTGTGAAGCCTTGCCAGGGTGATATCAGGGACTCTCTGGGTGATATTGTTAACCTGTCCCTGACAAGTGGGACATTCCCAGAGATATTAAAGGAGGCTGTAATTCGCCCGCTTTTGAAAAAAAACTTTGCTGTACCCTAGCATGCTAGCTAACGACTGCCCAGCTTCGAACCTGCTGTTCCTGGGAAAGGTAGTTGAGAAAGCATTGGCAGAGCAGCTGCAGGTTTTCCTGGATGAAACATCCACCCTGGACCCATTCCAGTCCAGCTTCTACCCGGGCCATGGGACGGAGGCAGTACTAGTTGCCCTCACAGACGACCTAAGAAGGCACCTGGACCAAGGCAGGTCAGCACTGCAGATTCTTCCTGACTTATCAGCAGCATTTGACACGGTCAACTACAACTTATTGATCCACCACCTTGCTGTTACCGGGGTGGGGGGGGTGGCCTTACAATGGTTTCCCTCCTTCCTCCAGGGACGGGGACAAAGGGTGATGCTTGACGAGCAGACCTCCCTGCGGCACCCACTTATATGTGGAGTGCCGAAGGGAGCTATTCTCTCGCCTACATTATTCAACATCTATATATGCCCTCTTGCCCAGATTGCCCGAGTTTTTGGACTGTGTTGTCACCAGTATGCTGATGACACCCAGCTCTATCTGTTGATGGACAGCAGACGGTCTTCCACCCCTGAACAGCTGTCAGAGGCGTTAGAAGACATGACTGGATATCTACAGCAGAGTTGACTGAAATTAAATCCAACTAAGATGGAGGTCCTGTACCTGAATCGCGGGGGGGGGGGGGTCATGCCTCCAGCTCCCAGCCCTGGGCACTTCTGCCCTAGTACTGGCCAAGCAAGTAAAGAGTCTGGGAGTGATTCTTGATGCCTCCCTCTCCATGGAGGTCCAGGTCACAACAGCTGCATGGTCTGCCTTCTTCCATCTATGGCAATCAGGCAGCTAGCACCATATCTATCCTCCCAAGATCTGGCTACAGTGATCCATGCAATGGTCACTTCCAGGCTGGATGATTGTAACTCACTCTATGCTGGCTTGCCCCTGAAACTGATCCAGAAACTGCAGCGGGTGAGCATATGGCTGGCGCTATATAGGTGAGCATGCGGCTGGCGCTAAGCGACCTGCACTGGCTGCCTATAGAGTAGCGGATCCATTTCAAGGTATTAGTTTTTTACTTTTAAAGCCTTATGCAGCCTGGGACCAACATACCTACGGGACCGTCTCCTCTCATATACGCCCTGGAGGTCGCTTCACTCAGCCTCCCAGGATCTTCTGATAGTCCCCAGCTCAAGGGATGCCCGTCTTGCCTCTACCAGGGCCAGGACTTTTTCAGTCCTGGCCCCGACCTGGTGGAATCAGCTACCTATGGAGATCCGGGCCCTACCTGGCTTGCTGGCCTTTTGTAGGGCCTGTAAAACGGAGCTGTTCCACCAGGTATTTGGATGAGGCAGTGGGCATCTATCTATCTATTAAATCGGTTGGCCTCCCCCTATGCCCCCCACTGCATTACTGTATTGTGGTGCTGCATTGTGACATTACTTTTGTGCTATACTGTCTTGCTTCATATCATCCTGCTGAACTAACCTGTTACACTTTACTGAATGTTGAAGTTGATTTTAGTATGATTTTATTGTGATTTTATTTCAAATTGTTGTACTCCACTCTGAGCCCCCCAAAAGGGGGAAGGGGTGGAATAGAAATAAACAAATAATAATAATAAAAACATGCCTTTTACAATTATGAACAATAGCATTCATATGGACTGTTCTATAATTGTTTCCCATTAGGGAACACTTTATTTTATCCCCAATATATCCATGGGTCAAAAGAGGGACAGTAGGTTTTGCATCAGCGGAAATAAAATCAACAGAAATATGCAACAGCTCACAAAAGCAAAGACAGCATCTGTACTCTTGCCAAAAGCACAAGTTTTGTAGAAAACTTTCAGTTTTGCAAAATGCCTATTCATATCACACAAGTAGTGTTGTTAACTAGTATAGGTGACAGTCAACATAGCATTGTGTTCTCACTCATCTGTCACTTTATATCGAACAAAGGAGACCGAATCAGTGCACCAAATACAAGAGATTGCACTATAAAATCTTTACTTCCAGAAATTAGGCACATGTATGAAAGAAGAGCAAGAATCCACAGAATCCCAGAAGGAATATCATACCTAACGTTGACATTGCAAGTACTATTGCTGTGTTTGGAGCTCAGAAGTGAAAATCAATGTCTATTAAAGTGCCAGATGCAAGTTACAGCTTGCAGGCAGCTTATTGCTAAAGGCACCATAGAAACACAATACATGGATGATGTAACAGATCCATGATGAGTACTAAATGTTTTTAGAGACTTCAGATTTGGGAGCCTATGAAGAGTGAATAAAAGAGATTCATGGGGTAATAAAAAAGCCCAATTGCTAGCTGAATATGAGGAAGTGGAGAACAGCAACAACAATTGTTTTACAACCTGTAGTCCCAGGATCTTTCTCAGCCCCTGCCAATAGAGGGGGGTGTTGGAGAAGTGACAGCCTGCTAAGAGTCTGCTCACTGTAAATACTGTTGAACGAGTGGTTTAGTTCACGTGTACCCTAGAGGTACTCTTGAGAGTCCCTTGGACTGCAAGAAGATCAAATCAGTCAGTCCTAAGGGAAATCAACCCAGACTGGTCACTGGAAGGTCAGATGCAGAAGCTGAAGCTCAAATACTTTGACCACCAAATGAGAAGGGAGCACTCCCTGGAGAAGATTCTGATGCTAGGAAAGACAGAAAGCAAAAGAAGAAGAGGAGAGCAAAAGATGAGATGACTGGACAGTGTTACTGATGTAACAAACATGAATTTGAACAGACTTCAGAGGATGGTGGAAGACAGGAGGGCCTGGCGTGATTTTGTCCATGGGGTCGCAAATAGTCGGACTCGACTGTGTGACTGAACAACAAACCCTAGAGGGAGCTGTGATGCATTATCTAGTGTTCAGAGTTTATTGAATGTTTTCTCTTGCAGTTCAACCTTCTTGTTGTCTCTCTTTATGCTATGTATTACTATGTATTAGTGCTTGTGCTCTGAAGACTTCTCTGTTGAATTAATTGCCTGCAGTCAGTTATTGTATTTTAGCAAAATCCTTTTGCAGTAAATTAATTGAAAGCAAACACCAAAGCCTGGTTTGGATTATTTCCAGAAATCTTGTTGTTGTTCAGTCGCACAGTTGAGTCTGACTCTTTGCGACCCCATGGACAAAGTCACGCCAGGCCCTCCTGTCTTCCACCATCCTCCAAAGTCTGCTCAAATTTGTGTTAGTTACATCAGTAACGCTGTCCAGCCATCTCATCTTTTGTCGTCCCCTTCTTATTTTGCCTTATGTCTTTCCCAGCATCAGAATCTTCTCCAGTGAGCGCTTTCTTCTCATTTGGTGGCTAAAGTATTTGAGCTTCAGCTTCAGCATCTGACCTTCCAGGGAACAGTCTGGGGAGATTTCCCTTAGGACTGACTGATTTTATCTTCTTGCAGTCCAAGGGACTCTGAAGATTCTTCTCCAGGGGGCAGAGCGTCGCTGAGTAATGGTGGACGCATTTTAGAACAGCTCCTCTCCCTTCCCAACGAAACCCCGGCCCTATTGCCAAGTCGCAGACCTGGAATTAAGTCCCAAATGGGAAAATCTTTAAAATCAAAACCGAAGGCTAATGAAACACCAAAGTCAAGAGTGAAGGCTGCTCCAGAGACTTCTCCGTCGGTAAGGAACTTTTTTTCCTCAAACTCCTCTCCGGGGCGGGAAGACCATCTAGCTATAACAACTACTATGGCCCCAGGACAAAATTCTCCCGGGAACGACCAGCTGATTAGCGAAGAGGCTCCCTTAACTAAAAAAGACATACTGCAGTTAAAAGAAGACATTCATGCTTACTTTAAGGAGTCAGTAGAAAGCTTGCTGGCCCCGGTAAATAAAAAGGTGGAGGAAATGGCGAACGAACTTGAATTAACCACCAAAATGGCCGAATGCACTGCAGAAGCCTCTCTGGTGATGCAGTCCGATATAAAGAAAATAAAAGCTAAAGAAGCACTGCTTACTACCAGAATCATAGCTCTGAAGAACCGTTGGAGAGCCCTCCATTTGAAATTCAGAGGGATTAAGGAGGGGGCAGAAGATAATTTGGGCACAGCAGTCTTTATCACTAAATGGCTGATGGAGGTATTGGCTCTAGAACATGGCACAGCTCCTGTGATAACAAAAGCCATGCGTCTGGGACCGTTGGCTTCGGCGCGGAGAGGGAAGCCAAGGGATATACTGGTCCAGTTCGTTTACCCCACAACTAGAGCCAGAATTCTTCAGGAAGCCAGAAAGAAAGGAGCTTTAAATCATGATGGGCAAAGAGTGTTGGTGCTGCTGGATTTGCCAGCGGAAGCCTTGGAAAAGAGGAGAAATCTAAAGTTCTTTGCAACTAAACTTTACACTGAAAACATTCGATTTTGTTGGAGCCCCATTTCTGACATTATAGTCTACAAAGGAGGTGCCCTCCTTAAAGCGTCGGATTTAGAAACGGGAAAACTGCTCTTAAACAATTTGAACATAAAATTATCTCAGAGGGAAGAGAAAGAGTTACAAGCCCTTTTCCCGGGACAAGAAGAAGAAGAAGAGGAACAAACCCCTGTTGCCACATGAACTGACGATGAAAGAACGATGTACTAGAGTGCTAAGGAAAAGAAAATAATTTATAAGGAAAAGAAATAGAACACTAATTGTTCACCAGGGTTTTTTAGGGGGGGGGGTTGTCTTTCTTGTTTGTTGTTTGGAGTGTGGTTTAAAACGCTTATTAACACTGATTTCCATTGGTTGTGAGTGTATCTTATGTCTTACAGGTATGGTTAATAAGTCTTTTTCCCTGAAGTTTTGATGCACAAAATCACTAGTGGGCAATGATGCCCAGATAGACTGATTAGAGTTCATATAAAGGCAGTTACTGGTATGTCTTGCAGGCAAAGTATATCTAATTACTAATTTCTATAACTTTCTTATGGATGATATACATGTAGCTAATGGTAGTTTTAGGGGGGAAAGAATAATAATATAGAATTGTATATATGTGTAAGAATTCATAGTGGGAAATAAAACCAATGGTAATCTTTTGTAAGGTACTGAATGCTCCTATGATATGCCAACTCGGAATGTGGAATATAAATTAGTCTGCATAAAATCTTAAGAGAGGGAGGGAGGGAAGGTTTTGTTTTGTATTGTTACATATATAAGAGTGTTGTGATATATGAACAACGCCCCCGAGTGGTGGGAGTGGGACTATCTAGTCTTTTCAGAAAAGAAAGCATTGTAATAGCTTTCTTTGCTCTTGTTGTTGTCCTTTAGGGGAGGAGTTTCTGAAAAGCATCCCTAATAGGGAAATTAGGTTTAAGGTTTTTGAATTTGGTTGTAAGTTTGAGAAGTGGTATAGTGTTGTGGCACCACTCAGTTTTAATTTTTCTTATATTATTTTTTTATCTGAAAGATGACACGCTCGTACAAGCTCCTCAGTTGGAATTGCAGAGGCCTCAACAACATTGTGAAACGTAAAAGGCTGCTTACTACTATGCAGAGAGATAGAGCAAATATTATCTACAGGAGACACATCTAAAGAATATAAATGGAAAACTATTATCCTCTAATTGGTTTAACCAAAGTTTTTTGGCAGCGGGGACATCAAAATCTAGAGGAGTGGCAATTTTACTTTCAAAATCAGTACCTTTTAACTGCCAAAAAATAAAAGCTGACCCTAGAGGTCATTATATCTTTGTTAGAGGAGAATTAGACGGCCAGCCATTAACAATAGCGTCTTTATATGCCCCAAATGTAAATCAGAAAGATTTTCTCAGGACAACTCTACAATTATTATCAGAATTTCAAATAGGGGAAATCATAATTGGTGCGGATTTAAATCTTATAATTGATCCCAAATTGGACAGGACACAAAAACCAGGGAAAAAAGCAATAAAATCAACAGGTTTATTGAATATATTAGATACATTTAATTTGGTGGATGTCTGGCGCTCATTAAATCCCGGGGTAAAACAATACACTTATTATTCGACTGTACACCAAATTCACACAAGAATTGACTATCTCTTAGTAAGCAAAAAAATAGCTAATCAAATTCAAGAAGCAGACATAGGCCCACGGATAATTTCGGATCACTCCTGGGTTATGGGGACACTCTCCGCTCAAAATGGAGATAAACAAGGTTACCATTGGAAATTAAATAAATTATTGTTACAAGATGATTTGATTTGTAAAAAAATTACAGCAGCAATACAGGAGTACTTTAAATTCAATACCACTAAAGATGTTTCACAGGGAACGTTGTGGGACGCCTTCAAGGCAGTTATAAGAGGGCAACTGATTGCAATAGCATCCAACTATAAAAAGGAAAGACAATCACTAATACTAGAAATTACAACCAATATTAAGCATCTGGAACTGCAATATGCTAAAAAGGGTGGAAAAAAACTGCTGAGGACATTAGAACAAGAACGTAAAAAGTTAGATTTGTTGGAAACATCTCAAATACAAAAAAACCTGCTGATACTTAATCAAAAATATTTTACTAAAACACCAAAATCGATAAAATTACTCAAACAAAGGACCACACAAAGAAAGGTATCCCATCTTATTCATAACATGCGGAATCATCAAGGATCTCTAGTCACTAAATCTAGTGAAATAACCCAAATATTTCATAAATTTTACCAGCAACTATATAAATCAGAGAACCCAGAGCCCGGCAAAATTAAAGAGTATTTAACCTCTATAAATTATAATATTAAAATAACTCCTGAACATGAAGCTTATTTAGAACAAGATGTAACACCAGTTGAACTATCTGATACCTTAAAACATATTAAAAATAATAAAGCCCCAGGTAGGGATGGTATTCCCATTGAGTTTTATAAGACATTTGAGCATGTATTGTTGGACCCCTTGGTGCAGACTTGTAATTCGGTTATGCTCAGAGGAGTTATGCCTGCTACATGGTCAGAAGCCAGAATCACAGTAATTCCCAAACCTGGAAAGGACAAACAAAATCCGGCATCTTATAGACCCATTTCTGTGTTAAACAATGATTTTAAACTCTTCTCTGCTTTAATGGCCAACAGAATGAATAAAATTATTGCAAACTACGTGCATAGTGACCAATCAGGATTTATTCCCACAAGAACTTTAACGGACAATATTCGTAAAACATTGGACTTAATTTTTTTGGGAAAACAAAGAAAGGAAGAGTCGATCCTGTTGGCCATTGATGCAGAGAAGGCCTTCGATAGGGTGGAGGTCCCATATCTACTTACGTTGTTACAGTATATGGGGTTTGGTAAAAAAAATTTAACCTCCATCGAAGCATTATACGCCAAACCAATAGCACAAATTTATGTGAACAATTATAGATCAGAAGATTTCGATCTGCATAGGGGTACGAGACAGGGGTGCCCCCTGTCTCCTATCCTATTTGCCCTGTCTATAGAACCACTGGGGGGGGTGGGGGGTGGGCTCCCTCTGGGAATCCTACCCCCCCCCCAGGGAAAGTGCATGCGCAATACATAGCCTCTCCTCTCCCGGTGTAGTGAACGCTGCGTGGTCACTGTCTGGCTATGCCTGGCAGATGGTCACTGCAATGGCCTCTCCTGCATTACTGCATCCGTAGCAACACCTTCTCGCTGGTCCCCCCCGTTTTCACAGAGTTTGCTACGTCATGGTGCGACCGAAGTGTCCGGCGGTATAACCGGATGGGCAGGCTGGGCCCACCAACCTCGTCAGCCTAAGAGAAGGAAAACTCTAACATCAAACCCGGGCAGATAGAGCTCGTTAATGTAACACCTACCACCTGGAGGACTCACTGCCGGCGTCCCGGCTTACTGGGCCATGGCAGATGACCCCCAGGTGAAAGGGTGGAGCCAGTACCGCGCACACTGCGCTTCACCTAAAAAATTCCTCTGCGCAGGCCTGAAGGGCATATCCACACACACAACCCACAACGCATCAAGTCCTGCAGCGATAGGCAAGGGGCGAAACGGCAGGTGGAAGGTGCCACTGGAAGCCGCAGTCCCGATCCTGCATGTAGGCGGTTCAGGATATTGGTCGCCTGATGCTAACCCGGAGACGAAAGCATCTTTCGGCAGCACCCTGAACGACCAAGCAGCCTTATCTAGGGACAGCACTGCTTGCTCCACACGGAGAGGGGCCTAGAAAAGGTGGCCTAAACAAAGCTCGTCTCCCCCACCCCAGTTGGCTAGCCGCGGTCAACGGGCATCCTTACTTGCGGTCGAAAAATAACAACAAAGAAAAGGCATGCACCTGCCTCACAAAGTGTGCAAAGACTAAAGCTTGCGTGTTGGAACATCAGAACCATGCTTGACACAGTAGGCAGTGGTCGCCCTGAACGACGCTCTGCTCTAGTTGCCCACGAACTTCTCAGGTTGAATATCGACATAGCAGATCTCAGTGAGGTCCGTTTCCCTGAGGAAGGTAGTCTTCAAGAACACGGTGCTGGCTATACCCTCTACTGGTCGGGTAAGTCAAAGGCTGAGAGCCGCCTTTCTGGCGTTGGCTTCATGGTCAGGAACTCCATTGCCTCCAAACTCGAAAACCTTCCAACAGATCGCATCATGTCCATGCGCCTCCCACTTCAAAACAAGCAGCATGCAACACTCTTCAGTGTGTATGCCCCAACCCTTCAAGCAGATCCTGCAGAAAAGAACAAGTTCTATGCTGATCTACGCAACCTCGTACGGAAGACCCCTACAGAGGACAAGGTGATCATCCTTGGCGACTTCAATGCCAGAGTAGGTAAAGACTCGGAAGCCTGGAAAGGAGTACTTGGCAAACACGGCATTGGCAAATGCAATGACAACGGGCGCCTCCTGCTAGAATTCTGCATGGAGCACCAGCTCACCATCACCAACACTATCTTCCAGCAGAAGAACAGTCTGAAGACAACCTGGATGCACCCACGGTCCAAGCATTGGCACCTTATCGACTACATTCTGGTGCGCCAGAGAGACCTTCGAGATGTCTTACACACCCGAGTAATGCCCAGCGCAGAATGTCATACGGATCATCGTCTTGTACGCTGCAATCTCCGTCTTCACTTTAAACCCACACCCAGGAGAGGAGGTATCCCTCGGAGGAAGTTTCAGGTTGGCAGCCTCCAGTCAGCCGAAGTTAAAGCTGCCTTCCAGGCAAAACTCCAGTCAAGAATTGAGGACCTCAGTTGCCCCACAGACCCTTCTCCAGAAGGACTCTGGGAACACCTAAAAACTACCGTCCTGCAGATCTCTGAAGAAGTCCTCGGGTTCTCCACAAGGAAGAACAAGGACTGGTTTGATGAGAACAATCAAGAGATCCAAGAATTACTGGCAAAAAAGAGATCTGCCTACCAAGCACATCTTGCTCAGCCCTCCTGTCCTGGGAAAAAAGCAACCTTTCGCGCTGCATGTAGCAACCTCCAGCGCAAGCTTCGAGACATTCAGAACGAGTGGTGGACCAAGCTTGCAGAGAGAACCCAGCTGTGTGCAGACACTGGTGATTTAAGAGGGTTCTACGAAGCCCTGAAGGCAGTATATGGTCCATCATATCAGGCTCAGAGTCCCTTGCATAGTGCAGACGGCCAAGTGCTCCTCACAGACAAGGCATCCATACTGAACCGGTGGTCAGAGTATTTTCAGGTTCTCTTCAGTGCCAACCGCGTAGTTCAAGATTCAGCAATCCACCTCACCCCACTTCAACCGGTGAAAACAGAGTTGGATGAGATCCCCACCCTAGAAGAGACTGTTAAAGCCATCAAGCAACTGAAAAGTGGCAAGGCAGCAGGAGTTGATGGAATTCCACCAGAGATCTGGAAGCATGGGGGCACAGTACTACATAGCTCACTTCACAAAGTACTTGTCACCTGCTGGGAACAAGGCAAATTACCACAGGACTTTCGCGATGCAATCATCATCACCCTATACAAGAACAAAGGGGAAAAGTCAGACTGCTCCAACTACCGGGGGATAACCCTGCTCTCCATCGCAGGCAAAATCCTTGCCAGAATACTCCTGAACAGACTGGTGCCCACCATTGCAGAAGAACTCCTCCCAGAGAGCCAGTGCGGCTTCAGAGCTAACAGGAGCACCACCGACATGGTATTTGTTCTCAGGCAGCTCCAAGAGAAATGCAGGGAACAGAACAAGGCTCTGTATGTGACTTTTGTCGACCTTACCAAAGCTTTCGATACCGTTAGCAGGAAAGGCCTGTGGCAAATCTTGGAACGTTTAGGATGTCCCCCAAGGTTCCTCAGCATGATCATCCAGCTTCACGAAGACCAGCGAGGCCAAGTCAGACACTGCAATGACCTCTCAGAGCCCTTCCCAATAGGCACAGGTGTAAAGCAAGGCTGCGTTCTCGCACCAACTCTCTTTACGATCTTCTTTAGCATGATGCTTCAAAGAGCCGCAGTAGATCTAGATGAGGACGATGGTGTCTACATCCGCTATCGCACCGATGGCAGCCTGTTCAACCTGAGGCGACTAAAGGCACACTCCAAGACAATGGAAAAACTCATCCGAGAGCTACTGTTTGCTGATGATGCTGCACTCGTCTCCCACTCGGTATCAGCTCTGCAGCATATGACGTCCTGCTTTGCAGAGGCTGCCAAGCTATTCGGCCTAGAAGTTAGTCTGAAGAAGACAGAAGTTCTCCACCAGCCTGCACCCCAGGAAGATTATCACCCTCCCTGCATCACTGTGGGTGAATCAGTTCTGAAGACAGTCCAGCAGTTCAGCTACCTGGGGTGCATCATCTCCTCAGATGCCAAGATCGACAAGGAGATTGACAACAGGCTGGCAAAGGCAAACCGTGCATTTGGCCGACTGCACAAAAGAGTGTGGAGCAACAAGCATCTGAAAAAAGGCACAAAGATCAATGTTTACAAAGTGGTTGTGATGACAACCCTCATCTATGGCTCCGAATCGTGGGTTTTATACCGTCATCACCTGCGACTCCTTGAGCGCTTTCATCAGCACTGCCTTCGCACCATCCTCAACATCCACTGGAGTGACTTTGTGACCAACACTGAAGTCCTCAAGCGGGCAGAGGTTACCAGCATCGAGGCACTGCTGTTGAAGACGCAGCTGCGCTGGGCAGGGCATATTTCTAGGATGGAAAACCACCGCCTTCCCAAGATTGCCCTGTATGGCGAACTCTCCACCGGCCATCGAAATAGAGGGGCACCAAAGAAGAGGTACAAGGACTCCTTGAAGAAATCCCTTAGCACCTGTCACATCAACCATCACCAGTGGTCTGACCTAGCCTCAGATCGCAAAGCATGGAGGCACACCATCCACCAGGCTGTCTCTTCCTTTGAGAACACACACATAGCTGGTCTTGAGGACAAAAGGAGATTGAGGAAGAATCGCACTGCTACAGGACCAACCCTAAATCAGACTTTTCCCTGCAGCCACTGTGGCCGGACCTGCCTGTCCCACATTGGTCTTGTCAGCCACCAGCGAGCCTGCAGCAAACGTGGACTATTGCACCCTTCTTAAATCTTCGTTCGCGAAGCCAAGCCGAGAGAGAGAGATAGAACCACTGGCCTTTGCTGTACGTAATGAGTCATCAATAACTGGTATTTTGGTAGGGAAAGAGGAACATAAATTAAGTTTGTTTGCTGATGATGCGGTATTTTATTTCACTAATCCTTTCCAATCTATTACCTCCTTACTATTTCATATTCAAAAATTTAGTGCGGTATCAGGCTTCACTATTATCTATACAAAATCTGAACTATACCCTATTGTTTTGTCCCAGAGTTCCAAACTTAAGTTAATAAATGCCTTTCCTTTTAAGTGGGTCCAAAAATCGTTTCGACATTTGGGTATTCAAATACCACTGAACTTACAGGACCTTTACGCTGTCAATTATAAGCTAACAGATAGTACGATCAAAACACAATTAGAGCAATGGAACAAACTAAATTTAACCTTGTTAGAAAAAATCGATATGATTAAGACCTTTGTTCTTCCTAAATATTTGTTTCTATTTTATAACCTACCCTGTGATATTTCACCCAAAGAATTCAGAGGCAGACAAAAGTTCATCTCTAAATTTTTATGGTCAAACAAAAAACCAAGATTTCAATTTAGTCTAATGACGAGGCCAACAAAACAGGGGGGGTTGAGTTTACCCAATTTAGAAGCGTATTATTTAGCTGCAAATCTAAAAAAATATATTGTTCTACGCAAGGAAGGATTGTGACAAACCTTGGGTAAAAATTGAGGCATCTTATCTAGTAGGAGACCATTTATGGGAAGCCATCTGGAACACTCCGAAAGATAGGCACTTTAGTGTTGATAATAATCCCTATCTATCCCTGACTTTAAAACTCTGGGATAAGCATAAAAAAACATTAATACCATCTACCTCGCCGATGGCAAGCTTCTTGGGACAAGCATGGTTTAAACCAGGCCGAGCACCTGGAGACTTTAGAGTTTGGAGAGAGGCCGATATCTATCAATTTCAAAATATCATCAAGAATAAACAAATGCTCTCTAGAGCACAATTGGAAACTCAATAGAAAATATCAATCCCATGGTTTCAGTATCAACAAATATATTTTATTCTACACAATCCTAGAATTATAGAAGTAATTGACAGACCGTTGACAACTTTTGAGAACCTATTAAAAAAGAATCTAAAACAAACTAGGACATTGACATCGATTATTTATAATTTACTTAATAGTAAAGACTGGTCCAAAATTACAAACCAACAGAAGGCCTGGGAGAAAGACTGTGGTATGTCATTTACTGTGGAACAATGGCAGACCATTTGGGAATCTCCACTATACACCACATATTCACTAAATTTGAAACTCCAAAATTATAAACTCTATTCAAGATGGTATTTAACACCCAAAAAACTATTTTTAGCCCATATAAAGCCTACCCCCGAATGTTGGAAGAAATGTAAACAGGAAGGGTCATTCTTGCATTGTTGGTGGCTGTGTCCAGAAATTAACAAATTTTGGAGAGAAATTAAAAATATAATAGATATCATTGCCGACGATGATATCCCCTTCACTCCAGAATCTTTCTTATTAAATTATTGGCCCAACTTAAAACTTTCTAAATCGAGGAGAGAATTAGTAACTCTGTTATTGATGGCAGCAAAGTTATTGGTAGCACAATACTGGAAACGTGATGTGTCTCCCAAGGTACAACAATGGTTAACGAAAGTGTGGGAGGTGGCAGCCTTGGATAAATTAGCTATGCAAATAAGAGCCATGGACATACAGCAGAAAAAGAATAATTTTATTGAGAAATGGTATTCTTTTTTTAAGTATATAAATTCGGAAGAAGATCCTCAAAAGTATATCCCAAAAAAATTTATTAATTTTTCATACTATTGAAAAGTATTCTTAAAGAATAGATTATATATTGCTTGGTGGTGTAGTAGACTTTTGCATTCGAATGTAATGATAATAAAAAGTAGAGGTGCTCTGAATAATTGGAAGGATATTTAAGACATGAATATAATGTATGTTTATTATTGTATCTATTTGGTTATTAAGCGTGTATCTAAGTTGTTGGTTATAGTTAAAAAATTAATAAAAATTTAAAGTTAAAAAAAAAAAGATTCTTCTCCAGCACCACAGCTCGAAAGCATATATTCTTCTGCGCTGTGCCTTCCTTATGGTCCAACTCTCACAGCCATACATTACTACTGGGAATACCATAGCTTTGACTATACAGACTTTTGTTGGCAGGGTGATGTCAACTTTTGTTGGCTTCTCTTATGTTCTTGGCTTCTCTTATGTTCTTATTCGATGAAATTGCTGAGCAGACAGGTTAAAACGGATAAAAGGAAGTACTTCTTCACCCAAAGGGTGATTAACATGTGGAATTCACTGCCACAGGAGGTGGTGGCGGCCACAAGTATAGCCACCTTCAAGAAGGGTTTAGATAAAAATATGGAGCACAGGTCCATCAGTGGCTATTAGCCACAGTGTATGTGTGTATATAAAATTTTTTGCCACTGTGTGACACAGAGTGTTGGACTTGATGGGCCGTTGGCCTGATCCAACATGGCTTCTCTTATGTTCTTATGTCTCTACTTTTTATTATACTGCCTAGGCTTCCAGAACTCTACCAACAGGGAAAATGTGGGGTAGCACAATAAACTGCAAAGGGTTGGCCCTCCATAGCCTTCAGTAATAGCTTCCAGAACTCTACCAACAGGGAAAATGTGGGGTAGCACAATAAACTGCAAAGGGTTGGCCCTCCATAGCCTTCGCTAATGCACAGATGCTAGGTTAGCTTGCAACTTATTGAGAACGTTTCCTCCAGTGTCTTTTGCACAGGAGAACTGTGTCACTCCCTGTTCTGGTCATCTATTACCTATTTTCCCCTGCACTGTGAAAGCTTACCTCTCACATGTTCCACCAGCTCCTCTCCATGACTGCCCAAGCTCTGCTCCAAAAATTGCCATTGCCCTGGACATCAGTGAAGGAGTCTCAACCTCCTCTGCCCATGCTACTTTTTCCAGCTCAATGGGATAACTTCTCTCATCAGGGCCACAGCTGACCCAGTCACCCAGATGCACCCAATATGATGACCTTTCGGCCACAATTGGGCCACCTGTTTAAACCTTGCTAGGTTGCCACAGCCATGCCCTCGAGCCTTCCTCCTGTTCCTAGTGTCTTCCCACTGGTCACACAACTATGTTCCAAGAAATATTGAGGTTCCTTGTAAGATTATTAGAGGTTCTTTAATGAGATAACAGACAAGCTTATTTAGAACAAGTTTGTTTCTACAAGTGATGTTCCCTCACAATGGACAGCTTCCATCATGGTTCACTATCCATTTATGCAGGGAAATGGTGGAACCTGATAAATCTAGTGACCATTCAGTATTAACTAAAAAATATCCACAGTAAAGAGGATCTCCATAGCAATGGAATTCTTGGCAGGCGAGTTGGTACAAAAAGGGATCCATGACAGAATGTTTGAAAACAATGATCTAGAACAGTAGAGAATTCCTGTTCAAAAAGGCCCTTCTCAAGATTTTTTTGTTTAACCATTCATTGTGAATCTTCTATCACTTGTGACTGTTGTAATTTTTTCCTGTTTTAATATCAGTTGATTAATGATTCCTAGATTAAACGACAATGTAAATAGGAATGCTCTCCAAGCTACAAGGCTATAAAAGAATAACTCCAAATGTTATCCTGCCCCTATTTTTTATTTACTTTTATTTATCTGTTTTTATTTACTTACTTAATTCAGCAATGTAATTTACTTGATTGGATTTCAAAGCTGACAACCTGTCATATATATTTAAATATTTTTTAAAAAAATCAGTTCAAATGAATATGAAAAGTAAGTCTACTTTTTGTTTAGGAAGCAATATAATCTGGAAACTTCCTTAAAACCACTTTGAGTGTTACAATTACAGACAGTTTTCATGGAACTGGATCCTAACTAGGAAGATTAGAAGACTATTCTCCACTGAAAAGGATATCCATGCACCATTAAACCAGCACATTTTGGAAGGGTCGTGAGAATTTTAAATGTGTAAAAATCTAGCTGTGTGCTGAAAATTGAGTCTACTAATCTTTAAACTACAATTGGCATTTGCCTGTCACTGGCTGACTTTGGTCTTTATTTTATCAGAGTTTAACAGCTATGCATAATTCCATTTTCCGAAAGACTAACCAATGTTAACCCACCACCGCCAGCATCCTAATGCCTATTTGTAGCAAAACAGCAAGCACACATCTTAGTTACAGTAATTTCATTCCCTGTGCCCATTGTAGATTTTTGTTTAGATATCTCTAAACATACAAGGTATCACATTTGACTGGCAATCTAAGCTAGAAGAATATGTTGTTTATACCTGTACTTCACTGAATTTTATCCCATGCACAGAGAGATTGTAAAATATGACATGTCACAGTTTCTAGGATTTTTTTTAAGTATTGGAAACAATACAAACAGATATTGTGCTTTACATTGTAAAGAAGCAATCTGCTATAAGAAGAATGAGAAAATGAAACCTTCATATATGAAGCAATTAAACTGACCAAACACTGAGACCAATTTCACACTCACCTTATGCCGCTCTCACCTTCGTCTTCTCAGCGCGGTTTCCTTCCGATTTCACACTATCTGCCCCAGGGCTGCAGCAAGCGTCAGCATTTTTGCACAGCAAACAGAAACTGGTTTTTAGCAGTTTCTGTTTGCTGCATGAAAATGCCGACACTTGCTGCAACCTGGAATGTATTATTATTATTAGCACCAAACTGTTTTTAAAATGTTTTATTTGTTTTATTGTAAGATTTTAATTAGTTAATGTTTAACCTGTAAATGTTTTTACTGTTGTGAGCCACCCTGAGCCTGCTTCGGCGGGGAGGGCAGGATATAAATCCAATTAATTAAATAAATAAATAATAAATCTCAGGGCAGATAGTGTGAAATTGGAAGGAAGCCACGCTGAGAAGACGAACGTGAGAGCGGCGTAAGGTGAGTGTGAAATTGGTCTGAGATTGATCTTTTTAGCCATAACTCAGAGGGAAAAATCTCGAGCGATTTAAATGAGCATAAGAATTGTTCCAGTGAGTCAATGCTGCAAGATTAGCTTGCATTTTTTACTTCTTTTTTACAGCTCTTCCCATTGTAAGTGTAGTACCTTTAAGACTAACAAATTTTATTGTAGCATAAGCTTTTGAGAAACATGGCTTTTTTCATCAGATGCATCTGTTATTACATTATGGTTTCCTCTCCTCACCTGCACTATAGGGATTCCTTGTATTATCTCAGAGGAAGATAATAATCATAGCTAAAAACTAAAAACATACACTTTTATCACATGGATATTATTACCCTGGGTATACCCCCCTTCCCAGGGTCATAGATGGCAAGGATGGAGAACAACTTTTTTTTGAAAAAAAGATGAGTTTACTGAACCCTTTAAAAAGCCTTCTAAAATAGCCCTATGTGATGTCACTTGACAGTTTGTCCAAAATACTGGCCATTAAACTGGTGAAGCTGTGCCTCTTTCTATCATATGAAGTTTATGCCACATGACTATGATGCTTTGTGACTGGCTTCACATAACTGTAATGTCATTTGACAGTTTGTCACACACTTGCAGCCCAGGAGGTCCTATGCTGCCGCTTAATGGTTAAAGGTGAGTTCAAGAACTGGAAAGGCTAAAGACCACTGCATTACAGGATAGCTCTGAAGTAGGATTTTCTAGACCTTTTTCTTTATTTGAAACATCAGACAACAGATAGCTTCCAGTGTTTCAGTCTTTTTTCTCAAATTGAGCAAAATATCCTCCTTTTAACTTCATTCCTAATCTTCAATTGATAGTAGCCACAGAGCACTACACTGGTCTTTAAAAGCTGTGTTATTGTCTATGGAATCTACTCCAGTTAATTTCATGTTTTTGCAGTGTTTGGGGAGGAAAACAACAACTGATAGGACAAAATTTGAGATTCACTATCATATAGCAGAAACATACTTACTATTCTCTTGTAAGACAGTTAATATATCCAGTGGTCAACACAGAATCACTTCCATGAGTGTGCAGGTTCTGAAAGTAGAAAGAAATATTGTCCTGTTATTTGATAACTCAGAATATGGAACAGGCCTTCTAATGAAATATTGTTCCATTCATTACAGAGTAGGATTCCCATTCCCCTATCTCTGGTGGTGTTTCCCCTGATTTCAGGGTCTTCAACCTGGCAGCATGGAGATGACCAGTGGGGGGCAGCCCTGCCCCTGCAGAACTCCATTGTTGCCCAATATGCCTGGTACAATGACATCACCTGGAAGTGATGTCATCATGCAGGGCACGTCTCATGGGCGACATTCTAGCATTTGTGTAAAAACTTCTGTGGTGCAATAAAATCGCTCACTGAAAGCCAGGTAAGACCTGGCAAACCTATTACAGAGAGATCGCGCTAAAATTGAACTGAATGGCCAGTGTTTGTGATTTTTTCTTTTGTTCTAATAATGTGCCAGAACAATAGATTTGAATCTGTCATGAGTTAGCAAATATAAAATAATCTTATCACAAACACAGCACACTGAAGCAAACATTTGGAACACTGACTTTTAATAGAAGTCCAGCTCCAGCCTAGGGTTACCAGTTACCTGCCAGCACTCCCTGCCCATCTACCAGTGCTCAAAGGGGCAGTGAGGGAAAGGGGTGGGAGAGACAGTGTCAAGTGATACCACAACATCTTTTTTTCAGACAAAAACTAGAAGTGATATCACCATATCATTCAACATTCTATGAATCCTCTCAATCAGAAGAATTCCTAGAGCATTGCACAAATGAACACACATGAACTTACATGCAGCTGTCATATACTGAATCAGACCCTAGATCCATCAAGATCAGTATTATTTACTCTGTAGCTTCTCAGGGTCTCATGTAAAAGTGTTTCACATCACCTACTATGAGGTCTGAACCTGGGAGTTTATGCATACCAAATATATGTTCTTCCACTGAGCTTTGGCCCCTCCTGAAGTGGTGATGTCACTTCTAGTATTTCAGCATCAAATGATGTCACAGCACAGCACTGCACAACACCATTCCTATTTGTCTCTGACACTCCAATCCTCCCACATGCCTCTGTCCCTCAAATCTTCCTGCTGGAAACTACTCTCACAAGGGTTGGTGACCTTACACCCGGCTCTTGGGCTCAAAATCTGCCTTAACCCCCATTGTCTTCCTAAAAAGGAAGACACTGATGGCTTTGATGGGTATGTCAGAAGACTGGGCTCCTGGGCCACCCAGGGCAGAGAAGCATGCAGGCTATAAAGGCTGGAATGCCACCTGCCAATTGCTTGCCAACTTGTCCTTTGGTATTGAAATATCACAGTCCACTATGAGCATTATAATGTTATTTTGAGATCAGCAGCTAATGGGTGCTTCTGGAAGACTACTTTAGGTTTTGCATATGCTGTCTTAGCTGGGAACCTTGTGAACATAGTAAAAGGAACAGCGGTGAAGTGACACACACAACCCTATATACTAGGGTCATTTTCCACCCCACTTAGTGGCTTGGCTACTTACAAAGGATGCTTATTAATGGGCACTGAAGCAAAGTTAGCAATTCAAAGTCACTACCACCTGCACAATTTGTTGCTGAGGTGAGTGTTCTTCCTGGATGTATCTGTGTGGAGGGAAAGAAAATAATTCCACAGTTAGCTATTTGGGAAGAGAAAAATGAGTCGAGAGTTTTTTTTTTGTTTAAAGTAGGCTGGCAATTTTCAGCTAGTAAGCTTGCAAATGCTTCTTGTAAGACTGGGAAGGAGACTCACAGAATCAACAACTTTACTATGGGATAACTGGAGGGCCCACAAAGAATCATGAGCAATACTCCGGCTGTTTCTACACCTGGCAGAAGATCCCCTCTCAGTGCTCATTTTAAAGTAATCTACATTGCACATCGTCCTCACTTCTGTCTTGCTTTGCATTTTCTAAAGTCCTCTACACTCATTTTGTTGAATGGGCATTGAAAACAGCGTCACCCTGAAGTTGCTCCTCACTTTACAAGAGTACTTTTGAACAGGAATTTTCCTGAACATCCCGATCTAAGTTTGTAATTGTTGAACTTCCCCTCCGAGTTTTCAAACTTCTCCCCAAAGCCCCATCCATCATTCTCTTGCAAGAGCACTGATTCTCAGGAAGTTGCTAGGTGTGTGGCTCAAAGGTGAGTCAGTGTATGTTCTCCTTAGGCTTCCCTCGCAAGGGAGGCCCAACTCAAAAGCAGAATGCCCCCAACCTGGCTGCTCTCACCTTCAAGGTGAAAGCAGCTGGGCAGGGCATCTTCTCTGAGTGTGATTCAGAGGAGAATGTCTCCATGGTGTGCTCTCAAAGAGGTTCTCACCTCTGAGAACACACTGCACAGGCCTGGCTCAGCCAGAGCCTGCCCAGCCCTCCTTTCATGCCACATAGCCTTCTTTCCCTATAGGCGGGAGTGCAGCAGTGGGGCAGGCACAGGTGTGGGAGGAGAGCAGGGCAAGTGACAAGTGCCCAGGGCTGTAACACTGGGCCTGTCTGGGTCCTGGGCAGGCAAAAGAGAAGGCAGCAACATGTGCACTGATCAAAGGAAGGCAGCTTCTGGGTGGCAGAGTGATGCCTCATCGCCCCCTTCACCTGCCTGGGTCCTGGCAGGTGAAAGAGGTGGTGCACAACAGCAATGTGTGCATCACCACAATGGTGGGGGTCCTTGCCTGGGGCAACAGGACCCATGGCTAGTGCGTGGGTGTAGGCAAGGTAGGCAGTGGCCTATGAGACACCCCCTCCCTACCACTCTCAGCTGAGAGTGGCTAGATGGTGCATCGGCAGCACTTTCCACCGAGCCTGGCTTCTCTCACAAGGGAAGCTGGGTTTGGAGGAGAACGCACTCCGCCCAGCTGCCCTTACCTTGAAAGTGAGAGCAGCCAAGCAGGATGCATTCTTCTCCTCCCAGCTTGGAGGAGAAGAGTGCACCAGGCACTGCCCGGGTGCTTTCACCTTCAGGAGATAGCAGCCAAGCAGGACACCTTCGTCTTCTTTGAGCTTGGCTTCCCTTGCAAAGAGAAAGAGGCAGCAATGCACTGCCACACAGGGGCATGGGTCCTTGCCTGGGGCAGCATCTCTCCCCTGTTCCAGGTTGTTGGTGGCTCTGCCCACTTCTCCTCCCCCTTTCTGGAATAAAAGCCGAGTTCCAACCAGACCCAAATTTGTAGCAGGCGGATTTAGTGCTCACTAGATCTGGAGCAAAACTGAATGGAGAAAGGGCCTCCCTCTAAGCTGTGGAGTCTTATGAACAAAAATGCTACTTCATGAGCTACTGGCATTAAAGTTATGAGTGAACAATTTGGCTACTGTATGAATTAGTTTGCTCTGGGGCCATCCTTCCTGAGCTAAGACAAAAATGTGTGAGCTGGAAGCTAAAGAACTGTGAGCTAGCTTACACTAACTCAGCTTAGAGGGAACACTGATCATGAGGGGAATGAATCATGCAGAATTTTTTTTCCTGATCCAGATGTTTCTTCTTTGGGATACTAGATTAAGGAGACCAGTTTCTTTGTCTCCCTCTTTTTTCTTTTGGATTGTTACCTGATAGTCAACTGCCTTCTGCACTTTAAAGGATTTCTCTGCTTGCTTTTCTTATAAAAGCTGGAGGTGGCTTACAAGATCTTTGCCAAAAGGAAAATAACAAAGCCAACCTTAAAATCAAACCTCTTCCGAATTTTTTTTTAAATCTGAACATCAGGAAAAAAAATAACATGGTTGTTCCAACCTCATCAGACTTCAATTGAGTTTTTTTAGGGAGGACTCCTAATAAGCATCACTTGGTTGACTTTCCTTCCCCCTCCCTCTTCCAATAATGACTGCTCTTTTTTGTCCTTTTCCAGGAAGCCATTCTGAAGAACAATAGAAAAATTTCATGACAGTTTAAGAAGAACACAACTTCCTAAAGAAAGAACCAGAGGGATGTTAGTCTCTAAACAATATAGCTGGAGCACAGATCCTTATAAAAAGACACTCCTTCAGAGGTGTGGTTTCTCTATCATGTAAGGCTCTAAACAAAAGAACAATGATCCAGCACCTTAAAATTAAAACAAACTCAGAAGCATAAAGGCATCCAGAGAAGTTGTCACAGAAAATGTATAATAGTGCCTACTTTGGTCTGAAGATGTGTCATATTAACAGAACTTTCTGAATAGTCCTAAAGAGCAATTCTGTGAAGAGTGAATTACTGTAGTCCACCTCAAAGACATGATCAGCATGACCAGATCAGCAGAGAAGGGAAGACAATCTAAAAAGATGCAACTGGGAAAATGTGTGCAATGTTTGTTGTTTCTAAAAAATAATAAAAAAATCTGGGTAGCCAGTATAGAAAATGGAATGCTGATTTAGGTGGGTATCAAGATCATAATTTGCCTAGAGTGTAAAAAACAAAACAAAACAAAACCCAACCCAACCCACCTTGGGCCAACTTTGGATGGGTCACCATACATATCAAGTATATTTGGATTTGAGAATCACTATATATATATATATATATATATATATATATATATATATATATATATATATATATATATATATATATATATATATATATATATATATATAAGTTTTTTAAATTTACAAATTAATACTTCGCATACTTGGATTTTCCCCTGAAATTGCACAGTTATCTACCTTGTCTATGGGTGGTAGGGTTTCACTGCCTTACTGAGAAGAATTATTTAATAATAATGCTTGCTTGAAGGAATTATATTGAGCAAATGTAACTCTCTTAATAATCATTAAATGTATTTTGTATGCAGTTTTTAGAAGACTTAGAGCGCAATCAGGGGTGTGTGTGTGTGCGGAAAGTCCTTTGGGAGGAGACAAGCCGCTACATGGGTGCAGGAAGGGTTTGCACCGATGTTCGACCAGTGCCACCACAACGGAAGGGAGTTCCATGGGCGGGGGGGGGGCGCCCGAGAGCTGCTCCATCTGAGGGCAGCGGCACCTGAGGGCTGTGCCCGAGCGTGAGCGGAAGTGAGGTGGAGAGCGGCGTTCAGGTGGAGAATGGGGTGGAGTTTGGGGTGTGGCCAGGCTTAGGCAGCTTCCTGATCAGTTTGGCCCATGACATGCCCCCGCCCGAGAGGCGCAACTTTACGCCTGCAAAAACGGCGGCGTGTCCCATAAGCACTTGTTGAAACCAAAAGCAAAGGTCGCCTCCGCCACTGTGAAAGCTCAGAAACCCCTTAGGAAGATTGGCCCTGGCGGGCATGTGTGCATGGCAGCTGCCCCGTTGCAGGGAGGTGGGTCAGAGACGCAGCCTGCTCTTCCAGCTGCCGCCCCTGCAGGTGTTCTTGATCTCTGTCTCCATTTTGCAGGTGGGACTCCAACACAGAGGCTTCCGCGTGTGCCACTCCACCCCCCCCCACTCCCTCAGCTGCTTCTGCCCACTGCTCGGAGTGGAGCCCCGTCCATGGTGAGACTACCCAGCATGCACCAGGGAAACTGCTGCACTCTGTTCCAGAAAAATAAAGTCTGAGCTGTGCCCTCTGTTGTCTCTCCTGCTTGGCATATGCTGCACGTTCCCAGGGCAACCCACCCCTTCTGTCAGTGGCCTCTGTGAGGGAGTGCCTGGGAGGGTGGGTGGACTTGGTTCTTTGGGGTGGGAAATGGGCTATGAGCCGCCATGCTGCCCCCCACATGGCTGGACAGAGGAGGGGGGTGCTGCCCCTCAGCCTGCCCAGGCTGACAGCCTATCCGACCTCACAGGGCTGCTGTGCACTGGGCATTGGGGGATGCTGAAGTGGATGCATGCCCAGCGGCTCGCATTCCAAGTTCTGCGCCCCCCAGGGGAGGTGTTCCTTGCACATAGCAGGGGGCGGCAGAAGGGCAACACCGGGGGGGGGCTCTGGGTGGTGGTGGTGTCTTTTGGACTTGGTCTGGCCACTCCCAGACACACATTCCAGCCACTGTCTAGGACAGGGAATTCCTGCACTTGGCACTTCCTGCTTGTCCACACATGCCCCTGGCTGCCAGCCTGCCATTGGCAGTCTCTGACTGCGGGAGGGAGTGGGGGGATTGATGGCATCTCAGGCGTGGGCTTTCCGCCCCCTTGCCTGGTCACATGCAACTGGCTGGCCAATCCTGTGGTCCCGAATGGGCCTGCGCCTCCCCCACCCCTGCCTCGGCAGTGGGCCAATGGCTCATCAGGCCCTCTTCCCTCTCCCAGCGTGGCATACAGTCTCCCCTTTGGAAGCCAATGAGTGGCACCATAGATCCGCCCACACCCGAGCGGCCGCCCACCATGTATGTCTGAATTGGGCTGTAGGTCAAGTTCTGCCTGTTTAAACATCAACTGAAATGCTGTGCAATGGTTACAATTATTCTTTTTCATGCAGCTTTAACTAGTTCATATTTATCACTGTGAATGTTTCTTGCCCAATTTTCTCTTTGTTAAATACATGCCATAATGTATCATCTGAGTAAAATTACAACCTCAACAAAAATGAAATAGTATTTTTCCTGTTTAAGCTCAAAAGGCTTCAAGCCTATTAAAACACACATTCTCCTTTGAGCAACACAAACACCAGCACTGAACAACAGAGAATACCTTTTATAGTTGTTTGCAATGAAAATCAGGACTTTGAACTAAACAGTTAATTATAAAATGTCCACTGGCTGTTTAACAAGCATGTACTATTTGCAATTAATTCAGAGCATAACATGTTGGATGCATGGGTATGAGGAAGACAAACTGTCAGTGGGGCAAATGGGAGTCTTTCTTCGTTTTTCCCCATGATAGCACCAAGCACCCTCATGTCAATGGTATACTGAGAAGTTATGTCAGCTGTATTCTCCAATGACCACTTTTTCACTAGCTGAGAGGCATTCTAATTTTGTTCTGTAGCAAGATCTAGCCCTTTCAAGCTATGGCTGACAAAGTACAAGCGTTCTTCAGTACTATGACTGTTCCCCTAGGAAAGGTGGTCTTTTATTTATTTCACATTTGACCTTTTCATGTTGTCGGGTTTTTTAAAAGGATGTTAATTGACCCCCTTGTTACCAAAGAACAAAGCTTGGTAAGAAAAGGCAGTAGTTATGAAATGCATTATCAGCTCTATATTGCAGCTCTGCATCATTCCCAGAATACAACATGCCTGTACACCTTCAACTAGCTTTTCTTTAATGCGGAAAAAGTTGGAAGGCATTTTTAATTAGAAAACACAAACCAGAGAGTACTGGACCACAGTGTTCCTTGAATAAGAAAAAAAAGTTATAAATAATAAGTTGTTTAGAAATATATTTGATCCACACAGAAGTCAGTCAGACTCTGATGCTTCTTCATCTGGTAAAGTGCCATTGCTAGTACTGTGGGTTCTTCTCAGACATCTGTTGGCTTTAATCTTTTCATGTTCGTGCCAGAATGAAAAACACTTGAATGTCAAATGGCACCAGCAATGTTCCTATCTAATTTTCAGCTGACTGGCTGCAGGTAATAGTATCTGAGCATCTTTGTATATATATGAATGTGTGTTCATTTATCTACTAGCAATGTTGTAAATGTTTCTCCCAGTGTTAATTATATATCTGGACCATGGCAATTTTACTGTATTATCTAATCCCACATGAAAGGGGCAGAGATAGAAATGGGCATGGATTTTTCTGGTCTGAATTCATTTCATATTGGAATACTAATTGTTCAACAAATGAACCCTTAACAGCTGTCCCACCATTGGAACTGTTATGCTCCAATACTGACATCATAAACCTTTTTGTTGATAGGCATGATACCTTTAAAGAAAATGATGCTGCATTTTGTTTGTTGATCAGTAAAACTGGATCAGTTCACCTTAGCATGTCTTGCAAGATCTGATAGGTGTAGAGACTCCATTTCATAATGTTATTTTATTTTTGTTGTTTCTATTTCTGGTTGTCAGATTCACCGGGTCTTCTCACGAAATGGCTATATTTCACCTTTTGTATTGGAAGATCAATCTAATTGATTAACCATAAGGGATAGATTAGCTGTCCTTTAACCACTGATATGTGTATTTATTACTAGTACAAGATTGACCTTTGCTCAGATAGAATACTTCAGCCCCTGAGAAGACTGAGAAGATAGTCTCTTAATATTGAGTGCTATGTCACTCTGTTCATGAACAGATTTCATCTCTAGCAGCCAGCAGCATCGCTGCTTGGCTGCAGGAATGTCTTTACCTCCCTGGAAGGAAAAGGGAGGACTTCTGCTGCCCATTTGGGTGCAATTCTGAGGGGGCGGAGCTTGCTGTAGTGGCAGCACTATCCACCCCCTACCTCAGTCTTCGACAGACGATCGGTGGAGGCAGGGGAGCTTTTAGCTCACTCCTGCTTGGATCGTCTCAGTTTCCCTTAAGCAGAGATCAGGTGGCTGAGAGGGCTGGGCAGGAGCGCTTTTGGCTCGCTCCTGCTTTGGCTTGTCAGCTTCACTCCCTGCTTTCCTGCAGGCTGTACTGATTGGGTGTCTGATAAGGCCCTGAAGGCCTTTCTTCCCTCTGCATTGTTACAGTGAGCTGGAGATCGGGGCTGCTGATAAGGCCCCTGCTAATTTGATGGCGTGGCATTGGCACAGGAGAGATGGCTCTCTAATTAATGGCCTGTTTAAACTTCACACACCCTTTCTACCCCCCCCCCCCCAATTTTCTTCTTAAGAAGGGGATTTGGCATTGTGCTGGTGGTATTGAAACTCTTCTTAAAGGGGTGGGGAGGGTAGATTTTTGGCTGCTTCCTTTGCTACCTTATTGCTTGTGGGTTATTATCCCCCCCCCCTTTTGGGGGGTTCTGTGTCATTGCCATTTTTTCGCTCTCCTTTCTGTTGTTAAAGGATTGGGTAATGTCTGCTGTGAAAAGCCAAATGCCAGTTTGGTGTAGTGGTTAAGTGTGCAGACTCTTATCTGGGAGAACCAGGTTTGATTCCCCACTCCTCCACTTGTGCCTGCTGAAATGGCCTTGGTCAACCATAGCTCTGGCAGAGGTTGTCTTTGAAAGGGCAGCTGCTGTAAGAGCTCTCTCAGCCCCACCCACCTCACAGGGTGTCTGTTGTGGGGGAGGAAGATAATGGAGATTGTGAGCTGCTTTCAGCCTCTGAGATTCAGAGTGGAGGGCAGGATAGAGATCCAGTGTCGTTTTCTTCTTCTTGGTTTTCTTCTTAGCTGCCTTGCTGGATAGGCATCTTTGACCTTCTGAGGCTTAGTGGAACTGTGTCGGCCATTGGAGGCTCCCCTTGTGGTTTTTCTTTCTTGGGTAAGAGGGCAGCCATTTTAGGGGCAGTAGAGCAGCAGGCATTATCAGCTTCTCTGTTGGCTTTATTTCAGGAACAAAGGGAAAAGCCATTTTGAGTGCTGTATAGCAGCAGCCATTTTAGTGCCAATTTTTGAGTGGCTTTGCTCTTAGTTGGGTTTGCAGGTATTGTTAAAATGCCTGGTTAAAAAAAAAAAAGGCACAGGGAGATCCAAGGGAAAACATCCCGCACCTAAGGCCCCACCTAAAAGGCCATCTCCCCCTTTTATCATCCAGCTGACAGGGGTGATGAGGTAAATATGGCCATTTTGCAGCGGCTTAGGGCACTGGAACAGGCATCTGGCATTCCTTATCCACAGGGCTCAGATGATGGGGAAATCCTAAGGCTATGTTTCAAGAGGATATTTTAACCAGGTTGTCTATCTTTGAGGGCAGGTCTGCTGGAAATGTCGCTGGAGGAGCCAGGGGGTCCGATGGCTCAGACTGGGGTGCCGGTCCACTTCGTATGGATGCTGGAACAGGGTCAGCACTGGTATTAGTTTAATCTAAGGGTAAGGCTAGAAACACTATGCAATCATACTCTGGACTAGCTTGGCCATGGGGGCTCATTGGGCCCTGCCACTGCAGCAGCACCTAGTGTTGTCACAGGGGCTTCTGGTACCTTCCCCTCTCCTGGCATGGGTACACAGCAAGCTTGGTCTTGGTCAGCTGGGCAGTTTGGCTCCTACGGGGCTTGGCCAGTAGCTGGACAGCAAGGTATGCCAGGTCCCATGTTGGGGGGATGGGGCTTTCCTTCTCCTTTGAGTGCTTCTTATGGGTCTGCCCCCTTTCACTGTGTTGCCTTTTGGGGACTTAGCTTTACCCTTAGGTGATAATTTGTTGCCTGCAACAAAAGATAACATTTTAAAGGGTGAATATGTGGATATTTTCTCCCTCCTGTTCTGTGAGCTGAAGAAGAAAGACAAGGAGGATTTAGATGATAAGGAGAAAGAGAAACTGAAGAAGTGGGGAGTAGACAGGACCTCAGCCAATTGGCTCCCTGGGTTTTTCATATATGCTGGTTGATAGCACGCTCTCAGTCTTAGAGGGGTGCTTCACTGATCCAGTATATGGATATTATTAATAATGAGTATACAATGTTTAATGGGCCCACTTGGCTCCAATATGACTAGGAGTTCTGAAAGTGAGCTGCCTTATACCCTTCCCTTCCCTGCAGTGCAGTGGAACCGCATCCAGCAGCAGCTTTGGCTCCAGGTCTTGTCCCCTGTGTGACCAAACTTGGGTGACCACTCTGATAGCAGCCATTTGGTTGCCAGGACAGTGACTTCTTCATCTTCTTTCTGCAGTTCGGTGGGGCAGGCGGTTCAGCCCCGCTTGCTTTGCTGGGAGTTTGGGTCCCAGGGAGTGTGCAATAGGAAGGCTTGCCAGTACAGGCATGAAGGCCCCATGTGGGGTGGCTCTCACTTCTTTAGTAACTATCCAGAGCCTGGCCACATAAGGGCCAAAAAAAGGCAGGACAGGGGGTGGGGTGGAGGTAATTACCAAGGTGGAATAGGGGCTCTGTCTGATAAAGGTGGGACCTCTTTCTTCCTGTCCATCTGACTGCAGGAGTTTTTGGAGTCCTTTAATGGGATTTCATTTTGAAGGGCAGACATGAAACTTGAAGCAGAGCTTCAGGTCATGTCTGATGCTGCTGGGTCTTTAGGTTTTGAGGCTTATTTTCACAGACATTGGTGCACAGATATATGGCCAGATTCATGGGTTCAGGCGGGTGTGAACCGAGATCTTATGTTTCTTGAGTTCTTTCCCATTCTTGTTGCTGTTTGTTGTGGGGGAGTTATATGACCAATTGCACAATTCATTTTTGGTGTGATAACATGGCAGTGGTACATGTCATTAATTCCCTTTATCCAAATCTCAACGGGTTATGAAATAGGTGTGGGCCCTCACTCTGCGTTGTCTGCGGCTTAACATACTGTTTTTTAGCCAAGCATGTTCCTAGGGTGAATAATGGAGTGACTGACACTCTCTCTCATGAACAGATGGAGAGATGTCAGCTGGCCCCAGAAGCTAATAGAGAGCTGGTGCAAATGCCCCCGGAGCTGTGGCTGATTGGAGAGCGATAGGCCTAGCCATAGCACACAGTACCAGGAAGACTTAGGTTAGGGATAGGGTATTGCATTGTTTGGCCCCTCCTGCTGGAGCAGTTGGTCCACTACTGTGTTTCTTTAAAAGGTAAGGGATTGGCTGTGCAATCCATTAGGGGATGCCTGTCTGCTTTTGCTTTTGCTAGTAAGGCGTTGGGGTATAAAGAGGAAACCACAGAGTTTCATCTGTGGAAGATGCTGGAGGGCTGGGCTAGAGAGGCCAGGCCTAATCCTGATGCTAGGAGGTCTATTTCCCCTTTGATTCTTAGGGGCTTGAAGAGGGTTTGGGGCACAGTGTGTGCATTCTATTTTGAATCCACCCTGTTTCATGCTGCTTCCTTGGTTGCCTTCTTTGGGGCCCTCGGAGTCAGTGAGCTAGCGGCACACTCCTGAAATGATGTTTCTGGCAGTGCTTTGTTGCCACAGATCCTGAGGTTGGTGGAGAGTAAAGCAGTCATTACCGTTCGTCGCTCTAAGACTGACCAGCATCATAAAGGGACCGTGTTGAAGCTGGGCACATGATCTGAGAAGGACTTGTGTCCTGTTTCTGCTTTGGCTGTCTATTTGGCAGTACGCAGTCCTAGAGATGGATTTTTGTTTTGTCACCTCAACAGCAGTCCTCTAACAAAACATCAGTTTTGGGTTGTGACTTCTCAGGCTTTAGTTAAGCTACCTTAACTCCTTAGCAATCCCTAACTTTGTGTGGTTTATAACATGAATTGTATGGTTATTGTTTCTAGTTTGACTGTTTTTTCTTTTTAAATGCTGTTGTTCCTGGCCAGAGGAGCCGAGTTCTCATCTGTGGACACAATTATGTGTTTTGGGCTGAACATCAGGCTTGGAGAACTTTGGTCAGCTCTTAGCTGGGGCTCAGCCAATGGGTCACTATTGAATGGTGTGGGTGCCAGGGTCTTCATTGGCCTGGCTTGCTGCCATTGTTATTCTACGGGAATGCTGGCCCTCCTCTTCAGGTCCTAGTTATTCACCTGTGTGGGAATGATCTTGGGCTAGTAAAAGGCAAGGTGTTGGCCTTGCAGGCCAGGGACAATTTTAGTGCCATTAAGGTGAGATGGCCTGGGACCATTATAATATGGGCGGATATGATTTCCCACCTTGTTTGCCGTAGTGTTTAGGACCCTGCAGGCATCAAGAGGACCCGTCACAAGGCTAGCAAGGAGATTAGGAAAACCTTAGAAGGGGGGGTTGGGCTACTACCTGCACCATCTGATATTTCTCTTAAATTCCCTTACCTCTACAGAGGGGATGGGGACATCTCTCTGAAAAGGGTAATATGCTTTTCTTGAGAGACATTCCGCAAGAGCTGCGGGTGACATTGGGCCTTCTCGTGGGTGCTACAGCTTAAGCAGAGGCTTGGCGTTAGTGGTGGCAGGTTTTACTGTGCTTATGGTACTGTGCGGCTAGGGGAGGACCAGAAAGCATCCCCTCTTGGGGGTTAGGGGTCTGGCAGGATCAACCTTGGGGTTTGATGACCTGGGGTGGGAGAATGCGGACCATCCTTTAAGGCTCGACTGGAGGGGGCCTTCCATTGAGACGTGTGTCTGGTGGTTGGACCCTCTGGGGCTTGCCTTCTTGCTGGGCTGGCCTGGTGGGAGCTGTGCCACACAGCTCCAGCTGGGGGCCAGGTCCCTTGCCCATTGAATGGCAGGGGAGGGGTCTGTTGAGACCCCTGGCCCTGACCAAGACTCAGTTTCTGTTAGCCCTTGCTGTTTGTTACTTATACTGTAATAAAGTGGCCCTTAGTTATACCCAATACCTTGCGTCTGACTCTTTATTCTGACTTGTGGGGCAAAATGTAGTCACTTGATATAATATAGGCTCCTGAATTTGTTACAGTGTACACAGTTGCAAAAGGACCTGTTCTATTCACTTTAATGTGATATTCAACTTCATGTGAGTCCACGGAAGAGACACATCAGCACTTAAATACATGTATTTGTTGGATGCTCATGTGATCTCAGTGATGATGCACTGCAATCCTAAATAGAGGTTCGGTTTTGTTTGCCATTAAGTTGTGGCCAATTTATGGCAAGGCTGCAGGGTTTTCAAGTCAAGATAGGTTCATTGGTGGTTTGCCATCTCTAGTAACCCTGCTGGTCTCCCAACCAAATCCTAATGAGGGTGGACTCTGCCTAGCTTCCAAGATTTGAAGAGATCGGGCAACCCTGGCTACCCAGATCAGGGCAGTTACACCATCCTAAATCCATCCATCAACAGGATTAGAAGGATGTGACTGCTGGGAACTGTACTATATAATCACTAAATTCTGTGACTTTATATATAAAATAGTTTATATAAAATATATTAAATGCAACTTGCTAATGTTAAATTTCATGGTGTTTCCGTGCATATGTATGAAGAGAAAAGGCACAGAAGATTCTCCCCCCCCCCCACACACACACGTTTAATACAAATGTGTTGGTCAGATTTTGGATCTGCCAGACTGTTTAAAGGGTGGGGGGGAGCATCACTGCCCTTTTGTATTTTTAGTTATCAAAGAAAGCGAAGATCTCTTTTCCCCATGCCTTTTCTTTCCAGTTCAGAAATTAAATTATAACCATACATTAAATGGTGATATTTTCTTTGTTCCAGAGCGGCTATAAAACAGCATCATATAGTAACAATCAATCTGAAATTCAGACATCAAATTTCGCTGCTTCAGTTCTTTTCTGGCTCTGTCATTAGCCTGAAATAACTCCCCAAGGCTTATTTACACTTTAAAGTTTTTTTGCATGTGCTTAAAAAGAGTATTTTCTCTTTTTTTAAAAAAAGGACACACAGTTGCAAAAGTAATCAACTCATTTGAATTTGTTTTGCCTACCTTTATTTCCCTGAAATATTCTGCTCATAGTGTTCCATATACAGAAAGATCTTATGCAGCATGCAGCTTGGGAACCATGCTGAGAAAGTGATATTCTGTTGCCAAAAATAATGCATCCAAGACAATAATTCATTTGGCAGTTCATAAATCCCAATCCTATGATCAAAAGGGCCGCAGGACTGCACTGTTTTCATTGTTCAGTTATAAAATCAAAGTTTCTGATTTTGGGCAGAATAAGAATGAGCAGATATTCCTCATTCTGTGTTGTCTTGTAAATGATCCACATGCTATCTATCTATCTGTCTGTCTGTCTATCTATCTATCTATCTATCTATCTATCTATCTATCTATCTATCTATCTATCTATCTATCTATCTGTCTGTCTGTCTGTCTGTCTGTCTGTCTGTCTGTCTGTCTGTCTGTCTGTCTGTCTGTCTGTCTGTCTGTCTGTCTGTCTGTCTGTCTGTCTGTCTGTCTGTCTGTCTGTCTGTCTGTCTACCTACCTACCTACCTACCTACCTAGCTAGCTAGCTAGCTAGCTATCATTTTGGTACAGTTTTTATATAAAATTCATATAGCTGTCAAATATGCATCTTTTATAAATGTGTTTACAATGTATAATTCTACTGAAGCACAAATAATGGTGAAGCAGTGTGCATTGCACAAAAAAATGGTAACAAGGAAACAGAAAACGGTTTGACAGTAAAGAATCAGGTTCAATCTGCACAAGGAAAAACTGGAATCAAAATGAGGATTTGGGACTGGTGAAAACACCAAGGATAAGAAATTTGAAATCATCCCTAGGTAGATTTCCAGTAGCAGGAATGGAGACTGCTAATCATTTCTACATTATTTAAGAGGACAGTGTTCTTTCCCTGAAGTTTCAAATACCCATCAATCATCTTTCAGTCTACTAGCTTCACACTACAAGGAACCCACTTTCTCATAATTTTGAATCAGACTGGTTGATTATACAACAGCTTGAAATTGGGTCTCTGTATCCAAGACCTTAGAATTTAATAATGCAATTTGTATATTATGTAAATAGAAAGACTAATCAATGCAAATCAAATTCAGAATATTTAGCATGCTTGATTTATGCAATTTCATGCAGGTGCTTTACGTCTTGGAAAAGAGAGTATAAGTGGGAAATGTCACCTCTTGGTAACTTCCCATCAAGAAAAAAATATGGATATTATTCTTCATGAACTTGTTAAAAATGAAACAGATTGAGAAAGGAAGGTTTAATTTGTTCAATGACAGCTTGAATTTTGATCCTTCCTACCAATGGTCCTAATTCTTCACAATTTTGGTCAATACCACTGCATCACCTATCCATGTCCACAATATATCCATGTTCCCAGAAAAGGCCATGAATTTTTTGCAATTGGGTCTGCTCCCAAGTCTTCTTCCAACATGACTAATGTAGAAACCACTGTACTTCCTTATCAAGACAGACAGAGTATGCTTTTTCCTTCCCATCTCTTAGTTTTTCCCTTCCTCTTTTCAGCCTGTCCATCCTACAGCTCACCAATCTTCCTCCATTACATCCTCACCTGGCTAAGGAATCCTTCCCCTCCTATCACCAAAACTTTCCCCCTCATCACTTTACATCTTTTAGTCCATTTTTTTGTCAAACTGTGCCTTATCTCTTTTCTCTCTGGACTAGCTGCATGGGAGGAATATAATTTGAGTCAAAAGCAAGTTTAATTGAGTTTTAGTGTAAAATAACACTAAAATTGTATAAAATGTTTTTATTGGATTGCCATAAGTAATTTTGTTATTGTATTGTTGTCAAAAATAGCTTAATTTCACCATCTTTATACTGCAGCCATTTTACTTCCTCTTTATACTGTATCTTGGTTACGTAAGTAAAAGTTACTTTCTGACTAAGTATTTGCCCCCTTCTTTATTTTCTATCCTCGGATAATTTATCACAGCATTCTAGGAACTGTGTATACTGTAGACTGAAATAATCCTGTTCAAGTTCTACACATGCAGAGAATGCTCTTCAAGGACCAGTGCTGGCACAGGGACCATTGTCGCCAACACACCTGTAGCTTTAACCACATATATTTTCACCCAGATTAAGTATGGCTCTTGGTTTGGGATTACTACTTCTGCTGTCTGCCAAACATGATATGTCTCCATATAGATGACATCTACAGGGCAAAATATATTATAGTACCTTTGTCATTCAAAGGTTTATAATTTTTACAGCCACCTTAAACTGTTATGAGCTCCTTACTGTATAGATAGAAGAAGGAAGCACAGAGGACAAGTCCTTAGATCCAAATAGGCAGCTGTGTTGGTCTGAAGTAGTTGAACAAAATAGGAGTCGATTGCACCTTTAAGACCAACTTAGTTTTATTCAGAATGTAAGCTTTCGTGTGCATGCACACTTCTTCAGACAAGGAATGAGGTACAGTAAGCAGAGCCACATAAGCTGGTGGGGTTTGGAATGCCAAGTGGTACAAAGTTAAAATCCAATAGCAGAATAGTAAAATTAACAAATTTAGAAAACCTTTGAGCTGGGTTGCATTAGCATGGGAAACCATAAAACAGTAACATGTCAGAATGTGAGAATGCCTGTTAATTATTCCATTGCTAATAAACCTGGGTCAAAAAGAATGCATTTCTTTCCCAGAAGTTTTTTCCTGTCCAACTAATTTACCTTTTAACATGTAACATAAATATATACATCATTCTAGTTTGCCATTAGGAAAAAAATACATTAAAATATAGTGGAAGATGGGTTTAGTATATGTAATGAGATAAACAGGCAATATCCCTTGTTTGAGTATATCAATACAAAAGCATTATTCTGATACACTATCCTAAAAGAGAAATACATTGAAATACTGTGGATATATACTTGATGAAAGTGGGTTTAGCATATGTAATGAGATTTAAAAAAAACCAAAACAACATCTCTGTTCAGTCCTGGGGAGGTGTTTGTTCCAAGTTTCAGGTGTGTGGCCTAATATGCAAATGAGTCCCTGCTGGGCTTTTTCTACAAAAAAAAGCCCTGATTTTCTGTTATGTGTTTTATGTGCAACAGGTTTTATGTTAGGCTTACATTTGCTGTCAGCAAGGTGCTTTAGAATAATCTGGATGTTACCAGGGCATGTACCACAGTGACAAGACTTTTCCTTCCCATGAAAGGTCACAGTTGGCTCACTAGCCCAAGCTTGTGAAAGGTGCCTCTAGCTACCCCTGCAATCCAACAGGAGGCTGGTCTAACAGTACCCCCAGTCTATAACCTGCTCTTGAGGGGGAACACAACCCCATCTAGAACAAGAGACATTGCAATTCCTGGGTCAAACTTTCCATGAAGTTTTCAGGAATCATGAAGTTGTCCAATCACCACTCATTCAATTATCTTGCTCAAGAATGTTACATTTGAGACTGGATGGCAGTTGTTCAGCTCTTCTGGGTTCAGTCTATGTTTCTTTAGGAGTGAACATACCATTGCTTGCTTCAAGGAAAGGGCGACTATCCATTCTTTCCCAGTATGCCACCACCCAGAAGATTTAAGCAGCCAAGTTGGCCAAGGGTTGTACTAGTAGGTGGTGGGTCTTAAATTTCCAGGAATCCTATCCATATCCACAAACTGAACAGCTGAAAGGTATCCCATGCAGCTGAAAAAGTTGGCATCCTGGAACCAACTGACCCTGTCACTGCTAAAGTAGAGCAGTTTTATCTACAGAATTGAGCAAATTTGTCACAGAGGGCCACAGAGCAGTTCATCTCCTCCTACAGGTCAGAACCCTGAACAATTCTAGAAATCTATACTGGAAATGCAGTGGTAGTGGATAACTACTGTTTCCTAGCTGCTATAACCACCATGGAGTCAGATTTAAATTAAGCTGTAGTCCTCAACTTGTCAGATTCAGCTGGAGTATTTTTCCATTGTTGCACTAGCTTTCTCCCTTGTCTTTTCATCATTTGCAGCCTCTCAGTAAACCAAGCAGCTACCAGGACTTCCGGGATCGGAAAATGGTGAGCTGAGCTGCTTTCCTTAATGGGGGCAGGCTGGCACTTCTGTTCGGGGTAGTAAAAGGCAAACGAATGCCTTCTGCCTATTTTTCTCAATGAGAGAATTGTCCAAGATATGCACAGATACTTTGAGGAAACTTACCTTGGCTGAAAGGGTGTCCTGGAGGGGGCTCCTTTGAGGCTTTGAGAGATCTCCGGAGAGAAGTTGCATATTTATCATCTATAGAAGTTTCCAGAGTCATTTATTTGTCTTAAGCTCGACAGGTTCCGAGTCTTCTTTTACAACTTTGAACATCTAATCTACAAAAGACTGGCGTCGATTTGGATAAACTACCAAAAAAAAGGTACTGATTGCTATCTTTTCACTCCAGGACTAACTAAAGCTAAACAAAACAAAATTAAAAGGTGGGAGTTGGATATAATGGAAGCCTGAAAGGAGGAGAAGAAAAGGGGCTAAATTTGAACTTTGTAAATTTAAAAGACAGTGCTAAAAGGAGAAAGGAATTTATTGTTTAGTCTATCTGCAGTTGAGGAAGTAGCCCCATTGTCATAGATCTTCAGCACTCACAGTCAACACAGGAAGTATGTCAGACATCACGAGATCTCTCTACCAGTGAAATGAAACTTGGTGGCAGGAAAAGCAGGAAGTACCAGAGGAAGAAGAAGGAAGTAAGAAAAGTAAACAGCCTACTCTAGGATTATAATATTAGAGAGAAACATCGGCGGCCATTGCTGGGAGGAAAATTGGGTTCATTGGAAAGGGCAAGCTTAAAGAACAATTAGTACCAAAACTTCAAAAATTGATGAATGCGATAAGATTGAATGGGAAAATACCCAATACATGGAAAGAAGCTGTAATTTCATTGATTCCAAAGGAAGACAGAGACGTCACAAATGTAAAGAATTATAGACCAATTTCATTATTAAATAATGATTATAAGATATACACAAGAATCCTGGCAGAACGGCTTAAACAATATTTAATGAATTTTATAAAGGAAGATCAAGCGGGCTTTCTCCCCAAAAGGCAAATAAGAGACAATATTAGAACTGTTGTAAATATTGTAGAATATTATGAAAGACATCCAGAGAAGGAAGTTGCATTATTTTTTGTGGATGCAGAGAAAGCTTTTGATAATCTGAACTGGGACTTTATATTTGCAGTTATGGAAAAAATAAAGTTGGGGGAAAACTTTGTAAGAATGATAAAGGCAATATACTGAACAACGTGCAAGGTTATGTATGAATGCAGATCTCACAGATGAAATGAAAATTAGCAAAGGCACAGGACAAGGTTGTCCGCTTTCGCCATTGTTGTTTATAATGACTCTTGAAATCTTATTGATGCAAATACAAGATGATGAAGAAATAGAAGGAATGAGAATTAAAGGATTTACCTATAAATATAGAGCATTTGCAGATGACATAATGTTTATAAATGAAAATCCTATACAAGTAACACTTTGTTGTTAACTAAAATACAAAATTTTGGAGAATTGGTGGGACTTTATGTTAATAAAGAAAAATCAAAACTTTTATGTAAAAATATGCAAGTAAATAAACAAAAGGAACTGCAGAAGCTAACGGGATGTGAGGTTACCTCTAAAGTAAAATATTTGGGTGTGGAAATAACAATGAAGAACATTGATTTGTTTAAAAATAATTATGAAAAGTTATGGTGTAAAATGGATGAAGATACGATAAAGTGGAACTAGCTTAATTTGTCATTGCTTGGGAGAATAGCTGCAATTAAGATGAAAATTTTGCCAAGAATAATGTATCTATTCCAAACTATCCCGATTGTGAAAGACAGCAAACAATTTAATAAATGGCAAAAGAAGATCTCAGAACTTATATGGGCTGGAAAGAAACCAAGGATAAAAATGAAAGTTTTAACAGACACTAAAGAAAGAGGAGGATTTCAATTACCAGATTTAAGACTATATCATGAAGCAGTTTGTCTGGTGTGGATAAAAGATTGGGTGACGTTATTGAATAAAACACTTTTAACATTGGAAGATCATGGAAACAAATTTGGCTGGCACGCTTATATGTACTATGGGAAGAAAAAGATAGATTGTTTCTTCTCTCACCATTACATAATAAATAACTTGCTAAATATCTGGATGAAATATAAGAAATATGGTGATGAGAGAAAACCACTATGAATAGTGCCTGCAGAAGTAACAAAAATAACAGCAGAGTTAGGAGAGGGAAAATGGATGTCATACAATCAACTATTAAAAATACAAAGTGGTAAAATAGAGTTGAAAACTGCTGAGGAGCTGAATTATAAGTATGACTGGTTTCAAATGCAACAAATAAAGAGTTTGGTGGAAAGTGATCTTAAAACTGAAGGAATAAGACGAGAACAAACGGAAATGGAAAAAGTTCTGCTTGGAGATAATGAAAAATTAATTTCAAAAATTTATAAGTTACTTTTAAAATGGTCTACGGAAGATGAAGTAGTGAAATCACAAATGATTAAGTGGGCAATTAATGTAAATAAAGAAATACAGATGGTTACATGGGAATATTTGTGGAAGAATTCTATGAAACTCTCAACATGTCAGAGTATCAAAGAAAATTGTTTTAAGATGATATATAGATGGTACATGACTCCTAAAAAGTTGGCAAAGATGAATAATAAGATGCCAGACAGATGTAAAAAACATGAAGGTTCTTTCTACCATATGTGGTGGACTTGTGGAAGAGCGAAAAAGTATTGGCAGATGATTCAACAAGAGATTTCTAAGATCTTGGGATATGAATTTAATAAAGTTGCAGAGACTTTTCTGTTGGGATTACAAATGGAAAAATTTCCAAAAGAAGATAGGACTTTAATCTGGTACTTGCTCTCAGCTGCTAGGACACTGTATGAGCAGTTGTGGAAGCAAGAAAAAATACCAGAGAAATGGGATTGGATTGTAAAAGTTATGACATGGAGTGAAATGGACAAGTTAACAAGAACCTTATGACACTATGATTTAGAAGGATTTAAGATGGAGTGGAAAAGTTCAGAAGATACATAGAAAAAGAGTGGAACATAAAAGGACATTGGACAATTTTTGATAATGACTAAGTATAAGAGGGAGAAGGATGTGAATTTTGGTTCTTATTAATTAAGGGTACCTTTAATATTAATATTTTAAGTATAGTACACCGGTGGGGGTCAAGTAACGGAGGGAGGGGTGGTTAGAAAGTAAAATATGGGATAGAGGAAAAATGTAGTTATTAATGATGTAAGAAATTGAATATACTACCATATGTTACTAATAAAATTGTTTGAAACTGAGTAAACCAAGCAGCTACCCATACTCTTAAACCTGAAATAAGTCACTAGGAACAATTGTGTCATTTCCACATTCCAGAAGTCAATCAGAGCATCAACAGGAGTACTAACTATACCAACAGGAAGTTCTCCTAATGCCATCTGAAAACCATCTGAATCCATCAGGCTTCAGGGGCAGATCATCTTAATATTTCCTCCACTTCTGCAGAGCATTGTATCCCTGTAAGTCTAAATCTGAGTAAGTACTGATGTATCCATTAAAGGGGACTGTCTTCACCTTCAAATCACCTTCATCAGATCACTTTCTTCACTATCAGACCCCCCCCCCATCATTAGATCACCTTCTTCCTGCCCAGAACAGAACACCAGATCAAGAGCACAACCTATACAGTAAGGGGGAGCTATTATTACATGAGATAAGTCCATGGCTGACCATGAAATCCTGAGCTGTTCCTAATGAGATAGATTCATGATGGAAGTTGACCCCCCATCCCACCTAACGCCATCCCTAACACCACCTCCACCAGCTCAGGCAGAGAAAGAATTCAGAAGTGCAGTGTATGGTACACTAACAGAATTTCAATCATTTTTCCCAGCCCAACACTATGTTCATACTCTTTGTCTAGGACAAGCAGGAAGTCAGGGGATAGAATCCCAATAGACCACAATGATACTGCCTCCCTGCCACCTGACCTATGCTGATGTACCCTGGGGGACTGGTGTATGGGAGTAGGCCAAGTAGGCATCTGCTTAGAGTGCCACGGCGCCCCTTCTCCCCATGTGCAGTATGTGTGCTCCTTGGAGCCTGCCTTCTCCAATGGAAGCACAGATGCTGCCTGATTGGTTTTGTGTTCCTGTGCTGTGCGCTCCTCAGAGCCCAGCAGGGTTAAATTAAGCAACTAAAAGCTGAAGAAGAGCCAATTACAGTTTCTAAAAACTGGCTCCTGTTGAAGTTATATGTTGCCACTCATCCTTCCTACTCTCCTTTCCTTTTATTTGTTAGCTTCTTTAACCAATGGTCTTAAGTTCAAGATAAAACAAGACAGTAAACAGAAAACAAATTACTCTACCTTAACAGAGCCATGGGGTGGGAGCCATAGTTCAATGGTAGAGCATCTTTCTTGCATGCACAAGGTCTTGTCACTGGCACCTTCAACTAAAAGGATCAAGTAGAAATGGTCATGTGAAGGTCTTGTCCCTGGCACCTCCAGCTAAAAGGATCAAGTAGTATTCTCACAATTTTTATTGCTTGATCTTTTTTTTTTTAAGTAAATTTAAAATGAAAAAAAAAACCCCTTGTAAATTAAAAATGTTTCAAGTTTCTTCATTTCTCCTACTACTTTCTGTTTTTTAAAATGGGGGGGGGGCACTAGTGGGCAGCTCGCCTAGGGCACCAAAAACCCTAGTACCAGCTCTGTATAGTTGGGAGAGGTTAATCCCCCCCTTTCCCCAAAACAGGTCTCAAGCAATGATACATGCCAGGCCAACTCTCTTATCCAGAGTTAAATCCTAAATGGTTATTATTTTAATCTGTGACTGACCTAGCATTTAAAAGCTAGTTATTATATAGTCACCAGTATACAAGGAAGAGGGGTAAAAACTGATACTCCCCTCCAACAAAAACTGTTCTTTCTCTTTTCCCTTTTCTCTCTTGGCCTTGCCTGGCACAACCTAGTCTGCCCCTCCCCTCACCTCCATCAGTCATGTTTCCCATGCTTTGCTTGTTTGCTTGCCTCTCCCTAGAAAGATGACATTTCATGCACTGGGGTGGCTCCATGATACAAACATAGGCAAGAGGCATTGAATGACTGGCAGGAGAGGAGAGAAGCAGAAGGCAAGAGAGAGGTTTTGCAGGTAGGAAATCACTTTGAACCTGCCTGTACTGTTATGCTGTCCATAACACTGGTTGTTAAACTGGTGAAGCTCTGCCTCTTCCTGTCATATGAAGTTAATGTCATATGACTGTGATAGTTTGTAATTGCCTTCACATGATTGTAATGTCATCTGACAGTTTGCTGCATAGTTGCAGCCCAGTGGCTTCCATGCTGTCACTTAAGGGTTAAAGGTGAATCCCAAAATTGGAAAGACTAAAGACCACTGCATTAAATGATAGCTTCCAGGCAGGATATTTTAGAAATTTCTCTTTATTTGAAACATTCAGACAAAATATAGTTGTCAGTACTCCAGTCTTTTTTCTCAAATTAAGCAAAATACCCTCCTTTTCCTCTTCATTCCTAATCTTAAATTGACAGTAGCATAGTGTATTACACAGGTCTTGTTTTATTAAAAAGCTGTGTTATTATGTATGGCATTTACTCCTATTTATACGTTTTAGGAGGAATTGAAAGGGCAGGATTTGAGATCCACTGTGATACAGCAGAAAACCATACTTAATACCCTTTTGTGGACCAGTTAAAACATACAATGGTCCACATAGAATCACTTCCATGAGCATGCAAGTCTGTAAACAGAAATAAAGAGTAGGCAGACTCATATGGGAAAGGCGGAATGGGAGACATCTGCACATAGTTTTCTCTCCAGTCAAGTTAAGGAAGCCCATTGATGCACATTGATCCACCTTAGATACATACCAGTCCGGCTTCCGCCCGGGCCATGGGACGGAGACAGTGTTGGTCGCCCTCATGGATGACCTCCGGCGACATCTGGATTGAGGTAGCTCGGCAGTATTGCTGTTGTTAGACCTATCGGCTGCATTCAATATGGTCGACCATCGGCTGCTGACCCGCCGCCTCGCCGACGCAGGAATCTGGGGGCTAGCCTTACAGTGGCTTTCCTCCTTCCTTGAGGGTCGGGGACAAAGGGTGGCGATTGGAGGAGAGCTGTCCAGAGGCACTTACTTAATTGTGGGGTGCCTCAGGGGGCAGTTCTCTCTCCAATGTTGTTTAACATCTTCATGCGCCCCCTTGCTCAGATTGCCCGAAGGTACGGACTGGGTTGTCACCAGTATGCTGATGACACCCAGCTCTATCTATTGATGGGCGGCTGGACTGGCGACGTCCCTGTAAATCTGGACCGGGCGCTGCAAGCCGTGGCAGGGTGGATCAAGTCGAGTGGGCTGAAGTTGAATCCAGCGAAGACAGAGGTCCTTTGCATGGGTTGCGGCAGGCCAAGAGAGGTGATCTCCCTACCAGCCTTTGATGGTGCGTCGCTGATACCAGTGTGCAGGGTCAAGAGCTTGGGAGTGCTACTGGAGCCTTCCTTGACAATGGAGGCACACATAGCAGCCACTGCTAAAGCCACCTTTTTCCATCTTAGGAGGGCGAAGCAGCTGGCCCCCTTCCTGGAACACGGCGACCTAGCAACAGTGATCCATGCAACGGTCACCTCGAGGTTGGACTACTGTAATGCCCTCTACATGGGGCTGCCCCTGTACCGAACTCGGAAACTGCAGCTAGTGCAGAATGCGGCAGCCAGGCTGTTAGTGGGACTACCTCGGTGGGAACACATGCAGCCTAGGTTGCGGGAGCTGCACTGGCTGCCAATTGTGCTCCGAGTTCGTTACAAGGTGCTGGTTATTATCTTTAAAGCCCTATATGGCCTAGGACCTGCCTACCTTAGGGACCGCCTCTCTCCATATATCCCCCAGAGAGCACTGAGATGTAGCTCCCAAAATCTCCTAAAAATCCCTGGACCAAGGGAGGCCAAACTGAAAACAACACGAGAGCAGGCCTTCTCAATAATGGTTCCCCATTGGTGGAATCAACTACCAGCGGAGGTTTGAGCCCTGCGGGACTATAATCAGTTCCGCAGGGCCTGTAAAACTGTCCTTTTTCAAATGGCCTACAAGATGGAATCCTGAAGTGACACCTAGCCATCTGATATATGCTGTGTTGTACTATAACACCTTTAACTGTTGTGGTTTTAATTAATTTATTTAAATGTATTTTATTGTATAATGTATTTATCATAATCATGTCACATTCCATGTCTGTGAGCCGCCCTGAGCCTGCCTCGGCGGAGGGCAGGATATAAATAAATATACTTACTTGATCCTGTAGCTGAGTTGGTATATACAAATACTATAATTTTAATATTTAATGTGTATTTTAGTTTATATGACTAGCAAGTACATTGTTACACAGTGTTTATTTGACTGTGTTGTTGTGTTTTTCAATGTTAGTTGTACTGCTTGCATTAGCGTTAAGGTAAATATTCCACATCTTCTATGTGAGTGAAGGAAGCTCTCAGATTTTCATTCCAAATAAGCTGTACAGAAATTAAAATAATTAAAAAGACAGGTATGTGGTATAGTTTAAATCACTTAGGAAAAAAGCATATTTTTTTCCCAAAGGATTATTATGTATCCCTTGGAATGCTGTTTTGGTCACAATCAGACAACTGAAAGGCGTTCCTCCCAATTTTTACATACACAAGAATTCAACTTGATTTCAGTGTGGCTGATGATGCAGATAAAAAAATGTGTAGGCAACTCAACCCATTTTCTTACAAACGTCTTCCTTCCTCCATGCTGCAAAGAAAACACATGTGCTGCTTTTCAATGCTGTTTCTGTGTGCAAAATAATATCATCTTATCTCATCAGTTTAGCCCAGCCTATCAAATTCTGGTGAGCAATGATGATATCTGTTACATGAAGGAAAGTGGAGTAATAACAGTGTTGAGATCCGAACATTTAAAAGCTTTTCAATGTCAATAGCAAAACATATGTTAAAATAACTCATCTATCAGACCTAACAAAACTGTAGGTCCTATTTCTTCCATGCCTCCTTTCTTTGCCTTTAAACACTTGTCCATAGTTTAATTTTTTCTCAAATCAGGGCTGTAAAAACAAAAAAAAACCCTAGAAAACAAGATTCAGATAATGTTAAAGATGCAAAGTAGGGTTGCTAGGCAGGGCAAGGACCTGGCATCTTGTAGGAAGTTTTACTGGTGTCAGGAGGCTCACTAACGGAATACCACCAGCCAGGCTTGACCTGAGGGTGCATGGCACCCCAGGCAGCATGGATGCCTGCAGCCTCCTGTGCCACGCCACACCGCCCCCTCCCATCCTCCCAATTTTAACGCTCAGGGAACCAGTGGTGAAGCACCAGCTCCTGGGGCTCTTTCAAGTCACCCCCTTCCCTGCCAATCAATTGATTGGTGGGAAAAATGCGGGAGGCCAACGTCTCCTATGCCAGCCTTCCAGCACTCTCAGGACCTTTGGTGCTGGGGCAGTGGGAAAAAACAGCAAGCTGCTGTAAAAGTCGCCACTGCTTCCTCTCCACTTTCTCCCCAGATCACATGGGAGGGAAGGGAGGAGGAAGCGGTGGTGGCTGCCGATTTTTCAGTGGCTTGATGCTTTTTCCTGCCACCCCAGCACTGAAGGTCCCAAGAGCACCAGAAGGCCACCAGACTCCCCGCGGCTTTTCCTGATGATCAGTTGATTGGCAGGGGAGGGGGGGGTGACTTCAAAAAGCCCCAGGAGCCGGCACTTCACCGCCGGTTCCTCAGGCATTACAAATTGGGTGGGAGGGAGGGAGGGGGAAGAAGGCAGGCAACTAGGGATTTGCCTAGGGGGCAGGGGCGATGCCGATTCTGGCACCCCTGCCCTGCCGGCTCCCTAGGCAAATGCCTAGTTTGCCTAGGGGGCAAGCCAGCGGTGTCACCAGCAACATGCTGAGTGACATCACTTCTGAGTGTCCCATGTGCTCAGAAGTGATGTCAGTATGTCTCCAGGCAACACTGCAATCCTTTGGCATCTGGGCAAAACTCTATGTAATTCAAAGCCCCTGGCTCTCTTCCACAGAGGTTAATGTGAATGGTAGCTGGCTTGTTCCATTCTTCAGGTGTTACTAATTGATCTCTTGGCCTACATAGCCCTTATCATCTTTAAGGTCAGAACTAGAAAAGTGGTAATTAGCTTCTCATAAGAACCTGCAGCCCACAGAAGGGGAGGGAGAAGGTCAGGAGTGATGAAGTAATTTTCTGCCATGTCATTTTAGAACATTATGTGGCCTGTAGAATAAATCCTTTGTTTTGACAGAAATTAAATAAAACTTCATCATTTTAAAAAATACAGAAAGGTTTGGTTACTTGTACACATCCACCCTGGGAACCTATGGAGCTCGACTATGAACTCCTTGACACTCTAAGACAGGGGCATCAAACTTATTTGTTATGAGGACTGGATCTGACATAAATGTCAGCTCAGGCTATGCATTTCATAAAATGTAGTGCAAGCTAGGTAGTGGAGATATAATTTCATAAAGGACATAGACAAACACAATTAAATATGTTACATTTTACTTACAATACAAACATGCTTAAAATTAACACTATTGCAATATTTGGTCTATTTAACAGTCTTTGATAACTGACACCTCTTGCTCTGAAGTATTGCATCAAATCAGGTGCAGAGGAAAACCCACACAGGCAGACTGGAAAACCAGAAGTGCAGCACTGGGCTGATGCTCCTGTGTTGCCTGGAGTAGAGAGCAAACCCTTTCCCCAGCCCACTCTCATGGTCAATGCTCTGAACCTAGAACCCAGGGGAAAACAAGAAATGACTGGTGATTACAAGCTTCTCCTCCACCCAGTCTACTCAGAGTGGCAGTGGCTCTCCAGACAAGATTTATCAAATTGTGCATGGAATGGAGAGGGATCACAGAGAAATTTTCCTTTCCCTCCCAAAATGCTAGAGAATGAAACTGATGGACAGTAGCTTCAGGACAGATTAATAACATTTTTGCACTGAAAGCTGAGTATTTATTTACCTTATATTTATATCTCACCCTCTCAGCAAGCGCAGATTAATAACATTATCAACAACCTGCAAAAAGAACCATTGAAAAGCCCCTCTGTGATGGACTGCACTTAACAACAGGTTTCCTAGTGCAGTAATTGCAGAGAGCTGGGAGGTAAAGAGTTAATTCTTCACTAGAATGGAGAGTTTGAGTGACAGGCAGAGCTCTGGCTGGTAAGGCAGCTGCAGCAAGGCTGGTTAGACGTGCCATAGGTTTGACACCCCGGCTATATGATTTAGCCATAGAACTTTGCCCAAACACCAAAGTACCCCCAGCATAGCCTGGCAACACACTGATATGACTTCTAGAGGGACACTGATGGCATTCCCCCATTTGCCACCATTTTCTCCTATCTGACCAGCTGAGTGGTGATGGGAAAGTGCTTCCTGGGGGCAGGGCACCTACCATCCCCAGCATAAATATGTCTAAAGGAAAACTGTATGAAAAGATGTTTCTAAACAACATTTTAAGAAATCCACAATATCAGGTTATTACATCAATGATAATCTGATAGTATTATTTATTTTATATTTCCTAAATCAATAGGTGAGATGCTGAAAAATCTGTAACTATATGTTTTGTTGCTGAAGTCAGTTGTGTGCTGGTTTGCAGTCAGGGGCTCTTGGCCTGCTCCCCAAAGAAGAAGGAGGTAGAAGGGCCTGCCCAGCCTGCCCCACATGACATGAAGTGAGGTAGGACCAAGCATATCCTTCTGCATGTTGTACAGGGCAAAGAGGAACTACATGCATCTTTCTATACCTTGTGTGAGGTGAGGCCAAACTGGGCACATCCTTCCATGCACCATATGAGGCAAGAACTGCCCATCACTTAGGGCCAGGAGGACGGAGGGAATGAGGGCCATCAAGACATCTGACACGACAACCCTGTAAGGTTTTCAAGGCAAGAGACACTCAGAGGTGGTTTGCCATTGCCTGCCTCTGTGTCACAACCCTGGTATTCATTGGTGGTCTCCCTTCCAAATACTGACCAGGGCTGACTCTGCTCAGCGTCCAAGATCTGATGAAATCAGACTAGCCTGGGCTATCCATGTTAGGGCTTCACCCCTCCATACAAGTGCATTTTATTTTGATTATAGGCCAGACACAGAATGCTTATTGGTCTTCATCCAACAACTGTGATGAGGGTACTTTCCATGAAGAAAGTACCAGCATGCATAGTGATTTTGTTGTTGTTGTTGTTCAGTCACTCTTTGCGACCCCATGGACAAAGTCACTCCAGGCCCTCCTGTCTTCCACCATCCTCCGAAGTCTGCTCAAATTCATGTTAGTTACATCAGTAAAGCTGTCCAGCCATCTCATCTTTTGCCATCCCCTTCTTCTTTTGCCTTCTGTCTTTCCCAGTATCAGGATCTTTTCCAGTGAGTGCTCCTTTCTCATTTGGTGGCCAAAGTATTTGAGCTTCAGCATCTGACCTTTCAGGGAACAGTCAGAGTTCATTTCCCTTAGGACTGACTGTGTGTGTGTGTGAGCATGACACATTATCATAAGAGACTACAATGCAATCTGAAGTAGACGCCAGTGGATTCAAAAGGGTACAACTCTGCAAAATTTCTTAAATCTAAGTCCATTGTCTAACACCAGTAATTTCAAATGGCTTAAACTGGAATGAATTTCCATAGGATTGTATTGTATGTAACCCTGGTGCATACCTCTGTATTGCAGCAGTTGTGTTTCATTTGTGATGTATTTTAGCTTTTTCCTTTGTGCTCTCAAGAGATCCAATGAACTCAGTTAGTACCAAGCTAGAAGCAAAACAGTGTCTAATTTAGCACCTTGCATTCTTCACAACTGTCTCAGCTTAAACCTCAAGATCACTTCTGAAAATGGATTTTTGGAAATGGGGATGCTCTAACCATGCCCTTTTGTGCCCCTAGCATTTATCTTACAATAAATCTCTAGGAGGAAACAGCTAAGGTTCATCTAGGTGTACTGTGTGTTACCTGGAGATTCACCCTTCAGTGAGTTTTCTCTCCTATCATGCACTACCTACCTGCCCCTCCACAAGTCAGAGCTGCTAGATCATCTAGGTCATGGCCCACTCAAAGCACTAAGTGGAGGAACAGAAAATCCTGCTTTAAGCACCCATTTCATAGTCTCAGTTCATTGCCCTGAATTGTTCTTCAACAATCTTGATTCATTTTTTCAGGCTACCTGGATTTAGAGTGAAAAAGAACAGAGTATTTTTCTTCAAATTTAGAAATTGAACATGAACTTTCTTTCTACAAAAAGTATTCACTCTGAATCAGTATGATGCATATCTAGAAAACACTTTTCAACAATAAGAAGATTAATATAACTTATATTTTCCCCAGCTATATTTCAATATACAACCCATCATTGTGTGGTGCAATAACACGAGATCCCTAGGTATATGTGTAAACTAGCAAGGCAAATGTTCGTTTTTAACATTGTGAACACTCAGAAGATAAGCTACCTTTCCATGTCAACAAAAGGTTTCTATTTCATTTTTACTTTTCTATGTAGCCTTCAGTCTGCCAGGCTAGGAAGCTGTCATTTCATACATTAATTTGATAGTCAAAAGAACAGAACTTCCCCTCTGACAAGACAATATGCATATAACCAGTGATCTCAGGGAATCTTCTATTAGTGAGTAACTTTCCCTTAGGTGGTAATGGGAGGCTGTTTGATAGAGTGAAAAGAGAGGCTTTTAAATAATTTTTTTAGGGAAGCAAATTGATATTGAAAATGGACTTGAATGGAAAATCCCCAGAAGGGTGGTTGGGAGGGGACCATGGCCTTGGACAGAAATATGGTAATACCATGGTAACAATTAAGATTATACTGTCTACCTCTTAATTCACTGTCAATGGAGTAACTTTTAGACCTGGGAACAGAAGATTTCCCTTTAGTGCTCATTTTCATCTTCTGTTTGCTCAGTAGTTGTTAAATTGCAAATATAAGGAATGCTAATTTTATTCATTTCTGAAATCGGTACCATAGTGGTTTTTGTGCACCCAACTGAAAACCTAATATGGTTGATGCTTACCACAGCAAAAAGACAATGCAAGAAGATAACAGCTTGGATCTGAATAAGCCTGATAAATGTTATTTATAAGGCTTTCTCTACATTTGTGCAATTGGAAGTTGGCATCCAGCTCTGAACTTGTCAAAAATAGAGTGAGATCACATAAACTAGACAAACATATCTCTAATTCCTAATCTGATGGTGGAAGTGAAAAAGAATCCTAAATTTGTCAAGAGGTTGTGGCTGGATGAATAAAGCTGGATGTGGATGAATGTTTCATTAGGGTCTAGTGGTTTAAGATCTGGGCCAGTTGAGTAAAGCGTTGGTTTTTATACCCTGCTTTTCTCTACCATAAGGAGTCTCAATGCAGTTTACAATCACCCTCCCTTGGTCTCCCCACAATAGTCACCTTACAAGACAGGTGGGGCTGAACTGTGGCAATGAGAGAACTCTGAGACAACTGTGACTGGCTCAAGGTCACCCAGCAGCCTTTAAGTGGAGGAGTGGGGAATCAAATCTGGTTCTCTATATTACAGTCTGCCACACTTAACCATTACATTGTGTTGACTTGTACACACATCTACATTCCCTTTGAAGAATGAGGGCTTTTGAAGCCCGTTTTGCCACACAATGAACTTTCAGGAATCTGCTAGGATAAATCTGCATGTGTTGTTTGCTCTGATATTGTATATCACGTATATAACTATGGCCTTGCTATATTACTTTTACCTGAGGCAATTGGAAACATCACTCCTTTTAGAGAAACTGAACATACAGAGATGTTGTAACTGATAGGGGAATTAATGTTCTCAATTTAAGAACTCCCTCTAGGTTCATAAGGCCTTAAGTGTTGTTGTTTTTAAAACATCGTACTGAAAAAAAACACAGTTTTTGTACTTGTTTGTTTAACAATTTTATATAATAAAATTAATCATTGTGCAGATCCTTTAGATATGAAATATTTGGTAATATAAGTTCCCCCTTCCTTTGTGAAACATCTACTGTCATCGTTAGAGTGCAATCTTTCTCTCTCTCTCTCTGTAGAAGGCAAAATATTTCATGAGCTGCCGCCCCTAGCCTTAAAAAGTGTCTGAAGATACAATAACAAGCACACATCTTTTTGTGGCAGGCTTCCTGTGAACTAAGGCAAACAAGAAACCTTTATGAGCTCTCATCTAAAATTCTTCTGTAAGGGATAATCTCCAAAGGAATTTTAAAAGAAAATCAGGCTCCAGGATTGCCTACCAAAAAGCAACTTCATGGGCTTGAGTGCCTTCCAGAGTCTCCATTTGCAAAGAAAGTAATTTTCACAAGTCTCTGTGCTGCTCCTAAGTTATCTGTTAATCAATTTGAGCCAGTCCTTTAGTGTTGCTTCCTTTCAATAGATCACCTTAACATCATTATGTTTGTCTCACTTTGTTACCTTTGTATTGGTACTCTGTGTTCTCTGTGGCCTCTTAATCATTGTAAGTTTCCACTAATTGAATATAGCCATCATTAGTTCTTAGAGTTTTGTTGCCTTCTAACATACTGTGGGGTTTCTCCCGCCCCCTCCCTCATTTCAAGTTAAAAGCTGGGGTCACTAACTGCCTGGCCTCTTGCACAAGTGTTGCTTGATTGCCCAGCTAAAGGAATACAGGATAAGCTTCCATTATTTCTGTGTCCTCATGAAACTATGTTACTATAGGTAAGAATTTGCCCTTTGGAACTCTGAAGCATTTCACCTTTTTGGATAGTAAACTGACTGCTTGACAGGCAGGTGTTTGTATAAGTTAAATGCCTAATTGCCCCCCCCCCGCCCATTAGGAATAACAAGACAGACAACAATGTGGAATAAAGGGCCACTTTATTTAAACTTAATGGCAATGGGAAAATGGGGCCAGGTTAAGCCAGGGTCATAACCCGACTACCTCCTTAACCTGAAAACTGGGCGAGCCCCGGGCCCTGGGTGTGAGCTGACCCAACGGCTCAAACCCGCCCGACCAGGCACGAGATCCCGCTCTCAGAGCTCCACCCTCACCTGAGCTGTGCAGCCTGGGATGTGGACAACTCACTAGTGACAGGATCACAAGGCTCCCTGGAGCCAACCTTGAGCCGTACAGCTTAGGTCACCCCAGGGACACCCTACACCCAAATGGTGCATTGCCATGGGAGCTCACTAATACCCCAAAGGAACATGTTCCCAACAGTAAAACCGCCAGTGACCAACTATAAACAGCACTGCCCAAGCCGATTGCCAATGCACCATCCACAGTGCAAGGTAGGCGAAAACACTCCCAAACAGGCCAATATGCTTGAAAGTGAAAAATTCCTACCTGGCCCCATAACAGGCAACCAGCCTGTGCCTGCACTGCATGACGGGCGGGCAAGCCACAAGCCCTAAAAGCAAACTGCACCACAGGGGGCTGGGCCAGCCTATAAAAGGCCGCCCACCTCCTGGCAGCTCAGGGAAAAACCATTGTCTCTCCTCCAGCAGGGGAGGCAATGGATGGCCCCCAGCCTAAGGCGGCCGCTCGGCTGGGTGGGGCTGAATTGCCCCCCCATTAGAAATAACAAGACAGACAACAATGTGGAATAAAGGGCCACTTTATTTAAACTTAACGGCAATGGGAAAATAGGGCCAGGTTAAGCCAGGGGTCATAACCCAACCACCTCCTTAACCCAAAAACTGGGCGAGCCCCGGGCCCTGGGTGTGAGCTGACCCAACGGCTCAAACCCAGCCGGTCAGGCATGAGATCCTGCTCTCAGAGCTCCATCCTCACCCGAGCCGTGCAGCCTGGGATGTGGACCATTCACTAGTGACGGGACAAAACCATTGTCTCTTCTCCAGCAGGGGAGGCAATGGACGGCCCCCAGCCTAAGGCGGCCGATTGGCCGCTCAGCTGGGTGGGGCTGAATTACATTCATTCTTCAGGGTACAACCAATCAGCTTCTATTAGCATGATGGCTTGGTCCAAACAAAAAACCTTGATGTTGGGGATTTTTGACTTGGAAAAATCTTTAATGATGCTTTTCAGAAATTTATCTAGGACAGAATCTAGGCTGGTAGGTCTGTAATTTCCCACCTGGATTTTTTTAAAGTAGTAAAGAATTTCATTGTCCATCCTTCAAAACTGTTTTGCGAAACACTGCCTCTGTCCTTCTGCAGAAATCACATGGCCATGTTTATTTTGATAAAGTTGTACTTTTGATATTTGCTAAGCCTTTCACACTCTGAGATGTTGTTGATTCTGTGCATTTCTAGTTGTCTCCCTTTGTTGCTGTTAGGATGCTTAGATGTCAAATAATGTTGTTCATTGTAGATATGTGCATATTTCCATTTTTTCAATATGACATTCTGGCTTCTTTTGTATTTAAAGCATATCTGCTGATGAATTTTTACCTAAAGTAAAATATTTGGATATTCCTGCTAAGGCCATGCAGATGGGGGGGAAATCTGAATGACATGATAAGACTAGACATATCTTCAAGAGGTATATTATATGCTGTGACAGTGCCATTGAAGTCTACCTCATAATGTCTGAGACAAATTTGGTTGTTTATACTGTGGCAGAATATCTGAGGAAGGGGGAAACAAAATAGTCTTAAGAAACCTCGAGATATTTCTATGGAAGTTGAATCTATCTCTAATGTAAATTTCATCTTTGTACTGACGGTGCATTCAGATAATACTTGTTTCCTTTTTTGGTCATCTACTTAGCTACCAAAATTGAAGCAAACCATAGGCCTTGAAGATTGCATAGACGAATATCTGCACATTACACACAATGTGTATGTGTCCTTGTATTTATTTATTTATTTAAGTCAATATTTTTTATTATTTTTTCCCACAGAAAAAAAAAGAAAAAAAATACTATAAAAGCAAAGCAATACTATATCTTGGGCTGGTTAGGATTCAGTAGCTGATTTATTCCACTGGCAAAAGATGTATTCAACTTGTACCCTATGCCTCATGTCTCTGGCCACATCCAAACTTTTTGTATGCAATTAGAGAAAGACAAGGTTGCCCCCACTGAGTTGTGAAATACATGGAGATTTTCTGGGTGGAGCCTGAGGAAGGCAGGGTTTGGGGAGGGGCTTCAACGGAGTGTAATGCCATAGAGACCAGTTTTTAAAGTGGCCATTTTCTCTGGGTGAACTGATTTCTGTCAGCTGGAGATCAGTTGTAATCCCAGGAGCTCTCCAGATATGACCTGAAAGTTAGCAACCCTAGGACAACAGTTCAGATGGAACTCATCTGCTGCTTGCTTGTTGCCCACAAGATTATCCACATTTTTACTGTATGGAGAACACTGCCAAAGCAAGATTCAGGTTGGTGGACAAAGGCTTAATATGTATACTTTATACTTGCATAAGACTCCCTGCCAGGGTTCATCTGGTGTAGTGGTTAAGTGCCCAGACTCTTATCTGGGAGAACTGGGTAATTCCCCACTCCTCCACATGCAATTGCTAGAGTGATCTTTGGTCAGTCATAACTCAGACTGTCAGAGGTTGTTCTGGAAAGGGCAGTTTCTGTCAGAGCTCTCAGCCCCATCTGCCTCACAGATAGTGAAAAGTGAGGTATAAATCCAGTCTGCTTCTCCTCCTCCTGCTCTTCTTCTTCTTTGACATCCAGGAGCAGGGTCAGTGGGCATAATCCCACATTCTTCTCATTAATAAAAGATTGAAGGGCTGATCTTAATTTAGATCTTGTAGTTGCATACCACCTCAGCTGAATAGCCTAGGCAAACCTGATCTCACCAGAATTCAGAAGCTATGCAGTTTCAGCCCTCATTATTATTTGGATGCAAGACAACCAAAAAAGTCAAGGGTCATTATGCAGAGGCAGGAAGTGGCACACCACCTCTGAATATCTTTTGCCTTAAAAACCCCATGAGGGGTCTCCATAAATCAACTGTGACTTGAAGGCCAAAAAAGAAAAAAAAGCAACATATCTGCTTTGAGAAAAATGACTCTTTTTCTTTTTCTTGTGATGTCTTTCATCATCCAGTTCATTGTCAGCATAGCAACAACTGGATATGTCCTTGTTTACTCATGTATTCCCCTTAGAACTGCCAAGGAGTTGAATGTTATCAATCACTTTGTATTCAAGGTTGTCATACAATGACAACAACATTTGTAAATTTTGGGTGGTATTAAAAATGGGCAAAGATATATTCAGAAAGATCTTCTATAGATACTACCAAACAGTTCTGAAAAAGAGGGCAAGAATATGTTCATTTAAAAAAAAAACTATTAGCAGTTGGTTGATTGTTAACTGAAATCAGGAGGTATGTCAAAATATTAAAATACTAATTATTGTCTCTACTTTTCACTTCAAGAATGTAGAGTGCATTGTTTGCTAATTTTCTGATGGTAGTCCATCAATAAAAATTAGCATTTCGGGCTCTTGGAGGCTGAGGCTACTTAGTTTAGGGATTAGTGTAAAGGGAGCTGGGGAATATCTAATATAAATTGATGATGCTTTTACTATGCATCTCATTAAAGTCATAAAGATTCTTGGAATTTATGTCAAGAGTCTTGGAATTTATGTCAAGTGGTATTGTATATGGACAGCTCATTAAAATCTAAAGGTGAAGGACTCTGCAGATAGCCATTAGATAACTGTGTGAACTGATTTCTATATCATCTTCTAAGTGGTAAGAAAATAGAATGCAAATTAAGTATACCCTTAACACACTTCTCAAATAAGGATTTAATGTCTTGCGAGTCATGGCCATGACATGTTATAGGCCATCCTAATTTAACCAAGTGCAAGAGGCAGAAAATGCAGTAACAGAAGGTGCCATGAAAGAAATATACTTGCATAGCATAATTGGCCAAAATGCTGCTTGAAAGCACAAAGTTCTGTGGATTAAAAGTGGGGGAAAGGGAGAGTATCCTACAAAGTCCAATTTTTCTGTGAAAGAGAATGTTAAAGTTTGAACATAACTTAAACCATTAACTTAAACCTTGTAATGGTTTAATTCTACCTGATCTGTTGCAGCATGGATCTGGTGAGCAGAATTTATACTAGCCTTCCCATGCTGCATAGATCGTTTCAGATTAATCATTTTGAGTACCACCTGTAGCCACATGCTTTCAGCTAAATCTGCCAGAGCAGTTGTGATGATCACAGAGAATTGAGCAACTGAGAAGCAGTTAGAAGCACTACTGGATAGTGTACAGTCCCAACAGACTTTGCTGATATTAAAGTATGGAGCTAGGCAAAGAAAAGGAGTACTATGGGTTTCCATGTCTGAATGCCTAAAGTCCTGATGCTCTACTTCTCCAGTTTCTTGCTGTTCATAATTATTTGGTGTTTCCCAAAGAAATCAGAGTGAGGATAGTTTCCAGATGCAGGACTCTACTGTGACTATAATTTCTTTTGAAGCATTTTGTAATTCAAAGTTGCTGATCCAAATCTCAGGGAAAGGTCGACACATATTTTCCAGAAGAAATTGCATCAGTCATGTACTGGCCTGGAAGAAAATCCAGGTTTTCTGGAATATAGATATATAGTTCAGTTGCCCCTATGGTTTGCATGAATTAAATTTGAGATGGCATTTGATGATCCTGCTCAGATGAAAATGTAAAATTTCACTAGAGCTTTTTTTATAAAATCAGCAACATATCTAGGAAGAAGGGCTTTGATCTGTTTCTTTTTACCTTGGTGTAGATAATTTATAGATGGATGTCTGTCACTGTTTGTTTTCTAGCTTTTGAACAGATTGTAGCTTCAGCCAACTTTGGGAATTATCTCAGGAAACACAAATGTACTGTAGTTAGGCCACTGCTAATCATATTTGCCCCACAGGGACATAGAAATGCATACAGTAGTCAATTAATGCTTAGATCGTAAATAGATTTGATGCTTCCACTCACTTTGCAGCCCTTTTGCTGCATCCCATAACCTCCCAGAATGTTTTCCAGCACTTAGGAATATTTTTGCAGAGGTGTCAGAGGCAACCAGGGATAACTAAATATTGTTGTTGTGGTTGTGGTTGTTCAGTTGCACAGGTGAGTCCGACTCTGTGACCCCATGGACACAGTCATGCCAGGCCCTCCTGTCTTGCACCATCCTCCAAAGTCTGCTCAAATTCATGTTTGTTACATCAGAAACGCTGTCCAGCCATCTCATCTTTTGCTGTCCCTTCTTCTTTTGCCTTCTGTCTTTCCCAGCATCAGGATCTTCTCCAGTGTCAGTCAGTCAGTCAGTCAGTCAGTTTATTGCGGCTCTAGGCCAATCGACAGCAACAACACAACTCATCAATAACAGTACAACACAACACCAAGTTGAAATATAACGTAACAATATAAAACTTGTACATCCATCAAAGTGGTAATAAAATTCTCCAGTGGGTGCTCCCTTTTCATTTGGTGGCCAAAGTATTTGAGTTTCAGCTTCAGCATCTGACCTTCCAGGGAACAGTCTGGGTTGATTTCCCTTAGGACTGACTGATTTGATCTTCTTGCAGTCCAAGGGACTCTCAAGATTCTTCTCCAGCATCACAGCTCAAAAACATCTATTCTTCTGTGCTCGGCCTTCCTTATGGTCCACCTTTCACAGCCATACATTACTACTGGAAATACCATCGCTTTGACTATATGGACTTTTGTTGGCAGGGTGATGTCTCTACTTTTTATTATACTGCCCAGGTTCACCATAGCTGTTCTCCCAAGGAGCAAACGTCTTTTAATTTCATAGCTACAGTCACCATCTGCAGTGATCTTGGATCCCAGAAATGTGAAGTCTGTCAGTACTTTCATGTCTTCCCTTTCTATTTGCAAGGTGTGATGGGGCTGGATGCCATGATCTTAGTTTTTTTGATGTTGAGTTTCAAGCCTACTTTGGTGCTCTCCTCTTTCACCCTCAACAAGAGGTGCTTTAGGTCCTCCTCACTTTCTGCCATTAGTGGTACCATCTGCATATCTGAGGCTGTTGATGTTTTTCCCAGCAATCTTAATTCTGGTTAGTGCTTCATCCAGGCCAGCATTCCGCATGATGTACTCTGCATATAAATTAAATAAGCAGGGTGACAATATACTGTCAATGACTGGATAGCTTACAAGTTAAGCATTGTAGATCATCTAATGTCAAAATACTGAAGTCATGTGATAAGGATCACAAGGCAGGCTGATGCAATGCCTGGAAAGTCACTGAAGTCACAATGAGTCAGCATATTCACCGATAGGTGGGCTGAACTATAAAAGGAGCTGAATGCCAGAGGGCGTTTTCGCACTGACCTTAATCAGCAGCGACGCCCCTCTTCACCGCGCAGGATCGGCGTGGATTTCGCATTAATTGCCGTGGAGCACCCGGAAGAGCCGGAAAGTCCTGCGGCTTTTGTGGCGCAAATGGAAAGACTCTTTTTCCTCTCTGTATTATTGATAGTCTGGCAAAGCATTTTGAAGCTCTGAATTGTGAATATTGTATATATACTACACTTCTGTGTGAATATCTGTAAATACACTAATAGTTCTGGAAGAACTGGTGTGGAGTCTCTTCTTGTCAGAGTGCCTATTCTTATCAGCCTATTCGGACAGCTCTCTGCTAACACTTGCTATCCGTCATATACATCCTTGTCAAACTCCTTTTCCTATTCTAAACCAATCAGTTGTTCCATATCCCATTCTTGACCCTTATATAGGTTTCTCAGAAGACATGTGAGGTGGTCTGGTACTCCCATCTCTTTAAGGACTTGCCACAGTTTGTTGTGATCCACACAATCAAAGGCTTTAGCGTAGTCAGAAATAGATGTTTTTCTGATACTCCCGTGCTTTCTCCATAATCCAGCAAATGTTGGCAATTTGATCTCTAGTTCCTCTCTAAAACTCAGTTTGAACTTCTGGTAGTTCCCAATTGACATACTACTGAAGCCTAGCTTGCAGGATCTTTAGCATAACCTAGCTGGCATGTGAAATGAGTGCAATGGTGCAATAGTTTGAACATTTCTTGGCATTACCCTTCTTTGAGATTAGAATATAAACTGACCTTTCCCAATCCTGTGGCCACTGTTGCATTTTCCAGATTTGTTGACATAATGTGTACATCACTTTAACAGCATCATCTTTTAGGACTTTAATAGCTTAACTGGGTTAGTAATGCTTTTTAAGCCCATTTGATTTCACACTCCAGAATGTCTGGCTCAAGGTCAGCGATTTCACTTTCATGGTTATCAAGGACATTGAGATCCTTCTTGTATAATTCTTCTGAGTATTCTTGCCACCTTTTCCTGATTTCTTCTTCTTATGTTAGATCCCTACCATTTTTGTACTTTATCATGGCCATCTTTGCACAAAACGTTCCCTTGACTTCTCCAATTTTCTTGAAGAGATCTCTTGTCTTTCCCATTCTATTATTTTCCTCAATTGCTTTGCATTGTTCATTCAGGAAAGCCTCCTTATCTCTCCTTGCTGTTCTCTGAAAATCTACATTCAGTTGGGTGAATTTTTCCTTTTCACCTTTGCCTTTCACTTTCCTTCATTCCTCAGCTATTTGTAAAGCCTCATCAGACAGCCACTTTTCTTCCTTGCATTTATTTTTCTTTAACCACATATACTCTCCATGAAACTGGCTGTATCGCTGGAGATGGAGGTTCAAGTCATTCTTATTAGCCAATTTGATGCCAGAAGATGTATGATTTCATCGCCCCACTCCTGCTAATACTGAATTGTTGGATTCATTCTCCAAATGGTATTTGGGCAGTTCTGTGTGTTTTATTTGGACAGTGATTGATTCCATCAGGACATGAGGTAAGCAAGAGAAAGTGACAAGGAAGAACATGACATGATGACCTGCCTTTTTCCACTTTCTCTCCCTCTACTTCTGGTCATACCCAAAGTAATAAATTCTCCCCTACAAACTGCCTCAGTTCAGGAGGAGAAGCAGCACAGAGCCATTGTTTGTGAAGTTTTATCCCTAAATAGTTATTTTGTCTGAGTACATTTCCATGCTCATTTGGTCTTTTGAAGCAGACTGAGTGATTTTCATCCTTAAAATCTATTAATCTTTGATAACAGCATTAGAATAATCACAGAATAAAAACAAGTATTTATAAAATTATATTTGATTACCACCTACACTCCATTCTCTTTGTGCAGAAAGTCTTGTTTACAGAGATTTACAATTGGGCTCTGTAGAACATATTCTACATCAAAGACCATTCCATCAGCACTCTTGCAGCAGAAGTGTAAAATCATTTTAAGTAAATGAGGCTGACTAATAAGCATGTAACATATGCACTTTTGACAACAAACAGCAAGTAGGTTATATTTAAATTTTAATGCCCCTAATAAAATTAGCAGTGGCTAAGCCATTTTTTTTATTAAAGACAAGTTTTTACTCAACAAATTAAGCTGCTACATCTCTAGAGTTCTAACAGTATACAACTCAATTTTTATATTTAATGTGAGCAGCTAGTATGCAAATAATTATATGAACTATGTGTATTACAAGTATATGCTACCTGCCCAATGCATAGTGGGAGACACATTTCTGGTAAGTTGTAATGCACTTGCTGGAGTGCAGAAACCCATAGCCCATGACATAGCCATATACACCACCTATTATACCGGACCAAAGAATGAACAGATATATCATGTTGATTTCTGCACCCAGACTGTTTTGTACTCATCTGATTGTTCAACTTCTTGTCTGTTAGTATTCATCTGCCTTTATTAAACATACTAGAAATAAGACCATTGTAAAGAAACATACAATGGGCTCTAGAAAGAGGTTCTGGGTGAGTGCCCCCCCCCCTTGCTGTCTTCCCATCAACCCAAGTGAAGGCATTCACTCCCCCCCCCATCTCAGAGGGTACCATCTGGAGATCAGTTGTAATTCTGAATGATCTCCAGTCCTCACCTGGAGATTGGCAACAGTAGTTCCTCAGGAGGAAATGGTTGATTTGGAGAGTGGAGTCCATGGCTTTGTACCTATCTGACATCCCACCCCTCCTCAAACCCTACCCTCTCCAGGCTCCACCCCTCGAATCTCCAGGATTTGGCAACCTTGGCAACTGCTAAGTCACACTGGCTGTCATGGGGGGCCTGCTGCTGAACAGGAGCAAGCAGCCAGGCCTAGCGAAGTCATACCAGTCAGGTGGCATGAAGTCAGAGAGTGCTGCCAGGCCTAGGGTAGACAACCTCCTGGTGGAGCTGGAAGATCTCCTGGAATCACAACTGAACTCCAGGCAACAGATCTCTCTCCCCATCCTGGAGAAAATAATTGCTTGGGAGGGTGGACTCCATGGCATTACATTCAGCTGAGGGCTCTCCCTATACTGGCTAGCAACAGCCTCCGGCTAGCAGCTTCCCCAGCGACTCAATCCTCATCTAACCTGGGGTGAGGCTGAGGGGCGGAAGGAGGGAGTGACAGGAAAGTGGTGGCTGCCATGGCCTCTGAGGAAACACTTTGCGAGGCTGCAGGAAATCAGCAGCCCTTTCTGAGGCTGGTTGACAGAGAGGACACAGAGATGTGTCTGTCTCTGAGATAGGACTATTTTGGTGGTTTGTTTAATGTTTCTGGGCCTGCAGTAGGTGGAGGACAGGGAAGTCAGCCAATGGGAACCCATAGGTGGTGACTGACACATGATGGGCCAGTGGTTTATAGAACACAGAAGTCAGCTAGTAAAAGAGCTCCATTTGGCCAATACCACTACAGTTTTATTATTATAATAAAGGATGTACAAATTTATTTATTGCTGTGGATATGTTTGTTAAATGAGTGCTCCCCTCCAAAAAAAAAGAGAAAAGAAATGCTTGCATGGCTCATGTTGTTCGTATTTTTAGCCCATCATGCCTGCATGTTTTGGTCATAAATTAGGTTACTTTAAAGACTCAACTATGAATCTCAGGGGATAGGTTCCTTCACCAGGGGCTCAGAAACTTCAGTCAGCCGAATGCACAGATGACAGAAAAGACTGTATTATTCTTCATCGTGTATGTTATAAATGTAGCTTATTTACTAAGCCATGGCCTGCCTACGACTCTGTAGCATAGGAAGCAATTTATGCAGGAATGTTTATCTGGACAGAGACCAAGCTGAATGCCTGCAAAGTCTGTCAAAGCAAAGCTGCTTAACATAGATTTCAATTCAGACATCCAGCAAAATCATTAAGGTGACACAATGATGGGTTCAACTCATGTGCAAATGATCAGTTCAGTCTCAATAACTTGTAATGAGAATATCATTGTTGTGAAATTCACAACACCCCTGCTAGATGTTAGTCGATGACACCAACCCCCAGCTAGGAAAAGAGAAGGTAAAGAAGTTAAAGTATAATTGATTATTACAAGTATAATTGATTGTTACAAGGTATTAATGTGTATGAACCCTACCTATTTTCCTTCTAAAAATTGGCTGTGGAAGTGGCATACAACAGTTAAAAACAAAACAAGTGGAGGAGTGGAAATCAAACCCAGGTCTCCCAGATAAGAGTCTACACACTTAACCATTACACCAAACTGGCTCTCTCACCTTGTCCATCTTTATATATTTGCAGAGAAGTTGCTTTAACTATGGAAGTTATTCTAGAACTCATGTATAGCCCTTTCTAGACTCTTCCACAAAAAGTATTGGTTGTAGAACACATTTGTGATCTTATCATGCTTCTGATCTGTGTCTTTAATATATAAGTGGCTAGAAGAAGGGAGAAGGAGGAGGATTTGAAGAAAATATTGGATTTACATCCTGCCCTCCACTTTGAATCTCAGTGTGGCTTGCAATTTCCTTTACCTTCCTCCCCCACAACAGAAAACCTGGGACAGGTGGGGCTGAGAGAGCTCTCAAAGAAGCTGCCCTTTCAAGGACAGCTCTACAAGAGCTGTGGCTGACCCAAGGTCATTGTAGCAGCTGTAAGTGGAGGAGTGGGGAATCAAACCCGGTTCTCCCAGGTAAGAGTCTGCACGCTTAACCATTACACCAAACTGGCTCTTGAGTGAATTGGGAACTGCTTCATTAATGAATAGGAGTAAATTCTCACTAATATTTAAGGCCAACTTTTCAATAATGCAAGATATAATCAAATAAAGTAAATAAAATTATAGCTCCTACCAATAGTGCTGTTTATATTCATGAATCATATTTGCATATTCATTTCATTTTACAAATATTTATCTAAACCCCACTTTCTTGGAGGTTCTGTTTAGTTCAGTTTAGCAACTTCAGTATGTATTAATTCAATTTCTTCAGAATTCAAAGCAGATATTTTGGTTCCACAGCAGGGCAGTAAGAGGTGATGGCTGTGAGAGGTGTGTGAGTTGACATGAGGGAATGGTAGTGTGGAAGACACTTCAACATTTTCATGTGAGAGGTTCACTTCCAGACAGGCCCTCATAAGGTCATGCACCATTCCCCCTTTATGATCTGAAAGCTCAGTTTCCATGCTGGCTTTTATGTAAAATCCCTAGTGGATTTTTAGAGGAAGACTGGGAGTGTATTTTACCTCAGGGCACATTCAATGACTCCCAGTAGGAAATGCATACTGTTTAGAATGTTGTGAGTGAGGACCCATCAGGCTGCATATGCAAATTACCTCTGTTCCAACTGTTTTGGGGATAGGGGATGAGGTATGAATGTTGTCAGCAGTTTTCTGTAACTATAATGCAGACCAGCCAGGCTCCACAGGAAGTCTGACAAACCTAGTGAGCTTTAAAATGTTAGGGGTGACATCAAATCAGGCAGTTTATGCAAATGACCTTTTGTTCTAAGTGTCTCTGTGAGTGGGGGAAGAGGCAGCTGCCGCCAAGCCACAGTTTATCCTTATAGGAAACACATTTTATTCCTTTTTACCTCCTTAGTGGGCAAATTTTCTAAAATCCTTTCTTAGTGGCTGTCTACATCATGAAAGGAACGTTCTCCCCAAATTTTAAGATAGATAGATAGATAGATAGATAGATAGATAGATAGACAGACAGACAGACAGACAGACAGACAGACAGACAGACAGACACAAGAACTGTTATGTATGTGGACTCATGTGAAAACTGAATTGGGTGTTCCTGCCTGGCTTATTGGAGACAGACAACCAGAGCTTGGGGACGTGGGAAGAATGGGCAGCAGGATCCTAATTCCTGCTGCCCTGCTTCAATCACAGGTCCCCTGCTGGTTTGAATGGACCAATAGAGTGTTTGCGTGGGAACTGTGACGTGTATATAAGTTGGCCCTGTGAGCCCAGTCTTCAGCCTTATGCTTAGCCTATACTATGCTGAAATCAATAAAGAGCTGATGTTTCACTACCACCTCACCTCATTGATGCATAGAACCCACTATATTATAAGAACAATGTTATTTTTTTTTTGTTTTTAATAGTAAGATTAATGTACTACAATATGAAGTCATAACAAATGCCTAAATAACCTCTTGGACTTAGTGCTGCAGCATGTGAATAGCCTCTAGCTTAGGTTTCTATTACCTTAGGTGTCTACATCAGGGGTGGCCAATGGTAGCTCTCCAGATGTTTTTTGCCTACAACTCCCATCAGCCCCAGCCATTGGCCATGCTGGCTGGGGCTGATGGGAGTTGTAGGCAAAAAACATCTGGAGAGCTACCGTTGGCCACCCCTGGTCTACGTGATTTGTCAAATTCATGGTGTAAGTCAATGTGTCCGTTAATGATGATGGCTAATGAAACTCCATGCTAAGTATTGGGGCAGTATCCAGAAGAGGGAGGCATTGCCCTCTGTGCTCTCTTGTTGGGAACAAAATACTGGACTAGAGGAACCATTGGTGTGATCCAGCAGAGCTTTTCCTGTGCCTTTTTTAAGCTTCTCATTTTTCAAATATAACCTTGGTTTGAATGGTTAATAGAGATGAACACACAGAGAGAATATAAAAGCAGAATCTTTGATCTTCTATGATACAATCTTATGCAGACTTGTTGTTGTTGTTCAGTTGCATAGCCGAATCCGACTCTTTGCGACCCCATGGACAAAGTCACGCCAGGCCCTCCTGTCTTCCACCATCCTCTGACGTCTGCTCAAATTCCTGTTAGTTATATCAGTAATGCTGTCCAGCCATCTCATCTTTTGCTGTCCCCTTCTTCTTTTGCCTTTTGTCTTTCCCAGCATCAGGATCTTCTCCAGTGAGTGCTTCCTTTTCATTTGTTGGCCAAAGTATTTGATCTTCAGCTTCAACATCTAACCTTCTAGGGAACAGTCAGGGTTGATTTCCCTTAAAACTGACTGATTTGATCTTCTTGCAGTCCAAGGGGCTCTCAAGACTCTTCTCCAGCATCACAGCTCAAAAGCATCTATTCTTCTATGCAGACTTATTCCAGTCTAAACTCACTGAAATCAATGAGTGTAGATTGATTTCAATATACTTTCACTGGAATGATTCAGTTTCAGGTTGCCCTGCTAAACTCTCAAATACATTGATTTGTGCTTCTTTATGTAAAGGGACTATTATCCACTTTTTTACATAAGTAAAAAGTTTTCCTTAACCAGTATGTCTTGATCCTTCATGCATTATACTTCTTCTTTAATTTCCACATTTCTTGTGCCTTCATTACCACAAGTGGGACACTTTTTTATTTTTTTAAATGTAAGAACTGAAGCCTAATTAGTGTCTGGGAAATGTTTTTGCTCCAACATACAATTTCTTGCTAATTCACGAATAATATGCAAATACATTTCTAGACAATTATGTTTTATTAATGATTATTATGGTTTGTATCCATCACTCACAATGGTTGCTTAATAAAGCTATGTATGAATAACTGTGTGGTGGATTGCAGCTGAGCAAACCAATCAACAAATAGGTTAAACAAAGGTCTTGAGGCTGACTGGAACAAAGCAGCCACTCTCCAGTCATCATTCCTAACCACCCATAGGTGCAGGCCTTGGGCAGAGAATTGTGTTGCATGAAGTGACACTCCATGGATACACTTCCATTGTGATTTACATAGTTGCTATAGTATTTTTAGGGCCCCAGCACATTACACTGTTCTGTAAGATCCTTCTACCCAACTGTGGTTCAGAAATTTGTAATTAGTCATTTGCTTATGTGACCTAATTATTTGTGATCCAGTGGGACTTTTCATAACAAAACAGGTTACTCGTGTCCATCACTTGAATGTAAAACAACTCCATATGTTTTCAGCAATGAGACCATCTAGTCATGAGAGCCTTTGAATCACAACTCTTGACATCAGTTGGACTATATCTATTTAAGCTTAATTGAAATGTTCATCAAACAGAACCTTTAGATTGCTCTCAATCCTTGAACACTATAGCTGCTTTGGCACAGTACATTCTGTTGGTGTTTGTTGAAAGCCTCAGGGTGTCTCTTTATGGAAATTCAAAGTGAAATGGATTAATTATAATTTAAAATCCCAGCATGGCTGGGCTCATATAGACTTGAAAGATATCTGTTTTAACATTCTGCACCAATACTAAATCATTCTTCTCCTGCAGTGTCTGTGGGGTAGTAAAATACATTTTAAACTTCCATATGATTCAGGTAGACAGCAGAAATCCCCTTAAACCCTCTTCCCCTCAGTCATGCAGGCCAGAAAATAATACATAAAAACCCAACCAAGAAGTATCAGGTGAGTGAAGTATCAGCTAAGTGAAGGACTAAACCAAATATTCAACTGACAACTGTATGACTAGAGTTTGGGGTGCTTCCTCCCCCTACCCACCTTGAAGTAACAGGCTTTAATGGGCCTGATTTAGACTGGGACAATGGTGTGTGGGAAGCCTTCTTCCCAGACCATTTCTCTGACCTATAATAGACCTACCAATATACTGTTTGTTCTGCTGGGGCAAGCATACCCATACCAATACCTGAATCATTTCCCAATGGGACTACAATAGTTTTGCAGGGTCTTCTCAGGAAAGGGGAATGGCATGGAGCAGGGATGCTTTAAACCCTTCTTTCTCACAGTTCAGTTCTGATGTGAATCATGCTCTCATTTGTCTAAGTAGTTTACTTTAATTATACCGGCTCATACAGCTAATTCACTTCTGAGTAGTGTCATACTGAGACTAAAAATAAAACAAAATTTATTAATACATGCACGCAGGCCTTGAATTCAGTAGGAGCTCACAGGAGCACAGCTCCTGAACCTTTCTGATGACTCCCCTTCTTCCTCTCCCCAACCTTGTCCATTGAATAGCAGGTGCAGCTGCATAACAATCCCTGGATTAGGAGAATGAGCAGCCAGCCAGCCACCAGGAGCTTTGCCACACCCTCAGCAGCCCTCGTTAACCCCTGAAGAAGCCCATGCCACCCTTTCTCCACTTCTTATGTGATTTTGGGCTTGCTGGCTTTTGACTGGGTGCAGGCAGCCCAGGAGACCCCCAGGAGAGCAAGGCCTGTGTGAATGAGAGACCCTTAATTTCAGTTATATACAGACATCGTAATCACCTATGTGACGGAAAGCAATGAGTTAACCATAAACTGAAGACGCACAGGGCTGCGTCAGGTGACCTGAGGGTGGGGGCAAAGTGCTCAGAGCTCTCAGGGAGGGAAAAGAAGTGGAGAAAGAGAAACTGCTGAGGCAGTCAGTCAAGTTGATGTCTGACAGAGTGGAGGCCTGTCAGAGAAGTCTGTCAGTGGGGACCTGACAGAGACTGAGAGGGTCAGTTCGAGCCTGCCAGAGAGGCTGAGAGGACAGCTGATCCTGTGAAGGAGCTTGAGGTGGAGACGAGAAAGTCTTCCAGAGACTGCAAGCTTGACAAAACCGGCCAAGAGGGCTGTGTGTGGGTGAGTCAGTTAAGACCGGAATGGTCATAGACACCTAGAGACTACTCTGAAGATCTAGTGAGGAGGTTGAGGGAGTGGATGTGGGTCTGAGACACCAAGAGGGCTGAGAGGGGAGACTCCAGTCAAGGGGTGAGACTAGACACATCAATCCCAAGAGGCCAGACCTTGGCTAGAGGTGGAGAGTGAGTTATAGGAAAACTGTGAACTGTGAAACTGTGAGGGACTCAAGAAAAGACAAAGTGATTGTAAAGCCTGAAACAACTGAGCAACGTATTATCCTGTGTAAATATCTCCCATATCCCCAAGTTAAGAACTTTGTGTTACAATAAATCTGTGGTTTATGTTAAAGTTCTCAAGAGCCTATATTTTTTGTGGGAAGAACAAACAAAGCTGCTGTGGTCCCATCAAATAAACAAGTAAAATACCCCAAAGAGACTGGAATAAAGAGATCCAGTGAGGCCGTGAGGCGGGCGCTGCTATAATTGGTTGCCAGCGTCGGGATTTCGAAGGAACACCCCAAAATAAGTGTCACTAAGACACACAAAAAGTAGAGGGACACTGCAGTAAAGGAATTAAGTCAGTTTTGTGAAAAATTCCTGTCAGAAATGGCTCCTCCTAAGAGAACTACCACAGCCACGGGGGATGGGCAGACACAAGAAGAGATTCCTGAGGAGAATACTAGTCAGAGCATAGAGGCTATGAAAATACAGTTGGAATTGGCCAGAATAGAGGCAGAAAAAGAAATTCAGATGGCCAAGATTCAAGCAGAAAGAGAAAAGAGAGAAAGAGAAGCAGAAAGAGAGAAAGAATTGCAGATGGCTAAGCTGGAATCAGAGAGAGAAAGAGAGGAGAGAGAACGCAGAGAAAGGGAAGCAGAGAGAGAACGCAGAGAGAGGGAAGTGGAAAGAGAGAGAGAACATGAGAAAGAAATGTACAGTTTGAAACTCCAGGAGATTCAGGGAAGGCCAGAGTTTCCACGTGATACTAGAAATGAAAGGCGCCTCATAGTAGAACAAAAGAAATTCCCCAAGTACCAAAAAGGGGATGATGTAGAAGCTTTTTTGTTTAATTTTGAAAGAACCTGTAAAGATTTAAGAGTTGCTGATGAGGACAGAATGATTTATTTGAGACCTCAGATCTGTGGAGAGTTGAGTGAAATCTACTCTGAACTGAGGGATGAGGAGACTTCTGACTATCAATTGTACAAGGAAAGGGTCGGAGTCCGCTTCGGCTTAACAGCAGAGCAAAGCAGGAAAAAATTTAGAGAAATCAGAAGAAAGCCTGGAGAAACATACTCTCAACTAGGTTGTCGGTTAGACAGAGCCCTTAACAGATGGGTTGAAGGGAGTAAAGTTTCCACATTAGAAGACCTGAAAAACTTAGTGGGCTTAGAACAGTTTTATAACCAAGTCCCCCCTCAGTATAGGTGGGTTCTAAGGGACAAGAAATTGAAAACAGTAGAAGAAGCAGCTGTGATTCTAGATGAGATTGAATCAGATCTAGGGAGATCAATGTGGACTGCTCCAACTAAAAAACCCCGAGTCTGGAACTCTCCAGAGAAGTCTGGGGCGGGTAACAACAACCCTGCAAAGCGGTACAGTCCACCTCCATACAGAAAGACTCAGGCTGCTTGTTTCCAATGTGGGGCAATAGGGCACTATGCCAGATTTTGCCCAGAAAAAGGAAAAAAGACCCCACCAGCCAAGACAGTTAAAATGGTGCAAGGTCAACAGAAAGAAGTAGAAACAAACCCCTCACTTCCAAAGAACACACCACCAGAAAGACCCACTAGTGTTCTGATAGTGTGGAAGGTACAGGAAAGCTTGAGTGAGGAATATACTGAGACTGTGACAGTAAATGACGAGGAAGTCAAGGCTTATAGGGACACAGGGGCGCAGGTTTCCCTAATACAGCCAGGATTAGTAAAGAGTCATCAGTATTTGCCTGGGAAATCTTACACCATAAAAGGCATTAAAGGACCTACATTTGAAGTGGCCCTAGCAGAAATTCCTATCAAGTATAGAGAGTTCCAAGGTGATTGGATTGTGGGAGTCCTGAGTGACATAGGAACATCGCTTTTATTGGGCAATGATTTAGCTGCTGAGTTAAAGAGACAGCAAGCTAATCCTGTAAACATTGTTACAAGGAGCAGGCCAGAGGCAGCACCTGAGGTGTGTGTACAGCAACCAGCAGAAGAAGAGGAAACAATGTTGCAGACCATCCCTGCTGCAGAATTCCTCAGAGAGCAGCAACAAGATGACAGCCTGAAGGAACTATGGCAGAGAACTGGGGTGAGTGATACTGAGATCACAATTGAACACCCATGCCAATTTAAAGTGATAGACCAGAAACTATACCAGGTGGCCTTAAAAAGGAAACATAACATAGTATGGGAAAGAAAGAAGCAATTAGTCCTGCCAAGAAAGTATAGGATGCAAGTGTTGGATTTGGCTCATGCATCACCCATGGCCTCTCACCTTGGCATCAATAAGACAAGGGACCGAGTGCAAGAACGGTTCTTTTGGCCAAATATGGGCAAGGACATAAGGGCTTTCTGTAAATCATGTCAGGCCTGCCAAATGGTGGGGAAAGTTCTAGACAAAACTAAGGGTCTATTACAACCAGTCCCTATAGTCACAGAAGCCTTTGGGAAGATAGGAGTAGATATTGTTGGTCCTATCTCCAGAGTGACCAGAAGGAGAAACAAGTACATCCTTACCATCGTAGATTATGCCACCAAGTTTCCAGAAGCGGTTCCACTTAAGGACATTGAGGCAAAGACAGTGGCGGAAGCCCTATTAAATGTGTTTTCAAGATTGGGTTTTCCAAAAGAGATGGTGACTGATTTAGGCACCACATTTATGTCAAATGTGATGCAAGAATTATTAAGAGCTTGTGGAATCCGGCATGTGACCACAACGGCATACCACCCACAAGCAAATGGACTCAATGAAAGGTTTAATGGCACCCTGAACCATATGCTAAAGACTTACGCATACAAGCATCCCAACGATTGGGACCAGAGGTTGCAACACCTGCTCTTCGGGTACAGGGAGGTACCCCAAGAAAGTTCCGGGTTCAGCCCATTTGAACTGTTGTATGGAAGGCAAGCCAGAGGACCCCTTGATGTTTTGAAAGAGGCGTGGTCCGGGAACGAGGACATCCAGGAGACAGATGTCATCTCTTACCTACACGAACTACAACAGCATCTGCAGGAGGTAAGGACGGCTGCTGCAGGCAACATGAGAAGATCGCAACGACGGCAGAAGCAGTGGTACGACTCCAAGTCCAGAGACAGAGAGTTCAAGCCAGGAGACAGAGTACTGGTTTTGAAGCCCAGGAAGAAGAACAAGTTAGATGTGGCCTGGGAGGGACCTTATACCATCGCCCATAAGGTCTCCAACGTGAACTATGTAGTGAACTTAAGTGAAGATGGTGAACAATGTAGAGTGTTCCATGTAAACATGTTAAAACCTTATTTTGATAGGGGTAATTTGGTTTTAATTACTAAGAAGGGAGTGAGTGCGGGAACTGAATTGTCGGGTTGGGGGAAAATATCCCAGGAAGATACCATTAATGAGGTTCAGTTCGCCCCTTCTCTTAATGGAGAACAAAGAGGCCAGTTACAAACAATATTGGGAAGGTACAAAACAATTTTTTTCAGATGTACCAGGTAAGAGAAACCTAGCGTGTCACAAGATTGACACAGGGGATTCGAGGCCTGTGGCACTCCAACCGTATAGAGTGACCGGCCCGAATGCCAAATATGTACAGCAGGAGGTAGAAGAAATGTTGAAATTGGGTTGGATTGTACCATCAGAAAGTCCGTGGGCCTCACCTGTAGTCCTAGTACCCAAACCGGACAAAACCATGAGGTTTTGTGTGGACTACAGAAGACTGAATAAGATCACAGTACCGGATGTGTATCCAATGCCTCGCATAGATGAGTTGGTCGAGACAATTGGAGCTGCCAATTTTATTACCACCTTAGATTTGACAAAAGGTTATTGGCAGGTGGCTATGGAGCCTAAAGATCAGCAGAAAACAGCTTTTGTAACCAAAGAGGGACTCTTTGAGTTTACTGTATTACCATTTGGGTTAAGGAACGCTCCCTCCACGTTCCAAAGATTAACTGATAAGATGGAGTTTACAGCTCCAAGATTACAACTTTGACATCCAGCATATCCCTGGGAAGCAAAATGTGATTGCAGATGCACTATCAAGAAGAATGTAAAGTTTGAAGAGTCTGTTTGTATAGTAGTGTTAAAGAATATTAGTCTGTATAACTGATGAAGAATGCATATAATTTTGAAGTTGGGGTTATAACAAAAGTGTGGTGTTATAATATAGTGTAACCCAAGCAAGTGTGCCCATGTCCCATTGCTCAGCAAAAGGCTGAGACCTTTTGCCTTGCTCAATGTCTCAAAAGGGGGAGGGACATGTGATGGAAAGCAATGGGTTAACCATAAACTGAAGACGCACAGGGCTGCGTCAGGTGACCTGAGGGTGGGGGCAAAGTGCTCAGAGCTCTCAGGGAGGGAAAAGAAGTGGAGAAAGAGAAACTGCTGAGGCAGTCAGTCAAGTTGATGTCTGACAGAGTGGAGGCCTGTCAGAGAAGTCTGTCAGTGGGGACCTGACAGAGACTGAGAGGGTCAGTTCGAGCCTGCCAGAGAGGCTGAGAGGACAGCTGATCCTGTGAAGGAGCTTGAGGTGGAGACGAGAAAGTCTTCCAGAGACTGCAAGCTCGACAAAACCGGCCAAGAGGGCTGTGTGTGGGTGAGTCAGTTAAGACCGGAATGGTCACAGACACCTAGAGACTACTCTGAAGATCTAGTGAGGAGGTTGAGGGAGTGGATGTGGGTCTGAGACACCAAGAGGGCTGAGAGGGGAGACTCCAGTCAAGGGGTGAGACTAGACACATCAATCCCAAGAGGCCAGACCTTGGCTAGAGGTGGAGAGTGAGTTATAGGAAAACTGTGAACTGTGAAACTGTGAGGGACTCAAGAAAAGACAAAGTGATTGTAAAGCCTGAAACAACTGAGCAACGTATTAACCTGTGTAAATATCTCCCATATCCCCAAGTTAAGAACTTTGTGTTACAATAAATCTGTGGTTTATGTTAAAGTTCTCAAGAGCCTATATTTTTTGTGGGAAGAACAAACAAAGCTGCTGTGGTCCCATCAAATAAACAAGTAAAATACCCCAAAGAGACTGAAATAAAGAGATCCAGTGAGGCCGTGAGGCGGGAGCTGCTATAACCTATTTTAGGGCAATTAGCTTAACATATTGGTGGAGAATGCAGGCAAAACCCTGGTCGTCAGAACATATGGGAGTTGACACATGTGTTTTCTGACAGCCAGAGGTGGAAGGATACTTCTTTGAGAACTTACCCTGTTAGGCTTGAGTGATTGTGAATGAGCAAATAAGAACTGTGTGATTGGCTCTAGAAGAGCATTCTATACCTCATGGGGGGGCTGCTCTCGCTCTATCATTCAGCGCTGAGGGCCAGATACTGCTTGTATAGGGGCTGCGCCTGACTGGAACACAAGGGGAGAATCACGTGAAGCCTGGCCACCATCCTGATTGGTCTGCCCAACGCATCTATTGAGGGTTGGGAAAGAGATCAGGCTAGGTTGCTGCTTAGGAATGGATAGGTCCCCATCCCCACTTCTTGCCCTCCTTTCTATGTTCATTACACACACACACACGTAGGATAGCACTTAGTCTTCTCTTCAGAGTACATGCACCGGTTGGAGTGAGTCTCCGGAAGTACAGACCTTGTATTATCAGTGATGTGCTCGATGGAGCGAGGCTGGTATATACAATAAAATTGCCACAAGTGGATTGGGCTATCTTGAGCCAGTCTCCTCATGAGTAAATGCACTGCCTCAGCAGGTGATTGAAGCTAGCTAACCTGACTGAAGAGCAAAAATAGAATTGTGGCAGGAGAAACAGGCTACCTTGAGAAAAATTCAACAAGGAAAAAGAAAAACTCATACAGGAACTGTTTGAGAGAAAGGGAATGGCCAGCTCCCTCCCTCCCCCCCTCTCTCTCCCTCTCTGTTTAAAAGTTAGTTCTTGCTAAATACTAACAGAAGCAAACATTATGGCAAAGAAAGAAGTCTTTCCATTTAAACTAGACAAAATGGGAAGACAAGAAGGGAGAAAGGTCCTGGGAACCTTGTTCCTTTAAAGGATACAATCTCCTGCAAACTTTGAAAACTGTATATCAAGAACTATATGAAAAAGATCACCCCAGTTCCAGTAAGAAGGAAAAGTGCGTGATCTGTGGATTATACCTGGCATTACAGGACAGTGTGTCTGTAATTAGTCAATTGAAGGATAATTTGGAAAGCTCGGAAAATCAGCTAGAATGTTTAAAGCAGGAGTTGAAAGACACTAAGGGCCAATTAGAAAAGGAACTGGAAGTTACCAAAGATCGGTTAAGCAAAGAGCTAACCGATGCAAAAGCCAACTTCGAACAGGAATTGGGAACTACTAAGGATAGGCTAGGTAAGGAACTAATAGACACCAAAGCCCACTTGGAACAAGAGTTAGAAGATACCAAAACCAGACTACAAAATGAGCTAGGTGATACTAAAACACAGTTCACCCAAATGTTGCGAGAAACCAGAGATAAATTAAGCCAAGAGTTTCAAAAAGTCAAAGACGAGAATAGGCAGCTCGAAAACCAACTGGAAGCTGAAAGAGCCAGGTTTGTTCTCGAAAATCAAAGACAGCCGCACCAGATCCGTGAAGGAAAAGAAAGACTGAAATGAAGGCCAACAAATGACAGCTTCAGGACGCTCTCAGTCACATTAACAAGTTGCAAAGTGCAGTACAGTATATTTCTGAGGAAAATCATAAAAGGAGAGGGTGCAAGCCATGATGTGTGCAGGAGACTCATATCCGATTTGAGACAACGGCTAAAAAGACAAGTTTCTGTGATTTCCACTTTCCACCTCGCAGCTGTGTTAGACTGTGCTACAGAGGAAGAAGTTTTCTGATTTGAGGAAGAGCAATCTAAAGAAACTGAGACTAGCCTCATGCAACCCCTAGCTACTTACCAGCCCATAGAACCTGTACATCTTAAGAATGTTACCACTACTGCAGCCTCAGGAAAGAAAACCAAGGAACTAGTTAGTGAAAGACGGCCATGGTGACCAGATGAAGCTAAAGCTGTAGAAGATAGACTGGGTCCCCTTAACAAATCCACTGTTACTCAAAGGATTACTAAGACCCTCACTATTGATAGTACATTAGATGGTGCAGACCTCACCCAGCTGGCAAGGCTATGTACCACCGGCCCAGACTCTGCGAAAATAGTCTTGGATTTCCAATAAGAAATTATACCAAAAGAGTTCCCCAGAATGAAGGCAAGTCATTTTAACTAGCTTTCGCCCTGGGTACACACTGAATAAAATTTACATGAACAAAAGACAGCAAGCGGGAGAGGACCCAGTGAAGTATTTAACTAGAATGAAGCTATGAGTCAGTTTGGTATAGTGGTTAAGTGTGCGGACTCTTATCTGGGAGAACCAGGTTTGATTCCCCACGCCTCCACTTGCACTTGCTGGAATGGCCTTGGGTCAGCCATAGCTCTGGCAGAGGTAGTCCTTGAAAGGGCAGCTGCTGTGAGAGCCCTCTCAGCCCCACTCACCTCACAAGGTGTCTGTTGTGGGGGAGGGAGATAAAGGAGATTATGAACCGCTCTGAGACTCTTCAGAGTGGAGGGCGGGATATAAATCCAATATCTTCTTCTTCTTCTATTAGCAGATCTGGCGGACCAGCTTAATTATGATAACAATTATGAGCCTAACTACGAGGATGACGACCTTAAGCTGCTCGTATTTCAGGGTTTCACTGCCCAAACCAAATTCCTCTTTGACAATTTTAGATCAGAAAAGCTTTCATGAGAGAATTTTGAAGACAAAACCCTACGGGTATCTGAAATGATGGGGGATGAGCTCCCTTTTAAAAAACAGCAGATATAGGAAAGACAGGCTGAACCTATGTTGGCGGTAACTTATGCTAACAACGGGCCACACTCACAATATATTCCTGGAAATCCATTTGCACCTCCCCCTTATATGGATTGGGGCAAAGGGCACAGGGGACGCGGGAATGGAAATAGGGGAAGAATGGGAGGTGGAAGAGGAAACCAAGGTGGATACCTGAATCCATTTCAGCAAGGCCCCCCAATGGTTCCATCTGCACCTCTCACCTTCATCCCGATCCCCAATCCCCCTCCACCCCCGCCTCAGCAGCAGCAGCAGCTGCAGAGTGTAGTGGCATACCAGAATCCTCAGCCTTTCCAACCATTGCCTCAGCAACAGCCGCAGAGTGTAGCAGCGTACCAGAATCCTCTGCCTTTCCAACCTCCGCCCCAACCTCAAGCATCACAGGTACAAGCTTAAACCCACCTAAATTATATCCAGATTTCTCCCAGTTCCAAAAAGCTACTCCTCAGTATGCCCCAGCTACGGGAAATCTGACTGGGGAAAAGCGGACACGTCCAACTCCCACCGCAACAGAGTATGGGCATATTTAAGATCATTAGGGTGCAATATGATTCAGTATCACAAGATGCCCACAGAAGCCATACTTGTTACAGCATCAGAAGCTTACAAAGAACAGGTGGCCACGCAAGCGCAACCATTTGCCTTGTTGCAGACACAGTTAAGCCCTCATAATCCTTTCTCTGAAAAATATGATCTTTGCTAGGGGTGTCTGGAGTCCAGAGATCTCCCAACAGGAATTGTGGTCAAATTGAAGCCTGACACCTGGGGAAGACCGATGGTTAAGGCAGACATCGGGACTCCAGGGAAATGTAAAACTGCCACCATCCTAGTAGATACAGGAGCCTCTCTTAATGTGCTCCATCCAAAACTGGTCTCAGCAGGAACAAAAACCACGCGGTCTATGGAACTGGCCGGTTATGCAGGAGGAAGTCACAAGTCAAAGATTTGGGACAGCATTCCCATAATTGTAGGAAAACTAGCTACGGAGAGCCAGTTTGGTGTAGTGGTTAAGTGTGTGGACTCTTATCTGGGAGAACCGGGTTTGATTCCCCACTCCTCCACTTGCACCTGCTGGAATGGCCTTGGGTCAGCTATAGCTCTGGCAGAAGTTGTCCTTGAAAGGGCAGCTGCTGGGAGAGCCCTCTCCAGCCCCACCCACCTCACAGGGTGTCTGTTGTGGGGGAGGAAGGTAAAGGAGATTGTGAGCCGCTCTGAGACTCTTCGGAGTGGAGGGCGGGATATAAATCCAATATCTTCTTCTTCTTCTTCTACTTCCATCCAGTCATGTGAAAATCAGGGAGAAGACGCAGGCATGTTAGGCATTCCCTTTCTCAAAGGCAACAACCTAACCATAGATCTGGTGAACTGTATGTTATAGCATATACCTGGGGGCCCAGAATTTATTAGCGCCATCCACCGATGTGCAGCATTAAAAGCCCCACTTCACCTAGCTGCAGTAACTACGGATCAGAGGGTTCAGGACTTCCCAGATGTGTGGATCAAGGCAGAGTGTGGGACTGTGAAAAATGTGTGTGTCCTCATTGAAGGCAGGGATCCTCCTCCTCAATGCCAATACAAATATCCAGCAGAAGCAGAAGCTGGCATAGGAAAAACTATTGAGGGTCTTTTAAAATGGGATGTGATTAGACCTATGCAATCTATTTGCAGTGCCCCCTTGTGGCTGGTGTTAAAGGCGGACGGCGTCACTTGTAGAATGACCATGGACTTCAAAGCTCTGAATGCCGTCACCCCTCCAGCGGCTCCGGTCGTTGCAAAATACAATAAAATTTTGGCTGCCATTGTGGCAGGCTCAAAATTTTATAGTGTTTTAGACTTAGCTAATGTGTTCCACTCAATTAGGCTTTATGAGGCTTGCTGGTATAAATTCGCCTTTACCTTCCGTGGCCAACAGTACATTTTCAAAAGAACCCTGCACGGATTTCATTCCAGCCCAAGTATTTGGCACGTTCACATTGTACAGATGTGGGACCACCTACAGCCCTCTTCAAGGGATCATGTGCTCAGTTATGTAGATGATATTTTAATACATGCAGAAACTGAACAAAAGGCTCATGAGGTGACCCAGGAAGTGCTTAGATTAATTAAAGAAATAGGATTTAAGGCCAGCCATGAGAAAGCGCAGCTGGTAAAAACTGAAGTGAAGTACCTAGGTTTGTCGCTCAGAGCAGAAGGGAGAACCCCTGACTCCCAGCGTGTAGAAGTAATATCAAAACGCCCTGCCCACACAGACATGCATTCACTGCGTGCGTTGCTCGGCACTTTTAATTTTTTACAGGATTTCATTGAACTGTTCTCCGAAAAGGCACACCCACTTTACAAACTGTTGAGAAGGGACGAGCTGTGGTGCTGGGGACCTGAGCAGCAGAATGCATTTGCAGAACTCAAAATTAGTCTGGCAAAAGCGCCCGCTCTCACGCACCCAGACATGGTGCAGCCTTTTTACATCCAATTAGCTATCTCGGATCATAGCATGGGGGCAACACTCACACAGATTCAAGCTGGAGCTCAGAGAGTCATCACCTACGCTTCCAGGACTCTTTCCCAAGTAGAAACTAAATTTTCCCCTTGTGAAAAAGTCTGTCTTGTGCTAGTCTGGAGTCTTGCTCACTGGGAATTCATAACAGAGGTACTAGAGTCATTGTACAAACTACTAACTCACCCCTAAAGTTCATTTTGTATGAAAAGGTAAAAGACGGACAGGTCTCTAATGTCTGGATTGCTCAGTGGATACTGACTCTTGCCAATCATGCGGTAGATTTTCAGAGAGAGCAGAATGAACCCCCTGCCTCTTATGGGCTCATCGTTACTGGGGAAGAGTATGAGTGTCTGCTGCCCGTTGTGCAGCACACACCATGGCCAGTAACTGGAGGAGTCACCCTAGCAGAAGCCAAGCAAAAGGGATTTATATGCTGGTTCTGTGATGGATCATCTTACCATGTTAGTGGCTCAGCTTGAACTGGCTATGGAGCCATCAGGGTACAGGATTAATTTGTTCTTAAAGGGATAGTCTGCCCCCACTCTAGTCAAGCAGCAGAAGTTGAAGCCTTGCTCAGTATCCTCCATTTTGAGCCTCTGGATGTTCCACTGGCAATCTATACAGATTCACATTGGACAGCTCAAGCGGCTACAATATGGCTTCCCATCTGGAAAAGTCAAGACTGGAAGAATCATGAAGGAAAGCCTCCCGCACATTTACAGAAATGGCTCCAGGTAGCTGACTGCATAGAGTTCAGAACGAGCCCTACCCATGTCACACGTGTTAAAGAACATGAGGTCAGTTACTGGAATGACCTAGCAGATGCTATTGCAAAAGAAGCTGCTTACACAGGTGCAAATCCCTTTAAATCACCTCCCACTTTCCCCCTGCAGCCAGTAACTACTAGGCAACAGAGTAAAAAGCAGGAGATATTAATGGATTTAGCAGAGCTACAGAAGGACGATCCAGAAATTTTACAGCTTGCACAAGCCCAAAAAGATAGTACAGGCACATACAGAATTGTGTACCAGGACGGGATCTACTGGGCCATTCATAGTGTGGGCAAATTACACTGGATAGTGCCACTGCAAGTTAGAGCTGATTTAATCAAATCTGTACATGAACAAGGCCACAGAGGAAAGGATCTATCTTTGCAAAGATTGAGAGAAATAGGATGGTGGCCTGACATGTACCAAGAAGTAGCGCAATGGGTAGACAATTGCTTTGCCTGTGCTATGGTAAATGCTGAGCCCTCCGGTCCTAAAGCCCCCATCCAGCACCAGAGAATAGAAGGGCCCTGGGCCTGGATACAAATTGATTTCATCGGTCCCCTCCCATGAACAGCTCAAGGAAACAATTATTGTCTCACTATCATCGACCCGTTCAGCAAATGGGTAGAAGTTTTTCTGTGCAAACACAATATGGCAGCCACCACAGCAAAAATTCTCTTTAATCATGTGTGGACCTGCTGGGGTATTCGAAGTATAATGGACTCTGACTTAGGCAGCCACTTCGTTGGGGAAGTGACAAAAGAACTCTGTAAAGCTTTAGGAGTAGAACAACGTCTTCACATTGCGGGACACCCACAAGTATCAGGGGCAATTGAGCGCACAAAAAGAACCATTAAGGAAGACCTGAGGAAAGTAGTTAAGTCAACAGGCAGGGACCGAGATGAAAAACTCCCAATCAAACCTAATGGCCATTAGAGGTACTACAGCTAACCATGGCCATACGCCTCATATGGTCATGATGGGGAGACAAATGAAACTTCCCAAAGCTTTCTGGATCAACAGACAGCCTCCCTCCGATCTCAAGTCTGTAGTCGTAAACGATGCATGGGTAAGCACTTTGATCACTGAGGTACATGCAATCCAAATGGAAGTGGCAAAACAACTAGGAAAAGAACAATATACAATGGATCAGAGATTGGGCTGGGTAAAGAACCCCTGCACATGGGAGATAGGACAGCTAGTGCTGTACAGGAAATTTTCTCAGGACGAGCACTCCTTAGAAGCTAAATGGCAGGGCCCAATCCCAGTCACGCAAAGGGTGAGCCCCACAGTATATCAGGTCACTATCCCTAATTGCCATGGAGCAGCCTGATATAAATACTTTCATTAATCCCAACTTAAGGAATGGAAAGGGGATGCACCTGAAAAACCAAACCCGCCAGCTGTAGCACAGCCTACAGAACTAGGGAAAGCCAGAATGGTAAGCATTAAACAGATCTCAATGGCAACCCACTATGAACCACCTAATATCTCTTTAGGAGACACAATCATAAAGATGGAAGACTGCTAAGGAATGCAATACCTAAAGATTTCTGTGAAACACAAAGTTCTTCAGAAACCGGGGGGGGGGGGAGGTGTGTGTGTGTGATACAGAAATAAAAGGAAAAAAGCACCCTACAAGGGTAGATTCAAAAAGTTAGCACCACATTTTTTTCTCTTTCTCTCTCTCTCTTGCACAAGGCCATATGGCAAGACCATGCAAAGGTCAACAGTTTCAATTTCTCTTTATCCATAGGAATGCACAATGGGGAGTTATATCAAAAAAGATACGGGAAAGGGAAAGGTGAGATTGTCATGGTGGTTGTTGTATGTATTATCTTTGTTTGCCTTCACACAAAATTGCATGGCCAACAAAACGGTAATTCCTTTTTCTCATTGGAGGTGTAAAAATAGTCTTAACCAACAAGAAATCATGGTGTGCAAAGTTATTAAGTCTAATAAAGAAGAATGGATCCGACCCCCGGATCTAGTCCTGCTCTGCATGGAGACCAAATCAGAAACACAGGAATTATATTGTTTTGCACATGCAGATGTAGTAATGCCTCTAGTACCTTTACAGTGCACCCACGTCCCAATAGGTTCATGGAGAACACCTAAGAATTTTGACAAAACTCGGGTTTACCGAACTGTTGCTCCAGCCTCTGATAATTTTTCAGAGGACATAGGTCCATACTGCGATATAGCTATTGTGTTGGCCGCAGTATGGAAGATAGGGGGCCCTTTTAAATTAATAATCACCATTGGCTCCAGGGAAATTCAAGAGATAGCCATTTCCATAAAATCGCCTAAAGGAATGGCACATCAATACAGTATCATAGAATGGAAAAATCAGAGATGGGTAATTACAGAGTATGATCTCACAGAGAAAGGTCCTCCGAATTGGCTTATGGTACTGAATAACACACATTTTGAGGAATGTGTGGAGGTTATGAAGTTTACAAAATTAGGGTCCCTAAGCATAGAGCTTCATTTGGAAGAAGGTGAATACACTTTAATGATAGGAACATCCAACCTCACCCAACTACAATTTAATCCACTGATCGGCAGTAATGAGACCTTCTTAGAAAAGGATTCCCACGTAATTGGATCTCATGTTTTAAAAATGGATATAAGGGAATGAGTTTTAATTTGACCCCAAATGCTGCTAAAGGAAATTTGTGTCAGCCTCACTGGACTGAACACCACCCAGCGCCTGCCCCAATGTTCTCCATACCTGGAACCCAGCAGGAAAGGTTGGGAGGCATGGCTCCAGCTGTGGGCAGGAAAACCCTACCACCGATCTAAAAGGTCTGTGGGAGACTGGCTTGCGTCAGTCGCTGGGGAAGTAGCTGTATTATATTCCATGAACATCGAAATTCTGGTTAATAAATTTGCTTATGCTACTTCGTATATGTCGCAATTAGGTAAACCTATTAACGACTCCTTTCATACTACATCAGAAGTCCATCATTCCATTAGTTTAATCTTAGTTAATTGAGAAAGCCAAATTGAAAGGGACTTCGCCCTTCTACTCAAAGGGACTAATCACTTTAAATCAATATTTCCATGGCACTTGCGTGCACTCAAGCTCAGCCTATGAATCTGGCTATGGCTATGGGCATAATTCGTCAAGCTACAGAAGGACACAGCCCTCTGGAAATAAGACAATTAATTAAACCCAAATTAACAAACATTGAGTTGGAATTGGAGTCATGGTATATGTTGGTAAACATTCTTTTATCTCAGAAACTCAAGAATTAAGACTCCTCCTCTTAACTCCTAATGCAAAGAGGTATTTCTATATACACCCCATTGTTCTGTTGGGTCTGCAAACAGGACCAAATGAAGTTTTATATTCCCTTGACTCAGATAAATGGGCAAAACTCACTGGAATGGGGTGAGAAGCAAATATGCAAGAATGTGTTCATAAAGACAATTTAGGCTTTATTTGTGAGGAGCAAATTCTAGCTGAACACCACCCTTGTGTGGTCCCCCAGAGAGATTCCCCTGAAGAGTGTCATCATAATTTAAGGCATGAAAACAGCTCTGCATTTATTTATTTAGGAAAAGGCTGTGCATGTGTGAGGTCACACTGTGATTATGTTATTATTAACACATATCAAATACAACCAATGCTCCCAGGAGTGAATCAATGTTTTTGCAACCTGTCCACCATTGTAGGATGTGAATTTATGTTCAAAGTTCCCATATGGACTTGAGAGGAAATTCTAATAGCCTCCTCCCTATATCAGACCGTCAAACTGGTTTTTCTAGGGATGGGCTTAGAAGCAATTTGATCCCTATTTACCCATCCTCGCCTGAGACAAACCTTGCAGGAGATAAAGAGAGCTGGAGATACGGCTTCCGTGGTAGTTCAGCACAATGGAAAAAAGATCTCCAATATTTTTGCAAAAATGAAAGACACAAGAAAGCACTCATTTCTTGACTCGATTTTAGGATGCAGTCCCACTTTGAGTGCAGTATTGAATTGATTATTACATCCAATTGTCATAATTTTGATATTCCAAATTATATTTTGCATAACCTTAATAGGTCTCGGGTGTTGGATGAGAAAACATATCAGGAAAATTTAAACCTTCCAGCTAATGTTGAAGTACTGCCCTATGCAGGAGCAAAAGTAATAACCCTGAAAAATTAACCTGTTCATTCCTCCCACAGGAATTTTTTTATGATATCTCATCCCTTTAAAAGTTTTAATTTATTGTTTTACTTTATAAGGTAGGGCTGAAAAGCCCTGGGTGTGGGGTAAGGGTCATAACTAGAGAGCATCAGAGACTTGGGATACCTAAACTCCGAATGCTCTTAGAAGTAATGTAGCCAGCACACAAGCAGCCAGACATGTGGTTTCCCAGAGCTGTATGAGCCTTAAGTACCATAGTGGCAAAAATACAATGGGCAGTTACCCAGCTGCGTCTGAGTTGGCATCTGAGCAGAATCTGTCCTGACCCACATAACCATCTGGAAATCCAGCCCTCGATTGCAGAAGAGTGAAAGGGAACCAGACTGGCATGAAGCCAAACCATGGAGCTAAGGTTGGCAACATTCTGGGACCACCTCATTTGTACTGTCTGATTTTTGTGTTAGAGGGAGCGCAGTGCATATCTTATTGTTACTCCGATTCGGACTGTCAGCTACTATTCAAAACCACCCCTTTTTCAACAAGTATACCAGCAAAATAATTGTTGTTTCTTTTCCTTTTGTCCGCCCCATTGGGAGCATTCTTCAGAAGACCTTGGGCTCAAAACATTTGCATTTTTACACTCTGCACATGCTCCAGCCCATACCCCAGATGTAGAGAATCATCGGAAATGAAGTTCTTCCCTTACATGCAACCATATATGTATTGAATCTGTCCTTTACCAAAGAAGGTTGGACCATACCAAAGGCCCTGAGGGTTAAAAGAGGACAGGCACTGATGTCCCCTGGAGCGCAGTGGCTCCAGCTAAAAATTTCCCCCTTCCAGAGTCTCCATGTGTCAGAACAGATCCTCCTCAGGTGCCAACTTTTGAGAGCGTCTGGAGTTTGGATCTGGCATGCGAGTCCATGGTGGGAGAAGAATGGTTGAGCCCATCTTGGCCTAGCTTTCCCAATTGCAGTCAAACACTTATACATTACAGCAACTAATGTAAATGCTTGGTTCTTGTTGCATGACCAAATTGCTACTGTAAAATGAATTATGTTTTTGTTACCTGATTGTGTTTTTCTTGCCTGGCTGATACAAACAAAGGCCTGAAACATCTGTTTCAATTAAAAGCAATTTGCATAATCCCTCCTAGGCAGCCTCTGCTTCCCCCCTCCTTTCCCCTTTTTCCTAAGCCACCTTGGTGACTGACAAGAGGCAGCATGGCTTGCATTAGGCCAATGACATTGCCAGTCACTGAATGCCATCTCCCGGGCAGGAGACAACACCAAACTTTTAATGTTGAAGGTTTAATGATTGCATATGTATTTTGAAGTCTATTTTTCACCATTGAAGGGGGTGCCAGCCCAAGGAGGGCCAGCTTTGAGGTAGTCTATCAGCCAAACTGGGCAGCCTGAATCTGTATCAGGATCCCAAGGGAGACCTAGCAACAGACCATCGCTGGCAGAAACAAGGGTCATGCTACTCCTCGTGCCATTGGGCTCAGAGCAGTCTGCCCCATCACAATGAATTTTCCCAATATTCCTCCTGGTAGCCCACTCTTCCTGACCATCTGTCTGGTTAGGACACCCCAAATTAATCTAAAGAAACACCACAAGATTGTGGATAGTGAGGCCCATCATGCCGGGCATGAATTATGAACTTTGTTAACATATATTTGTGTTTTATTGTGATGCATATGAATATGTGTAGTCCCATCATGCAATGCAAACCATCAGGTCCATTTGCATGACTCAGCCCCTCTCTACGAAAGGAGCCGACATGACCTGAGCACCCTGAAACATGTATAAGGAATTATGTACTATTTGACTAATGTAACCCCTTCTCCTCTAAGAAGTAAGACTTGATGGGTGACGGAACCTCTGCTATGATTGACAAGGGCCCCTTAGTTCCCATGCTAACTGGATTGTTCTATCTTTTACTGTGAATAGGGGGAGTCTCCTCTCCACCAGAAGATCCCAAATAGGCCCTAAAAAGAGACCAGGCTGACACCGAGTCCCTCAGAGCCACAAAGGTTCTAGATTAAAAAGGAGAAGGCCTACTGAGGCCAGCTTCTCCAAACCCAATGCAAGAGGAGTACCATCGTACGCCCTGGTTCAGAGCACCAGCCTAGTAACTATTTTTCCCCCACAGAAAGCATGATCATTGGGGCAATCATGTTCCAAGACATATATTTAGAAGTGCTTGTATGTTATGGTGTGGTATGACTAATTTCAACAAATTGAGTGCCCCAGCATAGTGTGAAAGAAAAAGCATTGCTTAAAGTGAGGGATTTGTGGAATCAAGAAGAACTATGCAATGTATTACTGCTTATGCTTTCCCAGAAACCTCTGCAACTGTCTATTTGTATATGCAGATCAGGGTTCCCCTTATTTGGATCCGGTTGTGTTGTACAGGACCAGAGCTAAAAGAGGAGGAGAAACCCAATCCCACTCAAGATGTGGTGCCCACATTGAGCATGCTCCGTGAAGAGTGTAAATTGAACTAACAAGGAAAACTAAGATACCGGGGGGGGGGGGGGAGCCAACATACACCACCCGGCATTTGATCTCTCTCTCCCCACAAGGCACTGAAGAACCCCCACTGCTTCTCCGACACAAAAAGCTTATTGAAGAGGGGGCATGGGGAGAAGACTGTAGAGGATTAAGATGATTTATTTTTAGAGGATAGATAGGAAAAATTAATGTATTAGAATAGCGGTAGGAATATACGGTGTGTGTATTAAATATAATCGTATCTACATGTATCCTCCCAATCATCCCAGATATGATTCCTCCACATAGGTTGTAAGCCGCCCTGAGTCCGCTTGCGGAGAGGGCGGGATATAAATTGAAAGTAATAAAATAAATAAATAAATAAATAAATAAATAACATATATATACACATCGTTGCAATGATCTTCCCTTTTAAAAGGTGATTGTACTTTTATGTAATGCTTCTAGTCTTGTGGCATATAGAATCTGTATGTAACCCCCACAATGTTGCTGAATGTCTCCATGTCCTAGTCTCTGAGGAAGTGGCTGGTGGCCTATTGGATCCCGACTTTTAAATTTCATTTTTGAGTAGTTTAACTTAGTGGCTCCAACCTTTAGCTAGGAGGTACACCCCGATTTACACTTGGCTCCCAACAAGGACATTGCCTGTCAAGACCTGCTATGGACTATGTTGTTAGTCAAGACATCGTCCCCATTCAGTGACAAAAGTCTTGAAGGGGGGGATCTGTGAGTGAGAGACCCCTAATTTCAGTTATATACGGACATCGTAATCACCCATTTGGTTGCCAGGGTGCCTGGAGATTCAACTTACACACATCTGATGTGAAATGTGGGTTTTATCTACCAGTTTATAAGAGACTTATGTGAGTACTAAAGAGCCTCAGCATTTCAACAGCACTCTATATCTGCAAAAGAGTGCTAGCCAGAAGTACAGATGGGTTTCCAGCCGCTCCATGCATGCGCCATCTCGGCCGTTGCAATGGAAGAAGTTGCCTCGCCAAGCGGTTTTCAGCCTCAATCAGAAAAGCCATGATGGTTGGCTAACACCATCAGCAGCCATCTTCCTGCAGTGCCAGACTCCATGACAGCGACGTAAAAGGCTCACGTACTCAACAGCTGTTATGTTTGCATAAGGCAATCAAGTTTATCTTAAGCATAGATCCTGCCAGACTGCCTAAGCTTTTCTCCAAAGAACCCAAGACAAAGGATGGTGCCAGTAAAGAAGTAAGGAAGAGGAAGAACATCTTCACCTAAAGCCAGAGTTCTTTGTATAGATCGGGTGTCACCTTAGGTAGCAATTTGACCCTCTATTGTCACCTTTAGATAGGTTTGGATAGCTTGTTAATCACTTCCACCCCCAATATCCTCACCCATGCCTTGCCCTAATTGTCACCCTGAAGCCTCTCCTTTTGCCTATTGTTACCTGGAAACACAATCAGGTAACCAGGGCCAGGTTCACTCATTGGCCAGATATGGGCATCCAATCAGGTGCCCCGAATAGACTGGCCACTGCCCACAACACAAGTCAAGCCCCTATGGTCACTTCGTAGCCTCCCCTTTTTCTGAGGTCATGTACCAGCTAACCACCTGTCATCCGCCCCTGCACCTCCTACCCCCTAAGAATTCAAGATAGTCCTTATAACCTCTGACCCAACTCCCCACACATGTGCATCTGACAATACCACATACCCCACTGTTACAGACAACCCCGATACCTGATCAGTTGAGGGTCCATCCCCCATCTCCTTTTCCATTGCCATTGGAGCCTTCCTCGAAGACTACAATAGGTAATTATTACCCTGTTTGTCAATCCTTGTGTTTACCCCTGTCTATTTCTATCTTATTTTTATTAGGACTGTATTTGCGTTGTGTGACTTTATACTCTTGTATGTTTGTCTTTATTTTATAACAAACCATTATATTATATTATATTATATTATATTATATTATATTATATTATATTATATTATATTATATTATATTATATTATATTATATTATATTATATTATATTATATTATATTATATTATATTATCTCGTTATTGGGTAACTTCCAAAGCAGACACCTTCTGTATACATAGGTTTTTGATCTCGCTAAAAGGCAGATTGCCCTCCACTCTAAATTCCCCCAAATCCTATTTTTAGTGCAATTTGCTAAACACCTGCTTAGGCTGACTGGATTTCTAGACAGCCCAAGCAGGCCTCACTTGCCCTGGGCTCTCCTTTTTTGCATCAGGTTGCTTTTGGCTGAGGGAGGGGGGCGGCATATGCTCATGAGTTATGCTAATGAGTTCCACCACCTATTTTTCTACAAAATGACCCCTGCTTTCACCTATATAATATAAGGATTTAGTAATCTTTAATCTAAGTAGAATTTTACCTGCTGTTGATGGGGGGGTGGGAGTGGAAGGAATGGAAATCAAAACCATAGATTTTTTTCTGATATATTTGCTAACAATGCCTTCTTAAAGAAAGCTGAGCTCTTCTAAGCACATTGACTTCAACAGACTTAGGTGGGTGCTCAGAAGTAAATGCAAGAAAATTCTTTTCCCATCACATGTGGGAATATGGCCTCCAAACTGATGTCTTCAGCAATTTCACCCTTACAAAACAAAGATCAAAACCTGAATAAACCTTTTCCTTTATTTATTTATTTATTTAAAATATTTTTATGTGTTTGCCTACGTTCAAAACAGTTTGTATCAAAATGAAACAAAATGACAATCCTTTATAATAAAAACCTAAAAGTCCTCTGGTGAAGCCAAATCCATGCCCCTCATTGGCTAAGCTTGCACTCCATGAGCCACTGGCCTATCACATGTCCATCAACCCCTCTGGCCTCACATTGGCTCACTGTCCTTTCCCCTGCCCTATGCCCTCTCCAGCCCACCGCCGCCCCTGTCAGGCAAGAACACCATCAGATGGCCACTGACGTCTGAGGGAGACAGTTCACTGGTGGGGTCCTACTGATCATTTCCTCTCCTCAGGGCCCTGTCTACCTTCATCTTTTTTTTTTTAATTCCTTTCTCCCCTCTTTTTTCTGTCTCCCCCTTCGGTTCTTTCTCTCATTCTTTCTCTGTATCTCTGACTTTCAGTCTTTTTATTTCATTTTGTCTGTCTACCTTCCTCCCTTTAATCCTCACAAACAGTAGCTGTTAATATCTCTTCAACTGACAAAAATGTTTCTTCACAGCAGGGAGGGGCCACTTCAGAGGGAGTGAAAGGGAGGCTTTCATTGGCTTTCCTCACAGTGTCAGCTGCTTGATGCCACCAGCCATTTCCTCCCAGGGAACCACTGTTGCCAACCTCCAGGTGCTTGGCTTCCCCCCCCCCCCCCCGTGAAGAAAGATTGTCCTTTCCCTATGTTGGCAACTTCAGGTCACCTCCCCTTGAGATATGTGTGTGTGAGGGAATTAATGCCTTCACTTGGGTGGGTGGGAAGACAGCAAGACACTCCAGAAACCACTGCCTGATCACAGCTCAGTCAGAGTCTTTCACCTCCCACTAGCTGACTCCCCTGCCCCCACCTACTCAAGCCCAAGAAAGTTGAACGAACTGCCAAAAACAGTCTAATGAAAAACTGAAATCAAGTCATTTCAGAAGAAAAGATTGGGGGGGGGGGGGAGAGAAAGAACCTGGGAAATCAAGGGATTGCTAATGAAGCTGTGTGGAATTGAGGGGCAGGGAATGCTAAGAAAAGGAAATGAAACTGGAACGTTATGGCTGTCTGGAAGACAACCAAGTCTCTCTTTTGCTTGGGTGGATGTGTTCTGTTAGTTTCTGGGGTGGGGGGGAGGGGTTGGGGGGAGGGTGTCCATACTGGTCTATAGAGATAGCTCTATTGCTGTTGGTTCATTTTGGACTCCCTTTGGAAAATGCAGAAGAGAAAATCAAGTCACTGTTGGTGTAATGAATCTATCTGCACCCAGTCTGACAGCTATGTTTTGACAGCTGGTGATCTAGCAAGCATGCTAGGTCACAATGACCTTATCAGCAGGCCGGTTTGAGCCGGCAGAAGCCAAGAGAAGAAACCTGCTGAGTCAGCATGACAGTGCACAGCCTTGATTGGCTAGTAGGACTATAAGTAGACTGTGTGTGGACCACACAGGTCTCTCTCTGAGAGTTGGTGTGTAGGCGGAGCATTTTGTCTGTTGGAGTAAGGTATTGGACTGCACTAGTGAGCACTTATTGTATTGTATGTATCTGTAAATACACTATTTTGGCACTAGTTGCAGGTGTCTGGCTGATTTCTTTCCTGGAGCCCTGTGTCGGGCAGGTCACCAAGCTCACTCTGCTAACTCCCGCTCCGACAGGGTTATGGGTCCAGGGCGGTTCCGCTGCGCGAAGGAGCACCGTGAGAGTTGAGCTGGCCGAGAGTTTGGAAAGAGCCGGAGGCGAGGAACGCCGGTTGAAAGACAAAGCAGCACCAGCTATCTCGTTTTGAGAGCCAGAGGGACGACGGCAGCCAGCTGTGTGGAGGAGTCGGCATCATGGCTCAGCAGCAGCTCGCAGTGGCCGTTGAGAAGCTCAATCCAGCCAACTACGCGGTGTGGAGCCTGAGAATGGAACACTACCTCAAGCGTGAAGGGCAATGGCTGTTTGTGAGTAATCCCCCTGCAGCGTTATCTCCTGCCGAGACTGTGTTAGCCGATAAGGCACTGGCAAACATCGTGCTGGCAGTAGGAGATGACCAGCTAGTATATGTGTGTGGGAAGGACACTCCCAAGGCTGCCTGGGACGCGCTCAGTGGGGTTCATGTTAGTACCACTGCTGGCTCCCTTATGGCCTTGACTAGGAAGATGTTTCGCACTGTTATGCCAGCTGGAGGGTGTGTGAAAGACCACATCAAGAAGCTAACGGACTGTTTCGTTGAGCTTGAGGCCAGAGGCAAGACTGTAGCTCCAGATGACAGAGTTTACATTTTACTGTCATCGTTGCCGCCTGAGTTTACTCCCCTGATAACTTCCCTGGAGACAGTGGACGTAGCGACCCTGACAATGGAGTACGTCTGTGCCCACCTGCTTGATTTCCAAGAGAGGATTGCGGCAGTGAGCTGTCCGGGGGTTGAGGAGCGTGCGGCTATCGGCTCGTCCGGGAAGACAGCCAACAGAGAGCCAGCTTTTGCTGCTGGCAGACGTCCAAAGGCTGAGGAAGAGGAGCCGACTGCAATGGCAGTCCGACGCTGCTATGGGTGTGGATCATTTCGGCACCTGCTTCGAGCTTGCCAGAGAGGGGGAAGAAGCGGCGTGGATGGAGGCAGCGAGAGCAGAGGACCACCAGCCCGTGTGAGGAAGGAGCCCGGCTGGTCACGTCTGCAGTAGAGAGCACAGGGTCTGCTTGGATTTTAGACTCTGGGGCAACGAGCCATCTCTGCTGCAAGAAGGAGTTGTTGAACAATGTTGACATTCCTGAACACAGGCATGTTAGATTAGGTAACGGGACCATTGCCAAGGCTGCTTACGCAGGCAATGTGAAGTTTCCTGTGTTAAATTGCACTTTGCAAAATGTGTTATGTGTACCCACACTACAGTCAAACCTGCTAAGTGTTAGCACGCTAATTGACCAGGGATACCAGGTGAGGTTTGAAAGGACCTGCTGTAAAATCCTGGGAGGTGGGGGAAAGGTGCTTGTAACTGGAAAAAGAGAAGGCAAAATATATGTGGTCCAGAATGAATGTGCCCAGGTGGCACAGGTGTCAAATGAGCCTGTGCACAATAAGTGTATACATTTACTGCACCGGAGACTGGGGCACTGCGGGTTTAGAGCGTTGAAAAAAACCCTGGAGTTGGTGCCAAGTCTAAAAGTGAAACCTTGTAAATGTTACTTGGATTGTCAGGTCTGCAAGAAGACCAAAAGCAGGGCATGTGCTGTTTCTAAGGAAAGCACAAGAGAAAGTAAACATGCCCTAGAGCTAGTTCACTTAGACGTGATTGGCCCATTGCCAAAAAGTCTGTCGGGGAGGAGGTACTGCTTAGTGGCCACAGACGACCATACGAGGTACTCTTGGGTCTTTGCTATGGTGCAGAAATCTGAAGTGTACAAGACATTCAGAAAATGGGTCAAAGCAGTTGAGAGACAATTAGGTGTAAACCTCCAGGCTATTCAGACCGACAGAGGGGGGGAATTCTTATCAAATGGATTGAAATGTTGGCTGGAGAACAAGGGCATTGTCCACCGTTTAGTGGACCCAGCCACGCCCCAAGAAAATGGGAAAGAAAATGGGCTAGCAGAGCGCACAGGAGCTGTGTTGCAAACGATGTACAGCATGCTTGAAGATGCAAGGTTGCCAATTTGTTATTGGGCAGAAGCCATGTATTGTGCTGTGTTTATTCATAATCGTGTTTGGTGTGAACCTGTAAATAATTCGCCTTACCGATTGCTGTTCAATAGAACCCCAAGTTTGAAATTTCTCAGAGTCTTTGGGACACAGGCTCGGGTTGGCATCCCCTCCGAGAGCAGCAGGGAGGGGGATGTCCGGGCAGAGAGCCTGACTTTTCTGGGCTACAAGCCAGAGGCCAGGTGTTATCGCTTCTGCGATAAGAAAAGGAAAATAACCCTCAGTCAAACTGCCCAGTTTAACGAGCAGTCCAGCTGGCCTCACTTACACTCTGATAAGAGAGAATTTGTACTCCTGCCAATTACTGATAATGATGCTGGAGTCCTGCCCAGGGTAATTAAGCAGGAACAACATTCTCCCGACCGGGGGTTGGCAAGCCGAGGGGCAGAGAAAGGCGGGCCCAAAGCTGGCACAGAGCATCTAATGCAAAGTCAGGAGGCAGAACTTAAGAGTCAGGAGGTGCCAGGCCAGGAGGTGGGAACAGATCAGCCTGAAGAAGATAAGGCCGGTCCTAGCACAGAGCCACGGGTGTCTGCCAGAACCACAAAAGGCAAACCTCCTGCCAGGTATAAGGTGCCCTATGTCACTCTGACAGTTAAACCAGACCCACCTGGGTTTGAAGAAATGCTGAAGGAAAAGGCCAAGAAGTGGAAGGCCTGGGTGGCAGAGTGCGAGGCAAAGAACAGGGAGGCTGAAGCCAAACGCCAGAAGGAACTGGCTGACCAGGACAGTGATGATATTTTCTATCACCCAGACGAGTTCCTGGACTAGAAATGGTGAAGGTGTAAATATGGAAATGTATGTTACTGTCTGCATGTGAACATGAAGACTATGTACAGTGGTTGGGTGTACTGGGTTCAATAGATTAGGAGGTGTGTTGGTGTAATGAATCTATCTGCACCCAGTCTGACAGCTATGTTTTGACAGCTGGTGATCTAGCAAGCATGCTAGGTCACAATGACCTTATCAGCAGGCCGGTTTGAGCCGGCAGAAGCCAAGAGAAGAAACCTGCTGAGTCAGCATGGCAGTGCACAGCCTTGATTGGCTAGTAGGACTATAAGTAGACTGTGTGTGGACCACACAGGTCTCTCTCTGAGAGTTGGTGTGTAGGCGGAGCATTTTGTCTGTTGGAGTAAGGTATTGGACTGCACTAGTGAGCACTTATTGTATGTATCTGTAAATACACTATTTTGGCACTAGTTGCAGGTGTCTGGCTGATTTCTTTCCTGGAGCCCTGTGTCGGGCAGGTCACCAAGCTCACTCTGCTAACTCCCGCTCCGACAGTCACAGACTCCCCTGAACAATGCGTATATCCATCCACTAAGCAAGTGTGCTGTTATTTGAGAGAATAATTTCCCCCCATAAGGTACATGAATTCTGCTGACAAGGTCTCAAGCATCAGAGGATGTGTACCTAAGTTGCACATAGTTTGCATACAGAATGGTTTGACTTAAATCTCTGACATCTTTACTTAAAGAATCTCAGTCAGTAGAATAGAATAGACCACATTGACCTGGATGGAAAAACAATCTGATTTAGTACTAGACAGCTTTTTACATTTGTGTACATGTTAAGCCCTGACTTCTACACTACTATGGTATGTTTTGTAATCATCTGTGGAAGAGTTCAGGAAATGACACTGAAAATATTAACAAGCTGATTTCATTGACCCAAATACAGACAGTGTGGGCAGGTGTTCCCTGTATTACACAAATTAGAATGGAGTTTGCTCTCTTTTATATTTGTTTTTCTGTCTTAATCAGAGACAGGATACAGTTTGTGTTTGGCTAGTCTTCAGATACAGGAACTTACCTAAGCCATGTTCCATGCCAATTGATATAAACCATGGGAGGGGGGGACCCAAAGGCTACTTAATTGGTAATAGAAATGACTTGGGTGTTTTCACATAATTATCTCTCATTTAATGATGTATGCTTCTTGACTTGGTGTCTAAAAAGTTGCTCAGGAAAAAAAATCAATAGAAAAACTTACTGTGTGCTATACTTCAAAAGTCTTTACTACAGAAGAAAAACTAATGAGTTTCTTAATGTCCTTCAGGCAATAAAAGCAGCAAAAGGCATGTTTAAAACATCCCAATGGTGTGTATTGGGAATCAACTTCCTAAAATGGACACTGAATTCTCCACTCAAAGGGCTGTTCTTATGCATATACAGACACTTAAAAGAACAACAGGTTCACCTTAAATGCATTAGAGGTTAATTAGGTTTTTAGTAAGCAATTCTTTTCTCATTCCTCTTCCATGCATAACATTTACACTAGACTATCAGGGGATAGTTGACAGCTGTAAACATGAATCATAACAACCACATATCATATTGGCAGCATAAATGTTTAAGGTCAAGTCATCAAAAGCTCAGGCCTTCTTTCAATTCATATGGCCTTAACTCATCCCTTAATGCAATCCATCTTTTTTTTTATTTGATTGCAGTTTAAACATGATGACTCTGTTTAATATTCCCCCTCCCCCCCATTCTTACGGTTTCAAATACTGAAAGCAATGGGCTATCCAAGTAATTATTACCATTCAGTTTCAATAATAAAGTTCATGAACTTTGTTGGAAAGAATGTTGGGTTGACCATGCACAAAGCAAGAATTAGAAATGGTAACATTTTCAAAGCGAAATACAGGTCAATAGCCTTTCAGACTCTTCACTACCAAAGGTACACTGAATTTTACAAATGCACACAATGATAGCATATCACTTCATACATCTGTTTCTCCAAGAGCTAATAAAATTAAGTAGGAAAAAAAAAATCAAAGCAGGAAAGAAAGAAAAAGAAGTTGGTGTGAAAGCAAAAACAGAAAACAGGAAGAACAGAAATAGCAGAGTAAATGAGCTTCTGTACCAAAACAAATCAAGTTTGTCAGAAGTGTAAGGGTGATTCCACATTAGCCTTTGCTCCGGCTCCGACGCTGTGTTTCCCCTGGGGCAGATGTTGGTTTCCGCACATTTTGACCCAGGGCGGCAGTTTGATCCGCCTCTGAAGTGGTGCCGCCCCAGATCAGGGTGATTGGCAAAATACCAGATCTTTTTTTTTGCTGCGGTTCCGAGGCTTGGAATTTTATGTGCGGAACTCGAGCCAGTGCGCTGTCAAACTTGTTGCATCATTAGAACACACCCACATAACTCCATGCCCCTGATTCCGCCCAGTTATTTTGTCACACCCTCTTACTTTTACTCCTTTTTAAAATTGTCTGCCATTATCCAATTAGGATTTTCTTTTTTAAGCAAAGCTGGTTTTGTGTTACAACGCTGCAATGCATAACGCTGCAACATGATTCTCTTCTTTGCCTGAATGCATCCCTTACTTTCAAATGCCCTCATTCTTTATGGTGTTCCACGAGATTTTGGTAATGTGTCCTCCATTATTTGAGAAGTAATCTGCCATAACATTTGATCGTTCACAACGTTATTCCCCCCCAACTGAAAACACTTTGTGCAATCATACTTTTTTTGACAATAGTTTCGTTACAACGTCATGAAATGAAAATCGATGTTACACGAACTAATTTTAAGATGTGCTGATGCCACTTTTATCCACCACCACCCCCTGAATGTTCCTCAAGAGGGAACTTAGCTATGTTTATAGCCCTTTGCTGATGTGCTGGGGACAATACTTTAGATACCCCCCCCCCCTTCGGGCTCCTTTTTTATAGTTTTTTTCCTGAAAACTGTGTGCTTAGCATTCCAGCAAGTGTGTGCTGAAGTGTGTGCTTCCTGCTTTATACAATAGACCAGGGGGCAGATTAATGACCAATGGCAGGTGGGAAGGAAAACATGTGACTTTGCAAGTATTGCGCCTCTGGTGTTATGTCGTAACGCAATAAAAAGGTTACATTGTAACACAAACACGCATGCGTGTTAAAAAAAAAGAACTACGGGTATATAAAAATATTTTTTTTTGCCACTGTGTTGAACTGAATGTTGAACTGGATGGGCCATTGGCTTGATCCAACATGGCTTCTCTTATGTTCTTAAGAATAAGATCTTGGCCATATTAATGTTTTTTTTAAAATGGTGAATATAGGTAAGCGCAGTGTGAATCTCCTGTTTTAATGCCACTTGCAATGGAAAGTGAAAATGAAACAACTGAGCACGGAACCTCCTAAAATAACTTTAAGGGACCAGTAAAATAATCTCTGCCTGGAGAGCAACAGAGGAGTCCTAAGTTATATCTATAAGACTTCTTGGCTGCATTTAATATGGGTGATTACCCAAATGTAACTCAACCTTCCAAAGGAATTAGAGGGAATGCAGGCTACATCCCATGTTATGCAGTACTGGAGGGTTGTATCTGTTTGGAGTGGGGGGGGGGTACTCAGAATGTTATAAAGTACATTTTTCTGTAGAATTTACTAACCTTTCCAGTCTTACTTCCTATACAACGTGGATATATTCCATATACTGCTGTCAGAACTAGAAAAGCATAGTCCATGATATTTCATTTATTGTTCCCTAGCTTGATTTTAAAAGCCCCAAAACATGATAGATATTTTGATTAAATATACACTAGAACATAATTGACCTACTATGTATTATTAGAAGTTCAAATTATAACTCAGTGGCTGGTGAAATGGCAGGCTGTAGGCAGCATGAAGCATACCAGCAATTCAAATAGAGCACTGATCTGGATAGCCCAGGCAAGCCCAATCTCAGTCAGATCTCACAAATTAAACAAAGTCAACCATGGCAAGTACTTGGATGGGAGACCTCCCAACAGGGGTGGAATTCTAGCAGGAGCTCCTTTGCATATTAAGCCACACACCCCTGATGTAGCCAATCCTGCAACAGCTTACAAGGCTCATTTTTGTAAGCTCTTGGAGGATTGGCTACATCAGGGTGTGTGGCCTAATATGCAAAGGAGCTCCTGCTAGAATTCCAGCCCTGCCTCCAAGGAATATGAGGGTCAGGACACAGAGGCAGGCAAACAACCACCTCTCTGAAATATCCAAGCCCCACGTGGGGTCACCAAAAGTCAGCCATGACTTCCAGGCACACCACAATCACAAATACTCTCTCTCTCTGGCCGATTTCACACTCACCTTATTTACAATCATGCCATTCTCCTGATTTCCCACTATTTGCATCGAGGCTGCAGCAAACTGAAACTGATTTTTAGCGGTTTCCATTTGCTGTGCGAAAACCACGCTGTTTGCTGCAGCCCCGACGCAAATAGTGGGAAATTGGGAGGACACCATGCAGAGAAGAAAGATGTGAGGGTGGAGTAAGGTGAGTGCTAAATCAGTCTCTCTCTCTCTTTCTCTCTCTTTCTCACATACACACACAAGGCAAAATAGAAATTACAGTCAGTGATTTCCCAGGTATTGGTATTAAAAGATAGGGGCTATATATAGTAGTAGTGGCTAGAGGACCTTTGGGCTGGGGGATTCCTACCCCACAAGGGAGCTTGACAGTCCTACCTGGTAAACAGGGACAGTTGAATCATGTGGTAGATTGCATTGTTAAGATAAGTGTAAGTAACAGAAAGATGTAATCAAAAGCTCATCAAATGTACATCTCAATACTAAGTCGTGTGTCTGTATGTAAACTATTGGCCTACCGATGTCCAATGGGATTCACATTTCATGATTAGTTGCAGAATCAATAGAATTCCTAACTTGATGGAGTTGTAAATCTCTAAAATTGATTGTGAATTGTATTCAGTCATAGATAATCTTAGCCATTTCTGTATGTCAATGAATTGCGCCCTATGTCCTTCTGTTTAATAATTTGAAAGCAAGATAGGTGCTTATCTTCTAATTGTCCTTTAATGACTTTTCTATAATAAAGAGAGAAGATCCATAACTGTTGAAGTCCTACCAAGAGCTGGAGGGCAAGTCTCTAGTGACACAGCTACCTTCATCCCTTGTAATGTACAGCAGGAATAAGAGAAAGGCACTTGAAAGTTATCCTGTTATGCCTGAAGCTCATTATTTCAACTGGGAATGAGAAACCGTTGGTTTGCCTAGAAGTGAGCTCTTCCATCTTCTATTCCAGGGGTGGCCAACGGTAGCTCTCCAGATGTTTTTGCCTACAACTCCCATCAGCCCCAGCCATTGACCATGCTGGCTGGGGCTGATGGGAGTTGTAGGCAAAAAACATCTGGAGAGCTACCATTGGCCACCCCTGTTCTATTCTGTGCCCTTGCCAACTTTGTATCAATCTTCTGAGTTTACAGTAGTCTGAATGGCAGCATTATGACCATAGTTGTAAAGTAAGCATATAATCCCTTTAAAGATCTTTGGACCACACTGCAAAATTGATGCAATCTGCTGTCACTTAAACTAATCAGATCACTATCTGCAATGGCAAAAGGAAGCTTAAGGGACTGGCTGCCCATACATCCCTAATTTTAATGAGGGGCATCTGCATAACCAGATCTTGCTTTCATTCATATCAGTATTAGAGGCTATTTTTTTTTTTGCACTTTCAGCCTTTATATCTCAGCCATTTTAATGTAACCGATGCTTACTATTTACTCATTCTCTGCAAAACCACTTTCAATAACTATTTGATAAAAGGATGTATTCACTTTGTCAACAGAAAGCAAAATAACATCGCCAATTGAGCTGATAAATAAACATGTGGATCAAGGAAGTCATGTTAAATTATTTCATTTTTCAGAACATTAGACAAATAGTATATATTTCACTAAACACCCTTTTTACTTAAACAAATACATGTTTTGTAGAAAGGGATACAGTTTTGATGTGAGGGGTTATCACTGACAATAGTTTTTTTCAAGGAACAGGTTTTAATAAGCTGATTGTCCCTCCTAGCTATTTCTTCAGAATACAGCTTTAAGTACTGCTGGGAATTATAATTATATTTTAAGGCTTTTTTGTCTTTAAACTCAGATGTAAAAGATTCCTTCTTAGTCTATTGTTCACTGTATTTTCTTTCCCACTTTTATTTCTGTATGGTGATTCTTGATGCTGCAGTTAACAGCCTTAGAATATTCACAGGGATATGAATAAGGAACAAAGTCTACAGATGGAGTCTATTGATGGACACTTTTCCTGTACAAGATAATCTAAACAAGAAAAGGAGAATTCAGGCCCTTTGAAGATGACCACAGTGGGCAGTTAGTTTCCTAAGGGAGTAAGTGGTCCTTTAGACATTTATCCCAAATTACATAGGGCTTTGAAGGTCAAGACCAGCACCTTTAATTATTTATCCAGAATAGAAGTAGCAGAAACAGGACAAAATCTTATCCAGGACATTTAGATACAGGTCAAGGGTGGCCAAACTGTAGCTCATGAGCCACATGTGGTTATTTCACACTGTATGGTGTGGCTCTCGAAGCCCCCACTCCCCATTGGCCAGCTTGGTCTGTTAGCCACCCTGAGCTGACTTGCAAGGAGGTTGGGATATAAATTTAATAAAATAAAATAAATAAATTTGTCTCTTTAAATCACTTCTCCAAGCCAAGTCAGCTGACAGCTTATAGAATAAATTTAAAGTTGCTTTCCTTTCACCTCTCTCTCCTTCACTCTCCCTCCTCTATTTTCCTTCCTTCCTTCCAGCTCTCAAGCATCTGATGTTCATGTCTTGCAGCTCTCAAACATCTGGCATTTTTTTCTATGTGCTCTTAAATTTAGCAAGTTTGGCCACCCTGATATAGGCCTTAGAAGTTTTATGTGAGAAGCAGGGATACTGGCTTTCCCTGCTTCTACGTTGTCATTTTTTAAAACCAAAACACACACCCTTGGTGTTATTCCTGGGAAACAAGTCTCTCATAGAGGCAGGAGGGGAATTGGTGAAAATCACCTCACCTCCTTTGTCTGTGGAGATCTATGGGGGAATCCAAGACTTTGTTTATACATTTATCTGTATGAGAATAAATGCACAGGCATTTAAAGTCTTTCCCCCCCTAAGGTGGTCAAGTCATCTCCTCCTCTCCCCCACCCCCACCATAATTGGAGGGATTCAACAAGGATAGCCTTATTTCAGTCACTAGGAGCAAGGCTACCATTGCTGAAGATGTCAGTCACTTCTGTTTAGAGTTCTAAAGAAGCGCATAGAAGGAGGGGGCATGATACTGCTTTCTGGGTCCACAACAGGCTGAGATGATTCTGCCGCCTCTCTGGAGTCAGCAAGAGAACTATGGGGGGAAATGCCTGCTACCTACCACAGCTAGGATCCAGAACACTTCTGCATCCTTCATTGGTGCCTGCCACAAGTGCATGGTAGGAGACCTCCCACTTCCATCCCGCTGCCTCTGTTGTATTCCGAGTCTTAAAGAGCAGGAAGAGCTGTGACTGCTTATAGTGGGAAAATATGTTGGGCTGTCCCTGGCTGAAATTTACCAAAAGTCTAACAGGGATATTGAAATAAACTATGTGTGTAAAGTGCCATCAAGTTGCAGCCAATTTATGGAGACCCCATGGGATTTTCAAGACAAGTGATTAAGCAGAGGTGGTTTGCCAGTGCCTTCCTCTGCAAAGCCTTCCTTGGTGGTCTTCCACCCAAGTATCGACCCTACTTAGCTTCCAAGATATGATTGGGCTATACTGTATCATTCCACATCTTCATTGAAATAGTAATGCCTGAACTATTTCTTTCTTCACCTGTGCTCCCTGGCTTTCCTGCTTGTACAACACTTGCACAGTTACAGTTAATTTGCATGCATGCTTTTTTTTTTTTTCATTTTCTCCAGAGCCACTTAGTGATGACTTTCCTGACTAAGCTCTCGTGTCTGTTCATGTTAAATCTACTTCTGGTAACAAACAGCTCCAGTTGCTGCTCATAAACCCAACAGAATATCTGCAAATACAAAATAGTTTTGTAGAACATACTTTATTTGTTATCTTAGTTTATCATATATCAGCATGATGCTAAAAATATAATGACCTACTAAAAACTTCAGAACATGAATGGTTATGTGAAATTCCCAGGACGAATTCTGCCATAATGTCAACCTCTCTGCCCAGGCAGATGAGTTTTCTTTGAAAACTCTTCCACTGTTGAACAGAGTACCTATCCATCATAGAGGTGCTACCCTGATGACTTCAGTTACGGGTTTCAATTAGGAATGTATTTGAATTTCTCATCTCTTCTCTTTCAACTTGATAATCCCTGTTTCAATTTAGCTTTTCCCCTGTGCAAAACTGAATCTGTGGTTCTTTATTTTAATGTCATATTCTGTTTCCTTACACACTTCCCCTCATAAATCCTCTACTATTTCAGCATTCATTGTGACATAATTAGTTGGCATTACACATCTTAAACATTGCCTCCCCAGTCGGAATAATGAGACAGACAAAGGTATGGATTAAAGGGCCACTTCATTTAACATAATTTAACGGCAAGGGCAAAACAGTGGGGACAGGTAAAGCCAGGGGTCAGTACCACCTCCTTAACCTGAAAACAGGGCGAGCCCCAAAGCCGCGGCTGTGAGCCAACCAAATGGCTCAGACCTGGCCAGCCAGGCCATGAGATCCCATTCACCTGAGTTCCACCCTCCCCCAAGCCGTACAGCCTGGGATGTGGACAACTCTCCATGTGACGGGATCCCCAGGCTCCCTGAAGCCAACCTTGGGCCGTACAGCTTAATGGTCACCCCAGGGAGGCCAATCACCACAATGGTGTGGTGCCACGGGAGCTCACCAATACCCCACAAAACATGTTCCCAACAGAAAACGGCCAGTGACCAACCTATTTAAGGCATCGCCCAAACCAATTGCCAGCGCCCATCAACAACAGTACAAGGTAGGCAAAAACACTCCCAAACTGACCAATATGTTTGGAGGTGAAAAATTCCTATCTGACCCCTTTTAAACAGGCAACCAGCCTTTGCCTGCACGGCATGATGGGCGGGCGGGCCAAAAGCGGCTTCTAAACTGCACCACTGGGGGCGGGACCGGCCTTATAAGGCCGCCCTCACCCCCACACAGCCAGGACAAGTCCACTGCCTCCCATCCTTCCGGGGAGGCAATGGACGGCCCCCAGCCTTAGCGGCCGCTCGGCTGGGTAGGGGCCAAATTGCCTCCCCAGTCAGAATAACGAGACAGACAAAGGTATGGATTAAAGGGCCACTTTATTTAACATAACTTAACAGCAAGGGCAAAACGGTGGGGACAGGTAAAGCCAGGGGTCAGTACCACCTCCTTAACCTGAAAACAGGGCGAGCCCCAAAGCCGCGGCTGTGAGCCAACCAAATGGCTCAGACCTGGCCAGCCAGGCCATGAGATCCCATTCACCTGAGTTCCACCCTCCCCCAAGCCGTACAGCCTGGGATGTGGACAACTCTCCATGTGACGGGATCCCCAGGCTCCCTGAAGCCAACCTTGGGCCGTACAGCTTAATGGTCACCCCAGGGAGGCCAATCACCATAATGGTGTGATGCCACGGGAGCTCACCAATATCCCACAAAACATGTTCCCAACAGAAAACGGCCACAAACAGAGCCAAGCCTCAGCTTAGGCCACTGTACCCACGCTAACACCTAGAACATGCTCTAGCCCTTGCCTTATATCGGCCAAAAAGGCCTCATTGCCCTTTAATGAAAGATGGACCCCATCCGACCTGTACAAGTCCTGAAAACAGGCATTAATGGATGGATGTGGCATATAGACTCCAAGCCCCCTCCCAAGGGCTAGTCAGAAGGCCCTGTTGGCCTTCCTCTGGCCTCTCTCCAAACCTGCTGGATCCCAAGCCGCCTGCCACTCCTGGCACGGCAGCATGGCCGACCACAGGATGAGAACGCCTGGCCACCTTTTACTGATAAAAGAGATGTCATCCCGGGCCTGAAGTAAAAGGGCCTTACCCTTCATTAGGCCCAAATCATTCTCCCCCAGGTGAATCACCAATATATGCGGTGGCGGGCCCCTCCTTTCCTTAAAGAGAAGCGAAAGGAGCCCCGACCACCTCATGCCCCGATGGCCCTGCCACTCAAGCACAGCCCGCTCACTCAGGCCCAACTGTGAGCCGACTGACATCCATCGAGCCTGATATGCCGCCCAAAAAACAATATTGTGGCCACATATGAGGATCCTCCTCCTTTCAACGCCAGCTACAGCACCTAAAACAGAAAAACCATTAGAATTCTCTCTCTTTTTTTTTTTTAATAACAAAACAGAACACTTAACAGCTTAGAGGGAAAGGTTGCCAAAAGGAAAACCTCCTCACATCCCCAAAGGCCATATATAGGCCTGATAGGCCCCAGACCTCCATCGTCCCACACGACGAATGGCCTCACCCTCATAACCCATAGCTGTGACTGTAGACGCGGCTCCGATCCTGAAAGAATGAGTGCTAAATTTCACACCCTCAAGACCTAACTTTGCCAAAGCCCAGCTAGTAACAGTCCAAAATTGATATTTAGTCAAGGGGGTTGTGTCATCATGGCAAAACAAAGGACCATCAGCTGACCCTCGCAAATCCACATAATGTGTAAGGACAGCAACCATACACAGCTCCCTCTCCGAGCAAGGTCCAAAAGTGATGGTGCAACCCCGCTGCATCTGATCCGTCTTTGACTGACGGACACATAGCACGACCTGACCGTCAACAAATTTGACATCCCCAACCTGGAGAGCCCTAACCGAAGTATCCCTGCGGGAGAGCACCACCAGCTCGGACACCCGCAAGGCCCCAAAAAAGGCCAGCAAGGCAGCTGCATGAAAAAGTGCCTCCTCAAAGGCTGAGGCACAAACCAAGGCCCAAGTAGCATACAACCCTTGAAGGATGGCTAGGGAAATTGGCTGCCTACGATCGACCCGTTGCCCCGCCTCCCGTCACCATCCCTCCAACATCTTTAGAATATGAAAATTCTTAGTCACTTTCTGATACCCCCGGGCCTTACTGAGGAAGGACAAGGCAGCCAACTGTCCCTTGATGGATTTCACCGAGAGGCCTCTCCCTTTCTGCCAAACACAAAACCGCAGCAGATGCTTGACTGGTGCTGGCCATGCCACTGGTAGCCCCTTCCCTTCCCGAAAAGCAGTAAACAGACTAGCTGCCCGGTCATATGACCTTTTCATGCTAGGTGCTATGGTGAGGTGGATTGCCCGGCTAACTTCATCCCTCCAATCTGCCATAAATCCACCAGCATGCGAGCAGGAAATGAGTCGGCCACTGGAGTTAGCAGACCAAATTGCACCATCTGTTGGCGAGAAAGGGCATCTGCCATGCCATTACAAATGCCTGGAATATGCTTTGCCAAAAACAAAACGCTTAATTTAAGGCGAAGCAAAGTAAACGCCCGGACCAGCCTCATAACTGGCTGGGACCTGGAGCTCAGCTTGTTGACAACATGGACAACTGCCATGTTGTTACACCAGAAATGAACCGTGTGGTTGGCAAGAGAGTGTCCCCAAAGAAAAACAGTGACCACGATGGGAAAAAAAATCCAGAAAAGTCAAATTACGACATAACTCGGAGCCCAGCCACTCACTCGGCCAACGCTCGACACACTAATGCCCCCAAAAGTACACTCTAAAGCCAGTAGAACTGGCAGCATCCAAGACAATCTGAAGGTCCGCATTCAACTGCATGACTTCCCGCCAGAAGCAGATGCCATTGACATCCCTCAAAAAAGACTCCCAGACCTCAAGGTTACTGCGCATCACCTCGATAACTCAGGTATAGTGATGCAGTGCATGCAGGGCAGCCATGCCATCACAAAACTGCCTTAGAAATGCACGGCCGTGGGCCACCACCTTGCAGGCAAAGTTCAGGTGGCCCACCAGTTGCTGTAACTCGAGAAGGGTAACCTTACGCTTAACCAACACACCCCGCGCTCTAGCCAAAAGGTCCCTCAATTTATCATGCGGCAGCCTAGATAGCTGGTGCACCATATCAAGCTTGATCCCCAAAAAAGTCAGAACTGTAGCTGGGCCTTTGGTCTTTTCCCTTGCCAATGGAATACCTAGCTCTTCCGTCAACTTCTCAAAAGCCGCCAACAAATGTGGGCATTGCCAGAGCCTGCAGGGCCCACAAAGAGAAAGTCATCCAAGTAATGCGCCATATGGTGCACCCCTGTTTTAGACTGTAGTGCCCACTCCAAAAATGTACTAAAAAGCTCGAAAGCAGCACAAGATACCGAACACCCCATCAGCAGTGCTCTATCTAGATAAAAACTGCCTTCAAATGCAAAGTCTAACAATTCAAAATCATCCGGGTGCACAGGGAGGAGGCGAAAAGCTGACTTAATGTCACATTTCGCCAGCTTTGCACCAACACCTTAACGACGCACAATCCGCACTGCCCGATCAAAGGACGTGTATTTAACAGAACACAACTCCGAGGGATGGCATCATTCACAGACCACACCCTCGGGTAGGACAAATGGTGAATTAACCGAAACTCCCCCCACAGCTTTCTTAGGTACAACACCCGAGAAACCCGCAAATTGAGCACCGGAGGAACCGCAAAAGGGCCCAACACTCGCCCCTCCACGCACTCCTTCTTAATTTTAGCCCTAGCAACGTGCTCTAAACCACGAACAGACCATAAATTAGAACAAGAAAACGGGATCTGGGGACCCTGGTAAGTAATTCTGAACCCCAGGGAAAACCCTTCCCACAAATAACGTCTCTCCTCCGTATGAGGTTAGTCCTGCAATAACTTCTTAAGAACCCTCAGATGAATGGGGCTGGGCCCCTTTTCCAGGAGGCTGACTTGCCCCCCCCCCCCCCGGCCACTTGCTGGCCCTTTTTGGTTTGGACCTATTGCAGAACGTGAAGGCATGTGACCCGCCACATGTTTGTACCTGAAAGTTTTTCTGGCACACGCACCTTGGGAGGTGAACTCCCAGCAAAGCAGCTGTGGCTGAACCGGCTGCCTTGCAGCCGTGCAGGTGCCAGCAGAATGAACTGTGTTCTGCACAAGATGACCACTGTCAGATCTATCCCCAATATTTGGCTTCGCAGGTGCCATAAGCTGCAACCAGAGCTGCTGATTGATCTGGTCCCAAGGAAGGCCAGGATTAACCACCGCTCGCATACGAAATTCCTCATCGTACTGCAGCCATGCCCCACCCGCAAAGTTGTTATACACACAGTAAATAATATTGCAGTACTGGAATAGGGGGCCACCCTCCAAGGCTGGGCCCTGGCAATGACCCCCACATATATGAGAAATCCCAGCAGCCAATTCAACCATGACCTATCTACCTTCCGCCGCTTCAGCTTCTCCTTATCCTTCTCGTCTAGCTCGTCCTTGGACTTCTTTTCCAACTCCCTATATAAAAGGCTGAACATGTCCACATATTCCCCTTTTAAAATCTTCTTCCTGGTTGCCACCATAAGGTGATCACCTAGAAGCATGGCTGGATTCCCAAATGGTAGTGCATGAAAGGCCACCGTATTATAAGGGACTGGGGGATGGGATGGAAATCCCCAACTGCCCAACTGTTGTGGAGACCAGGTTGGAGGCAAAGAAGCAGCTTGCTGCCAACTCCAAGGCAACAGGCCCCCTGCCACCAAAAACCCCGCCCCTGTGCTACCAGCCTGCCCTCCAACTGCTGTAGCCGAGATCCAAGGCGACCAGACCTGAAGTGGAAGCGAACTACCCAACTGATGAGGCAGCGCACCCGACACCGCTTGCTGACTTATGAGTGCCCCCCCAACATAGGGTGACCCTGTAGCAGGGGACATGACCACCGACCCCGAAACTGATGCAACACTTGGGCCCCAGGGACCCCATGGCCACACCACCCCCTGCTGCCGAGCCAGTGTCTTACCTTCCACATTGGTGGGCACCACCGCAACCGCTTCAGGCTCCTCCCACTGTTCCTCGTCCATTGGCACTATTTCACTCGGGCTGTTACCGCCTTTCTTGGCACCCTGTAAGGCAGAAAGCCGAGTGAGCACCTCTCTCTGAAAAGAAATTGTGGCGGCCCTACCAGAACCCTTAAGCCCAGCAAATCTTTGTGATGGGCCTGCCACCCCTTTTGCCTCCTCCAAAACGACCAGGCGATTCAAGGTAGCCTGCCGTGTCCTCACCTCATCCCCGTCATCAGCCGAAAGCTGGACAGGAGGTGGCCTCTTAAGGGGCCTCTTGATTAGCTGCTTCCCTTTGGGTGGGCCTTGTCCTTTCTTGGGCCTCATGCTGCCTTCAATATGCCACCCTCTAAAGGAATCCAAGCCTTGGACCCGCCCGCACAATCCAAAGACTCTCCAAAGGTTTCCCTACCAGATATGACAAAGCTGGCCAAGCTCTCTCACTTAAAGTGGCTCAGGCCAGCCTCCTCGCCCCCTCAGGGCCCTGTGCAACTGACACCCCAACCAGCTACCTCCCTGATGGCCAGCCTCTCCAACACACTGACCAGCCCCCTCAAGCACAGACCGTTGGGGGGGGGGGGAACCTTCCAAGACCCCCTTGGCTGCCAAAATGCTCCTCTGATGTTCGTGTCAGCCGCCCTCGTCCAGCCAATAGCCGCTGCACACTCCACGCCGCAAAAGACGTCCCCTCCCACGACACTGGGAAAAAACTCTTCCCAGGCGCCAAAGGCCCCCGTGACGCTCCAAAAAACCGCTCAGAGCACACAGACGATGTGTGGCTGAACGGCTCCTCCAAAAGCGGCTTCTAAACTGTGCCACTGGGGGTGGGACCGGCCTTATAAGGCCGTCCTCACCCCCGCCCAGCCAGGACGAGTCCACTGCCTCCCATCCTTCCAGGGAGGCAATGGACGGCCCCCAGCCTTAGCGGCCGATTGGCTGGATGGGGGCCGAATAAATACATATTAAAAATAAGTAGAAACATTGGTTCTTCCCTAGCTTCAATTTATTTACAAAAGAAGTCATTTTGTTGTCTGAAGCCTATGTAACCAACAGAGAAAACTCAAAAAGCTTTGTTAAAACTGTGAAGACTGTTCATTAATAGAACCTCAGTTTACAAATTTTCTTCCATCATTTTTCTATAGACAGAATTCAGCAATGCTCCTGTTCATATGGAATGTGTCTATGGATCTATGTGCTGAGGCAGTGGTTCACAAGGTCACTCATTCCAGACATATTTCCATGACAAAAAGGAACAACTGGAACAGCATCTAATCTCTTGCTCAATTCCTTTTGCACATCAAAGTTATTGCGTGCCAATGTATACTTTCAGATTAAAATAGAAATAGGGCAAAAGCTGAGAATGAAGAATCATGTAGGTGGCCTCTTGTGACTTTTGTTATGGAAAAAAAAAGAGACAGCATCATGGAAACAGGAGGCACAGAAAAAAATGATACAATGTCTTCCAAGAATCTAATGAAAGGGATTATTATTATTATTATTATTATTATTATTATTATTATTATTATTATTATTATTATTATTATTATTATTATTATTATTATTATTATTATTATTATTATTATTATTATTATTGTTGTTATTATTATTATTGTTGTTGTTGTTGTTGTTGTTGTTATTATTATTATTATTATTATGCTGAAATTGAATTGCTTCTGATATTTTGTTGTTTAGTGAAGGGAGAAACGATATAACACCTCTTTTAAATCCATATGCCGTTGGCAAATTTATGCTTAAAATTGTCACAGTTATTATTTATTTCTATTAATATTGTCATAGTTTTTATTTATTTCTATTAGTAATAAGGAAAGAAGAAACTGCAAAAGAGATACATTTTGTCACCATGAATGGGTTTAATAGTCTACAGTGCAATCCTAAACAGAATTACATCCTTCTGAGTGCCACCCCAAGAGCCATCCAAAGCCCACTTATTTCAGTGGATTTAGAAAGGTGTAATTCTTCTTGGGATTGCACTACTGAAGATTAACTCCAATGAGAAGAATGTAACTCTGCCTAGGATGGCACTGTTACAAGACAAAAATCTGCCTTACAAATTCAGTAAGAATTCTGGAAGTAGGTTTTAAAACATTGAAAATTAAAATGCAACCCCCCCCCCCAAACAAATGCTTTTCTTTAATCTCTAATCCAAACCTTTGTAAGGCAAACCATATTTCTTTTCAGCTCAAAGAAAGATTAGAAAGATTTCTATAAATGAGCAGTTTAAGTTACTGGAAAATGACCAAACTCTCCAATGGCTGTAACTATTTCTACAACTTCTATCCAACACATCATGTTCATCTTCTGTCCTGGGGTGACTATAAAATGCCAAATGTTTAATTAAATGTTTCCTCCAACCAGTCATAAATACCCCTGTATTGTGCTTGTGTCTTTTCAGCTTTCACTCATGAGCAGCACTATGCTTTCAAATGTTTAAAGAGACCCCTCTGATTCTCTTCTGAGTTCCCTCAAAAGGCCTCTCACAACATATGTACACAGTAATGTGAAAATTTCCATTAGAAACCGGGGCATGCTGGATCAGCACACAAATGCAAGGGAAGATTATCTTTTGCCTGGAAGAAACGTGTGATTTAGAAAAATCAGAACAGCTGTGCTGTAGTTAATGTTCATTCATTGTTATCTACTGACAATAAAACATTTACCAGAAAGGACTCCTGCATTTATTCCATGTTACAAAACATGCTGATGGCTTCCTTAGTGTGCCAGGATATCTCAATTTTTGAGAGTGTTTGGTGGTTAATCCTGCAGGAGCCTCTGGGTTATACTCCTCAAGCAATCTTCATTGGGAGGGAAAACAGTTCAGACTTACTACTCAGTTTCACTTCTGTTCAGCTATTGGACAAACTCTGAACACTATTTATCCCATCAGCTGTTCTTCACAGGTGCCAGCTTTGATGTAAGTTATAGGCCCATACAGAGCACTCATGTTATCAATCTAGATATAAGTTTTGTCTTCCTCTGCCCTGACTGCTGCATCAGGATTGCCATTTTGGCTAGAATGAAGTCTCCATTCTCAGGGGTGAATTGACCATTTATTTTATCAGGAAAAATCTCAGTGGGTTGTTGCTCAGAGTCAGACCCCCTTCCTGGATTTGTCAACCTTCAGATGCATTGGAGTTGGTCCAACCCCTCCCCTTCAATCTCTGGACTACCTGGATCAGTCACACTGGAGAAAATGACAGTTTGGGAGGATGAACTCTATAACAGAATATCCCTGCTGAGTTCCATCCCCAACCTTGTCCTCTTCAGGAATTTCCCAATCCCTAGTTGGCAACCCTAACTGCCAATGAGTAGACCAATGGTGTCTGTTTCCTCTCCAGCCCATCATCAGTGAGATGGTGTCACAGTGGGAAAGAGCAAAGTCCTTTACCAGGGTCATTTGGGCCTTGCAGTCTATCCCTGTCCATTGTTCTTGCCACCAGCTGAAGACACCACAACATCAGCAAACACCATGCCAAAAGTCACCTTGTTATGGCTTTTACCATACTGAAAATTAATGAGCACAGGATTTCAGCAAGACAATTATATTGTTATTGAAATGATTAAGATTCTCTGTAGGGTTGCAATATATATTTTTAACCAAGGTTTTTAAGGAATCATAGAAACATGTAGTATCATCACCTTTAATACAATATTTCAATTTCCCCTTGTTAACCTTGGCTAAACGGAAATGCATTGCAAACTTTTTATGTTTAATGACCCACCTAATGACTCATTGCTGAGGTCTGATTCTCACAATAATCTTTATTTATTAAAGTCACCACAACGCCTAATAAGAAATAAATTTCTTCTGTACTTAGAGCTCAAACTTAGTATATGTGGCAGGACATTATTAACCAGCCTTCCTTCTCGAACTGATTGCAACACTTTTGAGGAGCCATTATACTATGCTATAGAGGCAAATAGCATTTCTCTCTACCACTGCATTTCATTATCCATTGAAATGTTAATTGCTTGCTAACACTTAGCATTAAAATGAAAGCATTATTCCATGATTTACTTTGTTTTGTTGTGTCTTAAATCCCCACCTTTCATGTAACTGTTGCTTTTGATGTGTTTATGTAATGCCCCTCAAGGCTGAAAAGAAAGAAGAAAAGAAAGGGAGGAGGGAGAGTTCCCACCAACTGGTTTTGTAAAATAAAGCTTACAATAAATGTCACAAAAGGCTGTGCTTGGATTCCAGCGTGTTCAAGTAAAGATGGAAGTGTACTGACAATCTGACTGCAGACCTACATTCAGAAGATTTGTTAAGGACAGTAGATTTTCTGACTGATCAAATTGTCTGTTAGCTGAAGCCATATCTCCTATATATTCAACAGTATTTAAGGACAAAATAGAAACTGACAAGGCCAGCAGCAGTCAGTGCCACTTGGTCTCAACTGCTCTTTGCACACCAAGAAACAACACTTGTAAGCCAAAATGCCCTCAAAAGAGGTTGGGGAATTGACAGGTGGGCACCTTTGGCTTAAAAAGGATCTAGAATCTATGTATACAGGATTCCACCTCCAGAAATTATTGCTAAATTTACCAAGGACACTAATTAAGTAAAACAATCATGAATTTATTACAGAAAAATATAGAACACACATACAAGGCAATGAATACATACAACACACATACAGTCCTCATAAAAATAGAGAGAAATGCATAGAGGTACATATGAACATATGAAGCTGCCTTATACTGAATCAGACCCTTGGTCCATCAAAGTCAGTATTGTCTTCTCAGGTAATATAAGGATGGACAAACAGGGTGATAATTACCGATCGTAGTCTTCAAGGAAGGCTCCAATGGCAACAAATGAGGACTAGGGGGGAGGGACCCTCAACTAATCAGGAATACTCTTGTGGGTTTCTTTTTCTTTCATTCATAGAACAAAACACTGGCCATTTCTCTCAAGAAATGGTTGTTGCTTTTGTGGACCTCTCTAGATTTGACAACATGTACCTAAATATGACAATGCATAGATGAAAAGCACAGAGCCTTCTTTTTGCCCATTATGTACCTCCTTACAGATACTCTTATCAAGCACCTTTTTTCTGATAGCAGAAATATTCATGATTGGCAGAAAAACACCTGAGTACATGGATTAAAAAGAGGAAAGTAGATGGTTCTGTACTTCTCTCCCACTGACTTATGGGACATTTTAACCTACATGTGTATGTTGCCAGATTCTGGGGTCTATGGAGGGCACTACTTGTACAGTGGATCCTTACCCATCCTGGCTGGCACAATAATGTAAAAACTAGTTTAGTGAAGTCTTGATGTCCATCATAAATCAATTACTGACTCATTCCTGTAGCCACTCAAAGAAGCAGTTATCCATCCATTATTTTAAAAAACTATTCCTGAAGAGAAATTATGTGCCCAACTATCAACCAATCATCCTTTTCTGGTCAAAATGAGTAATCCACCAAGACTCAACCCAGGTCTTGGTGGATTACTCATCTGCTATAGAACCTCTTCAATCTGGTTTCAAGCAAGGCTATGAGACACAGATGGCATTGGTGACTTTGGTTGATTACATTTTCCTGAAGGCAGGCAAAGGCCATGCTTACTTGTTCCTACTGGATTTGTCTGCAACATTTGGTATATTAGATCATGACATCCTGTCAAGGTGTTTGGAGACAGAAGTAGGTATCAGGGGGCATGCATTGGACTGGTATTACTAGTTCCTCACAGATCAATGTGTTGCCATTGTAGACCAGTTATCTTCAGCAAGGAAGCTGTCCTGTGAGGTTTCACATGATACATATTCCCCATGTTTTTCAACCTCTATCTAAACTCTTTAGGAAAAAAAATAATTCAAAGCTTTGGAATTGTTTGTAATTGGTGTGCTGATTACACCTAGCTCTGTATCCCTCTATCCAAATACTCCAAGTGATGCAAAAAAAAAAGTTAGCTACTGCTTAACTGCTATGTTTAAATGGATAAAGGTGAACAAATGGAAGCTGAATCCAGACATGATGGATGCAAAGAAGCTTGAGAAACCTGAGGTCTTGAAGAACATAGTGCTTCCCACTTTTGATGAGTTTAAGCTGGCCTATCCTTACTCAGCAGGTGGAAGATACCACTGGAAGCCGCAGTCCTGATCCTGCATGTAGGCGGTTTAGGGTATTGGTCGCCTGATGCTGACCCAGAGACGAAAGCATTTTTTGGCAGCACCCTGAACGACCAAGCAGCCTTATCTAGGGACAGCACTGCTTGCTCCACACGGAGAGGGGCCTAGAAAAGGTGGCCTAAACAAAGCTCGTCTCCCCCACCCCAGTTGGCTAGCTGCGGTCAACGGGCATCCTTACTTGCGGTCAAAAAATAACAACAAAGAAAAGGCATGCACCTGCCTCACAAAATGTGCAAAGACTAAAGCTTGTGTGTTGGAACATCAGAACCATGCTTGACACAGTAGACAGTGGTCGCCCTGAACGACGCTCTGCTCTAGTTGCCCACGAACTTCTCAGGTTGAATATCGACATAGCAGCTCTCAGTGAGGTCTGTTTCCCTGAGGAAGGTAGTCTTCAAGAACATGGTGCTGGCTATACCCTCTACTGGTCGGGTAAGTCAAAGGCTAAGAGCCACCTTTCTGGCGTTGGCTTCATGGTCAGGAACTCCATTGCCTCCAAACTCAAAAACCTGCCAACAGGTCACTCAGATCGCATCATGTCCATGCGCCTCCCACTTCAAAACAAGCAGCATGCAACACTCTTCAGTGTGTATGCCCCAACCCTTCAAGCAGATCCTGCAGAAAAGAACAAGTTCTATGCTGATCTACACAACCTCGTACGGAAGACGCCTACAGAGGACAAGGTGATCATCCTTGGCGACTTCAATGCCAGAATAGGTAAAGACTCGGAAGCCTGGAAAGGAGTACTTGGCAAACACGGCATTGGCAACTGCAATAATAACGGGCGCCTCCTGCTAGAATTCTGCATGGAGCACCAGCTCACCATCACCAACACTATCTTTCAGCAGAAGAACAGCCTGAAGACAACCTGGATGCACCCACGGTCCAAGCACTGGCACCTTATCGACTACATTCTGGTGCGCCAGAGAGACCTTCGAGATGTCTTACACACCCGAGTAATGCCCAGTGCGGAATGTCATACGGATCATCATCTTGTACGCTGCAATCTCCGTCTTCAATTTAAACCCACACCCAGGAGAGGAGGTATCCCTGGGAGGAAGCTTCAGGTTGGCAGCCTTCAGTCAGCCGAAGTTAAAGCTGCTTTCCAGGCAAAACTCCAGTCAAGAATTGAGGACCCCAGTTGCCCCACAGATCCTTCTCCAGAAGCACTCTGGGAACACCTAAAAACTACCATCCTGTTGATCTCTGAAGAAGTCCTCGGGTTCTCCACAAGGAAGAACAAGGACTGGTTTGACGAGAACAATCAAGAGATCCAAGAATTACTAGCGAAAAAGAGATCTGCCTACCAAACACATCTTGCTCAGCCCTCCTGTCCCAGGAAAGAAGCAATCTTTCACGCTGCATGTAGCAACCTCAAGCGCAAGCTTCGAGACATTCAGAACGAGTGGTGGACCAAGCTTGCAGAGAGAACCCAGCTGTGTGCAGACACTGGTGATTTAAGAGGGTTCTACGAAGCCCTGAAGGCAGTATATGGCCCATCATATCAGGCTCAGAGTCCCTTGCCTAGTGCAGACGGCCAAGTGCTCGTCACAGACAAGGCATCCATACTGAACCGGTGGTCGGAGTATTTTCAGGTTCTCTTCAGTGCCAACCGCATAGTTCAAGATTCAGCAATCCACCTCACCCCACTTCAACCAGTGAAAACAGAGTTGGATGAGATCCCCACCCTAGAAGAGACTGTTAAAGCCATCAAGCAACTGAAAAGTGGCAAGGCAGCGGGAGTTGATGGAATCCCACCAGAGATCTGGAAGCATGGGGGCACAGTACTACATAGCACACTTCACAAAGTACTTGTCACCTGCTGGGAACAAGGCAAACTACCACAGGACTTTCGCGATGCAATCATCATCACTCTACACAAGAACAAAGGGGAAAAGTCAGACTGCTCCAACTACCGGGGGATAACCCTGCTCTCCATCGCAGGCAAAATCCTTGCCAGAATACTCCTGAACAGACTGGTGCCCACCATTGCAGAAGAACTCCTCCCAGAGAGCCAGTGCAGCTTCAGAGCTAACAGGAGCACCACCGACATGGTATTTGTTCTCAGGCAGCTCCAAGAGAAATGCAGGGAACAGAACAAGGGTCTATATGTGACTTTTGTCGACCTTACCAAAGCTTTCGATACCGTTAGCAGGAAAGGCCTGTGGCAAATCTTGGAACGTTTAGGATGTCCCCCAAGGTTCTTCAGCATGATCATCCAGCTACATGAAGACCAGCGAGGCCAAGTCAGACACTGCAACGACCTCTCGGAGCCCTTCCCAATAGGCACAGGTGTAAAGCAAGGCTGCGTTCTCGCGCCAACTCTCTTTACGATTTTCTTTAGCATGATGCTTCAAAGAGCCGCAGTAGATCTAGATGATGATGATGGTGTCTACATCCGCTATCGCACTGATGGCAGCCTGTTCAACCTGAGGCGACTAAAGGCTCACTCCAAGACAATGGAAAAACTCATCCGAGAGCTACTATTTGCTGATGATGCTGCACTCGTCTCCCACTCGGTATCAGCTCTGCAGCATATGACGTCCTGCTTTGCAGAGGCTGCCAAGCTATTCGGCCTAGAAGTTAGTCTGAAGAAGACAGAAGTTCTCCACCAGCCTGCACCCCAGGAAGATTATTACCCTCCCTGCATCACTGTGGGTGAATCAGTTCTGAAGACAGTCCAGCAGTTCAGCTACCTGGGGTGCATCATCTCCTCAGATGCCAAGATCGACAAGGAGATTGACAACAGGCTGGCAAAGGCAAACCGTGCATTTGGCCGACTGCACAAAAGAGTGTGGAGCAACAAGCATCTGAAAAAAGGCACAAAGATCAATGTTTACAAAGCGGTTGTGATGACAACCCTCATCTACGGCTCCGAATCATGGGTTTTATACCGTCATCACCTGCGACTCCTTGAGTGCTTTCATCAGCGCTGCCTTCGCACCATCCTCAACATCCACTGGAGTGACTTTGTGACCAACACTGAAGTCCTCATGAGGGCGGAGGTTACAAGCATCGAGGCACTGCTGTTGAAGACACAGCTGCGCTGGGCAGGGCATATTTCTAGGATGGAAAACCACCGCCTTCCCAAGATTGCTCTGTATGGCGAACTTTCCACCAGCCATCGAAATAGAGGGGCACCAAAGAAGAGGTACAAGGACTCCTTGAAGAAATCCCTTGGCACCTGTCGCATCAACCATCACCAGTGGTCTGACCTAGCCTCAGATCGTAAAGCATGGAGGCACACCATCCACCAGGCTGTCTCTTTCTTTGAGAATGCATGCATAGCTGGTCTTGAGGACAAAAGGAGATTGAGGAAGAATCGCACTGCTACAGCACCAACCCCAAATCAGACTTTTCCCTGCAGCCACTGTGGCCGGATCTGCCTGTCCCGCATTGGTCTTGTCAGCCACCAGTGAGCCTGCAGCAGATGTGGACTACTGCACCCTTCTCAAATCTTCGTTCGCGAAGTCAAGCCGAGAGCGATCCTTACTCGGTTAAGAGCCTAGGGGTCATACTAGACCCAGCATTACTGCTGAAGAAGCAAGTTAATGCTGACAGGAAAAAACAACTTCTTTTTCCAACTTACCTTGATTTAGCTGATCTGGCTATTTGTATCCAAGCCATGGAAACATCAAGATTAGACTACTGTAATGAGCTGTATACGTCTCTCCCTCAAATCAAATGAAACTGGAGACTCCAGTTGGTATAGAATGCCATAGCTTGGTTATTGAACTCATAGCTGTGAGACGGCCTCCTCCCTTACTCTCTGCCATGACAACTTCGCTTATTGGAGCAGGTCTTCTGTAGGTTACAACCTGCAAATGGGCAAAATCAACAAGTGCCCATACACGTGCTTTCTCCAATCTGACCCAAACCTTATGGAATTGCCTGCCTGAGGATATCAGGAAGGCTCCATCTCTCCTGACTTTCTGCAAACTATGCAAAACTGAATTATTCATGGGGGGTTTTCTACTCACACTGACTACTCACACTGTACTAAGCTCACATTGCACTAAATTTAGACCTGGTTGATTCTTCAACCCCAATTCCTATTGTATTAATGCCCCATCCTCTCAATTGCATTGACTCACTATATTCTAATCCTCCTTCAGTTCAAGTGAGAAACACTATAAATAGCATAAATAAAATAAAATTGGGAGGAGCTAGGCAGAGCATACATATTATACCTTTCTGCAGTCCCTCCATTGGCTGCCCACCAGTTATTAAGAACAATTCAAGGTATTGACTGTCACATACAAAGCCATAGACCCTCATATTTGAAAGACCCCCTCTCCATCTATGTCCAACCATGCCATCTTTGCTCATCTGAGCACCACCTTCCGCAGGTGCCACCTTTGAATGGGCAAGATCAACAAATAGTGTATATGTGCCTTCTCTGTAGAGAAATTATGTGCCCAATCCTGTGGAATGACCTGCTGAGGAAGTCAGGAGGGCTTCTACTTCTGGAATTTTGCAAACCATGTGTAGCAGAATTGCTCAGGAGGGCATGGTAACAGATTGCTCCACTAACATGCATTATGTTTTTACTAACATAATATCTTATCCTACATTTTAACATGCCATCTTGTTTAATACTTACGTATTGCTCAGTCAACAGGTCCATTTCAAATTTCTGCATCCCTAGTCCTATGATATTGCTTTTAATGTGTATCATTCTATTGATTGCATAGGTTTACATTGCATATCCACCTTGACTGTCAGTGACAATGGTGGAGTATATATAAAGGAGCAGCAGAAAAGAGCAGTAGTACCTTAAAGATTAACAAAATTTGTGGCAGGGAATGAGACAGACTAACATGGCTACCCATCTTGATCTATTTTGCTTTTAAGTGAGCTGCAACATATATTAGTGAGGTCATACATCATTGGTTAAACACCCACAGTTGCTGAATAAAATCTATTTTGGCCCTGTTTAAGCATACTGTCAATTTTTCCATCAAACACATAGAAGTATTTTTTTTTCTGAGCAAATGTATTTTGAATTAGACCATATGTGAGGCAGCTGGTGCAAATCACACTTAATTTGTCTCCTTGAGAAATGCCATATTTTGTTTCTCATATATATATATATATATATATATATATATATATATAACATTTCTTTATTATAGTAGTAATAATTCAGTTTCCATATGCTTTAATGGAAGGTACATTTCAGACAGTTGCAGGCAGCATGATAGAGGCACTAACATATAAATATAACACAACATCAGGAACCTGGTGCTGTCTCTACACTAGACATACAGAGAGTGGTCGAGTATGCAACTGGCACAGCCATCACCCAACCCTGTATCCGTATTGTGTTGCTATGTCAGTTAACCCCCTTTCCTTTAGTGGTTAATTCAAAAGCAATATTCTATGATAAATTTAATTTCAATATCCTTTTAACTGGAAGGTTTTTATTTTTACTGAATGCAGCTGGTGGCTGTAAAATTTCAGGGGGACACAGACACAGGCAGGGGCAGCCCTTACACTAAGGCACCAGAGGGCCAGGGGATGCTAGCAGAAACCACACACAAATCCAGGTGGTGCCTCTGGCTCCAGAACTGTCAGTCAGGGCCTTCTCACTCAGCCTGCTTCCCCCTGCCTCCATGGGGAGGTTGGGAGAGCTGTCACTGCCAAGCTCCCCACTAATGTGGCTTGAAGGGAAGTGGAACTGCCTTCTAGCCTGCACAGTTCAGGATACAACTGGATCTATGAATGCCCAGACTGTGCACACCCAGGTCCATAAAAGCCTAGTTCTGCAACTCCCAAGTTCTCTGAAGGAGGGATAAGGGAGGTGAAAGAGCTGACTCAAATCCCTTATCTTGAGAATGTCCTGTTATTTATTTATTTATTTAGTTAGTTAGTTCCATTTATATCCTGCCGTCCCTGCCGAAGCAGGCTAAGGCCCTTTACATGCAGTGAGAAATGGAAGGCAAGAGGGGGGAGGCTTCAGCTAACTCAGCTCATTGGAAGAGAGGAGGCAAGAGGAGCCAGAGCTCTAGCTTGGACCTAGGAAGATTTTTTTAAAAAAAATAGTGTGGCCTGATGAGATTGTGAAACAGAAAAAGAAAAGCCAGATGTGTGGCCGGTGCATGGGAATAAGTGAGGTAGGCAGCTGCCTAGGGCACCACTTTGCCTAATGGTGCCCCCTCTCCCTGCCCTGCTGCTCTCAGCTTCCTGGGCTGCAAACCTGGGAAGCTGAGAGCACTGGGATGGCACATGGCCATGTGCTCTCCAACGAGCCCAGCTTCCCTTGTGAGGAAAGCTAAGCTCGGAGGAGAACTGCCCTGCCAGACTGCTCTCACCTTTAAGGTGAAAGCAGCTGGGTGGGACGTCAGCATGGCTTCTCTGAGCCCAGCTTCCCTTGTGAGGGAAGCCAAGCTCAGAGGAGAAAGCCTCCTGTCCAGCTGTTCTCACCTTAAAATTGACAGGGGATGTGGGTGAGCCACACCAGCATAACACAGTCTTGGAGGCACTCCAAGACTGCACTGTACAGGTGCCAGGAGCCCACCCATACCTCCTCTGCTGCACCGCTGTACCTGCCGTCCCCGTGGGCAGAGGTGCAGTGGCAGGGCAGATGGAAGGGTGGGGGCAGGTGGCAGCCTAGGGCACCTGAGCTCCTATCACCAGGCCTGGCCAGATGTTGCTCTGAGAAAGCATCAACCAGTTGCAAAAAAGGGAGGCCCCAACAATGAAACATACCCCAGAACACTTGAGGATATATAGCTTGCCAGGAAAACCCCAGCCTCCAGGACATTTGAGTGAATTCAGGCAAATGGGGAAGTGGAGGAGTGGGGCGAGCCAATACCTGGCTTAAGACAACAAACAAAACAAAAAACTTTGACCAGCCCTGGGCATATGGATTATTTTAAACAATTTTGCCTATGATTTGCAGAATCTCAGATTTAGAATTATTATATTTAAAATGCTCCATTCACTGAGTTGAAGCACCACCAACATCAAAAGTTGCTGATCAATACCAGTCTCCTTATCTACATTTAACACAACAAATTACCACATTGATAAGGTTTCCTTGTTGCTTACATTTTCAGCTGTCCTTTTTGTTTTCAGGTCAATGGCACACATTTACAAAATGCTCTACAGTTTCATTTTTATAACTACAGAAAATATAGAAGGAATGAGTTTGAAATGCTCTCACTTCTGGCTTCCCGCAGTTAAACTTGTTTTATGTAGTCTTTATTTTATTTTATATGATGTCAGGTCTTTATGATGTACATTAAACAATAACCAATATGTATTGTAAGTATTAAAATAATTTTTTTAAAAATCTCCTGCTCTTATGATCTAGAAATGGCATCCTTGCCAATATCAGAGATGCACATTTTTCACTTTATAATCTTTTCCAATTATATAAAAAATTCCTTATGGCTCTGTCACTACTCAATTGTACATCAATAATGGGGATTAACGAATGCAATTTGTAACATTCTCTGTCATTTTGTACTATTTCCAACAAATACATAGAAGAAATTATTGCATCTTTATCCCATACTTCCCTTCAAGGAGCTCAGGGTGGTATGCATGGTTCTCTACAATGTCATCCTATAAGACAGTCCTGTAACAATGCTGGCCTTGGGAAGTGACCCAGATATGGACTTGGAAGACATAATGTTTCAGATAATACATCAATCTAGAGCATTTGAAGCCCCATCATAAGGAGCTATTCTGCCATTACAGATCTTAGTTCTGAACCCATCTTGGCCAATAGCATTGCTTTCCCTATATGCACCCAGGTAGATTGAGATTATTGAAAAGAGTTTTCAGGCCCTTTTCATCAGCAAGATTGTCTGGCTAATTGGTTCCAGTTATTGATTGAAAGGGTTTTTTGTTGGGTTTTTTTACATTTGTCTATAGCATTTCAGTTTTTACCAAATCATGTCTAGAGCAATTTTGTGAATAGAGTGTCCCCCAGTAAAGGCTGCATGATATAATTATAGGTCTTGGTTAGACCACTGCCTTGCATACCCCAAGGCCTCCAAGATATGCTCTCCAAAATCAGTGCCCACTTGCTTAAGAATGTGCTGTGTGAGAAAGGAGAAAAGCAAAAGTGAATCTGCAAGCACAAATCCATAGACCATCCTGAAAAATGACTGTGGAGCGGTCAACAAAGTTTTATTTATCTTATACATAGTGCACATTTGACACTGTTCATATACATGAAGATTCATAGTTATGAGCAACTAGCTTTCGGTAAAAATGTACATTAAAATGCATGTCCCATATCTACTTTGGCATGCAGATAAGGTATGGATGAAAATGCACATCAAAATGCTCATTACAATGCAAATCCCATATGCAAATGAGATACAATGTGATATGCCTTAATTTCTGCCCCCTGGTAGATGTTCACCTTCTTTGAACAAGGGTTTGGTGCACTCAACTATTGAACATTTTTACCCAGATAGAATCCAATATAGGGAAGCTCCAGGATAATTATCTGCAACAGCAGAACAATTTATGCCTCTGAAATTAAATTTAGCAGATTACCACAGAATCTCTAAGAAAATGAATCATTGGAAGTATATGAGGTTCCTGAGAATAAGACTGACAATTAAAGTAAGTAAAGTAAAGTAAAGTAAAATTTTATTTGTATCCCGCCCTCCCCCGCCAAAGCAGGCTCAGGGCGGCTAACAACAAGAGAAATAACAATACATTAATAAACCATTACATTAATAGGCGTTAAATTAACCTTAAAACCACTTAATACATTAATTAAACAATTACTAATCTAATAACATTAAGTTAAATCTAACAGTTGATATTGGCGGCGGATGTTTCTTTGTTATGCACTTGTAGTTCAGCTGTTCATGAACGCCAGTTTAAAGAGGGCGGTCTTGCAGGCCCTGCAGAACTGATCAAGGTTCCGCAGGGCCCGCACCTCCTCTGGGAGTTGGTTCCAAAGATATGGGGCCGCGGAAGAAAAGGCCCGTGTGCGGGTATTCTGGAGTTTTATTTCTTTTGGCCCAGGGGTAGTCAATCTGTTTTTTCCTATCGACCTCAGTGCTCTCTGGGGCTCGCACGGGGGGAGACGGTCCCTCAGGTAGGTCGGTCCTCGGCCATATAGGGCTTTAAAGGTAATAACCAGCACTTTGTACTGGACCCGGTATACAATCGGTAGCCAGTGCAGTTCGCGTAGTCCCGGCCGTATATGTTCCCATCTTGGGAGACCAAGCAACAGCCTGGCCACCGCATTCTGCACTAGCTATAGCTTCCAGGTCTGGCACAAAGGCAGCCCCATGTAGAGGGCGTTACAGTAGTCCAATCTTGAGGTGACCGTCGCATGGATCACCGTTGCTAGGTCCCGGCGCTCTAGGAAAGGGCCAGCTGCCTCGCCCGCCTCAGATGGAAAAATGCTGACTTGGCAGTGGCTGTTATCTGGGCCTCCATTGATAGTGAAGGCTCCAGTAGAACACCCAAACTCTTTACCCGCTGCGCCGCCTTTAGCGGCGCACCGTCAAAGGTCGGGAGAGATATTTCCCTCCCCAGGGCACCACGACCCACACAGAGAACCTCTATCTTCGCTGAGTTCAACTTCAGCCCACTCAGTCTAAGCCACGTTGCAACAGCCTGTAAAGCCTGGTCCAGGTTCTCCAGGACGGAGACGGGCCGGCTGTCCATTAGCAGATAGAGCTGGGTGTCATCTGCATATTGATGACAACCCAACCCAAACCTCCAGGCGATCTGGGCAAGGGGGCGCATATAGATGTTAAATAACATCGGGGAGAGAACTGCTCCCTGAGGCACCCCACAATCTAGTGTGCGCCTCTGGGATCGTTCACCCCCAATCGCCACCCTTTGTCCCCGACCCATGAGGAAGGAGGAGAGCCATTGTAGGGCCAACCCCCTAACCCCTATGTCGGCGAGGCGGTGGATCAGCAACTGATGGTCGACCGTATCAAATGCAGCCGACAGATCTAGTAACATCAGTACCGCTACACCGCCTCGATCCAGTTGCTGCTGGAGGTCATCCACTAAGGCGACCAGGACCGTCTCCGCCCCATGGCCCAGTTGGAAACCAGACTGGCACGGGTCTAGGATAGAAGCGTCATCTAGAAATCTCTGTAGCTGCAACGCCATTGCCCTCTCAATAATTTTACCTAAGAATGGTAAATTAGACACCGGTCAATAATTTGCCAATTCGGCCGGGTCTGCTGTAGATATTTTCAGGAGGGGGCGGACCAAGGCTTCTTTTAAAGGTGTTGGAAAACACCCCTCTAAGAGGGATCTATTTATGATGTCCCATAAAGGACATCTAAGCTCCCTCTGGCAAGATTTAATCAGCCAAGAGGGGCAAGGGTCCAGATCGCATGTTGTTGGGCGAGCAGCAGAGAGGATTCCATCGACTTCCTCCAGGCTGAGTGGGTCGAAGTGGCCCAGCATTAAATCCGAAGACAGGCGCAGAGCCTCAGTTTCACTTACTGTATCTAATGTGATAGGCAGGTCTTGGCGGAGTGACGAGATTTTATCTGCAAAATATTTCGCAAATGCTTCACAGCCTATCTCTAATTCTCTAACATTTGGTTTGCCTTGTGGCAATTTTATAAGGTCCCCAATTACTCTAAACAATTGTGCTGGGCGCGAATCTGCAGATGCAATCTTGGCTGCAAAGTATTTTTTTCTTTGCAGCTTTGACTGCCATCTCATATGACTTCATAAACGTTCTATAGGATGTTCTCGTCACTTCACCGCCTCCATCGCCTCTCTAGTTGTCTGAGCCCTTGTTTCAGCTGGCACAACTCCAAGGTATACCATGGAGCCAGCCTCGAATGAGGGCGCAGAGGGCGTCGAGGTGCAATTTCGTCGATAGCCCTGGATAGTTGGCCTTGCCAGGCTTCCACCAGGTTATTGAGGGAATTGCTAGTGGGCCAGGGATCCCTCAAGGCTGTTTGGAACCGTTCCGGGTCCATCAAGCCCCGAGGGCAAGCCAAAATAGGCTCTCCGCCCATACAGGGTTGGGGCGACATCTCCATATGGGCCTTAAGGGCTAGGTGATCTGACCATGGAACCGCTTCAACCGCGATATTGTTCACCGAAATCCCAGACACAAAGATCAGGTCTAATGTGTGTCTGGCCTGATGCGTGGGTGTTGTGACAAATTGAGAGAGCCCTAGTGTCGCCATGGAAGACACCAGGTCCATCGCCTGAGTGGAGGCCGTGTCGTCGGCATGGACATTGAAGTCGCCCAGGACCATAAGCCCCGGGTACTCCAATGCCCAGCCCGCCACTGCCTCCAATAGTGATGGTAAGGCGCTGGCTGGTGCGTTAGGCGGACGGTACACCAGCCAGATCGCCAACCCCTCTCCAACATCCCACGTCAGATCGGCACATTCAATGCCGTCGATCTTTGGGGCCGGGAGAGCCTGAAAGGAGTAACCCTCCCGTATGAACAATGCCACCCCCCCGCCCATTACTTCGTGACTGGTGAAAGACCGAGTAACCTGGGGGGGTCATCTGGGAGAGAGCTACTGTCTCTCCATCCCACACCCAGGTCTCGGTCATGCAAGCTTTTGATAAAGTTCCTCGGTCACGCAAGCTTTTGATAAAGTTCCTCATCAAAGGCTCCTTAGAAAGCTAGAGAGTCATGGAGTAAAAGGACAGGTCCTCTTGTGGATCAAAAACTGGCTGAGTAATAGGAAGCAGAGAGTGAGTATAAATGGGCAGTCTTCGCAGTGGAGGACGGTAAGCAGTGGGGTGCCGCAGGGCTCGGTACTGGGTCCCATGCTCTTTAACTTGTTCATAAATGGTTTAGAGTTGGGAGTGAGCAGTGAAGTGGCCAAGTTTGCAGATGACACTAAATTGTTCAGGGTGGTGAGAACCAGAGAGGATTGTGAGGAACTCCAAAGGGATCTGTTGAGGCTGGGTGAGTGGGCATCAACGTGGCAGATGCGGTTCAATGTGGCCAAGTGCAAAGTAATGCACATTGGGGCCAAGAATCCCAGCTACAAATACAAGTTGATGGGGTGTGAACTGGCAGAGACTGACCAAGAGAGAGATCTTGGGGTCGTGGTAGATAACTCACTGAAAATGTCAAGACAGTGTGCATTTGCAATAAAAAAGGCCAACGCCATGCTGGGAATTATTAGGAAGGGAATTGAAAACAAATCAGCCAGTATCATAATGCCCCTGTATAAATCGATGGTGCGGTCTCATTTGGAGTACCGTGTGCAGTTCTGGTCGCCGCACCTCAAAAAGGATATTATAGCATTGGAGAAAGTCCAGAGAAGGGCAACTAGAATGATTAAAGGGCTGGAACACTTTCCCTATGAAGAAAGGTTGAAACGCTTGGGACTCTTTAGCTTGGAGAAATGTCGACTGCGGGGTGACATGATAGAGGTTTACAAGATAATGCATGGGATGGAGAAAGTAGAGAAAGAAGTACTTTTCTCCCTTTCTCACAATACAAGAACTCGTGGGCATTCGATGAAATTGCTGAGCAGACAGGTTAAAACGGATAAAAGGAAGTACTTCTTCACCCAAAGGGTGATTAACATGTGGAATTCACTGCCACAGGAGGTGGTGGCAGCCACAAGTATAGCCACCTTCAAGAGGGGTTATATAAAAATATGGAGCACAGGTCCATCAGTGGCTATTAGCCACAGTGTATGTGTGTATATAAAATTTTTTGCCACTGTGTGACACAGAGTGTTGGACTTGATGGGCCGTTGGCCTGATCCAACATGGCTTCTCTTATGTTCTTATGTTAAGCCAGGTCCACATCCTGCTGGAGCAAAAACTCCTTGAGGGTCAAGGTCTTATTATTAATGGACCTGGCGTTGCATAACACCAGTGACGGAGATGAGCATTTCCTCTTGGCCCCACTTCCTACCACCGTTGGGATGGGAAGTAGACTGGAAGGTGGCCGAGCACTGTTTTGTCTCTGTCTCCTTCCCTTATATGTCTGTCTATCCCCACCGTCATATCTTCCCCTCCCCAGGAGCACTGGAATCCCCTGGGCCAACATCTGCACCAGCCTGCAGTGAGCTCACAGTATAGCCCCCTTGCAATTATCTCCCAATTATCCCCACCTGCCGTTCACCTTATCCCCCCCTGCCAACCCCTAAAATTGTCTATATTTAAGGACAGAGACATAAATATAGTGTTACCTTAAAAATTGATTTCATCCATTCATTTATTGATTATGTGTATTGATAATTTAATATATATTATAAAAATATTTCCTTGCAAATTTATGAATCTGCATATTTTCATATATGTTGCAGAATACGATCACTATAGTCAGATATGAACCCAAAGGTAAATTCCATTTGGGGCATATAATAAGACTTAAAAAAGAATCCAGTTGATCAGATTAATTGCTTGTATTGTCTAGTACCCTCTTTCCTGCAGTGGCTGATTAAATTCGTTAAAAGATCCCCATTGGGGTCCAGAGGCTAAAGCCAACCCTTTTGTTGCCACCAGCAGCTGTACATTGATACTGACCGATGGCTATTAGCCATGAGATCTAAACTATGGATTGGCTTCTGATCTCCCTTCCAAACCCATATACATTAATTGTTCAACTTTTTAAATTTGTGAGTACTTAATCTACTGCCTATAAACTTGATTGAGTGCCGTCAAGTTCTATTATGTGAAAGGGGAAAAAATGTTATTTCTCTTCTCTTTCTTCATATCATGTTAAAACATCTCTAGTAACTTCCTTTGGTCATTTTATTCTAAACTGAAATCCTCCAAACCCTTTAGCCTTTTCTGTAGATAGTATTCCAACCTGCATCTAATTCTGACTTCATAGCCAGAATGATATATCTATATAAAAATATTTAGCACCTTTCCTAATGGCAAGAGCAAGAGGCATAACAGAATCAGAAACTGGAGCAAAGAATCATAATGAGCTAAAAATTGGTTTAACATGGTTCTAGGAAATGCACGTTTCAGCTAGTGGCCCAATTTTTGAGGAACATCTGTCTCCTTTTATGTTCTATTGTTGTTCCATCTACTGTAAAGACAAGCTATGAAGCTCCTGGAACACTTAGGGTGAAGTTGTTCTTTTGAATCCATCCCTGTCTCCTTCTGTTTTTGCTTGGAATTAGGCAGGCTTATTTTCATGATATTTGATGACATTTAAAAGTCCTACATAAAACTTATAATAGCCTACCTATGCTTCTGAGTCAGTCATTTGTTGAAGAACTAAATGAGAAAGTTGTGCTTTGTTCTTTGCTGTAGTGCCTCATGATCAGGGGTTGTTTTGTAGAAAAATAGGTGATGGAGCTCATCCAGGGATTGTTATGCAGCTGCAATACTATTCAATGGACAAGGAGGTGGAACTCTCAGAAGGAGGAAGTGGAAGTACTGGTATCATCTGGGAGGCTCATCAGTAACACAAAGAACATATTGCTTCCCTCTCCACATAAGCCACTTCTTGCACTTTGCAGCACAGAGGTTCCAGATTCTGGCAGGATAGCATACTTCCAGAATCACTAAGGATAAATAGTTGGGAAGATGATATACTCCTATCAGCAAAAGCATCCCCCTTTTGAGTTCTGTGAGTGGGAATATCTGGTGGGATGGGCTTTGCTTTTTGAAGAAAGTCTATTGCTGCCTTTTGGTTTTTCTGGTTATAAGGCTATAGAGGGACTCCCATTCAGGGAGATTTTGATTTCCTCAGTTTTCCTTTTGCTTCTTCCACTGTTTAAGAACCTGTCTTATTAAGTAGTCTGGGGGTACCCTACTGTTTTCACCGGAATTTTATGCATTTACTTATTTTAAAACATTTATCAGCTGCCTTTCTGCCTTGCAGAATGCCCGGCCCCTCCCAGCCAAGCCGGCTTGCTGGCACTCAGGCTGGGGGCCGCCTTTGACGCCCCGGAAGGAGGGAGAGGCGACATCACACCACATACGGGTGTTTTGTCGTGGGCGTGGAGCCAGGGCTATATAAGCCCCGGCTCCCGCCCCCTCGGCACGCAGTCCTTTTGGCTCTCTGTCTGAGAGCCACGTGCCGGTTGGGCCTGGGACAAGGGCGATCGGGCTGGGACTGCGGGTTGCGTTGCGCGAGCGGTGCGAGCGGCGCGAGTGGCGGCTTGTTTTTTCCGGCATCGGAGGCTAAGCGGCGCAGTGAAGTCGGGTTTGCTGGGGCCTTGGGTGGCCGGGAGGCCGGGGCTGAGGGCACGCTCGCGAGGAGCATACCTGGGCCTGGGGTTGCTGGGGCTCCCTCCTTACGGCAGGAGAGGCCGCGGCCTCGTTGTGATTCCCAGGGCCGCTGGGGGCTCCCTCCTTGTGGCAGCTATTCCTTTCCCTCACATCGGGCGAGGCGCGCAGCGGCCCGCTTGGCGGGCAGTTCGCCAGCGGGCGGCAAGTGAGGCTGTGGCCTCGCCGTGGATTCCAGGGTCTTATAACTGTGGCTGGTAGCCACTTCAGTGCAGTGGGTTGTGTGGGTTTGCACCCTGGTTGTGGCTGGCCTGGAGGGGTATTGGTCGGGAGCGATAAGTTTCAGCCCCACTCCACCCCCCCTCTTTTTGGACAGGCGATTTGACCCACTCCAGGGGCAACTCCCCCCCCTCCCGTTTCAAGGCTGTTTGGTGGCTCAGTAGAGAGGCTGGTGCACCACTCTGCCCCCCCCCCCTTTTTTCTTGCATTTTGGTGGTGGCACTGCTTCAGTTTGCCTTCTGCCATACACCTCTGGGTGCCTGCTCTCACTGTGGCCCAGGCTACGGGGCGGGTACTACGCGGTCTTGCAGGAGCATTTCATTGGTGCACCCCCTCCTCTCTCTGATTGTAAAATACACTCCTGGCGGTGGGTGGTTCAGGAGGCTTCTTGAGTGCCTGGGTTTTCATACATTGCTATCTGGTGACTTGTTCAGGATGGCGCCTAAGAAAGGCCAGGGCAAGTCGAAGGGAAAACAGCCCGCCCGCCCACCCCGTGGGCGTGGTCAGCAGGGCACTCCAGTTGAGGAGCCTGGCCAAGGAGAGAGGGTCAGGCTCGCTATCATGAGCCAGCTGGATGATTTAGAACAGGATAGATTGGCTAGGGGCGCTCCCATTTTGGGGGGGGCGTTGCCGGGCCTCCGGCCGGTCGGCGCGCCTGACTTTTGAGGCAGAAGTACTTGCACGCCTATCTGCTTTGCAGGGTGGGCCATCTGAGCCTGAACCACCGGCGGTACCAGATCAGGAGGAGGATCCAGAGGAGGGCCCATCAGGTACGGCGTTCGGCAGCGGTGCAGCCGGAGGTAGCGGGCAGCAGCCCCTTGGTGGTGCCAGCGTTTTTCCAGGTGATGGTGGTAAGCCCCCTCTTCTGCCAACTCAGGGGTGGCCATGGGCCCCCATTCAACTTCCTCCCCCCCCGGCGGCCCCGAGTGGGGCGGCCTGGGGTATGGGGCAACTGGGAGTAGTGGAGCAGCCGGGTCCTGGCCAGCCTTGGGCTTGGGGTTTTCATGGAACTAACCCACTCCCCTGTCCAGTCTTGTCCACAAGTGGCCAGTTGGCAGGTGCTGCGGCGCCGCCCACGGCCCCTTCAGCTCTGCCCGCATCGGGCATTTGGCCATGGAGCGGTCAGCAGCTGGTGCCTCAGAGTAGCGGGTGGTTTTACCCCCCCAACCCATATGCTAGCATCCCCTTTCATATCCTTCCATACGGCGATACCTCTCTGCCGTTGGGGGATCATTTAACGGCGGCCACGCGCGAGAAAATCCTCCGTGGCGAGTACGTGGACGTTTTCGGTCTCCTTTTCAGAGAGCTCGAAAAGAAAAGTAAAGATGAGCTCGATGATAAGGAGAAAGAAAAGCTGAAACGTCGGAAGGTTGATAGGTCATGGGCGAACTGGTTGCCTGGATTTTTGATTTATGCCGGTGTAATTGCGAGAGCGCAGCCGGCTCGGGCGGCGGCCCTTTTTCAGTATATAGACATTGTTTATAGGGCTTATACGGACTTCGTGGGTGCAGCTTGGCTGCAGTACGACGAGGCTTTCCGTATGAGGGCCGCCGTCAATCCAGGGATGCCGTGGGATCAAATAAATCAGCAGCTGTGGCTACAGCTGATGTCCCCGGCAAAACCAAACGCCGGAGACAGGTCCGACAGTGGCCATCTTGTACAGGGGTTGCAGCAACAACAGTTTTCTGCAGGGGCTTGCGATGCTGCGGGCCAGTCAGTTCAGTCCCGGCTGTTATGTTGGGAGTTCGCAGCTAAGGGAGCGTGCCCCAGGAAACCGTGTAAGTTCCGACATGAGTGCCCACTCTGCAGCGGGGCCCATGCACTTTCTGCCTGTAGCAGATCTACATCCAGACCGGGCGGTAAGACCTCTGGGGGCAGCGGTGGCGGGCAGCAGCCACCGGGAAAAGGGGCCCAGCCCCATCCGCCCGACGACACTCAATAGGCTGTTGAGCATATACCCGTGCAAGCCCGAGTCTGAGTATACAGGTGATTAAGTTAAGAAGGCCGAACTTATAGGGCCTTCTGGTCACCTAATGGTGGGTGGCGGGTCTTTCGGTTTGTATTGTGGTTATTATGCTGACTGCTGTTTCTCTTTTCAGATGCTGGGCTCGTGGTGAGTGACGTGTGTTCTCATCTGCGGGCACAGCTCGGTTTTCTGGGTTTCCCATTTTGCCAGACGGTCTCCGGTGGGCACCCAGCTCGGCCTCAGTGCTTGGGCTACCGTGTATCGGCTGGGTTGTCTGGGGCTGTGCTGGCCTGGGATCACGCCCTGTTGTTCCAGTAGGCTGACCTGTATCGGCCATGGTGTTTATTTTTTGAGTTGGGGCAACCGGGCCTTTTTAGTTGGCTACGGCAGGGGGTTCGGTTGGCTCTGGGCCACCCGGTGGGGCGCTAATGCCTAAGCAGAGGCTTGGCATTGGCGGTGGCTGGAGGAGGTTTGGCCACAGGGTTTACCAGGGGAGCACTTATGGCCTAGCACCGTCGGTGCGGTGGTCTGCAGGAACCGTAGATGGGCTACACGGCTCAGTGCGGGGAATGCAGATCACAGGGAGCCTCACCTGGGTGGATCTTTCCATGGGGATCGATGCCAGCCCAGAGGGTGATGGCTGGAGGCCTGGCCGCTCAGCTACAACCCGAATACGGCGGGCTTGTGCTGGGGGCAGGGTGGCTCGCCCTTTGGACAAGGCGGGGTCCAGGTGTTGACCCCAGGGCTTGTCTGGTTCAGGTTTCACCCCCTGCCAGGTGCAGTGGTTAAGTGTTTAATAAAGCGGCCCGGTTTTAAACCCAATTCTTGTGTCTGCCTCTTTATTCCGACTGGGGGGTCAATTCAAGGCAGCTTACAACAGAAATACAATTAAAAGAACACACGAAAACCCCCCAATAATTATAAAAAAAAACCCTTTAAAAATCATAACCACCTCCCAGCAATTAGGATTTGTACTCTTCACTTTAATTATACATTTTAATATATATATCACAGGGTCTGCGTTACCTAGAAATCCTTACATTTTATAAAGGGCTATTGATCTTTAGAGGCCTTTCCCTTCTCTAGCCTAACATCTTGGCTGATTCCTATCATTTGGAATCTTGCTTCAGATTTGGCAGCCTCCCACATTTCTCTCCCTTCTTTTCCCTCCTCATGTCCAGGCTTGTCAACCTTTGAGGCAAGTTGAGCTTGCTGAGCTTTTCTTGCCCAGTGACTGAGTTTGTATGCATTAGAACCTTGGCTAAAGTCAAGTTAGTAGAAATTTCAAGAACAGGTGAGACTAGGAAGCACACTCCCCGCCCCCACTTCCAGGGCTTTTTTTTTTTTAGCAAGAACTCCTTTGCATATTAGGCTACACCCCCCTGATGCAGCCAGTCTTCCAAGAGCTTACAGGCCATTTATAAATTCTAGGAGGATTGACTACCTCAGGGGTGTGGTCTAATATGCAAAGGAGTTCCTGCTACAAAAAAAGCCCCGCCTGCTTTTCACTGCTTATGTAGGGGAGATTTAGCAATTGGATAACACTACTTTCTTCTGGTTAGTCCCTAGTTAAATGGTAGGCAGAATTAGTGCAGGTGAGGTATATCAAGTTAATTATATGGACAAATACCCTGAGACATCTGTGTATAAGGGAACCTAATCCAATCTATCCCTGCAAACTGATCAGTCCAAGTGCTAAAGCAGGGAGCTTTCTCAATATTGAACACCATCATCTGAACCCACATGATAGGGCTAGCAACTTTAAAATGGTTCATCTAGCTGTCTCTATAATATCAGTTTGATCAACAGCAGTTATCAGCTGATGTTATTGAATTCCATGTAATGAAAAGCTTAAACTGCCATTTCCTGTTGATTAAATCTTTGTTGCCCCCACCTGGATAGTTCAAGCTAGCCTGATCTTGTCATATCTCAGAAGCTAAGGAGGGTTGGTCTTGGTCAGTATCTTGAAGAGAGACCTCTAAGAAATACCAGGTCCATGACATGGAGGCTGGCAATGGCAAACCAGTTTGGTGTAGTGGTTAAGTGTGTGGACTCTTATCTGGGAGAACCAGCTTTGATTCCCCACTCCTCCACTTGCAGATCCTGGAATGGCCTTGGGTCAGCCATGGCTGTTGCAGAGCTTGTTCTTGTAAAGGGCAGCTTCTGTGAGAGCTCTCTCAGCCCCACGTACCTCACAGGGTGTTTGTTGTGGGGGAGGAAGATAAAGGAGATTGTGAGCCACTCTGAGATTCAGAATGAAGGGTGAGATATGAATCCTATATCTTCTTCATCATCTCTGAATGTTTTTTGCCTTGAAAGCCCTATTGCTGTGAGTCAACTGTGACCAGTGTATGGGAATACACCAGTGACTAGTGTATGGGAATTAATGGGCATCTCTTTGGCACAGTTTTGGTGTTCATGCAAAGAAAAACAATATAGAGTTAAAGGACCACTTCAAGCATTGAGACATTTCCCTTTGGTAGACATTTCCCTTTGGTATTAATGAACAGGACTGATATTTGCAGTTCTGCTACCAAATAAGTTCTGAATTTTATTGTCTGGAATCTTCGTTTTTATTGGCCACTTGCTTCTTTCCTTTGTTTCTCTTGCAATGTTTAGGGTGCCCTTGAGTCCCAGGGCAGAAATCCCTATTTGTTCATCAGTGTATAAAACAGTCCCTTAGAATGAGGCAGCTCATATTGCATTTTTTTTGGCAGAATGCTTTAGGAAATGCTCAAGGTCTAAATGGAGGTAATGAAATCAACAAGACAGTGTACAAATGCAGAGAGGAAGAAGAAAGAAAAAGAGACTGGATTTATACCCTGCCCTTCACACAGAGTGGCTTACAATCTCCTTTCCCTTTCTCTCCCCACAACAGACACACTGTGAGGTAGGTGGGGCTGAGAGAGCTTTTTTTGAGAACTGCTCTAGAGAGAACAGCTCTGAAAGAACTGTGACTCATGCAAGGTTACCCTGCAGCTGCATGTGGAAGAATGGAGAATCAAACCTGGTTCTCCCAGATTAGAGTCTGCCACTCTTAGCCACTATACAAAACTGGTTCTCTAGATATGCTTGCTGACCTTTGTTGTATAGAACCCCACCACCACAACCCAAATTGGGAATGGATGCAAGGAGTTTTAAGGTCCATGTGATCACTGTGAATTTTTAAAAGGGGAATTTGTGTTTGTAAAGTCAATGTAGATTTTCTTGTGGATTGTATATCAACAACTAAAGTCTGAGCTTCTGTGCAAGATGCAGAACTGTCAATTTTATTCGTATATTCCTAAGAATGCACAATTAAAGCAACATTTCATCACTTCCTTTTGGTATAATACAGATGTTTTAGTATAATATGTTTAATTTACCATTTCAGTTTTCACACCCAGTTCTCAAAAATGTGCAGTTAGAAGTTAATTGCTTGAGTACATTTGTTGCAGCATAATGCAAAATGTAATTTACCGTTTAAAGCACACATTGTACAGTGCAGCTTTTATGTTAATAATAATTCAATTTTTCCCCATTCTTTGACCTCTTCAAAATATTTGCTTTTGTTACTTGATATAAGGAAACAACATCTACATCATTTCCTTTGTATGTCAGTCAAACCTAACTCAAAGCTAAATTAAACACATGTAGAAATATGAATAAATACAAACAAGTTGTAGAAGCAAAACCAGCTATTTCTGCATACACTTCTAGAAATATATTTTAATGTTCTGAAAGACTAATGCGTCTTTTAAATGAAGAGATTGGATGGAGAGGAGAAAAGAAAGCAGTTCAAAGAAAGTGCAATTTAATGATAGGATATATACTGCTTAGCCAAACTTATTATAATGCCTCCAACACATTAACATATTTGAGACCATTCGGAGTTTTAGCAATTTTTATCTATCATCTATCTATCTATCTATCTATCTATCTATCTATCTATCTATCTATCTATCTATCTATCTATCTATCTATCTATCTATCTATCTATCTATCTATCATCTATGATCTCTCTCTGTCTGTCTGTCATCTAAAAACAGGTGTCCTGACTGATTCATCAATGCCCAGCCCACATCCCTGAACCTAGAACCCCCAAATTTGGGAGTGCATTCCTTCCATGATGTCAGTGCCCACTAAGAAGGGATTTTTAGAAATTTGATCTCTAAGGGGATGAAAAGGGTAAAAATTGTTTTCACAAAGCGTGTATATTGTCACCCTGCTTATTTAATTTATATGCAGAGTACAACAAGGCGGAATGCTGGCCTGGATGAAGCACAAGCCAGAATTAAGATTGCCGGGAAAAACATCAATAACCTCAGATATGCAGATGACACTACTCTAATGGCAGAAAGTGAGGAGGACCTAAAAAACCTCTTGTTGAGGGTGAAAGAGGAGAACAAAAAAGTTGGCTTGAAACTCAACATCAAAAAAACTAAGATCATGGCATCCGGCCGCATCACACTTTGGCAATAGAAGGGGAAGACATGGAAGTAGTGACAGACTTCACATTTCTGGGATTCAAGATCACTGCAGATGGTTACTGTAGCCATGAAATTAAAACACATTTGCTCCTTGGGAGGACAGCTATGGTGAACCTGGACAGTATAATAAAAAGTAGAGACATCATCCTGCCAACAAAAGTCCATATAGTCAAAATGATGATATTCCCAGTAGTAATTCGACCCATCTACGGCTGCGCTGCAACAGCGGCCGTAGGCCGGGGGCCCACGTTTGCCGCCCTGGAGGAGGAAGGGACTGGGAGGTTTCCTGGGCATCCGGGGACTTTGTAGGGGTGGGGCGTCGGGACTATATGAGTCCTGAACCCACCCCTGAGTGGCGCAGTTCTCTTTCGGCTCTCGGACGAGGCATGCGTGCCTGGTCAGAGCTGAATGTTGTCGGGCCGGCAATCGAGGCGGCGGCGATAAGAGTTGGGGCTTGAGGGTGGGGTGGAGGGTGCTCGGGAGTAGGCTACGTGGCGTCAGGCCATTAGGCGGGCAGTAGAGCGGTGTATTTGGGGCACTTAGGGCAGTTCTGTCAGCGGTGGTGTGTGCTTCAATTAGTGCACCCCTCCCCAGACAGGCCATTCCACACACACACACCCCTCCTTCTTCTGGATCAAGGAGTTGTACGGGGGCTATTTGGTGGGAAAGAAGGGTGATAGATCCTCATAAGGGGTATCTGGTGGGGCTGGGTATTGCATTGCTCCCCCCTTTTTTTAATTCTTATATAGTCTTTCATTGGAGGGAGTCTCTGTGGCTCAGCTGCATAGTCTGCAGCCCCTGCGGTCTTGGAAGGCCCATGAGTATTATTACAGGGTAGCCATATTTGGAAGGGTAGTCTCCGATATGGGGCCTAAGAAAGGGCAGGGTACGCCCAACAGCAAGCAGCCTGCTCGTCCTCAGAGGAAGAGGGTGCGTATCGACAAGGGGGTTGACGGTGCGGAAGAAGCAGCACGGATGCACCGTGAATAGGGAGCAGCTTGGGGCCCTTGAGCATGAAAAGGGGTCTTCTGAGGCATTTTCAGGGGGGTCCAGGCATGTCAAGGCTACTGGGTGGTTGGGTGCAATGTCCTTTGAGCAAGAGGTACTCACACGACTTTCTGCGTTACAGAAAGGCAGCGGTGGCCGGGAGGAGCCGTCGGACCAAATGCATGGAGTGGAGCCTGACTTGGAAGTGGAACCTGATGGAGGGGTTGAGATTCAGGAGCTGATGGGTGACTTGGAGAGGCCTGTGCAGTCTGCACCGGTGGTGGTTGCACCACCACCCAGTGATGGTAAGTATTTGCAATCCCAACAAGTGCAAACATGGCCTTGGGGTATGTGGGGTTCCCCTTCCACACCGGGGGGAGCTGGTGCAGCTGGCGTCCCTTCCCCATTTATGGTTCAGGGGGCGCCGTGGGCACAACCAGGTCAGCAGTGTCCAACGTGGGCTGCTGGGGGCCCTGGGCAGCAGGGGGTGTGCCAAGTCAGATTAGGTGGGGTTATGCAGTCTCAAGTAGGGGTCCCAGCAGCGGCAACAGTGCAAGGAGCACTGAGGCAAGGAGTACAGGGAGTTCTCCCATGGGGGTGGGACAGATGATGATGTCTGATGTCGCAGCAACCAGGGTGGCCTAACGGTCAGTGGACGGCATGAGGCTATTTGCCCAATCCCTATGGGTCGGTGCCATTTCCAGCTCTCCCATTCGGGGATACAGCAATACCATTGGGGGACAATTTGACACCTCCTACACGAGAAAAAAATCTACGGGGCGAATACGTGGATGTATTTAGCCTGCTATACAGGGAATTGGAAAAGGAGGATCTCGATGAGAAGGAGAAAGAGAAACTGAAACGTAGGAAGGTTGACAGGACCTGGGCTAATTGGTTGCTGGGTTTCCTGATTTACGCTGGGGTTATTGCAAGGGCGCAGCCTTTTTGGGCTGCGCCTTTGTTCCAGTACTGTGATATTATCTATCGGGCATACACTGACTTCGTCGGTGCAGCCTGGATGCAGTACGATGAGGCCTTCCGAATGAGGGCCACAATTAACCCTGTCCTTTCATGGAACCAGATAAACCAACAGTTGTGGCTCCAACTGATGTCTCCGGCTAAACCCAATGCTGGTGATCGGGCGGATAGCGACCACCTTGTACACAAGCTGCAGAGCATGTCAGGAGCCCATGCAGTAGCGGGCCACTTGGTTTAACCCCAATTGTTATGTTGGGAATTTACTTCCCAAGGCATTTGCTCAAGGAAAGCTTGTAAATTCAAGCATGAGTGCCCATTGTGTGGGGGATCTCACGCGTTTTCAGGCTGTACCAAGGCTAAGACAAGGAGTGGCACCAAGCGAGTGGGGGGCGGGGGCAACCCACCACAGGTTGGAAAAGGGTCCCAGCCCCATTCGGCTGAGAGTACTTAAAAAGTTATTAGAGGGACATCCTTTAGTGGTTGATACAGTTTATTTGTTGGATGGTTTTACCAATGGTTTTTGGATTCCGTATCAGGGCAAGTGGGCGCCCTATATGGCGTCCAATCTTCGTTCTATTAAAGGTATGGAGAAGATAGTGAGGGAAAAAATTGCTAGGGAATGCAGGGAGGGTTGGGTGATTGGCCCATTTGAGGCTCCTCCTGTACCCAACCTCAAGGTATTCCCCCTGGGGGTGGTGCCTAAGAAGTCGCCCGGGGAATACCGCTTTATTCACCACTTATCTTACCCAAGGGGGGATCTGTGAATGATAACAACAACAACAACAACAACAAATTTTATTTGTATCCCGCCCTCCCCGCCGGAGCAGGCTCAGGGCGGCTAACAACATGGTTCAGAGTTAAATTATACAAGTGAATAAAACTACATTAAACATTATCAGCATTTACTTAAAATCTGATTAAGCTTTAAAATTAAGTTAATTTTTAAAAGTGCTAGTGCTATGTTTACTTTTTCTGATGGCGGTTTCCTTCGCAATTTCCATTTCGATCAGGAAAGCCAGTCTGAAGAGGAAGGTCTTGCAGGCCCTGCGGAACTGTTCTAGGTCCCGCAGGGCCCGCATTTCCTCTGGAAGTTGGTTCCATAGGCTCGGGGCTACAGAGGAGAAGGCCCGGTTACGGGTGCTTTGCAGCTTCACCTCTCTCGGTCCGGGGACAGTCAGCAGGTTTTTCCCGGCTGACCTCAGTGCTCCCTGGGGTTCATATGAGGAGAGACGGTCCCTAAGGTAGACAGGTCCTCGACCATATAGGGCTTTAAAGGTAATGACCAGCACTATGTAACTGGCAGCCAGTGCAGTTCGCGCAGCCCAGGCTGTATGTGCTCCCATTTAGGGAGTCCCAACAACAGTCTAGCCGCTGCGTTCTGCACCAGTTGCAGCTTCCGGGTTCGGCACAGAGGCAGCCCCATGTAGAGGGCATTACAGTAATCCAGTCTCGAGGTGACCGTTGCATGGAGCACCATTGCCAGATCTTGGCGCTCTAGGAAGGGAGCCAACTGCTTTGCCCGCCTTAGATGGAAGAAGGCTGACTTGGCAGTGGCTGCAATCTGGGCCTCCATTGATAATGCAGGCTCCAGTAAAACTCCCAGGCTCTTAACTCGGTGCGCCGCTTTCAACGGCGCCCCGTCAAAGACCGGGAGAAGTATTTCCCCTCCCCGAGCGCCCCGACCCAGACAAAGGACTTCTGTCTTCGCTGGATTCAGTTTCAGCCCGCTCTTCCTCAACCAGGTTGCCAAATCCTGCAGGGCCCGGTCTAAATTCTCTGGGACGCAGTCAGGCCGGCCGTCCATTAGCAGATAGAGTTGGGTGTCATCTGCATATTGATGGCACCCAAGTCCATGTCTCCTGGCAATCTGGGCAAGGGGGCGCATGTAGATATTAAATAACATTGGTGAGAGAACTGCCCCCTGAGGCACTCCGCAATCCAGTGTGCGCCTCTGGGACAGCTCGCCCCCAATTGCCATTCCCGAGCAACTTTGTTCTGTGCGATACACCTCCTGTGTGGAAAGGGGGCGGAAATGGCAAAACGCAAAATTAAGTCATCATTTTGTCTGTTGCCCGTCCCTCCTAGGGATTTTGAGTTGCTGGGTTTTATGTTTTATGTTTGATGGGAAGTATTTCACGGATCGAGCGTTGCCAATGGGCTGCTTGATTTCTTGTGCAGCTTTCGAGCAATTCAGTTCCTTTTTGGAAAGGGCACTCCAAGTGAAGTCAGGGTTGACTGAAATGGTTCATTACCTTAATGACTTTCTTTTCGTGGGTCCGGCGGGCTCAGGGCGATGTGCCAGACTAATGGATGTATTTGTCCAACTGGCTGACGAGCTGGGAGTGCCATTGGCACACGAAAAGACGGAAGGCCCGACATCTGTTTAGACATTTTTGGGTATTGAATTGGATTCTTGTAAGCAAGCCTCGCAACTTCCGGACGACAAGGTCCGGGGGCTGCAGAGGCGCATTGCATCTATTACAGAGCAATGCAAGGTGTCTCTGCTTGAGCTTCAGCAGCTCATAGGGCATTTGAACTTTGCATGCAGAGTAGTTGCTCCAGGAAGGGCATTCCTAAGGAGGCTATGTGATGCAATGGATTCCCTCCGCTTGCCTTATCATAAAATGAGGATAACGGCAGGTATGCGGAAAGATCTTGAGGTTTGGGAAGAATTTTTTGGAATCCTTTAATGGGATCTCCTTTTGGAGGGAGGATATGCAGATTGAAGCTGACCTCCAGATAACATCTGACGCTGTGGGTTCCATTGGTTTTGGGGTCTTTTTTAGAGGGCACTGGTGTGCTGAGAGGTGGCCCAGGGAATGGTTGGCTGGTCGGTTCTGCAGAGATTTAACATTTTTGGAGTTTTTTTCCCATTGTAGTGGCATTGTGGCTCTGGAGAGATCAATTAGCCAACCATGTGGTGCATTTCTGGTGTGACAATTTGGCTGTGGTTCATGTGATTAACTCGTCCTCCAGATCTGTACCAGTAATGTACCTGGTTAGAGCTTTTACGCTGCGCTGCCTTAAATTGAACCTACTGTTTTTGGCTACGCACGTGCCTGGCATTTGTAATGGTGTGGCAGACGCCCTGTCTTGCCAACAGATGGAACGTTTTTGCCAGCTGGCTCCAGAAGCCGACCCATGGCCGGTCAGGATGCCTTAGGACCTGTGGCTGCTTGGAGGGTCAAAACCAGTAAGCAATCAGTTTAGCCTTGGCTCCAAGTACCAGAAGAGTATATGGGAGGGCAGTCCAGAAATTCAGGTTGTTTAGAACAGAAGGGGGATTGTGGGACATTTGGCCCGTGCCTTGCTGCATTTGATGCAGTTTTTAGTACACCAAAAGGGAAGGGGCTTGGCAGTTAAGTCCATTAGAGGGCAGTTGGCGGCCATTGCCTTTGTCAGTAAGGCTCAGGGATTGGCAGAGAGCACAGGGGACTTTAGGGTCTGGAAGATGCTTGAGGGCTGGTCTCAGGAAAGGGGGGCTCGGGCTGATATACAGCAGCCTATTTCCCCTTCCCTGCTTTGGGGATTGGGCCAGGTTTGGCCTGAGGTGTGTGTTTCAAAATATGAAGTCATCCTGTTTCACACAGCAGCACTGACAGCCTTCTTTGGGGCTTTCAGGGTTAGTGAGCTGGTGTTACAGTCGCATACGGATCAGTCTAACCAGGCCTTACGGGCCAGCGATGTTACCTTTAGAGGTGACCAAGTTGTATTGACGGTTAGGCGATCCAAAACAGATCAGCTTGGCAAAGGCATAGCAGTTATTCTCGGGCCTTGTGGGGAGGTTGATTTGTGCCCGGTCGGGGAATTTCATCAATATGTGGCAGTTAGAGGGGATGCAGAGGGACCGTTATTTCAGCATAGGGACGGCTCTCCGCTCACAAAATTCCAATTTTGGGCAATAACAGCTTGGGCATTGGATAAACTTGGCTAAAAGGGGTAAAATTTGCCACCCATTTGTTCAGGATTAGGGTGGCCTCCACAGTGGCGGCAATGGGGTACCCGGGCCTTGTAATACAGAGAGTAGGTCATTGACGTTCTGAGGCCTACTGCTCTTATGTGCGTCCGTTGCTTTCTACAGTGTGAGCAGGGGAACCTTGTTCTACCTGTTTATGCCCCTGTTGGGCAAGTTTGTTTCGTGGTTGACTGTTTTTTTCATTTCAGGTGCTGTGGCTCATCAAGAGAGGCTGCGGATCCTCATTTGCGGGCACAGTTTTGTGTTCTGGGCAGCCCACTATGCACGGAGGTCTTCAGTTGGTTCCCAATTGGGTCTCAGCGAATGGGCTGTGATGGAGTGGCAGGGTCGCCATGGGCTGTGGTGGCCTGGTTTGCTGCCTCTCTTATTTCAGGGGAAGAGGTGTCCTCCACCGGATATACTGGTCATACACCTTGGTGGTAATAACCTTGGGTAGATGAAAGGGAAGGCCCTTTCTCTATAGGTGGTGGCAGACCTGCAGGCCATCATGGGGAGGTGCCCTGGGGTCTGCCTAGTGTGGTCTGCCATCCTGCCTCGTCGGGTCTGGCGAGGCACTTGGAACTCAGTGGGCATCGAAAGGGCCAGGAGGAAGGCCAATCGGCCCTGCAGAAGGCTTTGGTTGGGGGTTTGGGGAGTTTTATTTCTCACCCATCAATTGGAGCCAATTGTGCCGAGTTGTATAGAGCTGACTGGGTGCATCTTTCAGATGCAGGTCACCGGGCCTTTTTACATGATCTACGGCAAGGGCTTCGGGCAGCTCTGGGCTGCCCGGTGGGGTGCTAATGCCTAAGCAGAGGCTTGGCATTGGCGGTGGCAAAAGGAGCAAGGGGTTATGAAAACTCAGGGTAGCACCCAGGGCACAGCACCACTTGAGTGCAGGTGATCGGCAGGAGCGGCAGATGGGCTATACGGCTCAATGTTGCATAATGCCGATCATGTGATGCCTCCCCACAAGATTGGCTCTTCCTGGGTGATGATGCCAATGTGGGGTGGGTTGATCAGCCTGGCCAGCCTGGCAGGAGCCAAATCTGTGGCTCATTCCAGGGGCAGGGTGGCTCGCCCATATCTGGACAACGAAGGGTCATGGGTTGACCTTGGGGCTTGTCCAGTGCTGGTAACCCTTGCCATACAAGTTGATTTAAGGTTGTATGTTTAATAAAAGGGCCTGTTTTATCAAAATACAGTGTCAGTCTCTTTATTCCAACTTGGAGGGCAATTCGGCCCATCTACGGTCGCGCCGCAACAGCGGCCGTAGGCCGGGGGGGCACGTTTGCCCACTGGAGGAGGAAGAGACTTGGAGGCTTCCCGGGCATCCGGGGACTTTGTAGGGGTGGGGCGTTGGGACTATATGTGTCCTGAACCAGCCCCTGAGTGGTGCAGTTCTCTTTCTTCTCTCGGCCCATCTGCCCACCCTGAGCAGTACAGGTTTGGCCAGTCACCTTATTAGGGGCCAGGTAGGAATTTTTTCACTCTCACCTGATTGGCTAATGGTGGGGTGTTTTTTGCCTACCTTGTACTGCTTGATAGTGAGTTTGGCAGAAGGAGAAAGGGGTTATGGAAACTCAAGGGAGCACCTAGGGCACAGCACCACTTGAGTGCAGGCGATCGGCAGGAGCGGCAGATGGGCTATACGGCTCAATGTTGCATAATGCTGATCGTGTGATGCCTCCCCACAAGATTGGCTCTTCCTGGGTGATGATGCCAATGTGGGGTGGGTTGATCAGCCTGGCTGGCCTGGCAGGAGCCAAATCTGTGGCTCATGCCAGGGGCAGGGTGGCTTGCCCATATCTGGACAATGAAGGGTCATGGGTTGACCTTGGGGCTTGTCCAGTGCAGGTAACCCTTGCCATACAAGTTGATTTAAGGTTGTGTGTTTAATAAAAGGGCCCGTTTTACCAAATGTGTTTAATGTGTGTTTAATAAAAGGGCCCGTTTGTCAGTCTCTTTATTCCAACTTGGGGGGCAATGTATGACTGTGAGAACTGGGCCATAAAGAAGACTGGAGAAGACTCTTGAGAGTTCCTTGGGCTGCAAGAAGATCAAATCAGTCAGTCCTAAGGGAAATCAACCTAGACTGTTCACTGGAAGGTCAGATGCTGAAGCTGAAGCTCAAATACTTTGGCCACCAAATGAAAAGCCAGCATGTCCTGAAGAAGATCCTGATGCTAGGAAAGACAGAAGGCAAAAGAAGAAGGGGACAGCAAAAGATGAGATGGCTGGACAGTGTTACTGATGTAACAAACACAAATTTGAGCAGACGTCGGAGGATGTTGGAAGACAGGAGGGCCTGGCGTGACTTTGTCTAAGGGGTTGCAAAGAGTTGGACTTGACTGTGTGACTGAACAACAACAAAGCTTTTCTGTGTGCCTGGCAGCCTGCTGCCTACTTGCACACCCCTCTCTCTGATTAGTCAGCTGTGGAGTTCTGTGTTCTGAGTTACAGATCAGTTAAAGGAGACTGCAGACAGTTGAAGACAGCTCAGGGAACTTCAGTCTTCTGTGTAATAAAATAAGTAATTCAAGACACCTGAATTGGCATTTTTCATAAAAGTCAGTATGGCAACTGAGATTATAAATGTCCATGGGGAGATGGTGCAGGACCTTTCTAGGAGCCATTTTGATGCATGCCTCCCTTGTGAACCTGAAAAACTGTCCACCACATCACACCTCCCTTAGTTCAACTCCCCCTTGCACCTCTCACATCATACTGCCCCAAGAAGGCTCCTGGCAAATATGCCAAATACACCAAAGCTAAAAGGAGGAAGCAACTTAAAGATGTGACAGAGAAATATGTGCATAGTACTCCTGCAGTGCACTACTCGAGCAGTAGTGACCAAGTACTAGCAAGATCACCCTGAGGTTCACAGAGCTGTACAGTCTCGATATCAGCAAAGCAGTCCTGAAACATGAGTAGAGGCAATCACTTCCATGGAAGGTCAAGGAAGGCTGACTCAGGCATGGCATATGATCCTGATATGGCTTATGAGGCAGACAGCGCTGTAGTTCTGGGTACCATGATGCACAAATGCAAGTACTGCAATGTCTTCAAGTGGAAGGAGGAAGCCACCAGCATGTTTTGCAGCAATGGCAAGGGCAGCTCCTGCCCTTCAAATCTCTGCCTGAGCCTCTCTATAGCCTGCTGCTGGGCAGCTACCCTGAGCATGCCCATTTCATGTTCATAAGCACAATGGATGAACATGACATCATTTGGGGCCAAGCAGATTCTATGAGATGGCTTCATGCCCACCTTCAAAGCTCAGGGACAGTTGAATCACTTGTTTGGAAGTTTGCAGCCAGCACTTCAACACAAAGCCCAATTCCTGCAAATCTATTTTGTGGGTGAGGACAAAAAGGAAATGCACTTTAGGGTGCAGCAACATTCCTGATGCCAAACAGAGACTGGTGAAACTGCAGAAGATGCTACATGACATCAGCAGCTACATAAAAGACTGAAGACCACCCTGAACATGGTACTTCCAACATGCAAGATGTTCAAAGTCATCATCCATGCACATAGAAAGCCTGCTGATGCTCATGGAGGTAATTGCAATTCACCAACAGCAAATGAGATGGCTCTGGTGATTGTTGGTTAGTAACTTGAGAAGTGAGACATCATTCTGCAGAGCCACAACAACACACTGTGGCACATCAATGAGATCCACTGGTTGTATGACACCCTGCAGTACCCGCTCCTGTTCTGCCATGGCAGGAAGAATACTCCATTACCCTGCCTCAGTGCAATCCCAGCACCCAATCCACCAAACTCTGCAATGGCACCAGACTGCAAGTGAAGATGAAGCCACTCTACAGGAATGTCATCAGGGCCACATTGCTCACCAACAGTGCTTGGGAGGAGTCAGTATTCATACCATGCATGCCACTCATACCATCAGATATCCCCTTTGAGTTCAGGAAGCTGCAGTTCCCCTCAAGGTCTGCTTTGCTATGACCATCAACAAGTCCCAGGGACAGACACTGAAGGTGGCAGGAATTGACTTAACAGAGGACTGCTTCTCACACGGGCAGTTCTAAATGGCCTGCTCCAGAGTGAGGTCACCCAGCAGCCTGGTGATCCTAGCACCTGAAGGCAGAACCACTAATGCAGTCTACAAAGGGGTCCTTCAGTAGAGGGGGGGGGGTAGTTGTACATATTTTTACTTCATTTTTTTTAATATTACAATCTTCTCTTTTCATTACTTCAAAAATGTAATATTTTGAAATTCACTTCAATAGTTTACTCCATCAATATCCTTCACATTATTCAAACACCTTTGTGAAGGTTGGGTACTATGCTATTATATTACCAATTTCAAAAAACAAAACACCCTTCCTAAAACACACAAAAATTATATATCCAGAAGTTATAACTGGATTAAAGGTAGTTAAATGCCATAGTGAAGCACAGGTATCAAGCCCAGTTTACTTGTGCATCTTGACTCTAATTAGCTCTTTCTGGCAACTAACCTCCTCCCCCCATATATATAAATGTAATATTTGAGAAAATCTGTTTCAATGAATCTGAAGGAATGTACATGTACAAATGCTAAGTCTCTCAGTTCTCGCTTGTATTGAGCTTTGTCTTGAAAGTGAATATGAGGGAAGATGGCACCTGTAATATCCCTACCAAAAGTGAGTGTGCCACAGTGCGGAAATCTTCCTCTGCTGCAGTAGTACAATGACAGCACATTATCTAGTGATGTATGGATGCAGTCAAAATCATTCCTCCAACAAAATGTTGAGCTGGTATAATACAACCATTTTAATCCATTTTGCTTTATATTTGTATAACTAGCATCTCCTGACATGGATGGCCCAGGATAGCCTGATCTTTCAGATCTTGGAAGCTAAAGCAGATTGGAGACCACCATGGGAATCTAGGATTGCTACACAGAGGCAGCCAATGGCAAACAAGATCTGTTCATCTTTTTCCTTGAAAAACACTACAGAGTTGCCATAAATTGACTGTTGTAGAGTCCAGTAGTGCCTTAAAGACTAACAAAATTTGTGGCAGGGTGTGAGCTTTTGTGAGTCACTGCTCACTACTTCAGATTCTTCAGTGACTCATGAAAGCTCATACCCTGTCTCAAATTTTGTTAGTTTTTAAGGTACTACTGGACTCTTGTTACCTCTACAGAGAGGCTAACATGGATACCCATCTTGATTTATAAGTAGATTGTTACTTTATGGCACTTCCCACCAACCTAACAAGTATACCAGGTATTCTTCATATCAAATATCAAACTTGGTATTCTTCATACCAAATATTCTAAGTCTCAGAAAAAGTAATATTGTTTAGAATTTGTTATATTTTATAATGATAGAATGTTAAAAGTAGTCACATATTACCTGTGAAGTGGTTCTGGGATGCCAGTTATTTCTCACTGTGGGCCCTGCAGAGGAATTCTGAGCGAAGCCTGGTGTTTCCATTAACTGTAACATCAGATAATGAACAGAGGTGTTGGGGAGGGAGTCAACACTTAAGGTTCTCCACATTCCACCCCCACCTTGGACTGCAGGCTATTTTTGCCTTTTTAAAAATACCTCTCCATGCCTGCTGTCTTCTTTGGCCCAGTTTCTGGGGTTCTCAAATGGTTATTTTCTTCCCTCTGTGAGCCAAAATTTTAATTATATAACAGGAAATATTTATTTATTTATTTTTATTAATCTGCCTAAAATTGGCAAGAAGGATTTCTTGCGTAAATGACACATTATGTGAGAATTTTATTCCAGTCTGATGTGGGAAAAGTTACAGTTAGTACTGGAGGGAAATGTGGCTCTTGATTACTTATGTTGTGCCTTTATTATACATTTATATGTACATGTCACACACACACACACAGGAAGTTTTAATGTTTTTGACTGTTTGCCAGATTGTGGACCACCATAGGCGAAGTTGAAAAGCAGCATTAATTAAAAAAATGAAAGTAATAAAGATAAAAATTAAACATAAATAAGCAAAAAAATTCTCCATACAGTGCTATAAAATACACACTAGAATTGTGCGGGGTTCGTGAAGGTTGAATTAGATATGTGTCTCTTTGAAAAGTCAGAAAATCAGATATGGTAGGCTGATCTCTTCCTTTCTTCTACTGCCTGTTTTTTTTAAAAGGAAGGACATATGTCAACACTATCTGGATATACCTTATAGTTTATGGATAATTACACAGTTTAAATTTATATATGCATATTTTAAATGGAAAAAAAATCAGTGCATAAGGACTGTTTCTTTCATAGCCATCTCTTTCTCCTTTGAAAAGAGATACTTTATATTCTCCAGTAGCTTGGATTCATTGATGCTCAAATGGAAACACAGACTTAGCACAGTTCTGCTTGTACAAGATCTGATGCAACACTAGCTCTTTCCTACTATATATTATAGTGTCCATAAATTGGTTACACAAGACCTTGCACAAGCAGAAATTTTTACTGAGCATAATCATCTTCAGCAGTCTTTTTTTTTGCACTACCATTTGCACAAGTGCTCTAGTAAAAGCAGAAAGTCTGTGCTGCTTTCAAACCATTGTTGGAAAAGGGACTGAGAATGCCTCTTCTTTGTGAGAACAGTAGTTTAATATTTATGTAAATTTCATAAGACCATGTATCATGTGTTCTAAGGCCAGTGGATAGGAGGACAGGTAAGATCTTTATTCTGATATGTTCACTGACTATCAGTCTGCTAATTGAAAAATCCGCCATATTTCAGCAATTAGGCAGACAAAGTAATGTCCATGTAGGTTTGAATCGGCACTACTCCTACATGACATCAATTGTCTTGTAGTATTTACTGATTAACATTGTAGATAAAGCATGATAGGAGAGCAAGGGAGCAGCACACACTGAATTAGCACCCATCAGGAAGCAATAACTTGCCAGAAATTATTATGCTGACACTTTGGTATCATGAAGATGATACGTTGGGGAGGGGATAGGACAATCGGAGCATATGCAATATTAGAAGTAGATGTTACTTATTAATTTTGGAACTTGAGTAGGTGGAACAACAAATAATAGCAGACATTATATCTCTATTCATTACTATAGACACTTATTCAGCACTGATGATAGTCGCTAAAATAATGTCACAATGAGGAATTGTATGGAAAAGAATAAGGTTAGCTTGGCATGTTCAGGGTGTTCACAAACCTCTTCTGTATTTCATTTTAAAACTGGTTATGACCCAACATAAACTAGAATTATTGTACTGTAAAATGTCAAATGCCCTGAATGCCAAGTGTATTATTTGCTGGCATTGTGTGAGTAAAAATTGCTTTATTTCACAAAGCATGGCTAAATCGAAGATGGAATTGGAGATGGAATCTCATTTAATTAATAGAAAAGTATGCAGAAAAGCAACCTGCTTGTTGTTTCTGTCCATTGAGCTACTTAGAATTATAAAATCATAGATTTGGAAGGGATTCCTAGAATCATCATTCAACCCCCGGCACAATGCAGAAACTTCACAAATACCTCCCCTAAGTTCACAGGATCAGCATTGCTGTTAGATACCCATCTAGCCTCTGTTTTAAAACCTCGAAGGAAGGAGAGCCCATCACCTCCCAAGGAAGCCTGTCCCACTGAGGAACCACTCTAATTGTCAGGAAGTTCTTTCTAATGTTGCACCAGAAACTCTTCTGATTTAATTTCAACCCATTGGTTCTGGTCCTACCTTCTGGGACAACATAAAAAAATTCTGCACCATCCTCTATAAGTCAGCCCCTCAAGTACTTGAAGATGGTGATCATATCATGTCTCAGTTGTCTCCTCTTCAGGCTAAACAAACCCAGCTCCTTCAACTTTCTTCATAGGACTTGATCTCCAGACCCCTCACCACCTTTGTCACCCTCCTCTAGACCTGTTCCAACTTGTCTATATCCTTCTTAAAACATGGTGCCCAAAACTGAACACAATACAGGGGAGGTCTAACCGGAGAGGGGCTGCCTTCCCTGACTTTGCTGAGGAGGGGGCATGGGGGAGGGAGGGCGTAGCAGCAAGTACGTTCAGAGCCAGCGGCCTCCACAAGGTTGGGAAGTTAGTGGCGTTGGCCACGGCAAGAGGGGGCACCTCCCCTGACTTTGCTGAGGCGTAGGGGCATAGGTGGCGACGTTGAGGCACTCATCATTCCTCCAGTTTGGTGTAGTGGTTAAGTGTGTGGACTCTTATCTGGGAGAACCAGGTTTCATTCCCCACTCCTCCACTTACAGCTGCTGGAATGGCCTTGGGTTAGCCATAGCTATCGCAGGAGTTGTTCTTGGAAGGGCAGCTGCTGTGAGAGCCCTCTCAGTCTCACCCACCTCACAGGGTGTCTATTGTGGGGGGAGAAGATATAGGAGATTGTAAACCACACTGAGTCTCTGATTCAGAGAGAAGGGAGGGGTATAAATCTGCAGTCTTCTTCTTCTTCCTCTCCAAGAGGATGAGGAACCATATACAAGCACTCTTTGGGCGCGATCTTTCAACCAGTTACAGATTAACCTAACAGTAACAAGATCCAAACCACATTTTACCAACTTGTCAACAAGGATTGTATGTGGAGCCTTATCAAAAGCCTTACTGAATCAAGATAAAATATGTTTACTGCATTTCTCTGATGCAGCAAAGTAGTAACTTTCTCAAAAAAAGAGATCAGGTTAGTCTGGCATTACTTGTTCTTGAGAAACCCATGCTGGCTCATAGTAATCACAGCCATCCTTTCTAAATCATCCAGGACTGACTGTTTGATGATTTGTTCTAAAAATTTTCCAGATATAGACATCAAGCTGACAGGTTGGTAGTTACCTGGATCCTCCTTTCCCCCCTTCTTGAAAACAGGGACAACATTTGTCCATCTCCAGTCTTCCAGCACCTCACCTGTTCTCCAAGTATTCTCAAAAATAATGGCCAGAGGTTCAGAAATTACATCTGCAAGTTCTTTTAGTATCTTTTGGTGCTTGAATATGGTGTGGTGAAGAGCTGCAGACATATAAGATAAAATCCCATCTGGTTTAAGTTTCAGTTGATTCGACAAATGTACAACAAGTTTAGTAGCTTATGGAGGTTGACTCAAAAGCAAATTGTTTGAAGTTTGGTGAGATGGACTAAGTATCTGATCCAGGTGACTTATCACTGCACCTCTGTAATACAGAAGTGTTGGAAAGTACCATCAGGTAGCAGCCCACTTTTGGTGTCCCTGTAGGGTTTTCAATGCAAGAGATGAACAGCAGTGGTTTGCTATTGTTTGCCTCACCATAGCAACCCTAGACTTCCTTGATGGTTTCCAGGACCGACTCTGCTTAGTTACAGGGTCTGAAGAAATCAAACTGTCAAGGTCAGAGCAATACAACATTTCATGGCTGCAAACTTAAGTTTTGCTTTAGTTAGTTATTACTCACTATTATATATTCAACTGGGAAGAGCCCTTACATATTTAGTGGCTTGAGATTCTTACATCCTAAGCATAGAAACAGTGAACAGTGAAAGTGTGAGTCCAGATTTATTTTTCTCCCCTCCACACACTTTTTTTTTGTTCAAGAGACTTAAGTTTTTAAACAAGTGTGTACCATTCTTAATTGATGACACTGTGCATATATTTTGCCACTTAAATGTTGGCATTTTTACTCGAATTTTACTTGATATTTTTACTCTAAGCAGAATGATTTAGCTCTTACTTTACATTTGAAGGGCATTTTTGAGAATGTATACTCAGTTGCCAACTGAGGTTAAAATACATGACAGTTTTTTGCCGGATTCAGCTGTAGTGTAACACAGCAAGCAGAAAAAACCATCAGACAATCTGACACTATTTATCACAATTGTAGCCTGTTCAGAGAGGCTCTACAGTGAATCAGAGAATAGTGGCAGGTCAGGATTAAAGTACACTGACAGCTGCATGTAGGGAACTTGTACAGTGTCGGTGTATACCTGGATCAGGCTGACATCAACTGTCTACTGCTTCAGGAACTGTCCTCTGTTTTAAAAAAGCAACATAAATAAAGGAAATATTCAGAAAGTGTGGAGTTCTAATAACATTTTGAAGAAAAGGTCACTGTAGCGATGTTTCTGAAATCAAAACCTATAATGTTTTTGAAGCTTCAGGCATTTTTCAAGAAGTTAATTCATGGTAAATATATACTCTTCTGGTAGTGGCATTAAAACAGCAATGGAATACTTTGTTTACCCCAGGATGCCTTTTTTCTTTTGAAATTGGCTTTAATAAATTATCACAAGAAAGGATTATTACAGCTCTGAATAACAATAAATAAGAGTAATATGCTTCAGGGTAGGACGTGGTTTTGTTCTACTTAGATATGCAGTATTAACAACTACAAAGCCATTCCATATTTCATTATTTTGCAAAATTATGGATTGAAGAGAGGGACAAAAATGATGGCGGAATCTGCTGGAAAACTTTCAAAATCCATGGCAAATGCATTAACTGTGCTAATTACATGGATGCCATTTTTTTAAAAAAAGGTCATTCAAAATACTGCTTGGGCTCATGTTTCCCATATCCTAATATCTTTTAATCTGGCAATCTTAGTAGGGACTGTGGTGCACTACATTTATTGTGCCTCATTTTTGAGCATTTATTTGATGGCAGAATCCATGTTAGAATTACTAGTTGCTTGGAACTGAGTTCATGTGCACAAATTTATCTTTCAGTCAGAACCAATGTTAGTTTTTGTTTCTTTTAGGGACTCTCCATGGGTACAGCATGATAAAATTAGGATTTTTTTTTTTTTAAATCTATTCCTGGATTCCCATCCCACACCATTTATAACCTGAATACAACTTGTATAGGTTTGTGAACTTAGATGTTGGTTGACCTTATTTGGAAAAAATAATCTGATTAGCAGACCTAAGTAAATTTCATGCTAAATTAATCCTGTGGCAAATGATGCCAGTTCTGAATGGCGTATGGAAGTGACATGTGATGTGGTCTTGAAAAGCTCCTCAATAGATTCCTGCCATGTATTCTTGCGATCTAAGTTCCAGGAAGTGAGGCTGTGAATGAATAAATAAAATGATACTTTGTCATCTCATTGAGCTGGTTCACGCATATGTATGCATCACTTGATTTTTGACACATTGTTATTGCACACTTGACAATTGACAGCTGACTGTGTGTGGATTGACTCCATTGAATATTTAAGTTTGATGAAGGAGTTATAGAACATCTTATTTCACAACCAAGCAGAGTATAAGACAAGATCAAGTCACATTCATTAACAATAAAAACTAGACCTGCATTCTACACTACAGTGAGCAAAATTTGAAGCCTTTCCCCAGATTACACTCCTTTCTTCTACTTTTGCAGCTGCTCTTCCAGTGTAGGAAAAGACCTTTATACTGGAGAAAGACTTCAAACTTTTCTGAGCACAGTGGTAGGATACAGACCATTAGGAAGAGCAGTCATAATCACTACAATTTGTAAAGCTAACAGTACTACACCCCACTCCCACATATACAAACTAAGCAACCAAAGCTTTGAGTAAACAGGATTTTTTCTAGTGCTTCAACAGCACTGACATTTTAGAGGTGCTATCTGTAGAAATGAAGATTCCAAGACATTATACATGGCTGTGCATTGAAACAGTTGGTCACAGAGCCAAACAGAGGAGTAATGATCTTAGTCCTGAGTGGATCTCAAGACCTGGTGAGAGATGTAGAGGCTGTTGCACCAACTGGGAATAGTGACCAGTGGTCACTGACCACAATGCTATTAAGTTCTGCATTCATGGAAGTTACCTAAAGTCCAAAACAGTAACATTCAATTTCAAAAGAGAGAAATTTACAAAAATGAGGGGAATAGTAAAAAAAAGAAAAAGCTAAAGCGGGAAAACAAGAGAGTCAAATTCCCAGAGGATGCTTGGAAGCTACTGAAAACCACACTAATTGAAGCCCAAATAGAATGCATTCCACAGGTGAGGAAAGGCACTGCAAAGTCTGAAAGAAGGCCTGCAAGGTTAAAAACACAAATCAAGGAATATATATAAAAAGTAAAGAAGCTTCTTTCAAAAAGTAGAAGGTCTACCACAATGAATTCAACAGGAGGAACCACACGTTCTGGCAAAAGAAATGTTGTCCATAATTAAAGTTAAAAAAGATAAAAGTAGTCCCTTGTGCAAGCACCAGTCATTTCTGACTCTGGGGTGACATTGTATCACAACGTTTTCACGGCAGACTTTTTTAATGGGGTGGTTTGTCATTGCCTTTCCCAGTCATCTACACTTTAACGCCAGCAAGCAAGCTGGGTACTCATTTTACCAACCTCAGAAGGATGGAAGGCTGAGTCAACCTTGAGCTGGCTACCTGAACCCAGCTTCCACCACATCGAACTCAGGTCGTGAGCAGAGCTTGGACTGCAGTACTGCAGTTTACCACTCTGCGCCACAAGGCTCCTAAGTCCATAATTAGGCATGCAAAAAAGAGTTATTCTGAGGACTGGGTTGTGTATATATATATATATATATATATATATATATATATATATATATATATATATATATAAAACCAGCCAAAGAAGCAGTGGAGCCTTTGTGTGACAAAGGAATAAAGGGCATCCTAAAACAAGATGGAGAAATGGCAGAGAAACTCAATGATTTTTCTCCCCCATTCAGTGTCCACTTTGGAAATCCATGCTACAGTCCCTATTTTCTGGAAGGATGTATGAAGAATTGAGTCAAATTGAGTCAAATTGAGTTCTAGCCCTAATGGGGAAATAAAAAATGTGTAAGTCTTCAGGTTCTGATGACATACACCCAAGAGTTCTTAAGGAACTCAGATGTGAAATAGTTGTTATACTAACCAATATATGTAACCTATCACTAAATCCAGTTGCTGTACCAGAAGACTGATGAGTAGCGAATGTTATACCAATTTTTAAAAAGGGATCCAGAGTGGAACCAGGCAATTACAGCCAGGCAGTCTAACATCTGTCTCAAGGAAATTAGTAGAAACTATAATCAAAGATAGAATTGTTAGGCACATAGAAGGACAAAGCCTGTTGAGGGAAAATCAGCATGGCTTCTGCAAATGGAAGCCCTGCTTCATGAGCCTTTTGAAGTTCTTTGAGAAAGTGAACAAGCATGTAGACATTATATACCAGGACTTTCAAAAGACTTCTGACAAGGTATCTCACCAAAGCCTCCTGAGTCAATTTAGCAGTCATGGGATATTAGGATGAGTACTCTTATGGATTAAAAACTGGTTAAATGACTGGAGCAAAGAGCAAGAATCAATGGATAATTTCCACAATGGAGGCAAGTAAGCAGTGGGGTCCCACAATGATTAATATTGGGGTCAGTACAATTTATTCATCTATGATCTGGAACGATGGGTGAGTAGTGTAGTGGCCAAGTTTGCAGATGACACAAAATTATTCTGGATGATGAAAACCAAGACTGATTTCACACTAGGGCTTGTTCTGAGTGGAGAGCCCTTTTGATTCAGGCGCTTCACTCCATTTTCACACAAGTAGGCCTGGAGCTGCAAATTGGCACGCTGTTCTCCCACTGTAAGCAGAAACCACTTGGAAGAGAATCCTGCTTGCTGCAAAAGAGCATCCCACCAACTTGCAGCTCTGGGGCAACTTGTGCAAAAATGGAGAGAAGCCTCAGGAACAAAAAGGCTCTCCACCTGGAACAAGCCTCATGTGAAATTGGTCCAAGACTAGCTGTGAAAAGTTGGGTGAGTGGCAAATGAAGATTAGTGTTGATAAATGTAAGTTGAGGAATATTAAGACAAAAAAACCCAACTTCAGGTATAGACTAATAAGAGGAGGAGGAGGAGGGGGAGACTGGATTTATACCCTGGCCTTCACTTGAAGTCTCAAAATGGCTTACAATCTCCTTCCCTTCTTTTCCCCACAAACAGACACTCTGTGGGGTAGGTGGTGCTGAGAGAGCTCTTTTGAGAACTGCTTTGAGAGAGCAGCTCTTTCAAGAACTGTGACTGACAGGTTACAGTGACATTCAGAATAAGCTATATTCAGAACTGAATATGAAATCTCCCATGCCACAATGCTTTTCTCCAGAAGCTAATGCTGAACATCTACCCAGTTAGTTTAAATGTTCCTAATCTGACTACTTACAACGTATTTTTAAACGAGACATTAATTTAGTAGTTAGTCTACTGAGCAGACAGGTTTAAGTGCATTATTATTTTTGTGTGCAGTGTATTCAAATCTGAAACTGCCAGACACACAAGCAGTTTCAATGATCATGGAATAAGGGCAACTCATATAGATAAGTGCTGTCGCCTCCGGCTGCCTTTAGAATAAACAGCAACCAGAGCTTTATTCAGTATCAAAGCGCTTGTTTCTGAAAATTACTCAGCAGCATTCTGCAATCAGAGCTGAAATGTAAAAAGCTGGGATCATAAAATGTGAAAGAAAGACAATAGTTAATTCTTTTCTTTGGTCCTTCCTTTGCAAGATAAGTCTACAGCTAATCCATACTGTGAGGCTTAAAAGTGGTTATCTTGTACCCACATACTATTGCTTTGATTGTGTTTGGTAACACTCCCCCCAGCCACCCACCCGGTTGCCAGTGTTTTACATATGCAAATCCCAAACTGCTGTTTTTCTTCAGCAATGCCCTGCTTTGGAAACTGTTGCTAAATGTTACTTGTGTTTCAAAACAAAATGTGTTGTAAAAGTTTTTTTTTTAAGAAAAGAAAGCACCCTATATTTTACTCCAAGATTCTCAGTCTCAACATTTTTTAAAATCAGAATTTCTAACAAACTCTGAAAATGGAAGAATGACTGTCTGTCTACACTGCATTACTCTCAATGGGATGCGCTGATGAGTATTCACATCTACTATAAATGTTACTATGCATGTGCTAGTCTGCCATAATAATACACATCAATTTTGCATACATCAAACATCAAAGACATCTGAAACATCAAAGACATTTCATAAAATGCATATACTGCAAAGGACATATCTGTATGCACAATTCAGTGTTGAATTCTGTTAGTGGTGAGTTTCAGGGTGGAATCCTATGGAAGAAAGTTGGGATTTGATGATGATTAATTAGGATTGTGCTGAGGTGTGATCTGATAATGCTATTAAATTATGCCCAGCACATCAGACATCTCCAGTTACCAAAATAAAATACCAGATATACTAGGCATGAAACACTACTCAACTATCATGTTATTCCAAAGCTGTTGCCTCCTCACTTTTATTACATATAGAGTTAACAAATTAGGAGGCAGCTGGCTCATTGTCAATCAAACCATTGTCCTATTGCAGAACTGATGGAATTTGCACTGACCTTGTTTATATTCTCCTCTACATAAAAGTTCAGAGAGGTGCCAAGCTTCATTCCCCTCCCCAAAATGCTAAATAGACATTTAGCTGATTCCACTTAGCACCAAGAGTGTCTTCTCCTAATGCAATCCATCATAAAATGAATGATGGGATGTTACTGATATGGCCCTACAGTATGCCCAGGTTTGTTTTTTTTTTTTCCAGCAGGAATGCACAGGAATGCAGTTCTGGCTGGCTTGGTGTCAGGGGGTGTGGCCTAATATAGAAATGATTTCCTGCTGGGTTTTTTCTGCAAAAAGTCCTGTGTGAAACAATGGTGATGTCAGGGGGCATGGCCTAATATGCAGATGAGTTCCTGCCGGACTTTTTCTACAAAAAAAGCCCTGAGTATGCCTGATACCTATTTGTGTTATCCCTACTTATCCTGAGCAACCACCTTAGACCTATCAAACTAGTTATGGCCTAAGCAGTCAAAGACCAGGATGACAAATTCTGTCTCTTTAATAAGCCAATCATAAAGGAACCTCAAAACTTCTGAAATAACTGGCTAGTCCTATAACAACTCATAGGAGGATGGATGGGTCTGCAACACGCAGCAAAAGCTTCCAGATCTCCAGCTCCAGTGGGAGACATCCCACTCAGCAGCATCTGTTCCTTGCAACTGTTTGATAAGACAGTAGAGGAAAAATGGGGAGGAAATCACAGCATTCCAGAGCTGTGATATCCTGTGCATAACCAGAAGTGGCATAATTGCACCAGAATGCTGTTCTAGAATTCCACATACATTTTGTGATAAAACACTAGAGCTTGAGGGAATCCTAAAGCATCATCCTAATGTAGGCTTGCCAGTGCCCAGATCCCCTGGTTTTGCAGGCTCCTCCCTGCTGCCAGCCAGCTGGCCAGGGGGAAGTCCTGCCCCAACAGCCATGATGTGTCTTCAGATCTCAGGCAGGGTTAGAAGCTTAAAACTGCTTCTGTTTTGGAAGGTGTGGGTGTGCCTTTAAATCTTAGTAAGACTGAAGCTGCAGGGGGTGGAGCAAGGAGACAGAACCAGTTGTATGAGAGAGGAAGTGAGAGAGCCTAGTCCCTCTGTTCCTTTTTAATTTCTTTCAGAAGTTGTTTGGAATAGTTGAGGTAGTTTTAAAAATGGGATAGTAAAGAGGGGTTTTTTTGTTTTATTTAATTTCAAAATGTTTTTTATTGAAAATTCAAACAGCTTACATAAAATCATAAAGCTTCAAAATATGATACAGCTTAAATTCCACACACAGATAATAACACAAAAATAAATCTAAATTAAATAATTAGCAAAATGAATTCTTAAAAAAAATGACCACTTTTCCATTACCGACTTATATTGAGGTGTTATAGTATGTGACTGGACCTCATCAGTGATCTTATCAATAGTAAAATAATCCCAAACTTTGAGATACTGTAGCGGAAAAGCTATCTGCAGGAAGTAATTAGTGGCTTTGGTTCAGTGACAGACTAGGCCAAGGCAATATCAGGAAAAACAGCTTTCTTTATTGAGATACATGCATGCATGTGGATCAGAACCAGGGCTCATGCCAAAGGAGGTCTGAACAACGATTCAAGGAAGGATGCATGGTTTTATACTAATACATTGGTTACATCAGCATGATCATTCACATGGGAAATGCGTAGATACTTAGACAAGGCAGGATTGGTGCATCTTAGATACTTTCCATATATGATATCTTTGTCTGCAAGCGTCTAGCAAAGCTCTACCACAAATTTCTGGCATAGTAAACAACATCTTTGGGGCATCTCCAGGAGACATCTCCTGGGTCGCAATACTTCTATTATCACCTTAAGCATGTGGCAAGATTCGGTTGTTTACTGTACTGTTCGCTTAGTAGCACACATGGGGAGGCAATGCTCTACCACTTCCTGCCCACAAGCCAGCCGGTTTCTTTCTTCAATCCACAAGAAGCATGTCATATCTCATCTCATCTCTGCCTGCAAAGCTTTTCTCCTTCATCAAGCCTGCTTCTCAGGCTTCTTTGGCCTAATCAATTAATCCCAATTAATTGCCCATTTATTTCTCCTGCTGCTATATTCCCCCCCTTTCAAGGTAGCATTATCTATTACTGCGTACCTTGATTCTTAAGGTGCTTCAAATGATTGGATAGCATTATTTCATACACAGGGTCTACAGGTCTTACTTGCTGGGGAAGGATACTCTTAAGTTTCTCAAGACCTCCTTTTAGGCCCTGCACACACACGGGGAGGCAATGAACACATCCACAGAACACAATACGCATCACTATTAGGAGAATGAATATTATAAACCCCTCTCTTAGCCAGCCAAAGCTCAGGATCCAGCTGGTCAGCCACTGGAATAGACTTCCTCCTGAGTTGAAGGCTTGGTCATCGCTGTCAACTTTCTTCACCAGGCTTCTGAAGGTCTTTACACCTGTAAGAACTTCACCTGACCTATTGACATAAAAGCAACAGACTTCACCAAGGTAATCACAGCCCCCCCCCCCCTCCGCTCTGAGAGCAGCTGATCTAAGACCCTCCTATTCCGGAGCACAATGTTGCTTATGCTGTCGACCTCTTTTTGCAAGCTGAAAAGGAAGGATGCCATTTTCTCCAAGCCTTGTTGTAAGATTTTGGACAAGTTTCGTCCAGAAACTTGCAAGTCATGGACTCCCCATCCGGGAATTAATGATCTGAGGAGGTCCAAAAATCCAAATCCTGTGTCACTCTCCAACCCAGAACTGATGCTTGCAGTTCGGTGAACTCGGTGGCTGCAAGGGCTGCCAAGGTTTAGTACTTCATGCATCGTGATACCATCCCTTTTGTAACCTGAAACAGTTAGGTAGGCTACCGTGCACATTTCTTTCCAGAACATGGGCAGATACTTATAACCGGCAGTTCCACACACCCAATAAACAGCTGGGAGGTCGATATATATTCCATCTGCTGGAGTATAGGTTGCATTGCACATGGTGGTAAACAACGCTCGTGTCTTGGGGTGAGTAGTTGAATTGCAAACTTGTAATAGTTCAAACTAGTAAACCACACAGAGGTGTATTTATCTTTCCAAGTGGGCTTCACGCTATCAAGCACCCACACAAGACCTCTGGAGTTAAGCTGCAAAGTATAGTTGCATTGCCCAGTCACTGTACAATTAAGGCAGATAGGGTTTTCTCAGAATCTAGTGTGACCCATAGTCTCTATATTACCAAGCCTGAATATTGGGAGGCTGCACATCTTTCCATTTACAAGCGATGACTGTTTTAGCTGCTGTAAGTAAATTCATTATAAGCTCTCTATCTTGATCTGAGGCAGAACCAGATTCCCACAGATTTAGAAGAATCAAACTTGGAGAAAATGGAATCTTAACACCTGTGATCTTGAAAATTTCCTTAATCACCTGTTTCCAAAAAATGGTAATCACAGGGCAAGACCAGTGCAAGACCAGTGTGATTACCCTGGTAATCACAGGGCAAGACCATTGAGTGCGAGAGTTGAGCAGGGGTTAGGTACCATCTAGAAATCACCTTTTATGTTTGGAGCCTAATATTAAAAGAAGGTGATATGTATACAGCAGTATTCCAAATACAACCCCATTGTACTTCAGATAGAGATACACCTAGATCCTTATGCCAAGCATTTTGATAATTATGAAAAAAAGGAATTTTTGGACAGGTCAGCATATTATAAATTATCTTGATTAATTCTTTGGCAGGTGTTGCATCAATATATATATATATATATATTTCAAAATCAGAGAGTAATATACGTACAGGAAATAAAATTTGTGAGTATACCATAAATGTTGTAACTGGAGGTACTAAAACCAAGGCAAAACCATTGAATGTTCTTTTTCTAATTTTGTTTGTTTCCATATTTGTGACTGATTTAACCATCTATGGGTGCAGTCACATACTGCTTTAGTTCTGTCTTACCCACGGGTCCCATTCAGATTTTATGAGCACGTCCAGACACCCACATCTGTCCCTTGAACACAATTTGTCAGCATCCTGACTTGCCCCAGTTTGATGTCAGTGTTATTTGACCCTGGAGAAAGTCCAGCCCTTTTCCCCAGAAGCAGCACAAATTCGGGTTATTCCTGTCTGGACAGTTCATGTGCGATACCGCTTCTTGGGATGTTTGGTGCCTGCCATCCACCCCTCATGCTTTTTTTTTTAAAAAAAAGTCCCAGCAGACATGGGCATAACCAGATCACCGGGAATCTGAGGTGAGGATTCTGCTTCTCTGATCAACACAGGATCCATGGGAGAACAGGGGGGGGGGGGGGGGGGCGGAAATCTTTTTTCAATGTGGAGGATTTCCAGATATTATTGTCACTGCCCAGGAAAATAGTTCCTGGCAGTTCCCTAGTTTGAATTAGCAACATTAATTCCCAGAACTCCCTCCACCCCCGGCCTCTGAAGCAGCGTTTAATTTTCCACCTTCCAATGGTTGGGCACATGTTCAATGAAAACCCCGCAGCAGGAATCACTGTCTGATTGCTCAGCAACTGAATAAGAGAGAAATGACTTTGGATCTGCTTGATCAGTTGTGCATATGCTCCAAGAAAAGAGCATGATAGCATTCAATGTCTGATTGTTCAACAACAGGACGAAATCAGGACAAGTCTCATTCTTGGATGCTCATCTGATTGGCCCCACATCAAATCAATATCCAGCAGTTCAAATTTGAGCACCGCATGCCTGCTTTTAATGCGACTTGTGACAGCACCCTATGGTTGTTTCCCCTGTGAACAGCTTTTTCTTCTCATTTTCCCAACATTTCCCCCTGCCATGTCAAAAGACTTTTGGGATTTTTTTTTTCTAAAATAATCACCATTGGGTACTCTGCTGTTGTGTACTAATGTTCTAACAATCTGTAGCCATAATCTTGAATTCCCAAATTTCTTTTTAAAAGATATCTATGCTTTTTTGTGACTGAAATATAACTGCATGCTTTTAACTTTATAACTTAGCAATGGAAAGGCTAGAGACTTAAAAGGAAAAATCAAGCTGGGAATTAAAAGACTGGGACAATATATTGTTAAAACATATTGCACAGTTGGAGCTTTTTCCCATACAGAAAATTTGGGAACCTCTCCAATATCAACTATCAAGATTTTAAAGCCCTCAAGAAGCCTCTAGTCACCACAAGGAAAATGTCAGCCATAGCGACATGAAAAGTAGATTACATTATATGTACTGTTAGGAAGGAATACAGAAAAGCAACTTGCCAAACATCCATGAATAAGTCAGTAAACAGGTAAAGTATCCATCAAAAACATGTCTCCCTATACGAGGAGAGACTGTGTATTTGTGGGGACAATAAACCGGAAGATAGGGAGCATGTACTATTCCAATGTAAATTATATCAGCATATTAGGGCCGAGTATATACTCCCGATCTGTGCCAGTGTCCCTGGAAGAAATATTAGATTTCAGCTAGACAGATTATTGGCTGATAGGAACAAAGGAACCACTTTATGTGTGGCAAAGTTTGCTTCGTGAGCCATAAGTCTCCGGAAGCAATTCTTAAGGGGAATACCCAATTGAGCGCCTTGGTTCTGGAATTTAATCAGTGCTTTGGGGAGGAAATTATATTTTATACTGTCTATGTTTTATTCTCATTATAGTATTCCCTAATTATATTTTATACTGTGTATGTTTTATTCCCATTTTACTATTGCCTGACTGTATCTTATTAAGTTATTTGTATTTAATTGATTGGTCTTTGACCGTATTAAACTTTCATTCATGTCTCCCTATTCATCATCAGTAAGCCAAACCAGTGAATATCTGAGCACCCCTCCTTGGTACAACAAACAAATAGAAATATAGATGTATGTAAGTTTTTACACAGCAGAGTCAAGAGATCAACCTCAGCTTAGCCCAGGTTAGCCAGAACACTTCAAACAATAAGTATGGAAGCTCAAAAATACTCTTAGCATACTCTTTAAGTTTCGAAAAAATGAATTTTACTGCTGTTGAGTTAGAATGTGGTTGATACATTATAAGGCCAAGTAAGGGTCAGATCTTTTTCTTGTTAGGAAAAAAGTAACATCCCCAAAACCATGTTTTGTCTTCATGTCTAGTTTTGTGAACTGTAGCTAGAGGGGGTTAGAATTACAGAAGGGCAGTATGTTAGAGAGAGTGCTTGAGAAATGAGTTGAGATATTAAGCAAACACATTATGAAGTGTTTTTAAATGCCTATTTTAAAAATTATGCATTATATGGCCGGGCCTTAGGGGTCCCAACCCTCCCGCCCTGGCGGGGGACCCCAGGATTTCCACCCTTTTCCCCCGCTCCCCCAAAAAACGGAAGCGGGGGGAGGGGGAAATGGCGAGCCGCTGCCGCCCCCTCCCCGCCCAGTGAAGCCATAGGCGGCGGGCCCGCTGGCACCCAGCAGCAGGAGGAGGCGGCGGCGGAGGAGCTGTCGGCCGAGGGCCTCGCTGGTGGCGTTGGCGCAGCAGAGGGGCAGCAGGAGCGCGGCGAGGAGATCGGGCGTGCCGGAGCAGCGGAGGCGGCGGAGCCAGGCGCGGCCCAGGGCGGTGAGGGAGCTCTTGGAGGGGTGCAGCACAGCCCCGCCAGCACCAGCGCGGCAGCGCCGGAGGCCGAGGAGGAGGCCCCGAGCCCCCGGCCCTGCTCTCCATGCCCGCGCCACCGCCCTGCTTCACCCAGGCCTCCAGCCTCAGGTGGTCGCGGAGGGGCGGGGAGGACAAGCGGGAGGAGGAGGGAGGGACAGCTGCTAGTGCGGCTGCGGCGCGGGAACCTGCGGCTGCGGTGCTTGTCACAGCCTTGATATTGGCTCCACCCCTAACATCTCCTGGCTCCACCCCCAAAGTCTCCTGGCTCCACCCCCAAAGTCCCCAGCTATTTCTTCAATTGGACTTGGCAACCCTACCGGGCCTATTTTCCATGTTCATTGTTGCATGCAAGCTATACTTGATAATATGAAATATAATTTCAATATGTGAGGGAGGCTCACACATTTAAAAAAATGGCTCTTGGCCTTCTATAATGATGATAACCCTTAAGTACAAACTTATAAAAAGGTTGTTGATAATATGCTTAGCTGGTCTTAGCCACTAACTTTTATTAATAAGCCATGAATACCAAGTTTCATAAATAAGTACTAATAAGCCATGGAGAAATGCTTAACAAACATATTTTAGCAGAATGTTCAAGCCAAATGTTGCCAAAAGAGAAATATAAGCAATTTTTAATGTAAATTGTATGATAAATATTTACTTCCCTGTACACTACTTATTAATATTTAATGTAAAAACACAGGTGGCAGAAGCACCTTCTTCATATCTGTTTCATGAGAAGTTACTCTTGTAGCTGGACATACATGCGACTCTTATTCAAAATGTTGTTTTTCCACATAGAAAAGCCTTATGGAGTGGAAGAACTGGAAGGGGGTAACACTGCATTAAATCATTAAATCACCTTCCTTGCATTAAATCATGTCATTTTCCTTCACTAGTATTTTGCTTCACTCCTGATGCTGTATCATCTCACTTTCATGATTTGTATAAATGCATTAGAACTAATTTTACAATAAATAGGAGAAAGAGTTGAGATGGGTATCTATACTCTTAAGACACTAGGAGCTAAAACATATGGTAAAATGTCCACCGAGGACCAACTTAGATATGACAGCAGCCATATGACAGCAGATATGACAGCATGGCCATTAACACAATTTTGCAGGAGAATTTTGCCATTTGACAATTGTTCTGAGGGCCTGATAGAGATTCAGTGCATGCACAGTGGCAACAGGGAATCTTGTTTTCCCCTCCATGCATTTTAAAGTGCCAGAACAGCCTCTAATTTCTGTTCCAGCAACTTAAAAAGTAAGAAGGGCAACAAGTCCATCTGTTGCCACTGTGCCACAGAATCCAGCTCTTACAGCAATTTTAAAACATCTAAATTCTCCTCTAATGGTATGGGTGACCGCAAGGCTGCTATTACATCTTGGTTGGCCCTGAGAAAGGGAAAATAAACTATAGTGGCTAGTGGTACATGATTAAACAGAAAATGTTACAGATTTCATCCTACAATAGAATGTTTGTGAGAACTTTAGGGGGCATAATACAATTTCTATGGAGTCCTTCTTTAAAACAACATCTGAAGACACTTTGCAACCCCTGAACTTAGAATCAAGATCAAGTATGGACAAAAATCTTGCAAAATAAAGTATATTTCAACCCAGTAAAATAAGCCTATGAGGCTCAGATTCATTATCCTTAAAATAGCAAAGCCCCACCAAGAAAGTCTGGGGTCACTATGCAGAGGCAGGCAATGACAAACTACCTCTGAGCTTCTGTTGCTTTGAAAACCCTATGAGTTCACCATAAGTCAGCTGTGACATGATGGCACTTTTTACCACAAAAATAACTGAACAACTGATAATGGCGTTCAAAGAAGACATATTACTAAACTGAATTTCCTTTTCAAATTTTCTGTGTTATTTGAATATTGATAATATCTAGACAAAGGGGGCTTGTTAAGAAAAGGAGAAGAAATACCATACAGTGTGTGTGGAGAGGGCAAACTTGCTTGATGTAAGAGTCACAGAGAATAAATATCAGATATTTGAGATCAAGACAGGAAGAAAGGCAGGGAAGTAACTTTAACTTTAAATGCATTTTCCAAGCTGCCAGATGACGACTTGGAGAAGTGATTTAAAGAGACAAATGCCTTCTCCAAACTGGTGGACATGGCAGTGGGAGCTTTGAGAGCCACACAATATTTATGAAAGAGCCATATGTGGTTCCTGAGCCATAGTTTGGCCACCCCTGCCATACAATGATTCAATTAGTAGTATCAAGTCACCATCAGATATTGTACATTGTGAATGGTCTGCGTGAGTACATTGACAGTATTAGGTCGAGCCATCATGTAAGCAAGGAAACAAGCAATGTATTCAGACCAAAATCAAATTATATATCCATGATGAATTCCAGTGTGGTTCTGCATTTGTATGGATGCTTGGAGCAAGAACACCATTTCTGAATAGACAGTAGACCCTAACCATACACATGTATGTGATTTATGATTTCACTTATTCACAGTCTGTGACTCAACCATGTGATGCTGCTAAGTCTGAGTACATGACCCCTCCACATGTTGGGAAAAGGAGAGACTAAATGAGCTCGCCCTACATTCTGCTTCCACAAGGTCTCTGGATACTCAGAACTGTGTCTACTAAAGAAAGGAATGTGTGTTGATAGTTGGCACAGAACTAACCAATCTGCCTGACTGGGGGTGCGGTCACATTAAAAGCGGGTGTGTAGCGCTCAAATTTGAACCACTAAATATTGATTCGATGCAGGGTCGTTCAGACGACCATCCAAGAATGCTACTCATTCTGTTGTTGAGCGTTCAGACATCCAATACTATCATGCTCTTTTCTTGGAGCATGCATGATCAGATGGTGATTTCTGGGAGGGGGGGTCCATTGAACATGTGCCCAACTGTTTGGAGGTGGGAAATCAAACATTGCTTCAGAGGCAGGGGGGAAGGGGGAAAGTTTCCAGAATTAACGTTGCCGATTCAAACCAAGGAACTGCCAGGAATTACTTTCCTAGAAATTGGCAGTGACAATGATGTCTGGGAATCTTCCACATTGAAAAAAAAGATTTTTTTTTCCTATTCTGAATAGTGGGATAACGTTCCCCCCCCCCCCCTCCGATCCTGTGTTGATTGGAGAAGCAGAAGCGTCACCTCAAATTCCCGGATGATCTGGCAATGTGCATGCCTGCTGGGGCTTTTTTTTTTTTTTTTAAAGTGGGAGGGGTGGTAAACATTTCCAAGGGGCAGTATCACGCGTGAGCTGTCCAAACAGGAAAAAGCCGATCTTGTGCTGCTTTTTTGAAAAAGGGCCGGACTTTCTGTGCTGTCAAATTAATGTGGCACTGATCTGCAGCAAGTCGGAATGACTCTGGATGATGCTCGATTGCCAGATGTGGATGTGTGGACGAACATATTTAATCCATCAGCGAGACGGATCTGTGTCGCCACTAATGGTACGTGTGACCGCACCCTGGGTGACTTTTTTAACAGATGTAAAGACCAAGCAGGAATAACAAGGTAAGTTTATATGGCCACCTTTTGTTTGTATTTAATAATTGGGTGGGGTAGAGACACAGTGAAGCAAATAAACATGTCTAAATAGGAGACAGATATGCAAATATATATTTCTTAATTGTGGAATGTTAAGAGTAAGCATGGAAGTAAATAACAGCATCCTTTTATTTAAGGTGGGGTGAATGGTTATGCAGTATTATGTCTTCTCTGTCACCAAATCAGAGAAATATATCCCAATATTCATTGCATTGCATTACTTACAATCAGGGTTTTTTTCTGTAGCAGGAACTTATTTGCATATTAGGCCACATACCTCTGATATAGCCAATCTGCTGGAGTTTACAGTAGGCCCTGTACAAAGAACTCTGTGAGCTCTTGGAAGATTGGCTACATCAGGGATGTGTGGCCTAATAGGCAAGTGAGTTCCTACTTAAAAAAAGCCATGTTTACAATCACTATTCCAATGTATTATTTCAAATGAAGAAGAAGAGATTGGATTTATAACCCACCCATCACTCAGAGCCTTAGAGTCATTTACAGTCTTCTTCCCCTTCCCTTTCCCACAACAAACACCCTCTTAGGTAGGTGTGACTCCCCTTTTTGCAGCTGCTATCTGCAGTTTCACAAGGTAAGTTTGCTCTAGCTTAGCAAGCTATTTCCGAACTGCATTAACTCACAATCAGGCTGCATTCAAAACCTGAACCAAACTTTTCACATGGACAAGAAATTTTAGTAAATCAGTTTTCTTCACACAGTGATATATCCCAATTGATCCTGCTGAATGTTGCAATGATTAAGCTGGAAGTAAACTGCCACAGCCCAACCTACACTAGGAGGGAGCAATAAAAGGACATTGTAATATAGCAATGAGCTATTAATGAGAACAATATTAGCTGCCCAGCTCCTATACTGGGTTCAGCCAAAACCCCCACTGATGCCGTTTACCAGCTTAAGTTACTTCTTTGTGTTGTTGTTAGGACGATACATTGCAGGAGGGGAGAATCTTGTCAACCACTTTGAAATGCAGGATTAAAATGTATAGCTTAGATAAATGGGAGTATGGAAACCAGCCTACAGGTGGGACCTGGAGATCCTCCGGAATTACAGCTTATCTCCAGACTGCAGATATCAGTTCCCCTGAAGAAAATGGCTGCTTTGAAGGGTAGTCTCTGTGGCATTGTACCCCATTGAGCTCTTTGTCCTTCCTAGGTCCCATCCACATATCTCCAGAAGTTTTCCAGTCTGGATCTGGCCTCCCAAACCTCCTATCCACCATTAGTGTCAAGGGGGGAACTGGCAATTCTAGAGTGACCATTATGAGAGGATGCTCCAGAATATCCTGGTAACTAAAATATATATGTGCCACAAGAGAGCTAGTGAAGAAATCTGGGCTAGCTGAAAAGTCAGAGAAGCACATAGGACTGTGTTGGCTTTAACTATATAAGAAGGAACTCTGTATGAAGCAACAAATGGGCCAATTCCTTCCATTGGACAGCAGGCTTGTGAAGGTCCAATACCTACAACCATTGGAATGAGGTAAATATATGGGATGAGATCAGCCCTGGGGAGAGAGGCTTGGTAGTCCAGTAAATTGTATGTTAAGGCTGTACCCTCTAAAGTCACATAACATTGCATCTATAACATTTTGATGTCTTGCATTGAAAATAGCATCTCATGCTGCTTAATTTTTCAGTTGTTTTAAATAAATAGATTTATTGCCTTTAAAAATCAAGGTATTTGATTATACTTCTGTTTAGTTCTGCTCTTTGTGTCTGTTGTGTCATGTTGTTGCCTATTTTTAAAATAAATAGGTTACAGAGAAAGAAAAATGCCCTTTCTGCCATGGCTTTTCAAAAGGAGATATTTGTTTTCCATTTAGGAATTGGCAATTAGTTAACCTGTAAAGTTAAAGTTGTTTCACCTCAGGCTTACATGCTGAAAACTAAATTAACTTGTACGTATTTACATTGAGCCTTTATTCAAAGATACAATTGTGCTGATTTCTTACACCTAGCAGCAAGTAATTATTTTACCCAGCTTCAATTAAGCATGATAGGTGAGTATTTGAGAATTAAATTGCATGTTAGGTGGCCAGTTTCCCTACTGCATTTAAAAAAAAAAACTTAAAATGTATGAGAGGTTTTTATACCAGTGAAATCCAATGCAAGCTTGAAAAATGTATATTGCATTTTTATTGGGTTTTCTTATACTGATTTTGATGTATGTCCCAAAGCAGACCTCAGCTAAAAGATTCCAAATCTTGAAATTTATTATTGTCAATAGTCTGCATGACCTTTAGTTTAACTGCATCTCGGCTGTCAGTAATAATCCAAGGCTGTACTTTCAATGATAGAAGGAGAGATTTTGCATATCGTGTCTCTAGGTCTCCTTGAAATTGTTCAGAAATCATAGTCATTTATTCCTATTGTCAGGGCAAGGTCTATTATAAAAACCCATTTGTCTTCACTTGAAGATGAGTAAAGAAACTCCAGTTTTGCTTTGAATCAAGTACTAACTACTGTAGTTTCTCAAATAAATCAACATGCTGACACTAAAACCTGTAATATGTCTTCTCTTATTCAGGGCCTTTCTTTTTATGGTTCCCTTCATCACTTTGATGCACATTTTGTCTCTTAATGAAGACTCATGTTTTTTGTAAAATAATTTTTTTTTTTACCTTTTGAATGAAAATTTTCATACATACGCACACACATGTACACATATTTCGTTTCTAGCAGCCAGCAACATGCTGCTAGGCTGCTGGAATGTCTTTGCCTCCCTGGGAGGAAAGGGAGGACTTTTGCAGCCCATTTGGATGCACTTTTGAAGGGGCGAGGTTTGCTGTGATAGCAGCAGCACCATCTGCCCCCTACCTCAGTCTCCAGGCCCTCTCTCCCGCCCTGTTTGTTATGTAAGCAAGTGCTGATCACCTCATGGTTTGGGGGGCTGGGTTGAAATTTTTTGCTTCCCAGCTGATTGGCAGTTTGCTGGGGTGTTTTTTCGCCTACCCTACATAGCAGGTCAGTGGATTGTGGATTTGGCTATAGCGAGATGCTATTAAATAGGTAGGTCACTTTAGTTTGGCAAGTTGTTAATGGGTTTATGGTTCTATGAAGCTAGGGGAGGACCAGAAAGCATCCCCCTTTTGGGGAGTTAGGGGTCTGGCAGGATCAACATTAGGGTTTGATGACCTGGGGTGTGAGAATGAAGACCGTCCTGGAGGCTTGACTAGAGGGTGCCTTCCATTGAGATGTGCGTCTGGTGGTCGGGCCCTCTGGGGCTTGCCTCCTTGTTGGGCCAGCTTGGCGGGAGCTGTGCCACACAGCTCCGGCTGGGGGGCTGGGTTTCTCACCCACTAATGGCAGGGGAGCGGTCTGTTGAGACCCCTGGCCCTGACCAGGCTGCAGTTCTTGTTGCCATTTATTATTATACTTAATAAAGTGACCCTTAGTTATATTAATACCTTGTGTCCGACTCTTCATTCCAACTTGGTGGGGGGGGGGCAAATATACATGATAGAAAAATATATACATAATAGAAAAAATACAGAAAAAAGAAAAAAAAATGAAGAAACCTTCTTAAAAATCCCAAAATATAACAATTTAGACATAACTACTTACTCTAATACCATAACATTACAATACATCATTATTCATTAATGTTCTTTTCTGATATTTAGATTTCTCCTTACTCAACAAATCCACAAATCATCCATTCCCCCCCCCCCCCCCATTTACATGCAGAAAGTCAATGAGGCTTCCAACTGGTAATATTAAATTTTTAAATATGCTCTACCTAACTGGAACTGGTGCCAACCCATAAATATTTATTCATAGAGGGTCCAATGGGGCACTCCTGAGCAGAGCTGAACTTGAAAAATCCTCACTTTGATTTCTCTTTTTCCTTGCGCAACTCAAACCTAAGAGCTGTTATTTTTGCTCTATCTTCTTATTCCTTGTGCTGAATCCTTCACATTAGATTTAAGACATTTTTCAACGAAATGGAAACAGCTCTGAACGGGGAAGGGAATGTAGGTTTTGGGAGAACGTTCCACTAATAACTCCATGGCTTCAATCCAGTCTTTCATTTACAAAGCCAAGCTTTACAAAAAGTGCTGCTTTGGAAGCAGAACATACTTAGCAGACTGTGAACAGACTACAAGTGAAATTCTGAGTGTGGAAGGTTTAATTTGGGGTTAAGAAAATTCTCTTTTATTGTGCTCTACAGTTTTCAGCCTTGCATATTGTTTTGTGGTGTTTTACTCTTTATGGTCTTTGCTTTGTGCCTCCTGTTCCCTGCCTCTTGCCTCTTTTCCTCTCTCCATTCTTCCTTTTCTCCTCTCTTTCTCACTTTCTCTCTCTCACACATACACACACATGGAGCTCCACGGCTGCTTCCTGCAGGAGAAATACCAAGACATGCCCCCACCCCCCTCACACACACATATACAGCTTCTGCTTCCTTCTCCAGGCCAGCTGCTTCTCTTTTGGGGAAGAGAGGAGGAGGAGGAGGAGGAAAGAGAGACCCATGGCATCTTCAAGATCAATGTTTTATTCCAGGTATAATCATTTGTGTTCAAATACACTGACAAGAACTATGTACAATGAGGAAATAATTTTGGATCATTCTGAAAAGTTTTTTTTTAATGGATTTCTCTATTTCTTTTGGGATTCATTTTCTTTCAAAAAGGCCCTGATTACAATTTAGAGCACTTGGATTGGTCCTTGTATCTTGAAGAGTGGAGTGATTTCAGATGCCAAATGATAATAGCACACATTGGTAATGAGACAAGAAAACTAGCTCTCAATTCAGCCCAGGAGAATGCATTGTCTTAAGTTTGTTTGTTTGTTTATATTTATATCCCATCCTCCCCAAAAATGGGTTTAAGTTACATTATCAATTGCAATTCAGCAGCCTCTCTTTCTAATCTCCTTTTGAAATTCCTTTGTAAGAGCACTGCTACTCTTAAATCAGCAACTGAATATCAGACTTATACCCATTTATTATTTGCATCCTCCTGGTCTGAATCCTCCTGAATGGAATTGAAATCTACGTTTCCTGTCTCCTTACCAATGCTGGTATCTTCATGCCTACTGCCCGTCTGCATATCACACCCTAATCCAATAAAGCCTGCTGTTGTCATTCATCTGCTAATGTCATTCAACATCTGAAATCACCTTTGTATCTCCAGTACCGCATGTTATATTTTATAGCATGCATGTTCCCGTGCAACAAAGTGACACTTATGTCAGATCTGACCCTTGTAACAAATGAGTTTGACACCTCTGCATTAAAGCATTTAATATTGTATATAATTCTTAACATAAATGAATACTTGTATTTGCATGATATGGGGTGATGATGACTCTGACCTTGTTCACCAATGTTGAGTGTAGGAGTGTTGATTTAAGGAGAGTTTTATTTTTTAGAATAACTTATTGGCTAGATATCTGAAAATACGCAGTGCTGTATCCCAACTGTTTGCATGCAGTCATCAGAGCAGTAATAGCTTTTTGGAGAACAGGATTGACAATCCAATCTGCCACTCTTAACAGCTGATTAACCCAATTCAGCATTTCTAACTAGGGCTTCATGTTTGTATTCCTGATCTTTCAATGAGTTTGGCAAGTTGTTTTACTGTATTTCTAACTATACAGTACAGTGCATGTGTATTCTTACATAGCCCAGCTGAGTTCTATTACCTTTGCTGAATATAATAATAATAATAAATTTTATTTGTACCCCACCCTCCCCCGCCGAAGAAGGCTCAGGGCGGCTAACAACACAATGACCATTGGTATATTAATAAATAAAACATTAATAAACAACATAGTAACCAATGGTGCATTAATAAAACAATTACATTAAGAACATTAAATTAAGCATTAAATTGACCTTAAAAACCAGTAGAACATTAATTAAACAAACTATAACATTATCATTGACGCTATTCTAGTTAGTGCTAATGGCGGATTTTCTTCGTTGTAAAATTGTACTTCAGCTGTTCATAAAAGCTAATTTAAAAAGAGTGGTCTTGCAGGCCCTGCGGAACTGATCAAGGTTCCGCAGGGCCCGCACCTCCTCTGGGAGTTGGTTCCAGAGATATGGGGCCGCAGCCGAGAAGGCCCGTGAGCGGGTGTTCTGTAGTTTAACTTCTCTTGGCCCAGGGGTAGTCAGTCTGTTTTTTCCTACTGACCTCAGTGCTCTCTGGGGCTCGTACGGGGAGAGACGGTCCTTCAGGTAGGCCGGTCCTCGGCCATATAGGGCTTTAAAGGTAATAACCAGCACTTTGTACTGGACCCGGTATACAATCGGTAACCAGTGCAGCTCGCGTAGCCCTGGCCGTACATGTTCCCATCTTGGGAGACCAAGCAGCAGCCTGGCCGCTGCGTTCTGCACTAGTTGTAGTTTCCGGGTCCGGCACAGAGGCAGCCCCATGTAGAGGGCGTTACAGTAGTCCAATCGTGAGGTGACCGTCGCATGGATCACCGTCGCTAGGTCCCGACGCTCCAGGAAAGGGGCCAACTGCTTCGCCCGCCTCAGATGGAAGAATGCTGACTTGGCAGTGGCTGTTATCTGGGCCTCCATTGATAATGAAGGCTCCAGCAGGACACCCAGACTCTTCACCCGCTGCGTCGCCTTTAGCTGCACACCGTCGAAGGTCGGGAGGGATATTTCCCCTCCTGGAGCGCCGCGACCCACACAGAGAACCTCTGTCTTTGCCGGATTTAACTTCAGCCCACTCAGTCTAAGCCACGTTGCGATAGCCCGTAACGCCCGATCCAGGTCTCCCGGGGCGGAGGCGGGCTGGCCGTCCATTAGCAGATAGAGCTGGGTGTCATCTGCATATTGATGGCAACCCAGCCCAAACCTCCTGGCAATCTGGGCAAGGGGGCGCATATAGATGTTAAATAACATCGGGGAGAGGACTGCTCCCTGAGGCACCCCACAATCTAGTGTGTGCCTCTGGGATCGTTCTCCCCCAATCGCCACCCTTTGTCCCCGACCCATGAGGAAGGAGGAGAGCCATTGTAAAGCAGACCCCTTAACCCCAATGTCGGCGAGGCGGTGGATTAGTAGCTGATGGTCGACCGTATCAAATGCAGCCGACAGATCTAATAACATCAGCACCGCTACACCGCCTCGATCCAGTTGCCGTTGGAGGTCATCTGCCAAAGCGATGGGGTTATATTCAGCAGGCAATTGTTTACATAGACAGATCAGACACAAGTTGTATATATCAATAACTGGTGAATACTGTGTTTCAATAAAATCCTATCCTTTGATTTCATCTAAGTAGTTCTTAGTGCTAATGGCCAGTGATCAGTTTCAGTTGGTGGTTCATGTTCAGTTTTGGAACAACCTAATGCAAACTGGTAGGGCAAGCATTCACAGTTGATTAGCCTGAACCAAACAGGTTTAGTAATCAGCTCACATATGGTCATACTTTCAAATAATGATAAATTTTACACCAGAACATATTTGTAGTGAATTTGCAATATTCCAATCTATTGTAGCATCAGTCTCTAAATTATCTAATCACATGGGTTCCATCTAATGGGCCCTCTCATGGATTGCTGCCTTGATGTGGCAAGAAGGCTTGCACAGTTCAGTGAGGCTGTGGGCTAAGCAATGTAGGGCCACCCAAGATGGACAGGCCACAGCTGAGAACCCAGACAAAATGTGATCCACTGGAGAAGGAAATGATAACCCACTCCAGTATCCTTGCCAAGAAAATCCCATGGACAGTAACGAAAGGCTAAAAGATATCACGCTGGAAGATGAGCCCCTCATGTCAGAAGGTGCTCAATATGCTACTGGAGAAGAGTGGAGGGCAAGTCCAAGTAACCACAGAAAGAGTGAAGCAGCTGGGCCAAAGCCGAAAGGATGCTCAGCTGTGGATGTGTCTGATGGTGAAAGGAAAGTCCAATGCTGCAAAGAACAATACTGCATTGGAACATGGAACTTAAGATCTATGAATCAAGGTAAGCTAGATGTGGTCAAACAAGAGATGGCAAGACTGAACATCGACATCTTGGGAATCAGTGAACTAAAATGGATGGGAATGGGTGAATTTAACTCAGAGGATCAGTACATTTATTAATTTGGCCAAGAGTCCTGTAGATGAAGTGGTGTGTTCTTTATAGTTAACAAGAGAGTGAGGAAGGCAGTAATGGGATACATTCTCAAAAATGACAGAATGATCTCGGTCCATATCCAAGGCAAACCATTCAATATCAGAGTAATCCAAGTCTATGCACCAACCACTGATGCAGAAGAGGCTGAAGTGGACCAGTTTTATGAAGATCTACAACACCTTCTAGAATTAACAACAAAAAAAAGATGTCCTCCTCATCATAGCGGACTGGAATGCCAAAGTAGGAAGTCAAAAGGTAACTTGAACAACTGACAAGTTTGGCCTTGGAGAACAAAATTAAGAGTTTTGTCAAGAGAACAAACTGGTCATAGCGAACACCCTCTTCCAACAACCTAAAAGGCAACTCTACACATGGACATCACCTGATGGGCAACACAGAAATCAGATTGATCATATACTCTGCAGTCAAAGATGGAGAAGCTCCTTACAGTCAGCAAAAACAAGACCTGGTGCTGACTGCGGCTAAGATCATTGCAAAATTCAGGCTTAAACTGAAGAAAACTGAGGAAGCCATTAGGCCATTTAGGTTTGACCTTGATCACATCCCTTATGAATATACAGTGCAGGCGAAGAATAGGTTTAAGGAACTAGAGTTGATAGACAGAGTGCCTGAAGAACTATGGATGGAGGTTTGTGACATTGTGCAGAAGACAGCAATCAGGACCATCTCAAAGAAAAAGAAATGCAAGAAAGCAAAGTGACTGTCTGATGAGGCTTTACAAATAACTGAGAAAAGAAGGAAAGTGAAAGGCAAAGGTGAAAAGGAAGAATTCACCCAACTGAATGCAGATTTTCAGAGAACAGCAAAGAGAGATAAGGAGGCCTTCCTGAAGGAACAAAGCAAATCAATAGAGGAAAATAATAGAATGGGAAGGACAAGTGATCTCTTCAAGAAAATTGGAGAAATCAAGGGAACGTTTCATGCAAAGATGGCGATGATAAAGGAAAAAAACGGTAGAAACCTAACAGAAGCAGAAGAGATCAGGAAGAAGTGGCAATAATACACAGAAGAATTATACAAGGAGGACCTCAGTGTCCTTGACAACCATGACAATGAAATCACTGACCTCGAACCAGACATTCTGGAGTGTGAAGTCAAATGGGCCTTAGAAAGCATTACTAACAACAAAGCAAGCAGAGATGATGGTATCCCAGTTGAGCTATTCAAAATCCTAAAAGACGATGCTGTTAAAGTGATGCACACATTATGTCAACAAATTTTAAAAAATGCAACAGTAGCCACAGGATTGGAAAAGGTCAGTTTATATTCCAATTCCAAAGAAGGGTAATGCCAAAGAATGTTCAAACTATTGCACCATTGCACTCATTTCACATGTCAGCAAGGTCATTTTAAAGATCCTACAAGCTAAGCTTCAGCAGTATGTTGATTGGGAACTTCCACTAGTTCAAGCTGGGTTTTGGAGAGGTAGAGGAACTAGAGATCAGATTGCTAACATTCTCTGGATTATGGAGAAAGCACGGGAGTATCAGAAAAACATCTATTTCTGTTTCATTGACTACGCTAAAGCCTTTGATTGTGTGGATCACAACAAACTGTGGCAAGTCCTTAAAGAGATGGGAGTACCAGACCACCTCATATGTCTCCTGAGAAACCTGTATAGGGGTCAAGAAGCAACGGTCAGAACAGGATATGGAACAACTCACTGGTTTAGTATATGAAAGGGATGTATATTATCACCTGCTTATTTAATTTATATGCAGAGTGCATCATGTGGAATACTGGCCTAGATGAAACAGAACCCAGAATTAAGATTGCTGGGGAAAACATAAACATCCTCAGATATGCAGATGATACCTCTCTAATGGCAGAAAGTAAGGAAGACCTAAAGAACCTCTTGTTGAGGGTGAAAGAGGAGAGCACAAAAGTAAGCTTGAAACTAAGGATGTGTATTCTGTTCAGCCGAACCGTATTTACAGCCGAATCAGCACTGATTCGGCTGTATACGGAATAGGCTGCAGCCGATCCCCATAGGCGCCCATTACACGGCAGCCGAATACAGCTCGCCGTATACTCCCGAATAGCTATTCGGAAGTATACGGCTGTCAATTCAAAAGGTGGGAAAGTAGCTTCTGCAGCCTCAAAGGAGCTGCTTGCCTACTTTCCCCCCTTTTCCCGCCTCTCCCATAGCCTCCCTGGGATCAGGGAGGGGGGGAGGGGGAAGAGGAGCCCCAGCAGCCAATCCAAAGCATGCATTTGCAAAATGCATTGCAAATGCATGCTTTGCAGGACTTTTTAAGGAGTCTTCCTGGCTGGACTCCTCCATTGCTGCTGTGTTGGTTGGTGTGAGAGATCGTGCTGCTGCTGGCTGGCCCTTGGCTTCAGCTGCTGCCTGCTGCTCTCTCACTCATCCTTACAAGACTTCCCTGGACTAGAGAAGACAAGGTAAGACAGTCTTGGGGTTCTTGTTTTTATTTATTGTTGGCAAAAGGACTTTTTAAGGCTCAGAGTCCCTTTACTTATCCAGATTTGGGTGGTGGTGGGGTAGCTTATTTGGTGTTAGGGGTTTAGGAATTTCTAGTTGGAGAGGGGGCCTGGGGTGGGGGGGTTTTGCCAATTTGCCCATATCTTAATTTAGTGAGAGGACTTTTAAAAGTGCAGTGTCCTTTTACTTCTCCTGATTTGGGTGGCTTGGATTTCTTGGGGTTAGGGTGAAGGGTTTTTTGGGGGGGGGAGGGGTTGGCAAAGTTCCTGTATTGTTAAAAGTTATTTTTTTACTGTTTTAAAAGTATTCAGTGTTTGATTTGTTGCTGCTGTGTTGTGCTGTGTTGTACTGCTGCTGTTACTAATTTCCATTGTTTAAAAAGCCACTTTTGTCCCCCTTTTCCTGGTTCTGGTTTAAGGGGGGGGGCGGTGTTGTTGACTGATTTGGCCTGAGCTTTCTTATTGGTGAAAAGGCCATTTTTTAACACTTGAGTTGCTTGGCCTTTTCTCCTGTTGTCCCTTTTCCTGGTTTGGGGGTGGGGGTGTTGTTGACTTATTTGGCCTGAGCTTTCTTGTTGGTGAAAAGGCCACTTTTTTAATACTTGGCCTTTTGTGATTCTGCTGGGTTTTTTTTTTTAATTACCTCTGGTTGGTGTGGGGGTTGGCGAGGGTGTGTGTGGGCTGGGTCACTTTCTTGTTTTTATAGAGTAGATTGTGTGTTCTGTGGCAGGGAAGCTGGCACCTGGGTGAGAGACCTAGAACCAGCAGGCTTGTTGTGGTTGGCCAGCTCTCCCCGTGTTGTTTGGGGCAGGGCTGGAGAGCTGGCATCTGTAGATTGTGTGTTCTGTGGCAGGGAAGCTGGCACCTGGGTGAGAGACCCAAAACCAGCAGGCTTGTTGTGGTTGGCCAGCTCTCCCCGTGTTGTTTGGGGCAGGGCTGGAGAGCTGGCATCTGTAGATTGTGTGTTCTGTGGCAGGGAAGTTGGCACCTGGGTGATAGACCCAAAACCAGCAGGCTTATTGTGGTTGGCCAGCTCTCCCCATGTTGTTTGGGGCAGGGCTGGAGAGCTGGCATCTTTATATTGTGTGTTCTGTGGCAGGGAAGCTGGCACCTGGGTGAGAGACCCAGAACCAGCAGGCTTGTTGTGGTTGGCCAGCTCTCCCCATGTTGTTTGTGGCAGGGCTGGAGAGCTGGCATCTGTAGATTGTGTGTTCTGTGGCAGGGAAGCTGGCACCTAGGTGAGAGACCCAAAACCAGCAGGCTTGTTGTGGTTGGCCAGCTCTCCCCGTGTTGTTTGGGGCAGGGCTGGAGAGCTGGCATCTGTAGATTGTGTGTTCTGTGGCAGGGAAGCTGGCACCTGGGTGAGAGTCCCAGAACCAGCAGGCTTGTTGTGGTTGGCCAGCTCTCCCCGTGTTGTTTGGGGCAGGGCTGGAGAGCTGGCATCTGTAGATTGTGTGTTCTGTGGCAGGGAAGCTGGCATCTGGGTGAGAGACCCAGAACCAGCAGGCTTGTTGTGGTTGGCCAGCTCTCCCCGTGTTGTTTGGGGCAGGGCTGGAGAGCTGGCATCTGGGTTTGCTGCAGCCAGGTCTGCTTGAGCAGATTGTGTTTTGTGTGGCAGTGACGTAGGCAACTGGGTTTATATTGGTTCCAGGCCTGCAGGGTTCATAGAGTAGATAGAGGGATGTAGTGCATTTGGGTCCTATAGAGATTCTCTGATGTGAAGTTAGGTTTGGCTTTGGGTGCCCCAGGAATTGGACCCCCTGGTCCAATTTTTTTTGGCCTTGTGGGTTTTGTATGGGACAGTGCCCTGAAGCTGCACAGCAGTTTGGGGGGCTCTCCTCAAAACCCCATGCTGCCCAGAGCCACTTTTCCCACGACAATTACAGTGAGGAAGTGGCTAATTGGGCTTTCCCCATCATTGTTGGCAATGGGCCTTTTGGGGAGCCCAAAGACAGGGACCCCTGGCCCAATCTTTTTGGGACTTGGGGGGGTTGGAAGGGAGAGTCCCCTGCAGGTCCCCTGCAAATTTGGGGGCTCTCCCTCAAACCCCCTGCCCCCCAGTAGCCTCTAATTATGCCCTATGTTGCCATTGATTTCAATGGCCCTTAGGGTATAATGATGGAATAGGGGCACCCTATTTGGGTGCCCCTGGAATTGGACCCCCTGGCCCAATCTTTTTGGGACCTGGGGAGTGTGTAGGGGAGAGTCCCCTGCAGGTCCCCTGAACATTTGGGGGCTCTCCCTCAAACCCCTTCCCCTCCAGGCGGCTTCAAATATACCCTATTTGCCATTGATTTCAATGGCCCATAGGGTATAATAGGGCCGTATATTCGGGAATAGCCGCACATCTACCGTATATGCGGCTATTCCGAATGCGGTATTCAGGAGTATACGGGGATTCCGAATCCCCCCCCCCCCCTGTATACTTCTGAATCCGTGTAAATCCGATTTTTTTTTTTGCACATCCCTACCTGTAAATTTTTTTTTTTTGCACATCCCTACTTGAAACTCAACATCAAAAAAACAAAGATCATGGCATCCGGCCCCATCACACCTTAGCAAATAGAAGGGGAAGACATGGAAGTAGTGACAGACTTCACATTTCTGGAATCCAAGATTACTGCAGATGGTGACTGCAGCCATGAAATTTAAAGATGTTTGCTCCTTGGGAGGACAGCTATGGCAAAACTGGGCAGTGTAATAAAAAGTAGAGACATCACCTGGCCAACAAAAGTCTGTATAGTCAAAGTGATAGTATTCCCAGTAGTAATGTATGGCTGTGAGAGCTGGACCATAAGGAAGGCTGGACCATAAGAGAGCTGGACCATAAGAATAGATGCTTTTGAGATGTGGTGCCAGAGAAGAATCTTGAGAGTCCCTTGAACTGCTAGAAGATCCAATCAGTCAGTCCTAAGGGAAATCAACACAGACTGTTTGTGGAAGGTCAGATGCTGAAGCTCAAATACTTTGGTCACCAAATGAAAAGGGAGCACTCACTGGAGAAGGTCCTGATACTGGGAAAGACAGAATGCAAAAGAAGTAGGGGCCGGCAAAATTGAGATGGCTGGACAGCATTACTGATGTAACTAACAGGAATTTGAGCAGACTTCAGAGGATGGTGGAAGACAGGAGGGTCTGGCGTGACTTTGTCCATGGGGTCATAAAGAGTCAGACTCAACTGTGAGTCTGAAGAACAACAACATCTAATGGGATTGGGTCTCCACTTGAGTAGGACTTCTGATCCTCAGAGAAACAGTCACACTATCAACTGTACACTACATGGTTGTATTAAATCATTTTATCTTTGTTTGACTTCTAGCCTTCCCCCCATGAGCAGGCTCAGAGCTGGTTATGACAAAACATAAACATAATCTGATATTTAATAATGCAGCAGTTAAAATCTACAAATAATGCAGCAATTAATTAAAATCATATATTCTTATGATGGCATCATTTAATCAATCCATTTCCATTTGCTCCCATGTATAATAATACCTCCAACTGTTCTTTCTTTCTTTCTTTCTTTCTTTCTTTCTTTCTTTCTTTCTTTCTTTCTTTCTTTCTTTCTTTCTTTCTTTCTTTCTTTCTTTCTTTCTTTCTTTCTTTCTTTCTTTCTTTCTTTCTTTCTTTCTTTCTTAATGTAACCCCCACTCAAAGGCCCAAAGCAGCTGACAGTTGATCAAGTTAAAATAACAACACCTCATTGTGCTCACATAATTACAGAAATTGTATGTGCTACCAGTGCAAGACATCTATGCTGTGCAGATATAGTCAGGGCTTTATTTATTTTTTTTGTAGCAAGAACTCCTTTGCATATTAGGCCACACACTACTGATGTAGTCAGTACTCCAAAAGCTTATAGTAGGCCCTGTAATAAGAGGCCTATAAGCTCTTGGAGGATTGGCTAGATCTGGGGGTGAAGCCTAATATGCAAAGGAGTTCCAGATAAAAAAAAAAAGCCCTGGGAATAGTTGCAAGGACAAAAAGATAAGGGAGGAATGTAGTCATGCTGGCATTCTCTCTAGACATCCAGGCATTCTGAACAAATGAATTGCCATATATTGTTTTTAACAAATGAATTGTTATATATTCTCTTATCATTTTTGGTATAAAGTCTCTGCCCAAATCCATTAATTAAGTGATAAAATCATGCTTGAGATAGGGATATTTCAAATTTCTGTCCAGATTATTTTTCAATCTCTTGTTTCCCTTTTTAATTTTCACCCAGACTTAAAAAAAAAAAAACCTATATAGCATGTTTGCTGCTGGGAGAACCTCAAGTGTTTCTCCCAAGTCTATTGAACTTTAAAAAATGTCAGTTAAAGGTTCACTGCCTCTTTTGCTCATTCTTTTTAGAATCCATGGATACCTGGCATTGTGTCTTGCTGTTTTGTATGCTTCATGTGTATCACCTTTTATAACCAATTTTCTCTTTATCTCTACCTGTCTAACTTTGTCTCTGATTTCTTTGAAATGTTGAAACCATAGTTATTGCATAGAACCAGATGTAAGTACAGAGAGCTTTTGTACCCAACCCAGTCACGTTGCCATAGCATTCCATCGTGGAGACTTTATCAATAGGTGTAGATGAAGCAGAATAGATGCACGTATCACAAAATATCCTTGCACAAAACTCCTTTGCATGTTGGAAATGTGTGACATATGATACCACTCATAAGAGAGCACTGTGTTGCAAGACATAATATGGAATATCACATGGTTCAAATTAACTGAAATCTCAAAATGGAGTTTATTTAATTAACTTTTTAAAAAATTTAACCTTTAATTAACTTTAATTAAATTAGCCCCTGCTTCCTATAGAGTCCAAATGCCTGCTGGTGAAAATGCTCTTAGCTACAGGACTGCAGAAAGTGCCATCAAGTAGCAGCCAACTTACAGCAAACTTGGTTTTCAAGGCAAGAAGCATTCAGAGGTGGTTTGCCATTGCCTCGCTCCGTGTAGTGATCTCCTATCAAAATACCAGTTACAAGACCAAGAAAGCTTCACTCTGGGCATAAATTTTTGCATGCATGCACACTTCTTCAGATACATTGAAACAGATTTCCTCAAATCTTATATATAGGCAAGGGGGTTAGTTGCCAGGAAGGGCAATTAAAGTCAAGATGCATAAGTAACAGGACAATAAGTATAGCTAAAATTGGCTCCAGTTGCTTCAGAACCCATGGCTACCCATCTGAATCCAATTGAAAATTGTAACTAGATCTCAGATACTTTGGGATATCTGTAGGAAAGAGACATAAAAGAAGATGACATTTATGGAATGAAACAAAACATCTTGAAAGTTCTGTAAACAGGAGAAAACTGTAAACCTTCATTTTCTGCAGGTTTTGACCCCTGTATGTTTTTTCGTATATTGAACTGTAATGATATGCATACTTTACTTAAGAGGAAACCTATGGTGCCAGTAAAACTTACTGCTGATTAAACATGTGTAGGTTTAGTTTGTTGAAATGGAGACTCAAAAGCCCAGGCCATACAGATAATGCTAATTGTCTGTCTGTTTCCTGAAAGCTATCATTTCAGTTAAAACTAGGAAAGATGTTAATAGCTCTGGCCAGCCTAGTTAGGGTTCCCAATCTCCCACTGGGGGGGTTCCCCAATCTCAGGGCCTCCATCCCACCAGCACAAGATTGGCTGGTGGGGGAGCCCCACCCTCGAAGAGCTCCAATGGCACCAAATGTGCCTGGCATGATCATCTGGAAGTGATCACACTGGCCACACCATGCAAGGACACTCTAGCATTTTGGTATAAAACTCCATGAATCATGGTCAGCCAGGTAGGACCTGGCAACCCTAAGCCTAGCAGGGTCTGCCACTCAAGGAAGCCCCCTGTGCAGCGCCTCCTCCCCCCTCCTCAGGAAAATGAAAGTTTGTGTGAGCTGCACGATGACATCAAAAGTGATGTCATCAAGCAGGCCAGGGACGTATCTCGCTCCTGCAAGGAGTGTGGTACAGAAGCCCCCTGATCAGGGGCGGGGAGAGCTGAGGCTTGCAGGAGCACGGTACGCAAACACTGGGCTTGGTTCATCAGGGGAGAGAGGCAATGCCCAGCAGCATCCCCAGGTGGGGTGGCACCCTAGGCAGCCACCTATCCCGCCTACTCCCATGCACCGGTTCTGAAGCCTAGTATATATAGTCAAGAGAGCAGCATTTGGAGGACATTTTAGCATTGACTTAAACATGGCTCTGCTTTAACTTTCTTTTTTATGAACTGAAAGAATTTAAACCTCTTAAATATCCACATACACTCATATACACACATACATAAACAGGGAAAATTAAAAGCAGTTGATCCAGCAGCAGTGTTATTTTGGCACTTTAAGTCTCCCTCTGGCAGTGCAAACAGGAAAAAAAAACATCTAGGAGATATAGCTATGAGAAAATGAGGAAAAGGAAAGAGAAGCATTTCGATATTAATTAATTCAGTTCAAACAGTATGAAAATAATAACAGAACTGCCTCCAAGTGAAGGACAAATGGATAGCTATAATTTTAACACTGGAGACAGAGAGCTTGGTTCTACAATATATATAAAAAGAATGGTTAAGCATCTAAATCCAATTGAAAAGAAATGAGGCTTTTCAATATCTTTTGCTTTTGGAAGTTTAGTACTGAAAAATATAACAGAAAAGGCAATTTAAATGTACAAATGAAACCCTGTTCTTAATATCTTTGTTTCATTTTTATGGAAATATTTTTAGTTTTAATGGCAGAACCACTGAATGTCAGTTTTATTAATGCAAACACACATTTTAAATGCTAGTAACAACAGCTGCCTCCACTTTGAATTCAAGAGGAAAACCAGGAGAAAAAAAACCAAGGTTAAACAACAGCAATACAATCACAGTATTTTAACAATTACTTGTTCCATGTACAATAGTTTGCTTTGCTTGGTGTCCAGAAATAACATGTGACAATAGTGAACTGCCTATTGTTTGGTGAGGCTCTGCAAACAAGAACAGATAATTTCTAATTTCAAAATCTAGGGGGAATTACAGAATTTTATAAACCATTATAAATGGAACTAAGCTGAGAAAATCAGGCTTCAGAGTGGGAAGCAAGATAAGTAGTCTTTTGTAAAGAATCAGGGACACAAATCTGATGGTGCCAGTTGGTACCTTAATGCCCGTGAACACCTTTCCTGATGCCTGCCAAGTGTTGGTTTGGTTTTTTTAGAAAGTGGGTGAGGCAAAGTGGGGCTTTTGTCCAGCAGGGCTTCTGACTGGCCATTGGAGAACTGATTGATTACACAGATTTTTTAAAAAAACAAAAATGAAATTAATCTGTGTTTATGGAAGAAAATGTTTTTAACAAATTTATTTTTTTTAAAAAAACACTCTGTTTAACAGAGCTTCCCCAAGAAACGTTGAAAAGTTAGTTATGTGTGACTCATTTCATGATTTTGTGGTTGGTTCCACCTCTTGTTGCAGCCATTTTGCAGTTGGCTCTGCCTCTTGTGGCAGCAATTTTTGTAGCTGAACCCACCATCCAGTGTCAGATTTCTAAAAGTGCCCATAGATTCAAAAAAGTTGAGGGCCCTTCCTGCAGAATGAAGAAAAAATATTACAACAGAATGAGGATCCAGAATTGTGAGATAGTAAAATGTGTTGTGCCACTTCAGCAACCCCTCCCCTGGACCCATCTCAGATCTTGCTATAGGTCCTTTGGGGAGGGAGGCAATTTTTCCTGCTGCTCCCACAGTCCAATCCCCTCCCAGCTGCCTCTGGGGCTTGCCTCCACTTTCTCTAAGGCAGCTCCTGGCTGACTCTCCCCTCCCCCCTATTGCCTAATGCCACAAAAAGAACATTGTGGTTAAGTCAAGCCCTCTCTGCTTCTAAGTGATGTGTAAGATATTAACACTTTTAAACAATTGTCACACTTTTTAACAATTATCACAAGCAGAGACTGGAGAGCAGAGACACTGACAAGGAGTTCCTTTTGTGCTCCAATCCTCATCATCAGCTCCCTTGCATCTTTTGTTTTCTTTATTTATATGGTTAATTAGTACTGCCCCTTGAACAGTCATCCTATTGCCAGTCTGTGCTAGCTCTGCCTCATTTTGGAAGCTGAAATGCTCTGGGCTGTCTTCCAACATTACTTCTTCCTTTTGGCTGCTCCTAGGGCTTCCTCCTGAACTGAATACTGCCTCTACAATTCCTATGAATGTGACACTTCCTGGTAGGTATCCCCCCAGTCAGCTCCCTGGCCAGTTCTTTCCCTCACTGTCTTCTTCCTTCTTCCCAACCAAATGTATCTCTTCATCAGGTTCCAGCCTGAGGGGGAATGGTTGCTCTGCCCACATCTCCACTCTTCTCTTGACCATGTTTATATCTGATTGGAATAGCAGCAGCACAGGACCAACTTATGCAGCTGAACAATCTAACTTCAATGAAAAACAAAAACCTCCTCCCAAGATTTTAAAAGAACTTTTATAATTTGAAGTAAATAATATTGGGCGAAATGGGCCAATGGTCTGACTCAAGGAATAAGTCAATTTCACATCTGTTAATCATTCAGTTGTGCTTCCTTTGTACCCGTGCAGCAGAGCACATACTAGCTGGTGTATACATAATCTGGCATCAACTGATCTGATATCCAGTTTCTAGAGAAGGACATATCTGAGCACAAAGCTTCACATAATAAAACCAAAGACTCTGTCATTGCTGTAGTTTGCTTTTGAATCATTTATTCTCATGGCCACTAAGCTGTTCAGTTAAGCTAAATTTCTTTAACATAAACCTTTGTGAACTTCCTCATTATAAGATCATGCTTTATGAGTGGTTTTACATGTCATGTTTTATGCTACACACATTCACTCATATGTCAGCTCTTCAGCCAATCCTGAATTCATATCAAAAAGAGACAAAACCTCAACACATGGGACATAAAACTGTTCATAAAATATTATGCTGCGATGCAGAAGGTTACTGGCTGGGCATCCTGCTTGCTATTTAAACTAATTAGAAAATTTAGTTTGGACGTGGCCACAGATGCTCCATGCTCATGATGTTCAGACCTCCCCCCCACACACACACATTCTGCCTTACTGTCAAATACACCAATCACATCACTGGAATACAAATAATCTGCATTTACAGTAGGATTTAAATTTTCCAGGGTGAGTCAGGCTGATATAAAAGGTCCGGAAGAACATCCTATGAAGCAACCATAGCTTTTGACATATTTGTTGCTGTGAACAATAGGCCTTTTGTTTGCTGATACTGATCTCAGCAAAAATCAACCCATATTCAATGTGTAGACAAACTGAATCTTTTTGACTCTGATGTGATGATAGTTACACTTTCATATTCCTGTACTATAGTTACAGGAATGGCATTTTCTCTGATGAATTTTCATTTGCATTAGTTTGCATTTACTTATATCGCAGAGTGGCAGGATGGCATTACATTGGAAATGTTTAATAATTTACTTTTAATTGTTTAATTTATGCTTGCTAAGAAAAAAGCAATCCTAACAAACTTTAGATAAACAGATCCCAGAGCATATGCAAATAAGATATGCTACTGAGCTCCTGAACCTTTTTTCTTCAAAACGGCCCCTGCTTGCAGGTCACATTCTTCTTTTTATTTTATAACTTAATATTCTGCAAGTACGCACCTTTCTGTGAGTGATATGTTACCACTTGTAAACAATACAATATGCTTATTACAATCTGTCAAAGATCCAACCCGGGTTTGATTTCTAGTTCCTTTGTTGTCTCTTCCCTGCTCCTGTCCCCAGTTGCCCTTTACTCCATTTTTTCTCCTCTCTCTGCAGTTTTGTTTTTTCCTCTTCCATTCAGTCTTTTTTCTCCTTTGTCTTCCTACTTTTTCTGCCTCCAACTCCTCTCTAACTCACCTTACTTGTTTTCCTCCATTCCTGCCATCTCATAATTCTTCTTCAAACTTCTTTTCTTAACATTTTCTCATTTAAAATTGTGGGAAATTTACTACTGGTTGGATCAATGTTTCACCTTGGCATCCTATAGCAACACTGGAAATGTATAAATTTGTGGATATAGATTAATTTTTTGTTTGTCACAGCTGGTACTGCTCTCAATAAGTAAATGAGTAGGAGTCCTTATGCAATGGAGGGAGAAATGCAAAGTACATAAATCTTAATTATAAAATTACTCCTGCTAAGGTAAATCAGAACAGCGTGGAGTTCGTTTATTGTACTTTTATACCTCTGTAAACTATAAACTGTAAACTCTGTAAAAAATACAGCCTCGTGGCAGAAAGTGGTAAAGCTACAGTACTGCAGTTGGAGCCCTTTGCTCACGACTGAATTCGATCCCAGCGGAAGCTGGTTCAGGTAGCCGGCTCCAGGTTGACTCAGCCTTCCATCCTTCTGAGGTCAATAAAATGAGTACCCAGCTTGCTGGGGGGAGGGAAGTGTAAATGACTGGGGAAGGCAATGGCAAACCACCCTATAAAAAGTCTGCTGTGAAAGCAACATCACTCCAGAGTCGAAAATGACTGGTGCTTGCACAGGGGACTATCTTTACCTTTAAACTGATAAAGGAGGTCAGAATGCACATTGAACTGAATTGGTTTTATAACAAACTCTCTGGTGAAATAAAATTTATGCAAATTAGTCTATTTGGACAGTGGATGTAAGGATGTTGCAAACATGAGTATTATTCTATGGTAATGGTAATACAAACATGACTAAGGACATTTCATAGGAACTTGATTTTGACAAAAATTGTTTTAAAGATTTACTTCCCCCCTCCATGCATACATATATATGTATAACACCATGTTATATATAACATTGCATGGCGCAGTGATCACTGGGGATGTGTGTGTGTGTAGGGGGGAGATATTGTAAAGTCCATGCATTGTGCAGGGAATTGGACTAGATCATCTTGGAGGTGATTCCGTGATTCTATGTGTAGGAATCTATGCTGCATTATTTTGCAGCTGATATTGATGCTTGGCAGCTACTTGTTCCTTCTCCTGGGTGGCAAATCTGTCTGTCTTATTTAGGAATTCTCACTGTCATTGTAAGCAATTCATTCAGTGAACTTAGAATGATGTAACTCCAGTTAGGATGACACTTTCAGCCTCTTAACTGGGATGAGGTGTTTGAAATTTTGAACAATTACAATTCTAAAGTTTTCAAGTATGAGAAAAAAAATCAAGTAAGGAAAAAACCCAAAAAATTGCCAGTGTACAAATCACAAATATAAATTCATTGTTGTAGGAATACAAAAATAGTTTGCCATCATGTGTGTTTCCTCTGCTCACTTGGAATAAGTGTGCTGGATTCTCTCAGTGTGATTTTGGAGACTATGTATTAGATACACAGGCCAGTGTCTGGATGGGTCCCTATCTTGGGAATATAATATAGGCTTTATAGGGGCCTAGGGTGCTCTGACTCTGTATAAGAACAAGGAGGTGCAAATGTAACTAATTGTTCCTTGGTCTAAGTGGCAGTAAAATGTCTTGCACTTTACACTCAATGGATTGGAAAGGCTGAACAATTATTAAGTATGGGCATAGACCAGCAATTAGGGTTGCCAAGTCCAATTCAAGAAATATCTGGGGACTTTGGGGGTGGAGCCAGGAGACATTGGGGCAGAGCCAGGAACAAGAGTGTGACAAGCATAATTGAACTCGAAGAGAGTTCTGGCCATCACATTTAAAGGGACAGCACACCTTTTTAAATGTCTTCCTTCCATAGGAAATAATGAAGGATAAGGGCACCTTCTTTTGGGGCTCATAGAATTGGACCCCCTGGTCCAATCGTTTTGAAATTTGGGGAATACTTTGGGGAGGGGCACTAGATACTATATTGAAAATTTGGTGCCTCTACCTCAAAAAACAGCTCCCCCAGAGCCCCCGAAACCTCCAGATCAATTCCCCATTATACCCTATGAGAAGACGTTTCCCTCTCCACCCCCTGCCCCCCCCCCATTTCTGGCAAATCTGATGCAGGGGACTCTGTACTCACGAGTTGCTGCCAGCTTCTCACAGCAACACAGGCACACCAGCTGGGCACTTTATGGCATGGAATAGGAAGCCAGCAGAACTCACTCACCTCCGGAGGTGCAAAGGCACATGGTCCTTTGGGGGCGTGGCTGGGCTCCCCTCCCTTCACCGGCCAGCTGACTGGGGGCGGGAAGCAGCCTGAGAAAACGGAAGAGCTCTGGCTGCTGCGATCGATCGGGGCTGGGTGGGAAGGGCTGCCGTTCTCCCCCTCCCCTCCCCCCGCTTTCCCTTTTATGGCCAGCGGGGGGAGGAGGCTCCAAATCGGGGGTCTCCAGGCCTAGCGGGGGATTTGGGAACCCTACCAGCAATGAAGAAGGGCCCTCTGTTATATTAGACAAAAGCCATTACATCCATATAAAAGCATTTCTTATGCCAACTTTATTTTAAATATTAAAATGTATATGAAAAAGAATATTAAGACTTCCTTTATGAAACATATGCAAAAATAACATTTCATATGATACTATGAAAATGTGTTGGAAAACAATATTAATACAAGGATAATGGAAGTATTTTTCAATGGTCACTGAGATGAGACAGGTAATGTTATGCTGAACTCAAAGAGGAATGTCTACTAATTTTCATACTATGGTTACAAAACCAGAAAGTAACATTTACAGTCAACAAATGCATTTATAAGCAACAATTTATAAACCAATGTATCAGGAGGTAACCAGATGAATATTAGTACAGACATAGACATATACATGATTTAAATGTCTTCACTTCTTTTTAATTATTCTCAGTAAGAACTGATCATATGGACTCTGTACAGTTCTGTATGGAAATTGTAAATTGCACAAAACAGTAAGATGTTCTGTAGATCAGTACCAATGCAACTTATAATGTATTAGGTTCTGTGCTCGCTTGTATTATCAGTACAGTCATACAATATACCTACAGCAGAATTTTTTTAAAAGTCTCCTAATGAATCAGAAAGATTTCTATGATGTCATGACATATTTTTTTTTCAAAAATGAACATTTAATCACATTATGTGATATCAAAGACATAACCAAAAGTAATTGTTTGTGGAAATTATTATACTTCTAGTCATATATATTCTGCCTCATTCCCAGATGCTGAGTTTTAAGTTGTAATGAAAAGTATGCCCCATTTGCAGTTCAAGCTTTATTCAGCACTCACGCAGATCCTGATTCCAGTGCCAGGAGCACATTCTCAGTCCTATGAAATGGGTTGGGGCTAAAGTTGCTGCAGGGAGCTCTTATATTACTGTGGAGATTGAAGGGCACTATATGGATGGAAGCTCAATTTGGTATTTATTTTGCAGATAAAAGCTGAGGCAGTCTTGGTACCCTTTCTTCATAAGCTAGTTCCTTTGCTTGCATCTGCTTGTGGAGATAGTTTTGTTCAGGGGTCATTTTGTAGAAAAATAGGTGGTGGAGCTCAACCAGGGATTGTTATACTATTCAATGGACAAGGTGGGAAGGAGGAGGTGGAACTCTCAGAATGGTGAGCTCCCGCTGAATCCCAGGCCTGGTGTTGTTCCTGTCATTAAGAAGAAGGAGCTTGATGCTTGAAGAGCAGTCTGTGTGTGCATGCAGGCAGGATGTGAATGAATTCAAGGGAACTTGTGAACAGGGCTACTATTCCATTTCTATTTCCTGTATTAGCTTCTATGACCAAAGGTCTTAAGCTTAACCAGAATGTATCAATTATCAAACATACATAGATATACGCTACTCAAAAAAATCACAGAATTCAAAGGTTACAATCAAAATATTCAAATCTAAAAAGTAAATAAAATATCAAAACAGGAGTTTCTAATAAAACCCATTGTTCAGTAAAGTAAATCTAAAATTATCATTAGCCATATATATACCAAATTCTGTTACAATCGGGTCAACCCAGATTTTTGTCATTTTACTGATAAAATTGTCATTAAATTTTTTATAACAAAATAGGTGGTTTCAGGATCAATATCTGCCAACAGATATTGGAGACCACCCAAAGTTCAGTTGGTAATTTGTGTTTAGTAAGAATGGGAGTTATCCAAATTGATCTAAGAATTGACTGAACATACATATACAAAAGTAAATTCCATAGTGTCCAATGTGACTTTCTCTCTAGTAAGTTACCTTAGGACCTCTGCCTTAATGAAATAAACATGAGTGATCCAATGGCTTCCCAAAAGTAAATGAAAGAATAGTTACTGGACTAAGACTATTTCTGCACTAGTGAAATTCCCCACACTGGCATTTTTAAAACTGCATGACTGATTTCCCACTAGCATTGCTCCTTCCCCAGGCTTCTGTGTCCCCTTAGCTCAAGTGATCAATTTCCCATCAGTTGCTCCATGGGTGCATTTTGAGCCACGGCAACCTCCAGTTCCCTGCACAGTTTTTAGATGCTGTCTTTTCAGGACTATGTTGCTGCACAAGGAATTGGCGGTTGCCCCAGCTCAGAATGCACCTGCAGAGCAACTGGTGAGAAATTGATGGTTTGCTCCAAGGAAAACAGAAGCCTGGGGATGGAGCAACACTATTGGCCCATGTTATGTGAAATTTTTTGCAGTAATTTCCCCTCACCAGGTGCAAATCCAAAGTTTTCTCCAGTTTGCCCCGCATTTTGTAGAATCCCCAGTTTTAGTGAGTTCCTAAAATACAGCGTAAGAAGAAGACTTCAGGTTTACAACTGTGAGGAAAATCTACTGTGGGAAATTTCACATAATACACAGTTGTTGTTGTTTTTAAATCAATGTTTCTGAAATGTGGAATTTCTGAAATAGTCTAGGTCAGGAGTTTCGAACTCATTTGTTATAAATGAGACCTTGTCGGACTGGGTCATGTTGGGCCAAACCGTGTGTGTTCCTATTTAAGATTAGGTAGTAGAGATATAAATTTGATAAAGGACACAGACAAACACAAATATATATTTTTTAAAAAAAACCCTTAAAAATAAAACATGCTTAAAACATTAGCACTCGGTCTTAAAAGTACTTTCTTTGTATTTCTCCCATGGGATCCAGGGAACTGGACAAAGGAAGCTCTAGCTCTTTCCTTCCTTCCCCAGGGGACAAGGAGGGGGAGGAACTTCAGCCAATAGAAGGAAGAAAGGCTTGGCTCAGTAGCTCTGCTATGCAATTGAGAGAGTCTGGCAAAGCAAGGGAGGAGCCTCATCCAAATAGAGGTTTTGCTCTGTAGCTCCTGTGTGATTGAACAAGCCTTGCAAAAGAAGCTGTTTTGCAGAAGGAAGCAAGAGAGAGGGAAAATGAAGCAGATGCCAGTTGCTCGGGGGCCTGATTCACCCCCCCCAGGCCACATGTTTGACACCCCTGGTCTAGATGGTTCCTGTTCCAGCAAAAGTGACTATGTCATTAAGAATAAGAAAATATAAATTAAAAATGATACTTATAATTTCCCTCTTTCTTTCTTTTCCTTACCACATCTCAATTTATATAAGAAAAAAGAAAAGAGTAAGAAATTAACCATATTAGCTTGGCATCAAACCACTTATCTTGAGGTAAGCTTTTCTATCACTAAATTATGCTTGATTATCCAGTTTATAGATTCTTATGGTGATGATCTGCTGTTGCTTGCTTGTCTTTTTTTTACAATATTTATATATAGTTCAGTTTTATAGTTGAGAAAATGTAATTTTTTCCAATATTATTCAGAATGGTCACTGCAGGATCAAAGGATCCTGAATACAAGACAAATACTAGCTCTGAAAAAGCAAAACATTTTTAGTTCAAAGTCTGTTTAATTGACTCGTAATACATTGCTGAAGGTACAACTTCCAAATTAAAAAAAAATTGTTGTAAAATGAATACAAAATTGAACATTGGTGTAATGGCATTGAAACTGTAAACGTTTGGCTCTGAAAAATAGTTTGGTGGAAGAAATAAAATTAAAATGAAGATAGAAGATAAAACAGTCAGTTCTGTTGGTCATTCAACTCTTTTCATAATTATATTCTTCATGCAGTTAGCAGGAGTGTTTTATTGATGCTGATTACATTTTCATGAATCTTTCAATAACTATCTTTTGTAGAACTTGCCGTACGTATTTTAATGGAATGCATCAAACTAAATAGTGCATTATATTGGTGCAGTTAAGTTAACTCAGTAGTTCCTTTATCATTTTAGTATGATAAACAAAGAAAAACAAACATATTCTTGCCTATCATGGAAAAGTGGAGTATATGATATAAGGAAAATGTTCTCTCTCCACCCCCCTCGGTTTGGCAGTATAATTATTCAATGAAGTTCTTTCTTTAACCCTCCCCAAGGGAAAAACAAACAAACAAACCTATACTACTTTGGCATAGGGATCAAATTGACCCCACATTAGAGCAAAAAGAAATGGAAACCTGATAGCTCTCTCAGTCATGGTATTAACTACTAAGAAAAAAAATCAGGACTCAAGAATAACTTCCTTCAGAAATGCAGGACAAAGGAGAATAAAATTTGGAATTGGGGCCAAAAATACCCCTAATTGTAAATGTCAAGACTCCACATCATGAGACCAAATTGACCCTATCATCTTTAAAGCAGAAGATGATTTAGAACTGGTGATCAGGGTTCATCTAGAGCAAGGATATCAAACATGTGGCCCAGGGCCAAATCAGGGCCTTGGGGGGCTCCTATCTGGCCCCCAAGCAATTGGCTCTTGTCTGCTTCCTTCTCCCTCTCTCTTGCTTCCTTCTGCATCTCAGCTTCCTTTGCAAGCCTTGCTGAACTGCACAGGAGCTACAGAGCAATACTTCGATTTTCTCCATTGGTTGAGGCTCCTGCACCTCCTGGTCCCCTGGGGAGGGAGGCAAAGAGCCAAAGCTTCCTTTGCCCAGTTCCGTGGATCCCATGGGAGAAATACAAAGAAAGCACCTTTAAGACCAAAAAGTACTAATGTTTTAAAGCATGTTTTAAGTTGTTTTTTTTTAAAAAAATATTTAGTCATGTATGTCTGTATCCTTTAAAAAGTTTATATCTCTGCTACCTGATCTTAAATAGGTGCACACATGGCCCAGCCCAACACAGCCAGGCCCAGCCAGGCCTGACAACGTCTCATTTATGACAGATCCGGCCCTCATAACAAATGAGTTTGACACTCCTGATTTAGAGTTCCAGGCTTCATGGCACCTTCAGGTCTGGAAAATGTGAGATTCAGAGAATGCCTTCAAACATGTCCAGGCATAGCCTGTTGGAAGATAAAATGACCACATTTCCAAAACTACAGTACAGTTCAATTTGAGTTTTTCTATGTGGCTGTGGGCATAAGGGAAGCTTGGACAGAGCACAAACACAGCGTTTTTACCTGCTGCTACTATATATTTAACAATTCAGGTTGGAAAGACTGGTTTCCTTGGGGGTCATTACAGCCCCCAATTCCAAAAGTGGTTATTTTCTATGTTTAATGTGTGTTATTGTATTGGTTATTTTTATTAATGTATGTAACTTTTATACTTATCTATGATATGTTCATTTTCAGAATTTTCATTAATAAAATCATTTGAAATTTAAAAAAAAAAAACCCAAAAAATGTCTATAGATATAAATTATGAGAAAAAAAATTGTATTCACTGCTTGCTCCACCTTTCAATAAAATCGAGATAATAGGAGTTGGTCCATCTATTTAAACATGGAAACATTTTTTTAAAATTATTTATGGGGGGAAATAGAAACCTCAGTAATTATTATGCATAGTGCTTTCAATTTCAGGGCAAGTCTATTGGGGGACACCATTTTGATTAAACTAAAAATAAAAAAGAAAGGGAATGGGGAGGGCGAGAGGGAGAGGGGGGCAGTTTGATGTAGTGGCTAAGTGTGTGGACTCTTATCTGGGAGATTTGGGTTTGATTCCCCACTCCTCCGCTTGCAGCTGCTGGAATGGCCTTGGGTCCGCCACAGATATCGCAGGAGTTGTCCTTGAAAGGGCAGCTGCTATGAGAGCCCTCTCTGTCCCACCCACCTCACAGGGTGTCTGCTATGAGGAGAGAAGATATGGGAGATTGTAAGCCACTCTGGATCTCTGATTTAGAGAGAAGGGCACGGTATAAATCTGCAGTCTTCTTCTTCTTCAAGGCAGGGCAGTTCACTGAGAAGGCTCAACAGAAGCTTGGTGCATGTAGAAAGCTTTAAATGGGTATACCATTTTTTTACATGACTTCATGGGTCAAAACCCCCAAACAATTGCTTGGAAGGATTAAAATATTTTGCATTGTCATAACATCTAGCTGGTACTCTTGGAATCTCAGGGCAGACTGGAGGAGACATTTCAGATAACGTATTGAAGGTAATTTCTTTAAAGGTTCCACTACATTCCCTAGCCTAGGTCTCATGACTGAAAACTAATTGATAATGAGCTCACTCAACTAAAGGGGAGAAAATTGCAACTTTCTCCTTATTGACAAAGTTTTAATTTATAAATTTAGTGGATTGGATCCCATGGATCTGTTCTACTAATGTGATGCCTTTGTGCAGTACAAGCCACCTTCCACTAATACAAGAGATTTTTCTATTATAACTTCTTGTGCCTTGAGAAGGATACTTAGGGCACGTGGGGAAGCTGTGAGACTGTTTGAAAAACTTATCTATGGGAGCCAATCTAGTATTAATTAGTTATAGCCTTAGATCAAAACCACACATAGAGTTTGCTATAAAGTTGCTGACTGGGAGAATATTGATACTTTTTCAAGGATCCAATATTTTGGGGAGGGGTTGTCAGCTTATCTTAATAAGAGCTGTGGTCCCAGCATGCATTTTATTTAATTATTTTACCTCCTTTGCTTTTATTTACATTATATTTTCCTCTATCATGCAATTGGTATGCAAGATTACCCAGAAGAAAATAAATGTTGTCCAACTAATATATTTTAAATAACTCATGGTATCTTTTCTGTTTTCATTACTGCTTCCTTCTCTTCTCCCCCCCCCCCCAAAAAAAAAAAACCAACCACCACACTTTAAAAATGTATCCATGACATTTGAGGGGAATGGCAGTGCATGAACTTTTCACATAAGGGGAGAGCAGTTATTTGCTCAGAAACAGGATTGTATCTCCCTCACTTTTAAAACCTTCCATTAAATTAAAAGTGAAAAAGTCAAGTGTAGTACTTGCACCTTATTCTGCCTGTGATTGGAGTTGGCCATTCACATTTTGAAGGGCTAGGAAAGATTATAAAAATGGTTCCACGAGAAGTGCCTATTTCATCTAAAATGTATCTGTTCTTTTGTGTTATACATTATACATCAGAGTGATATTTGAAGGGAGATTTATTATAATCTCTGGTGGGATGCTTTGTACATTTATAATGCAAAGCTTTTATCTCAAATTCAGAGCATTATTTTAGAATGAATATGCACTGTTTCAGTAAGACAGGGTCTTTTTCTCACCACAAGTGGCTATATGAAGTGAAAGTCTAGGCATGCATTGATGGGATGAGAATAGAGGATAGTGGAATAAGGTCTTCCTCTCAAAACTATTTCTTAAGTCATGACATTGCATTTCCTATGGTTTGTACACTTGAATTCAATAATAACATCCAGATCTACTTTTGGGATTTCTCTGTTGGGGTTAAATCAAGGGCAAGTTAGGCAGTTTTTAACAACTAAGACTCTAAACAAGAAATGTAGTAGTATAACCCAGTAATACTCTAGAACAGGGGTGGCCAATGGTAGCTCTCCAGATGTTTTTTGCCTACAACTCCCATCAGCCCCAGCCATTGGCCATGCTGGCTAGGGCTGATGGGAGTTGTAGGCAAAAACATCTGGAGAGCTACTGTTGGCCACCCCTGCTCTAGAATTAGTGACATGACTTGCTTTCAGTCATACACACACACACACACTACATGGACATTATCACAAATTTAGTAGTTCTGTGTGCATGGATATGGATAACACTGGGACAGCAACATAATGCTCAAACCAGAAGGAATACCATGTTTGTTTAAGCAACCCCCCCTTTTGAATTATGTGCATGAATATGTAATTATAATATACTCCCCAGCATGATAGCAGATAGAGATATGTCACACTGGACACACATGAACACATGATGATGATATTGGATTTATATCCCGCCCTCCACTCTGAATCTCAGAGCGGCTCACAATCTCCTTTATCTTCCACCCCCACAACAGACACCCTGTGAGGTGGGTGGGACTGAGAAGGCTCTTACAGCAGCTACCCTTTAAAGGACAACCTCTGCCAGAGCTATGACTGACCCAAAGCCATTCCAGCAGGTGCAAGTGGAGGAATGGAGAATCAAACCCAGTTCTCCCAGATAAGAGTCCGCACACTTAACCACTGCACCAAACTGGCTCTTATGAAGCTGCCTTATACTGAATCGGACTCTTGGTCCATCAAAGTCAGTATTGTCTACTAAGACCGGCAGCGGCTCTCCAGAGTCTCAGGTAGAGGTCTTTCACATTATCTCCTATCTGATCCTTTTAACTGAAAATGCCAGGGATTGAACCGGGAACCTTTTGCTTGTCAAGCAGATGATCTGCCAGTGAGTCACAGCCCCTCCTTCTAAATTAGGGATATCAAACTCATTTTTTATGACAGCCAGATCTGACATAAATGGGGCTTTAGTGGAGATTGAGACCACGGAGGTGTAAAAGATGGAGAAAAATAACAAACTCACTCTGTGTGAAAAATAATACTCTATGGGTGCGTTCAGATGTACCATTAGTGGCAACACAACTCCATCTCGCTGACAGATTAAATATGTTCATCCAGACATCCACATCTGGCAATCAAGTGTCATCTGGGGTCATCCCAGCTTGCTCCGGATCAATGCTGTGCTAATTTGATAATGCAGAAAGTCCGGCCCTTTTTCACAGAAGCGGCACACAATTGTGTGCTGAGCTGAGTATGCTTACAGCCATGTCTTATGTCCAAGGAATGCAGTCATTTGCTTTTTAGCTTTTTCCTAAGCTTTCTGTTTGTACAATAATATGAGATGATTTCCCTATTACCTGATGTAAAATGGTCCTAACCCACTTACAATTCAATTTCTACTTAATTCCAAAAGAGATTGAAATGTTGGTAATTAATAACCTGAGAGGTTTAAGAGAGCATATGTACATATTTGTAGATGCATTAGTATTTGCTGGCACTGTTCAAACATTTCCAATAAAGTGAAATGTGATTTGAGCCATATGTTTCCTGCTTTCTTAATTGGCAATCAGTCTCATTGTGGATGAGATTTATATACTGGAATGTAGTGAGGAGATAGTAAGGTAAAATACTGATTAAGGGACATGTTACAGATAGTGTTTTTGGTTTCCTGAGAGGGCTGCTGCTACTTGTATGCTTGATCCTGCAGGGTCATCATTCAAGGGGTTATCAAGAACAGATAATGTGTCAGGACTACTCTCATGTTTTCCCCACACAACCTCTCATAAGAATTCCTTTAGGGACTCCCCTGTCTCTGATAAAAGGTGTCTGGGATTGAGCACATAGTCATAACTGGCACAACACCTTTTACAGACTATGTCGCTCCTGCTGTGTGTGTGACTGCTCTAGCAATGGGGAACTTGTTTTGTGAGAAGGGGTGACAAAAAGTTCTTTGTGTAAAAGAGAGTCTGTGCAAAGGGGTCAGTCAATGTACTTGCCTGAAAGGAATCGTTGTTCAGCTTAAGTGAGTTAGTAGCTAGCTGTTAAGTTAGAGCTAAAAATATTAGATTTCATTGTTCCCACCCCAGTCATCAACTGCAGCTTTCTGCCTCTCTAGCTGAGGAAGGAAAAAAAAAGTATCAGCATAATTATATTATAAGTAATGTACAGATAACAAAAAAAAAAATCTATTATTTCATAACGTTTGTTCCCACAAGGGAAAGGGAAACACCTGAGTAACTTGTTCACTGTTCTTCATCACCTCTACATGAAGGAAAGCAAATCTGGGAAGACATCATTCTAAGTATGGTACAGACTTGAAAAACTTGTGGTTTGCCAAAAACAAACAATTTTGTAGTGTAGCCTGAAGAGGTTTAGTCCCAGACTAATGCACCAGGATGTTTATTTTAACCCTTGATGAGCTGCAATGCATGGCTGATGGCATTTATATTAGTTGTTTGGCTTCAAGATGTTATGAACTTTTCTCGTGCCTTCCTTCTTATATTGATGTAGATAGTGAGTTGGGGCATAAAATAATGTTCATGTTTGGTTTTAGTACATAGTTCAACAGTTCTCAATTGTAAAATTTGTAACTGTACTCCAATTTTATTACATTGCTTAGGGTAAACATTATGCTGGTCTTATTGCATTGTTTGATCATTCTGTAATCTCCTTGATCCTCAGTAAGAAAGACAAATGATAAAATGAATATATTTCATTTTATTTTTTTCAGTTATATCCCGTCTGCTGCTTATCCCAAAGCTTTTTTACATCATTCTCCTCTCATCAATTTTATCTTCACAACAACTCTATGGGCGTTTTCGCACTCACCTTCAGCCGGCGCGACCCCCCTCTTCACCGCGCAGGATCTGCGCAGATTTCACACTAAATGCCACGGAGCAGCCGGAAGAGCCGGAAACTCCCATCGCAAAAGCCGCGCAAACGGAAATTGCTTTTTGGTGGTTTACGTTTGAGCGGCTTTTGCGCCGGGAGTTTCCGGCTCTTCCGGCTGCTCCACGGCATTTAGTGCGAAATCTGCGCAGATCCTGCGTGGTGAAGAGGGGGGTCGCACCGGCTGAAGGTGAGTGCGAAAACACCCTATGTGATAGGTTAAGATAAGTGTGGGTGTCAGTCTCAAGATCACCAAGCCAACTTCCATGGCACAGTGGGGAATGAAACCTGGAATTTGAATAAAATAAAAATAAAATAAAATAAAATTGACAATTAAAAAAACCCAACGTGTGTACAGAAAGCTACATATGTCCTATGGAGACTTAATCCCTTTTGCAGAGTCAGTTTGTTGTAGTGGTTAAGACCAGCAGACTCTAATCTGGAAAACTGAGTTTGATTCCCCACTCCTCCACCTGCAGCCAGCTGGGTGATCTTAGGTCAGTGACAGTTCTCTCAGAGGTCTCTCAGCCCCACCTACCTCACAGAGTGTCTGTTGTGAGGAGAGGAAGAGAAGGAGATTGTAAAATGCTCTGAGACTACAAGTGAAGGGTGGTATATAAATCAAATTATTATTATTCTTTCTCCTCCTTTAAAACTAAAACAAGACCTATATCAGCTACATTTTACCACAAATTTAAGGGATCAAAGAACTCACTTCCAACATGGCCAACATTTCCCAAATGGGAAAATGATTCTCTGTGGCCACAAATTAACAGTCAACAACCCAAGTTCTAATGAATCTTATCCCTTGATGAACAATAGGGATGTCAATATCCAGGTGGGTCCTGGGAATATCCTCTGATTATGGCTCATCTCCAGATTGCAGAGATGAAGAAAATGGATGATTTGGAGAGTGGGCTCTATGGTGTTGTGCTCCACTGAGGTTTCTGTCCTCCCCAGACTCCATGCCCAAATACTTTAGAGTTGCCCAACCTGGATCAGGCAGCCTTAGCCCCCATCACCTGCTGGTGGCCAGGGGGACCTGGCAACCCTAATTTGAAAAGACTTCATAAGAAAATTCCTTAATGGTTAATAATCTCCAGATGGACTCCAGATGAACAATAGTGGAAAGTGACCTGGGAAAACTTTTAGAACTGTTCATAGAAATAGGGGGAAATTAATGGAAATAAACATTGAACTTCCAAATAATAAGACAATAGAACTGGGGGAGCAAATGCCTGAATTGGAAAGGCAAATATATATTTATGCCCTCCCTGAACCACAGCTCCACAAGATAGGGAAATTAATGATTCTAGCCAATACAGTCTCCTGCCTCATTTGAATCAAGAACAGGGATGGGTATGAACTGACTCATGAAGTAAAGTTCATCACAGATTTTGGCTGGCTTATAGTTTATGAAGTACTGTTTGTGGAAGGGAGCCTGACATGTACAATTCATGAGCTGTAGTGCAGTTCGTGGTGGTTTGTAAATTATTACCTTTCCAGACAGACTATCTTCATTCAATAAAAATGTTTAAAAAACTCAAGGGCAATGAGTGTGTGTGTCAAAGTCTCCAGCCTTGGAAACACCAGTAGAAGCCCTCCAAGGCTTAAGAGTTCCCATTCTGCTCTGTGGGATCAGAATACTATATCTATGCTTAGCTCAGCTCCACAAACTCTACTCTATCAGCTGTTGGCATTTACACACAGAGGCAGGGAACTTGTTAAAAGTGGACTAGCAGAGCACATTCCCTCCTTATGGTGATGTCATGATCCTGGGCCTAGTCAGTAGGGTTGCCAAGTCCTCTTCATCTCCCAACGAAATGACATCACCCAGAAGTGACATCATCAAAATGGCGGGGCCTGTGCGGGGCTGCTCTAGGCATTTCTGGGAAAACTCTGTGGTTTTCCTGGATGCTCTAGCCATTTGAGAAGTTAAAACTCTATGGCACCTATTGTACCATAGAGTTTTACCTCCCAAATGGCTAGAGCGTCCAGGAAAAACCATAGAGTTTTCCTGGAAATGCCTAGAGCAGCCCCGCATGGGTGCCACCATTTTGATTACATCACTTCTGGGTGACGTCATTGCACCAGTGATGCGGGGGGAGGTTCCCCCCACCGGCCCAATGTGGGCCAGCGGGTTGAGAACCTCCCGGGCAGGAGATTCCCCACTTGGATCGAGGGGTTGGCAGCCCTACTAGTGAGGTCTGCAGGCTGCAGAGAAGCCTACCTAGGAGTTACAAAAGAGCCTACATTTCTCAGGATCCCTTCCATCCCTCTGATTGGGTGGCAAGGTTTTGGAGGGAAACTGTCCCAGAAAGGGATGGGGCCTGGGAGGATAACATAAAAGGGCAAGCCTAGGCAGGGTGTTTTCTTTTCCTGGAAGGCTGAGCTGGGGGCAGGCTGTAGCCTAGAGAGCTTGTAGCAGGGGAAAAATTCTTACCGGAGGGGGTGAGTGTTATTAGAGTAGGGACCGTATAGTTAAATGCATCAGGACTTTTGTTCATTTGCACCAACCTTTACTGTATATATATTTCACAGTTTTACCCACTTATTATTTGAGCACTGTAAATAAACTGTTGTTGTTATACTCCTTGGGTCCTCACATCTCCTTTGTCACAATTAGGAGGTATTTATTAATAAGGAAGACAAGGGTGGTTGGGTGCTCTGGGCCCTCCATACAGACCTGTACCAGAGTGGTGGCAGCCAGTAGAAGACCCTCCTAGGCCCCTGCTGTGCAACAGGTGAACTCCTCTCAACAGTTTGGGCTTGGGGGTTTTAGGCAGGTCCATGGCTCTGAACTATCTCATCTCTGCTCATGCCAAGCAGAGGAGCTTGGTTACTGGGAGCCTTGGCTGAGAACCCAAATTTTGATTGTAGATGCCTCTTAGGGTTGCCAAGTCCAATTCAAGAAATATCTGGTGACTTGGGGGCAGAACCAGGAGACTTTGGGGTGGAGTCAGGATACATTGGGGGTGGAGCCAGGAGCAAGGGTGTGACAAGCATAATTGGCCATCACATTTAAAGGGACAGCACACCTTTTTAAATGCCTTCCTTCCATAGGAAATAATGAAGGATAGGGGCACCTTCTTTTGGGACTCATAGAATTGGACCCCCTGGTCCAATCATTTTGAAACTTGGGGGTGTATTTCGGGGAGAGGCACTAGATGCTATACTGAAAATTTGGTGCCTCTACCTCAAAAAACAGCCCCCCAGAGCCCCCGATACCCACGGATCAGTTCCCCATTATTCCCTATGGAAATCATTCTCCATAGGGAATAATTGCCCAGTAGACATTTCCCTTCCCCCCCCCCCCCCGCCACTTTCTGATGACCCTAAGGCAGGGGGGAGGGCCTCTAAACCTGAGGATTGGCAACCCTCTCTCTCTCTCTCACACACACACTTACCGGTTGGTTCCTCCACAACATCTGAAAAGAACAAGGGCTACGCTGCTCTCTCTCTCTCTCTCTCTCTCTCTCTCTCTCTCTCTCTCTCTCTCTCTCTCTCTCACACACACACACACACACACACAATTGTAGTTCCTCTGAAATGAAAGCAAAACAAACCGAGGGACTGTATTGCTGACCCTTCCCATGAAGTACTTCCTGCTCAACTTTAAAGGCACACAGACACACACACACATTTTGAAACAGACCTGTTTGCAAGTTTCTAAACCTGCTAGAGATCTAGAGCTGCATGGTGGCTGTGGGGGCGGGGCTTCCCCCACCAGCCAGCTGGCTGGGGGCGATGGGAAGCCTGTAAAACCAGGGGATCCCCCATTGAGACCTGGGGATTTGGAAGCCTAACACCTCTCCCCTTCTGTGATGTGGGTGTTAGGTGGACTTAGGACTCTGATCCACCCTGTCTCTCTGCTCACACCTTACTAGGTTCCAGTGCTTGCCAGGGGTCTTTGCCAAGCTGCAATGGGGTTACTTTGGGCAGCCCCTGTCAAAACTCTGGAGATGTCTGCCTTTCTGTCCTTCAGAAGATACTTGAGGGGACTGTAAGTGTAGGAGGATGCTTGCCTTGCTTCCAATGTCTGGCTCTGGGTGACTGCCTAGGTAAAGTTTCCCTAAGAGTTTGGTGTCACTGGCTTCCTGTAATTGCATAGGCTCTTGTAACTGCAGCTGTCTTTTCTAGAGAAAGCATTGGGGAGATCTTTTTTTTTTTTGGGGGGGGGGGGGTCCATAGCTGGTATACCCAAAATGCATTCAGGTATGTTCCTAAGTAATAGATGTGCCTTTTGTTTGCTTCCATATTGAATGTTAGAACTGGCTTCTCTAAAATCTCTCCAAGTTGGGGGTAGCTTACATTTCTGGGGTCCCAGTTATAGACTACTAAAAATCTTCTCCCACATTTATACCTCTCACCCTCCTGAGTGTGACTACCTCTGTGTGCCATGAGGGTAAAAGTGAATACAAAGGTTGTTTGCCATGGGAAGATGTCCACCACTCCCCCATATACCAAGACCCTGTCCCCTGGCACCAGATTCATCCTGCCAGCCCACTAGAGCCTACCCCTAGCAGAACATCACCAGGGTTTCAGAGCCTAATTCCCCTGATCTGTTCAATTCCCTAATAGTTTATCTGTGAGTTTGGTATCACTGGCTTATTCCTAAAGCCATCCCATAGATTCTTGTAACTGTACCTGTCTTTTCCAAAGAGAGCACTGGGGTGACCTTTCTGGGGGGTCCAAAACTAGGACCCAAGAAATGTAATCTACCCCCAATTAAGAGATTGTAGGGGAGTGGGAGGCAAGATGAGGTTCCTTTTGCATTTGGATTGTGTAGCTTGCAGTGGGTCCATTCTGTATACTTTTGTGCCTGTGCCTGATATTTTCCCCAAAAGCATTTTCCTGGCTTGACCTTAGTCCTGTTGGGTTTTCACTGCCCCCTCCACCTCCTTCAGTTTCTCCTGAAGAGATTCTTTGGGACTTTGGTTCTGTTCTGATGGTCTATTGCACTTCCTTTTTTGCTTCCCTCATTGGAAACAATGGAAAATGGGTTAGAGGTTGGGGGGGAGGGTGCAATTTGGGCCCTGTATATCCAATCCTCACCAAACATAGACCAAAAAGCAGAGGAGTCTGCTGTGAATTTGGGATCTCTATCTTGAGCAGGATCCATTCTATATACTCCTGAACCTCTGTCATTTCCCATAAAGCACTTTCTGGGGACACCTTCTTTGGGGAGGCATAACTTAGACCCCATACATTCAATTACTGCCAAACTTTTTTTTTCAACATATAGTTTTTATTTTGACAAACAATAGCAAAAAAAAAAATCTATAGTCAATACAGCACTACAGTGGTACAACTATTCATAGTGGTACATTTTACATGAGCACAAACAGGCATAGACTGCAATATAGTCATTTATTATCATTTGACTATCCCAGATTAATTAAGACCAGTTCAAACCATTCAGATGGGAAACAATTGATGAGGTAAGTAGTCTAACCATTTGTCACTGAAGTTGGAAGTTGTGCATAAGTATAAAGTTCTATTAATTTGATTGGTGATGTTTTCCATGATATACTGGTCCCAGAGCTTATGGAACCAACCATTTAAAGTAGCAGTTGATTTGTTTCTCCAGAAAGAAGCTATTGCTTTTCTAGCATCTATGACCATTGTGTCTATCAAATCCTGATGCCCCAAAGAAGGCAAATCAGGTGGCCAATAATTTAGAAACAGGTTTTCTGGGTGAAATGGAACCTCAGGCCCAGTTATTAGTTTTATGTGGGAGAGGACTTCTCTCTAGAATATCTGTATGCCACCAGACTGGAAGGGTAAGTAGAGGAAAGTCATCTGGTGCTCTCTGCAATTTTTATGTCTTTAGCTCACAGGGGTGGAGTGAGGCTGTTCTACCATGTCACAAACTTCATGAATCAAAGCAGTTCATTTGGCTCAAAACGTTTGTGACAGTCCATGGTTCATGAACCGGGCATGCCATGAATCACGAACCAAACCACATTTTCTTGGTTCATGCCCACCCCTAATCAGGAATGGGTCAGGGAAACAACATCCTTGGCCCTAATAGGTATGAATAGATTTAGTTGTTGTAGATTTTTTCGGCCATACAGCCAGGAAAATTTACAACTAATGAACTCCGACCTTGAAAGCCTTTGGCAACATAACAAATAGATTTATTAGAATCTCCAGGTGGGGAAATATATATGAGGTCATATAGTGCTAAAAAGTACCAACTTAACCCATATGAATCTAGTGTAAAATACTATGTAGCTCTAATTCAAATGCTTCATACTGTCCTCTTAGTATGAAGAGACAGTCTATGCTTTGAGATCACACTTCTGGGAAGGAATTCATGTTCACAGCTATTGTAAGCAGAAACCTAACCTTAAACTTGATAATGGAAAAGTCAACTGTTTGATATGGTGGAGGTACTTTCAAAAGTTACCAATTACTACTGACATGGGTCATATCACAAAATTCCATTACTATAATATTAAGAAAAAGTCAGTAACAATAACTGCTCCTATTATTGGATGAAATTTCCACCTTGTATTTATGGGATTTTTTCCCACTCTTTGCATAAAAGGGGGTGACAATCATTGGTGCTCTGATTATAAGCTATTTCCTTGATGCTGACTTTCTCATCATAATCTGATATAAAAGTGGCAAATACCAACTCAAAGTAATATATATGGCATGAAATTTTCAAGTATCTTTTTCAGCATGGTTTGTATAGCTTGTTTTTGCAGATTTTATTAAAGGTAGTATAATTCAGGTTACCTGTAATTTTATTATGCATTCATGCTACTAGAGGCATGTTTTACATTTTTTCTTATCCAAAAGGATAATTATCCCCAAAAGTAAAAGAACTTCATAACTTTAGTTGACTCCTACAAACTTTCTGCATACCAAGACGAATCTTTCCCAACTTCTGCTTCCTCAATACTATAAAAAATCCTCTACTGAGAATTGGGAGGACCCTTATAAATAATTTAAAAACAACAACACTATATCACAGTGGTGTTGGGAATTGAATGAAATCAATTACTTCCCCTTTGGACAAGCAGAAAGCAAAGAAGGCATGCAAGATCCAACTCAATGTCAGCAAGTATAATGAATGAAAAAGGAAACTGCCCCCAAAGCCTCGTATCCTTAGATATACCAATCAATTTAACTGAAGAAAAAATACAAAATACACAATATACTTAAGTCTTCCCACCTTTTTAGATCCAAACACAAAAATCTATTGTGAAGAAATAGACCTGCAAGCACTTCCCTTTTCCTTTAGGTTGGACACCATGAGTCTGAGAAACCCCTCCACCCAGGAATGCCCAAAACAAATTGGTATCCATTTGCCACTACCAAATTCATACATTTAGCACTCTGTACTTGTAAAAATTCTCCCTAATTGCTGCACCTGCCCACTGCATTCTCGAGCTAGCACAGGGACAATCTAACACAATTTTGCAAGTGTTTGAGTTATTCTGCTCCACGGATAGTGAACTGACCTGTTCCTCCCCCTCTCATTACCTCACTTCACATAGCAGGACTGAATAAGCATGATGTTTTTATCCAGGGATCAGACTTAGAGAATTAAAAAATGTAATAAATTAATGTAGAAAAAAAATGTAATAAATAAATAAAAAGATTACATATGTTCTGTTCAAACATCTCAGGTTGAGCAACGGAGCAAAGAAACTGAAAAAAATGGGGTTCCCTTTCCCTACACAACACTAGATTTTTACTCTAATGATTTTTAAATAAGACAGACTAGCTTACCTTGCAGTTACAGTAGTTTAAAATTAATAGTAGTAGTTGAAGATTAATCATTACTGCAGTTCTCATGGATGGATCTTCCTTCCATTGCCTTTGCTGTGTGGACAAGATGGATTTCCTAGGTAAAAGCTTAGTTCACCATGACTTGTGCTCTCAAGTGAAGAGTAAGATGCAAGAGAGATAGATATCTTCCTGTCCTGATTTTAAATAACTTCTATCTTCATTGGAATGATATTCCTGTCTCTTCCTATGTAAGTGAAGCAAGGATGATCAGCATCATTGCACTCTAAGGCCGATTCTGCATTGATGTTTAAGCCAGATTTTCTGTGGACTGAAGCTGGCTTATATAAATCCAGAGTATCCTCGAACAACATTGATTCACTTTATCCACAAGGTGGCGGCATTGCTCTCATTGCTTTTGGACCACGGATCCTTATGGATCCACGTGATTTCTGCTTTATTGGTTGCAGCCACCATGCTGTGTCATGATTCCAAAGATGCAGAAAGGCTTCGGGAAGTCGTACACCCTTGTTCTACATGCTGTACTCTTGGCTCACCAGGTCATACAAAGCCAGTATGTTGTAGTGGTTGGAATATTACATTAGGATCTAGTAAACCTAGGTTCAAATCCTGACTGCCATGGAAGCTTGCTGTGTGACCTCAGGACAGTCATGCACTCTCTGCCTAACTCACCTCGCAGGGTTTCTGTGAGCATAAAAGTGGAGGACAGGAGAATGATGTCAGCCCCTTTGCTTTCATTGGGGAGAAAAGTGATGCATACACGAAGCCATCAAACAAAGGTAGTTTTGGAGACTAATGGAATGAGATGCAAAAGGAGAACCCATCCTCGAGTCCTCCCATATACATGTGGAATGTGGGGTGTGGCTGGGCCTTTTCCCTCATCAAATATGACTGAGGACAGAAGTGTTGCCATACATATGTGATATGTGTCTTGATGTGACACCTTGAGAATGAAACAGGGTCAGTGGCAAAGGGTTGACTTTTTTCCATACATCACTTATCTGCTTAGAATTAAAACTTATTGAGTCTTCTTTTAATTACAATAAAAACATAGTGATTTTGCATAATCTGCGGTTTTCCCATGAGAGAGCAAGCTGTGCACTCCGCCTTCTATGCTTGAGGGCAAAAGAGCTTCATAGGTCGGTTTCTGAAATGAGACTAGGAATTTCAAGGCCTGCTCTGTTGTGTGATATTCTGATGAATCCATCTCTCTCCCATTAGCTGAACCAGGATTGGATGATGTTACCGAATGACCATACTTTTCCTTACAGATATTCAGACTGGAGTACAGCTACCTATTCTTTGATTTGGTGCTTTTAGTGTACAGAAATGACAGCTGCTCTTGCGTGAGCTCTCTGGATGTAAGTGGGGGCAGAATATAAGGATCATGCTACAGTTTTACATAAAAGCAGTTTTGTGGACTGCTGGCCTATTTATAGTTCCGGGTTTTATTTTCGAAGTCTCAAACAACTGCAGGATTTTTTTTCTGAACCTAGTTGCATATTCATTATAGCATGGGGGAGACTTATCTTTGCAGCACTATGTATGAAACTAATCTAGGGGGCTTCGTGGACCACACGCTGAACATGAGTCAGCTGTGTGATGTGGCGGCCCAAAAGGCAAACACAATTTTGGGCTGTATCACCAAAAACCAAGTGTCCACATCATGTTCAGTGATTGTGTCATTTTACTCTGCTGTGGTTAGGACCCTCCTAGACTGCTGCATTTAGTTTGGGGCACCACAGGTTAATAAGGAAACATGCCCAGAGGAGGGCAATGGAGATGATGAGGGATATGGAGACCAAGTCCTATGAGGAAAGGTTGAAGGAGCTGGGGATGTTTAGCCTGGAGAGGCGGCGGCTGAGAGGTGATATGATCACCATCCTCAATACTAGAAGGGCTGTCATATAGCGGATGGTGTGGAATTGTTTTTTGTGGCCCCAGAAGGTGGGATCAGAACCAATGGGTTGATATTAAATGAAAAGAGTTTCCGGCTCAACATTAGGAAGAATTTCCTGACCGTTAGAGCGGTTCCTCAGTGGAACAGGCTTCCTCGGGAGGTGGTGGGATCTCCTTCCCTGGAGGTTTTTAAACAGAGGCTAAATGGGCATCTGACAGCAATGAAGATCCTGTGAATTTTGGGGGAGGTGTTTGTGAGTTTCCTGCATTGTGCAGGGAGTTGGACTAGATGACCCTGGAGGTCCCTTCCAACTCTATGATTCTATAAAATTCTATGATTTTAGTGTAGAACAGGGGTGGCCAACGGTAGCTCTCCAGAAGTTTTTTACCTACAACTCCCATCAGCCCCAGCCATCAGCCATGCTGGCTGGGGCTGAAGGGAGTTGTAGGCAAAAAACATCTGGAGAGCTACCGTTGGCCACCCCTGGTGTAGAATGTCAGTTTGGGGACACCGCTAAACCAGGAATAAAGGTCTACTGTGAAATTGTTTTCCAAGACTCCTATCTTCTCATAAGAGGAACCATGAGGATCCGTGCCTCAAAAACATGTTTTGGATCCATGGTGCTGCCACGAAGCCATGGATCCGTTATATCTGTGGTGCAAGCTCTTTCCATGGACGCAACATGAGATTGGATGGTGAGCTTGGGATGATCCAATGCAGATATCATGAGGATATGTGCTTCAAAGCCATGTTTTCGCTCCATGATGTTGCCACGATGCCCAGGATCCATGATTTCTGGGGTGTAAAAGAGAAACCATGAGGATCCGTGGTCCAAAAGCAAGTTTTTGATCCCTGGCGCTGCCACGAAGCCGTGGATCCATGATTTCTGTGGTGCAAATTCTGCCCATGGACATAATAAGTGACTGGATGGAGGGCTTGGGGGGATCCGAAGCAGAAATCATGTGGATCCTTGAGGATCCATGGTCCAAAATCAAGTTTTTGGTCCCTGGCACTGCCATGAAGTCGTGGATCCATGATTTCTGTGGTGCAAACTCTTCCCATGGACAGGATATGTGATTGGCTGGTAATCTTGGAGTGGCCCAAAGCAAAAAACATGAGGATCCATGAGGATCCGTGGTTTGGAAACATGTTTTTTCAGTGCTGTGGTGCCACAAATTCGTGGAGGCATGATTTTTCTGGTGCTGCCTATAGTCTAAGAGAGGATCTACAACATGATGGTGGTTTGATTTCATTTCACCATAAAAATCATATGAATTCATGAGGATTCGTGCTTTGCAACTCAGTTTTTGCACTGCTGAGGCGCCACGAATTCGTGGTGGCATGATTTCTGTGGTCCTGCCTATAGTCTAAGACAGGATGTATAGAATTAAAGTGGTTTGATTTCATTTCAATGTAAAAATCATATGAATTCATGAAGATCCATGTAGATCCGACTTTTACCCAGACCTTCAGGGACACTGCATGATGAACAAATATGTCAGTCACCTTCACATCGGTCGTGCTGAAGGAAGTAGCCTTTGTCCCAGTACTATTAGCTTAGCTGTTCAAACCTTAAATTAGGAAGTGCACCCAGGTTAATACTTGGCCCTTAAATAAAACATATATCTAGCCTACCGAGATCGACTGTGGGCTTTTGTGAGCAAGAGGGGGGATTATTAGCATTTCTTCCTGATGGAGGAGGAGCATGAGTGCTGAGGATTTGCAATACTTTAGCCAGCTCTATTTGGGCTAGTCTTTAGGCACTCCATACACGCTCAGAGGCTATACCACTGTAAAATTCATAGAGCTGAGGCAATGAATATTTTCTGATTTTATAAGTGGTAGAGAAAGATGAGCTTGGGAGTTTCAAAGATTTACATTCAGCCAATTTGAAAGCTGAAATGGTCATTTCCTAACTATTTGCCCTGAATGTTTTGAATTAACAAAACCTTTTTCAACCTCTTTTTCTCAGGTTCTTTATTCTGCCATTTTAAAGGGTTAAAATAAAGATATTACATCAAACTCCCTTCACCCTGCAGAAAAAACTAAAGGCTGGAAATCTTGCTGGGATTCCAGGGGATCTCCAGCTCTTGGCTGGAGAACTGCCCTTGTCTAATGTTATTTCTCTTTTTCTGTATTTACTTGAGGGAAAAGATGCCTGTGTTACCTGTTAACCTTACAAAACAAGGTTTCTCTATTCTAGGAGACATTCAGGTTTTAAAGTTAGATTTCCCTTGGGGGGAGGGGAGCCTCACAGTCAAAGCCTGCTCATGTGGGAATGCCATTCTCTGAAGTTCCCCAGAATTATGGCTTTCAAGTTCCCCAAATGGGATGAGCTAAGGACAGAACATTTCTGGGGAAAAGGACTGGGGCTTCCTCATGTGGGAGTGCTTGAGCTAGTACTTGCTAAAAGGAATGCCTTATGCCATGAGTGTGGAACTCTGCATAGGCTCAGAGACCATTCTTCCTTCATGATTCTTGGGTAGCAGAACTGAGAAACGGATTGCCTTCTCAATTTCATTTCAAGCGCACAGACTGCCTAAACTTTTGTCCCTTGGAATCCAAAACAAAGGATGGTGCCAGAAGAAAAAAATGCATCTTCACCTGAAAGCCAAGTAGCTTTTTTGTGTAGACCTGTCGCCTAGGTGTCAATTTGGCCATCCATTGATATGTTTAACAGCTCTCACAGCAGGAGTTTTCCTTTCCTTTAGCCTCCCCCTCGGCCCATTGTTATCTGGTAGTCCGATCAGATAACATAGGACGTCACATAGGACCGACCAATGAGGATTGCTGCAGAAAACGCCACCTGCTGGTGGTAATGAAGAAAAGCTACAGAAAGAATAAAATCCACTAAAAATCCGCTGGATCTCTGGTCTTGGAAAGTAAGCAGCAACACCAAGGCTAATGCAGCTTCACTCCTGTTCCAGGATTTCAAGTGTATATGGTAGCGAAAACTCCGGAGCAAGACAGTCGTGAGGCCAGTTTTCAGTGTGGATTGAACCATCTGAAAGGGTAGTATTACTGGGTCTTTTGCCCAGTGTAGAATCGGCCTAAGACCAGGTAGTTCACTAAACCCTATAGCTACCCATACAAGAGAAAGCCTGTCTGCTTGCATAATATGCATTGTTACCACGGATTATGTACTGAAACTGATACAAGGTCCAGTACTTGTTGCTGGATGCAGTGCCCCATAGCAATATAGTCAACACACACTGCTCCATCTGTGATTCAGCCATTCATTTCATTAGGAAAGACATGTAAGTTTGTAGATAGTAGGGGATTTTGGAATTAAAATGTACCAGTATCTCAAAAAATAAATTCAATAGTTTCTGAAGCTCAAGAAGGTGCCCTTGGAAGATAGCCATGAATAGATTTCATTTTTAACAACATAATTAGTTGTTCACAGCTTGTACATTGGAGGGCTAAAAAAATATGCACTCAGAAGACAAAGCAATTTCAATAGGAAGTCCTCCATGATTGCTCAGCTGATAAATGAGGGTTTCCTTGGACATTACATTTCACTATCAATGTCCTGAAGATGGTGAAATATGCAGCTGGCATACATAACTGACAGACCACCCACCAGAACTTGACAACGTTCTTTGGTCAGTCTCATTATCTGATGGTTCAGATATTCCAAAAGTATATGAATTAGGTCACTTTACCTTCCTTTTCCTTTCATATCCTAAGACAAAAAAAAAAGTCTGATGCACTCATTATATAAATGATTTAAAACAAATCATAGAAAATAAGCCCCCTATGACTGACAGTTCATAACATTTGAAATGCCTGAATAATTCAGATAACGTGCTCTATGTCATGCAGAATGAATGGGATGAATTCCTGAATGTACTACTTCAGACTGTGTGTGCAGCAGTCAAGTTCCTTGCATGCTTGTCCATATTGGAAATTTGCAAGTGGGGGAACTACAAAGACTTGAGGGACACATCTCATTTTCCCTTTCCCACTATTTCCTCTTTCCATTCTATGAAAGTCTCCATGGACATTCGTGTTTTCCTGCTTCTTTCTCACTTTCCCACCCACCCGGCAACATACTTTTTATTTATCCTCTAATCTGTTGCATTACCTCCTTCCCTCCCCAAGGAAAGAACTTTAGCTAAGAATGAACTTTAGCCAAGTTGCACAGTTGATCCCTGTGTGGTGGCCTGATCCCTGCCCATTTGTGTGGTAGATAACTTGCAAGGATTTGTGGGGGAAGGGGTTACCTCACTTTGCCTTATATCCCTACCCCATATTACCACCCCATATTTTCTGCCTCATGGCATTCACCATATCCTCATCTTTCCCTGCTTTCTTCTCCCCACCCACCAACTAACTGAATTTTATCCAGTCTCCACCTTTGGATACATTTGTGATTTATGTACTTCCTTTATACCCCATGTGACGGAAAGCAATGGGTTAAGCATAAGCTGAAGACGCACAGGGCTGCGTCAGGTGACCTGAGGGTGGGGGCAAAGGGCTCTGAGCTCTCAGGGAGGGAAAAAAAGTTAGTTTAGTGAGAGAAACTGCTGAGGCAGGAGTTCAGTCAGTTGGAGTCTGACAGAGTGGAGGCCTGTCAGAGAAGTCTGTCAGTGGGGACCTGACAGAGACTGAGAGGGTCAGTTAGTGCCGGCCAGAAGGGCTAAGAGGGCAGTTGATCCTGTGAAGAAGCTGGAGACAGAGACGGGGAAGTCTTCCAGAGACTGCCAGCTGGACAAAATCAGCCAAGAGGGCTGTGTGTGTGTGAGTCAGTTAAGACCAGAATGGTCACAGACACCGGGAAACTACTCTAAAGATCTAGTGAGGAGGTTGAGGGAGTGGATGTGGGTCTGAGACACCAAGAAGGGCTGAGAGGAGAGACTCCAGTCGAGGGGTGAGACTAGACACATCAGTCCCAAGAGGCCAGACCTTGGCTAGAGGTGGAGAGTGAGTTAAAGGGACCGGTGAACTGTGTAACTGTGAAAGATCCAAGAAAGTAAAAGTGACTGTAAGCTTGAAACAACTGAACAAAGAATAAGCCTGTGTAAATATCTCCCATATCCCCAGTTAAGACTTTTTGTTACAATAAATCTGTGGTTTAAGTTAAAGTTCTCGTGAGCCTATATATTTTGTGGGAAGAATAAACAAAGCTGCTGGGGTCCCATCAGCAGAACAAGTAAAAATACCCCGAAGAGACGAAAATATAGAGATCCAGTGAGGCCGTGAGGTGGGCGCTGCTATAATTGGTTGCCAGCATCGGGATTTCGAAGAAAAACCCCAAAATAAGTGTCACTAAGACACACAGAAAGTAGAGGGACACCACAGTAAAGGAATTAAGACAGTTCTGTGAAAAATTCCTGTCAGAAATGGCTCCTCCTAAGAGAACTACCACAGCCACGGGGGATGGGCAGACACAAGAAGAGATTCCTGAGGATAATCCTAGTCAGAGCATAGAGGCTATGAAAATACAGTTGGAATTGGCCAGAATAGAATCAGAAAAAGAAATTCAGATGGCCAAGATTCAAGCAGAACAAAGAGAAAGGGAAGCAGAGAAAGAATTGCAAATGGCTAGGCTGGAATCAGAGAGAGAAAATAGAGAGAGAGAACGCAGAGAGAGGGAAGCGGAAAGAGAGAGAGAAATACAGATGGCTAGGCTGGAATCAGAAAATAGAGAGAGAGAACATGAGGAAAAAATGTACAGTTTGAAACTCCAGGAGATTCAGGGAAGGCCTGAGTTTCAACGTGATACTAGAAATGAGAGGCGCCTCACAGTAGAACAAAAGAAATTCCCTAAGTACCAAAAAGGGGATGATGTAGTTTTAGAACAAATCATCAAATAGTCAGTCCTGGAACATTTAATTTAGAAAGGATGGCTGTGATTACTAAGAGCCAGCATGGGTTTCTCAAGAACAAGTCATGTCAGACTAACTTGGTCTCTTTTTTTGAGAAAGTGACTACCTTGTTGGATCAGGGGAATGCTGTGGACATAGTTTATCTTGATTTCAGTAAGGCTTTTGATAAGGTTCCACATACAATCCTTGTTGACAAGTTGGTAAAATGTGGTTTGGATCCTGTTACCGTTTGGTGAATCTGTAACTGGTTGACAGAACATACCCAAAATGTCCTTGTGAACGGTTCCTCATCCTCTTAGAGAGGAGTGACAAGTGGAGTGCCTCAAGGATCTGTCCTGGGACCTGTTTTGTTCAACATCTTTATAAATGATTTGGATGAAGGAATAGAGGGAATGCTTATTAAATTTGCAGATGATACTAAATTGAGAGGGGTTGCAAATACAGTAGAAGACAGAAACAGGATGAGTTTGACAGGCTAAAAACAATAAAATTAATTTTAACAGGGATAAAAGTAAAGTTCTGCATTTAGGTAGGAAAAATCCAGTTCATGGTTATTGGATGGGGAAGACTTGTCTTAGCAGTAGTATGTGCGAAAAGGATCTAGTGGACTTAGTGGATCATACACTGAACATGAGTCAACAGTGTGATGTGGTGGCTAAAAAGGCAATTCGGGGATGCATCAACTGAAGTATGGTGTCCAGATCATGTGAATTGATGGTATCACTTTACTCTGCTCTGGTAAGACCTCACCTGGAGTACTGTGTTCACTTTTGGACACCACATTTTAAGAAGGACATAGACAGGCTGGAACGGGTCCAGAGGAGGGCTACGGAGATTGTGAGGAGTCTGGAGACCAAGTTCTATGAAGAGAGGTTGAAAGAGCTGGGCATGTTTAGCCTGGAGAGGAGACAGCTGAGAGGTGATATGATCACCATCTTCAAGTACTTGAAGGGCTGTCATCTAGAGGATGGTGTGGAATTGTTTTCTGTGGCCCCAGAAGGTAGGACCATAACCAATGGGCTGAACACTAGCAAGCAACCAGTCTTAGGTCAGTCATGCAATTCATGTGGTAGCAAGTTGCATGATGGTTTCTGCTTGGTGTAGCCCTTATCTTAAAAGCTATAATAGCTCTGGAAAGGGCCTTGCCCCTCCCTTGTACTAACAGAAGCCAAAGTTTAAACTAGTTGGCAACTGTGTGATTGCCTTGTAATGGTCTCTAAAGACATTTGTTTGTTTGTTTCCATTTTTTCTCCTTCATTTTTTTAAAATTTCTTTTGCATTGTGTGTTTATGTGTGTGTGTATCTGCCCATGCCTGGAAATCATGGCAGCCTCTGGTGACTCCTACTGGGGCGTGGAGTGCATTCAGAGAAATCACTTGATAGCCTGCCTCTGCCTCCCAACCCTGGTATTCTCTGGAGGTGTCCCATCCAAGTACTTGCCAGGGTCAGCCCTACTTATCTGATGATAAGATCTGATGAGATTGGGCTTGCCTGGACTATCCCAGTCAGGGCAAGAGCATTTGTTTCTTAAAGCTACAGGGGCTACTTCTATTAAACCCCCTACTAAACTTAAAAAAAAAAAAACATTTCAGATTTTTCTGCATACCAGGGATTTTGTTTATGTTTGTAAAAAAGATCTGCCTTGCATGTCTATGGTCCCATCCCTAGATTTATTCACTGATGGGGCCACGTTGAGATATATTGATGTCCCATAAACAGTAATCAAATGCACCACAGAGGGAGGCTTAGCATATTGCTCCATATTATGTACTAATACAATTATTTTCAAAAATGTGTTTCCCACCAGCAGTCTGAAGTGGTACAATCCATAAGAATAGAAGTGCTGGATCAGACATAGTCTTGGATCAAGCTAGTTCAGCATCATGGTTTACACAGTGGCTAATCATGCTGATATTGAGATGTCCATGTGGTATATAAGCAGGACATATAGGCCGAATTTTCTCCTTGTTGCTACCCCAGGACTATATCAGTTATTCTCCATACTGTGTAAAAAGTATGGAGATCCTTGGAGGGTGGGTAGGATAAAATATAGTAAGTAAATTTTAAAAATCCAATAGTCCATTTGTTAATAGAACAAACTTTTAGACTGTTGCCGTTCTAGTAAGCAGATGAATGTTTGTTGTCCTTTGTAACCCTTCTCCAGACAACATGGATCACAAAACTAAGAAATGTTTGATTATAATACATGGTATTTCTGGGCATGTCACCAAGGCAAGAATATCTCTTGCCTTGAAAATTCCACAGGGTTGTGATAAATCAGCTGTGACTTGAAAGAAGAAGAAATCCTCCTTCCTGTTATATCCCATGTTGTGTTATGTGTAGGGAGGATTGGTCTTCCTGTTTGTTAGGAATTCTCCCTCCCCTCACTGGCTTTGCATGCTGCTGTTCAGCTGGGAGATGGGAGAAAAATGCTGGGAGAAATACACATTACTGTGATGCCATGATGTCATTTCTAAAGAATGAAAGAAGGACGCTGAGTGAGCCTAGGAGTAGAAGGATCATATTTCAATCCAAAGGAAGGTGATAGATGTCCCGACAGCTAGAATATGTTTTCCCCTTGTGAAATTTATTTCAGACATGGGGACATTACTCTGAGATTTATGCAAGCTGAAGACTGATACTACTCAAAACTGGACATTATCCATTACCGGTACAGCTCTGCTTTCTCAAGGTGGTCAAGTCTAAAGTGGCCAGAGAAGAATACTGTTGGCTGAGCCACACTTTTGGACTAGCTGGCATCTGTTTGTTAAGAGCAACCTGCATTTGCATTGGGTTACTGCTCTGTATCTCACTGCATTTTGTATTACTTTGTTGTTTGTAATGTTTCCTCAGTATAGTGGGCTTTGTAACTTCATATATTGTTCTTAATTACAGATGTTAAATACTTTAAAGTTTTGTTAAGTACTTAAGTCTTTTCTCACCCTGTGGCTTTTCTTGCATTATTTAGCCATAAAAATCACCCCAGGTCTCCTTTGTTTGTTGATTGCATGATGTCATTTCTGTCAGTGACATCATCACATTGAGAGAAACTCTAGCATTTGCCAAAAAAAATTATGGTTAAACCATGGAATTTTGGATGACTACGGCATAGTTGCCCCTTCATGATGGGGTCACTTATAGGTTATGGTGGAAGTGATGTTGCAAGTGATGGTCCATTCCATGGTAAGTCTCCAGTCAGTTGTCAGCCTCAGGTTGACAACCCTGGATTGAGCAAGTGTTCAGTTAGAAGTTCACTCCAATAATGATCACTTGCACCAAGGATGCCCATAAGTAGCCTTGAAACAGGCAAGTACCCTGGAGATCCATATCCCCCCCCCCATCTATATTTATCAGCACATGTTAAGGGAAGTCCTTGTATACTTCCTATAGAACCATCCTCTACCAACACATCTGTAAACTGCTTAAGCTTCCAGAATAAATTATTTGCATTTTGGAAGAAAGCAAGGACTGAACAAAGATCTGGGAAATGCTCACATACCTCTTGCTTTTCATAATGTCATGTTTCACTACTTGTGGGTATACCCATGTCCATGCAGATGAGGAAAGCAGGGTTCTACTGAGCCCTGCTGGTATATCCCTGCACCTTGGTTCTTGCAGAGTGAGTGGCTTGAAGCTGTGGGGGGGGGGGGGGGGAGAGGATCACACAATGAGTTGCTGTTCTGCAGTGCAAATTTGCAATCCTCTCTGCAGTTCCTAAGTATCATGGGAAACAAACATTCCTGCCGATGCCAAACAGGGACATTTATGTATTTCTAAGCTAATATGTTCACGTCTTGGAGAGCAGAGCCCCTGGCTTCGGTTTTTCTAATATTTATCTGTCCTTAGGAAAGCAGATGGTGGGAGGTAAGCCAGGTTATTTCAGACTTCTTGTGATGTGCTTAGTGGCAGAGAGACTAGCATGGTATGAAGCAAAGTACCTATCCCACTGTCAGCCAAATCTTTTCCACTTGAGTCATTTTTCTCCTTGGAGCTGAGCCAGCCCAGTTCAGCTCTTTTGTAGGGAATGAGGAACCAGTATTGATTTCCCATTTAAGCCAATCTTGTGTGAGCCCACTGCTGCCTCCCTTAGTATGAATGCAGGGAGGGGGAAGCATTGGAGGAAACCAGCTGCAGCACTTCCAGCAGAGAATTGCTTCTTTGAGACAGACCTGCACAGAATTGCAAATCAGGCAAATAAAAGGAGAAAATGGAAGGGCAGATAGGCTTTCCTTTCAAGCCAGATATACAGACAGCACTCCCTTTCTGTAAGAGGGAAACAGGGAATTTGCTTGTTAGAGCAAGTGAAGGGGGTTCTTATTATGGACTCCAGTACAGTTGTCAGCCACAGTAATGAATTATTATACTGTAAGTAGCCTTGGAACAGGCAGGTACTGTGGAGATACATATTTGGAATGTGAAATTGTAATTGTGGGTATTTTAAAAGCACATGGAAATCTGCTGTGGCAGTATATTTCTTTGGAGTTTAACATGAGAATTTAATGAGCTATGAAGATTAGCAAACTTCATGTAATAACAGTGAGGTTACTGAAATCGATGTGTTTTCAGCAGACGTCCATTTCCAATTGATTTTGCATTCTTGTCAGTGTGAATCTGAGTGTTTAGTACTCTCCTACTGTGAACGATGCCCCCCCACATAAACTTCAAATATTACTTTTAATTTGTCCCTAGCTGATTTGATCTTCTCCTGTAGCTGTGGCCATCCAAGCAGATGTTTGTGCTGCAACAGCTGCTGCTGTATCCTGCCTAAGGCAGACGAGAAAGAACATTGCAACTCCAAGCTGCTCCTCCAAAAAAGGAGAGTCCATACTATGTATCTTAGCCAGTGCAAGGATGTGCCAGAATTGGAAAAGTTGGCTTTTGTAAAATGGGATACAAAAGGCTGATGGTGATTAAACACCATTCCCCATTCCCTTCTGCTCCTGAAAGAGGCCCTTGTATTGTGAAGACAATCACCCTGAATTATTTGCAGCATCAATGGATTCTCTACACAGCTATGGATAGCTCCCAGTGTAAGAACAAGAAAAGAGGGGAACCTCTTCTACTAATTCTGTAGATTATTTCAATCTCATGCATTCTGTAGCTTAGTTTAGACAACTATAATATTTTGAATATCCTTTAGAGAGAATAGAAGGATTAAAATATGTTAAATTTCAAAAAGAACAAAGTTTGAGTCCAGTGGTACCTTTAAGACCAACAAAGTTTTATTCTGGGTATAAGCTTTTATAATATAGTAGGTTCTATGCATGGCAGAGTCTCAGAGTAAGTGATAACAAGCTCTTTGATAGGAATTACATAGTAAAAGGTTACAGTACAAGACTGGCGTTGGGGCCCAAGGGCCAAACTTATATACATCTTTGGGTTCCCGCGCAAGCACATTATTGGGTCATTCAAACCGGTGGGGGCTTGTGATTGGTCCTGATCTGTGGGGGTTTGAATCCTACAGCCGTTTGTTCCCAAGTCCCCAAGCTCAGTCCATATGGCTCCAATGAGCCAGGCGGAAACACCAAAGTCTTCTCTTGAGTCCACATACATAACATCCCTTCCCCCCTTAGTTTGCAAGCCCCTAGTGGACATAGTCTTTTAGGTACATGGGCTTGTGGTGCTTTCGCATTGACATGATCTGGGTCCATGGGGGGCAGTGGCAGGCGGCTCAGAGCATCAGCGTGACCTATCACTTTCCCAGGGCAGTACTTGAGGTCATACAGATAACTCATCAGGAAGATGGACCACCTCAACACCCGCGGTGAAAGCATTTGGGGCATTTGTTGGTCGGGGGTGAACAGGCCCAGCAGGGGCTTGTGGTCCGTCAAGATAGTGAAGGGCTGGCCGTACAGGTAATTGTGGAATTTTTTTACTCCTGCCACGATAGCCAGGCCCTCTTTGTCTATCTGAGCATAGTTTCGCTGCAGTTTTTGTAAGGTCCTTGAATAATAGGCTACCGGGACCTTGCGCCCATCCGGCAGCCTGGGGGCCAACATGGCACCAACCTCGTAAGACACTGCGTCGCACACGAGCACAACGGATAGCCACTCGTTAAAGTGCGCCAGCAAGCTATTTGAAGTCAAAATGTCTTTTACTGCCTGGAAAGCAGCGGCTTGCCGACAACCCCAAACCCACGGTGCCCTTTTGTCCAGCAGTCTGTGTAAGGGCTCTGCTACCGCCGCCTTGTGGGGAAGGAAGGTATGGTAGAAACTGAGAATTCCCAAGAACGACTGTAACTCAGCCTTGTTGGTGGGAGCTGGCGCATCACAAATGGCCTTTATTTTGTTCTGGGTCAGATGAATGCCGCTTGCATCCACCATATAACCCAGAAAATCTATGGTGGGCACCCCCAATACACATTTTCCTGTTTTACCTTTAACCCTGCCCCCTCAAAATGCTGTAACACCATTCGGAGGCGGTTGCCGAATTCGTCTTCGGTGGTTGCCTCAATCAGCACATCGTTGAAAAACGGCTGGACCCTGTGGATGCCTTTAAGAAGGGAGTCCATTAAGTTCTGAAACAGTCCCAGAGCCACACTGACCCTGAACTGCAAGCGTCTAACTCTGAAGACTCCCCTGGTGCATTACGATCATTTTCGCTTCTGCTGTTGCTGCGTCCACAGGGAGCTGTTGGTACGCATGTGCCAAATCCAGTTTCCCACGTATTAGCTAAGGATGCTAACACGTGGCTCACCACCAGGACGGAGTGTGCATGGCTTTGCAGTGTCTTATTAATTGTACATATATAGTCAGCACAGATGCGTACGCTGCCATTGGGTTTGATTGGGGTTACTATGGGAGTCTCTCGCTTCGCATTAGCGACTGGTTCCAGAACCCCCTGGGCCATGAGGTGGTCCAGCTCCTCTTCAATCTTGGGCCTCAGAGCTAGTGGCACGCACCTGGCCTTCAACCGTATGGGTTGCACATTGAGGTCCAGTTGTAATGATACGGGAGCTCCAGTGTATGTCCCCAGAGTACTGTCGAAAACCCCAGGGAACTCTTTGCACACCTTTTGAAAATCCCTTTGAACATGGGTGTAATGGATCCCCATCACTTGGATGCCCAGGGCCTGGAACCAGGACCTAGAAAGCTGCATAGATCACCCTCCACCACGATGAGGGGGAGCTCACCCGTGAACTTTCCATACCTAATGTGGACCAGGCCCACTCCCCAGACTGCAACCTCCTGCTTTTGAAAGTCCCGGACAATGAATAAGGTTGGTTTTAACTGAGCTTCTCCTCCCCCCGGGCACATCTCCCTGAACGTGCGGGCCAAAATGACCGTCTGTCCTGACCCAGAGTCTACCTCCATTTTGCAGGGTTTGCTTTCCATGAACACAGTCACGTAAAATTTATCCGGGGAGGGAATGGGCAACTGGCATACCTGGGTCCCCAAAGTGATGAGTGCCTGGATGTTGTCCACTAGTGCGACCTCATGGTGGCGGCCATTCTGTTGGCGAGGAAGTTTTCCTTGGCACAGCGCCACCGACCAGCACACCCGAGCTATGTGCCTGGCCTTCCCGCATGTATGGCAGGTTGTGCTCCTGAACATTCACATGCACCGCTCGTGTGGCTCCCCACAGCTGGTGCAGGTTTTGGGGGTGGTCAATGCTGTTGCTTGTGGCCTAGGCTTTTGTTGGGCCACCTGATGCAGCTTGAGGGCATCGTCCCTGTCAGAGTCATCTGATTCTGCAGCCGGTCGCAGCTGGTGGATGCTGGTCCCTGGGCAGTCGGCCTTCTCTTTGTGTGCATCCTTGGTGGCAGTGGCTATTTGTAGGGCCTTCTCCAAGGTCGGCTTTGATTCCGTCATGATTTTCCTATGTACCTTCCCATCCCTGAGACCGTGAGTGAACTTCATAAACAGGGTCTCTTTCAATTGTGTGCAATACTCTGCCTTCCTGCCCAAGACTTGCAGGCAGGCTAGGAAGGTTGCTACGGTCTCATTCGGCTCCTGGAAGCTGTCGAAGAACTGTAGCTTCCTTAAGAGGAGAGTAGGCTTTGGGACGAAATGGCCGGTCAGCACCTCGATGATCTTGTTAAAGGAAGACTCCTTGAGTGTCTCTGGTGTGACCAGGCCTGTCGCTAGCTGTAGCGTGGCGATGCTGCAGTTGCTCAGCAGGATGGCCTTCTTGATTTCGGGTTCATCAACCTTGATTTGCTGTGCCACGAGGTGGTACTTGAGTTTTTTTGACCCAGGATTCCCAGGCCTCAGGCTGTGCCATGTTGAACTCCGGAATGGAGTTTTGCGATCCGGACATGGCATTCATGGTCGAACTGGGTGGCAGTGCCTGGTATCTGGAGATTCTGAAGAATCAGGTTTCTGAAGAAGTATGCATGCAGACATTTTGCTCTGCCACTTCAGACCAATATGGCTACCCACCTGAATTGAAAAAAGAACAATTACATATTGGCTTCACTTTCCTGGTACTTAACCCTATTGAATAAGATGGGACTTACTTCTGAGTAGACTTGATTAGGTAAACCTTCTGAATAATGCTTTATCCTCAGCAGCTTTGGAAGCCCAGAATTGTATTCTGCCTACACATGACATGAAGTGGTGATTGCCTACATAAGCTTGGGCCCTCTCTGGTGGTGCCTAGTTTATGCAACTTCTTCTCTAGAAAAATTAACTGGTTCCATCAACAATGGGGTTCAGACAAGACTAGCTAATCCAGTGGAAATCTGGCATAATAGATAACCCATTTATCAAGAATCATAGAGGTGGAAGGGACCTCCATGGTCATCTTGTCTAAACTTCTGCGCAAAGCTGAACTGCTTCTCAGAAGGGGAGCAAGCTGGAACTTCTGTTCAGGGTAGTGGAAGGCAATCTAATGCCTACTGCCTACTTTTCTCAGTCAGATATCAGTCCAAGATATGCACAGGAAACTTTGAGGAGATTTACCTTGGCTAAAAGGGAGTCCCGGGGGGGGGGGGGCTCCTTTGAGGCTTTGAGGGGTCTCCGGAGATGAGTTGCATTTTCCTCATCTGCAGAAGTTTCCAGAGTCATTTATTTGACATAAGCTCGACAGGATCCTAATCTTCTTTGATACTGCTAAACATCTAAAGCTATACAAGACCGGTGTTGATCTGGATAACTACAGAAACGGTACAGATTGCTATCTTTAATTCCGGGACTAATTAAAGTTAAACAAAGTAAAATCAGAAGGTGGGAAATTGAAATCTAGAAAGCTTGGAAGAAGAAGGGGGGAAGGGGCGAAATTTTATTCATTGGCTGAACAGAAGAAAAGGAGAGTGATTTTTTATATTAAACAAGAATTGGAACCAAAAATAGTGTTTAAAGATAAAGATGGAAGATTTGTAGTGGTAGAAATAATATTAAATACAAAAAAAAGTTGTTACTGGGACTCTATGCACCAAATGGAGCAAAGGATGCTTTTTAAAAAGACATTATACAACAATTTGATGAAGTAACATATGATCAAGTTTTGATAATGGGGGACGTTAATGGAACAATTAAGAACACACTGGATAGGTCTGGGGAAAAAAAAATAATAAGGAAGGAAAATTGCCAAGGTCTTTTTTTGAATTGGTCAAACAAGAAAATTTGGAGGATATATGGAGGAAATTTAATCCTGAAGTGTGGGACTATACTTTTTTTTCCAGCAAGACATAAAACTTTTTCCAGAATTGACATGTTGTCGGGTATAAAAGATTTAGGCCTTATAACAAAGAAAATAGAGATTTTACCTAAAATAGAGGCTGATCATAACCCAATAATGTGGATTACAAAATTGTCTAAAAAGTCGAGAAGATGGGCAGTTTTGTAATCCACATTTTTTGGGTTATGATAAGCTCCTATTTTTTGGGTTATGATAAGCTCCTATTTTAGGTAATATCTCTGTTTTCTTTGTTAGAAGCCCCAAATCTTTAGTACCCCACAACATGTCAATTCTAGAGAAAGAGCTATATCTAGCTGAAAAAATGGTATAGCCCCATACTTCAGGATTAAACTTCCTCCTTATATCTTCCAAACTGTCCTGTTTGACCAATTCAAAAAAAGACTTTGGCAATTTCCCTTCTTTATCATTTTTTTTCTTCCCAGATCAGCTATCATGAGATTTCTCTACCAGTGAAACGAGATTTGAAGGCAAAAAAAGCAGGAAGTACTGGAGGAAGAAGAAGGAAGTCAACGAAGCAAACAGCCTACTCTAGGATTATAATACCAGAGAGAAACATCAGTTTCCATTGTTGTTGGGAGGACTAAGTTTTAACATTGTTTTTAAAGTGATTGGGACATTAAAAATTGGTGGAGTTAACAGATTTGGCAATTAAAAAATTACTACTGTTGGATAGTAGATAAGAAGATTTGAACTGGTAAAAGGGAAAAAAGGAATTTTTTTTAAAGTGAAGCAAAAGTTGTGACTGCCATTTTGGGAGATACCATCACTTCATGTGATCTGGACATTATACTTTCATTAATACAGCCCACATAATCTGAACACTATACTCTTATTGATATAGAGTTGGAAGGGATCTCCAGAGGAATCTAATCCAGCCCCCTGCACAAAGCAGAAAAATCATAAATACCTTCCGCCCCACACTCCCAGTCACCCTGCTCCATGCTAGCTAATCCAACCATTGTTAATTCAATCCATCCATCAATACAGGCAGCCTAACATCAGAATCACCTAGAATGGGTCATCAGAAGTCACATAAATGCATCATTCACTCCTGGTTCTTTGTTAATATGCTAAACTCATCCAACAATCTGTCCCACATGGGAATGTCTGGCCGTTTTCGCACTCACGTTTTACTGGCGCCACGACCATCCTGACGCCGGCGAATCTGCATGAATTTCGCACCAGAAGCTCCGGCGCTCCCAGAAGCGCCGGCTACTTCCGTCGCTAAGCCAGCGCAAACGGAAATCGCAAAGATGCAGGAAAACGTTTGCGCTGGCTTAGCGACGGAAAGCGCCGGCGCTTCTGGGAGCGCCGGCGCTTCTGTTGCGAAATCCATGCAGATTCGCCGGCGTCAGGAGGGTCGTGGCGCCAGTAAAACGTGAGTGCGAAAACACCCTCAGTTATTTCCCTGCTAATCTTCTCACCAGATGTTGATAACAGTTACCTTCAAACTGAGCTGCTAAATTCAAACCTTTTATCTTGGACCAATCATGTTCCTGGGAAAGTGGGTTTCTATGTCTAGCTATGGGAATTTTTCTCATAAAAAGACCATCCCACTTAGTGGAAGATGTGCCAGATTTCCCATTACTACCTGAAACCCTTGCAATTGTGTTGCAGGCTCTGCTCCAGACCTCAAGCCCAAAATTTCAGGTCATATGTGCCTTCCCTAAAACTTCTCAATTTCCTCCCTTTTCCTTTTTACCAAGTGTACCATCTTGCTGATGTATGTGTGCATGTGCATATGTGTGATTACTTAGAAATTTATTTCCCAGGTGCTTAGTGCAGGTTCTTTACATTTTTACTTTTATTTTATTTTGTATACAATAAAGCTATTTGTGTTTAAAATCGCTCTCTAACCCTTTCTTCATAATTTTATTGTGGGGTACCCCAACTGAAATCCACTCTACTATACATAGATCAAAGGTGAACTGTTATTCATTTCTGGAACCCTTTTGAAGTTAAATTCTCCTTGGTCTTTTTCACACAGGGCTTACCCCGGAGTGACGTCCCTCTTCACCGCGCAGCGTCTGCACAGATTTCGCACCAACTGCTTCGCAGAACCCGGAAGAGCCGCAAAGTCCCGCGGCTTTTGCGTCGCAAATGTAAACTGGGTTTTGGCGGTTTACATTTGTGACGCAAAAGCTGCGGGACTTTGCGGCTCTTCCGGGTTCTGCGGAGCAGTTGGTGCTAAATCCGCACAGATGCTGCACGGTGAAGAAGGACGTCGCTCCGGGGAAAGCCCTGTGCGAAAACGCCCCTTCTCTGGGTCTAGTTTAGTTAACAGGTTCAAAGTGGGTGGGAGCCACTGCAGAAGCAAGTGGGCAGTTGCTACCCTGCACAAAGTGGTCAGGCAGGAGCTAAGAAGCTGTAATGAGCTTGCTCCTTCCTTTCCCTCTGTTGGAGGAGGGGCTTGAAGTGGAACATCTTTCTCCTTCACTTCCTCCTCCATTGTGGGGAAGGTCTACAGGTGAGCCTTTTGGGGGCTATTTTTGCCTTCCAGTCTGCCTCTAGTCTTGCTGACAGAAAAGGCTTGAATGCACAACTGACAACATTAGTTAATAAGAAGCTAGTGTTCTTAGATATGAATTTCAAGAAAAGGAAAGACATCAGAGTGGTGCTATGTCTTTGGCAGGAAAAGAATGTAAAAATGGTGGCAAGCCTCAAGACTTTACATAGTAGTCAGGAGGAGAGAGAAATAAGGAACAACAAATGTCAACAGGTACAAAGCAGAGTTTTTATTTTAACACACAGTCATAAAAATATCATGTTCAGATGAGGAATGCTAAAAAAAATGTACTTCAGATTCAAAATGTCACTCACAACTGCGTGGGAAAAAAGTTTGCTGCCTAGGGCTATGCTGATTCTTTAATGTGATGGCATTCCTGTTCACAGAGGCCTGCAAGCTTTCCAGGCTGCCACACATGGTTGGTGTCCATGTCTTTATGCAACTTTTTCTGCAAGGATCTTGAGTACATTTTCATTTTAATGGGTTCTCAAGTCAAGCATATCTGGCAAAGTCACTCTGCAGAAAAATGAGTGAGATCACAAGCAAAAGGACAGTGACTTCCCTTTGCATCAGCTGTACTAAAAATAGGTCTTAAGCAAGGCTGCACAGAATATAAAATCCTCTCTTGACTGCGATGCTGACATTTTTAATTGCATGTTGCAAATCCAGTGGGTCCTTGGTAAGTACAGTTAATATTGTCTTTCCATTTATTCTTTTGAGGAATAAAGACAAAATTGCTTAATAAGTAATCTTGAGTAAATTTGTCTCTTCTTGTACTCACTTTTAATTCCTGATAAGCTTTAGTCCTGCCTGAGCAGATTCCAATTCCCACCACTGCTCCATTCTCCCACTTTAACATTGTCAGCAGGCTGGATTTATGACCCTCTGAAGCCCAAGAACAGAAGCATCTTTTCCTGCAACCATCCGCACTGGTGAACATATTGAGTAGCTGATGGAGTACTGAATGATAATCATACAAAAAGGAGGAGGAGGAAGGGAAACAGTAGCCTTTAATCTCACCTCTATCTTCAGAAAAAAAAAATAAAGCTGAGGGAGAGACAGACAGAGAGTGAACCCTTGGTTTGTTTCATTTTTCATTGGCATGCCATTTCAACCACCACGAATGACAGTGTAAATGATCAAACAACTGTTTGCTAATGCATTATAGATGGCCATACACAATATGGCAGCTTTATACTTGTGTATTTACCCACTATGAATACAAAATATAGTAAGAGTGACAGATAATGTAGCCAAAGCTTCTACTCTCTGTTAGCATCTGTGTACAATGAATTATAAATGAGACTCTTGTGTCCAAAAGGTAGCAAGTAATGCAGATAATGCCATTGGAGTACAGGAATAAAAAAGAAACAGCTGCTTTTTGCATTAGGGGCACGCGGGTACATTTAGGAAGCCACCAGTACAGATTGTAGATGCTAGCAAAACAGCTGTGTTTGGCATTGAGAGTCAGGTGCAGACCTATGTAGGCTATCTTCAGAAAGTAAGAAGAGCCTTTCTCATCTTCATTTTTTTACACGTTTTCAGAAGAGGTGAGTTGCACTTTTATGAAAGTTCTTGATCTGACTGGAATACCATCTGGTGTCCTCAATGCTTTACTGAAACTTCAAAACAGCACAGCTGTTTAACCAGTGTTTTCTTGACATCTCAGATTGTGCATGATGCAATAAAGATACATTACAGGACTGCATGTTTTCTGACCCCTGAATCATCATGACTTTTGACATTTTCTACATAGCCGTACGCAACCTCGTACGGAAGACCCCTACAGAGGACAAGGTGTTCATCCTTGGCGACTTCAATGCCAGAATAGGTAAAGACTCGGAAGCCTGGAAAGGAGTACTTGGCAAACACGGCATTGGCAACTGCAATGACAACGGGCACCTCCTGCTAGAATTCTGCATGGAGCACCAGCTCACCATCACCAACACTATCTTCCAGCAGAAGAACAGTCTGAAGACAACCTGGATGCACCCACGGTCCAAGCATTGGCACCTTATCGACTACATTCTGGTGCGCCAGAGAGACCTTCGAGATGTCTTACACACCCGAGTAATGCTCAGCGCAGAATGTCATACGGATCATCGTCTTGTACGCTGCAATCTCCGTCTTCACTTTAAACCCACACCCAGGAGAGGAGGTATCCCTCAGAGGAAGTTTCAGGTTGGCAGCCTCCAGTCAGCAGAAGTTAAAGCTGCCTTCCAGGCAAAACTCCAGTCAAGAATTGAGGACCCCAGTTGCCCCACAGACCCTTCTCCAGAAGCACTCTGGGAACACCTAAAAACTACCGTCCTGCAGATCTCTGAAGAAGTCCTCGGGTTCTCCACAAGGAAGAACAAGGACTGGTTTGATGAGAACAATCAAGAGATCCAAGAATTACTGGCAAAAAAGAGATCTGCCTACCAAGCACATCTTGCTCAGCCCTCCTGTCCTGGGAAAAAAGCAACCTTTCGCGCTGCATGTAGCAACCTCCAGCGCAAGCTTCGAGACATTCAGAACGAGTGGTAAACCAAGCTTGCAGAGAGAACCCAGCTGTGTGCAGACACTGGTGATTTAAGAGGGTTCTACGAAGCCCTGAAGGCAGTATATGGTCCATCATATCAGGCTCAGAGCCCCTTGCATAGTGCAGACGGCCAAGTGCTCCTCACAGACAAGGCATCCATACTGAACCGGTGGTCGGAGTATTTTCAGGTTCTCTTCAGTGCCAACCACGTAGTTCAAGATTCAGCAATCCACCTCACCCCACTTCAACCGGTGAAAACAGAGTTGGATGAGATCCCCACCCTAGAAGAGACTGTTAAAGCCATCAAGCAACTGAAAAGTGGCAAGGCAGCAGGAGTTGATGGAATTCCACCAGAGATCTGGAAGCATGGGGGCACAGTACTACATAGCTCACTTCACAAAGTACTTGTCACCTGCTGGGAACAAGGCAAATTACCACAGGACTTTCGTGATGCAATCATCATCACCCTATACAAGAACAAAGGGGAAAAGTCAGACTGCTCCAACTACCGGGGGATAACCCTGCTCTCCATCGCAGGCAAAATCCTTGCCAGAATACTCCTGAACAGACTGGTGCCCACCATTGCAGAAGAACTCCTCCCAGAGAGCCAGTGCGGCTTCAGAGCTAACAGGAGCACCACTGACATGGTATTTGTTCTCAGGCAGCTCCAAGAGAAATGCAGGGAACAGAACAAGGCTCTGTATGTGACTTTTGTCGACCTTACCAAAGCTTTCGATACCGTTAGCAGGAAAGGCCTGTGGCAAATCTTGGAACGTTTAGGATGTCCCCCAAGGTTCCTCAGCATGATCATCCAGCTACACGAAGACCAGCGAGGCCAAGTCAGACACTGCAACGACCTCTCGGAGCCCTTCCCAATAGGCACAGGTGTAAAGCAAGGCTGCGTTCTCGCGCCAACTCTCTTTACGATCTTCTTTAGCATGATGCTTCAAAGAGCCGCCGCAGTAGATCTAGATGATGACGATGGTGTCTACATCCGCTATCGCACCGATGGCAGCCTGTTCAACCTGAGGCGACTAAAGGCCCACTCCAAGACAATGGAAAAACTCATCCGAGAGCTACTGTTTGCTGATGATGCTGCACTTGTCTCCCACTCGGTATCAGCTCTGCAGCATATGACGTCCTGCTTTGCAGAGGCTGCCAAGCTATTCGGCCTAGAAGTTAGTCTGAAGAAGACAGAAGTTCTCCACCAGCCTGCACCCCAGGAAAGTTATCACCCTCCCTGCATCACTGTGGGTGAATCAGTTCTGAAGACAGTCCAGCAGTTCAGCTACCTGGGGTGCATCATCTCCTCAGATGCCAAGATTGACAAGGAGATTGACAACAGGCTGGCAAAGGCAAACCGTGCATTTGGCCGACTGCACAAAAGAGTGTGGAGCAACAAGCATCTGAAAAAAGGTACAAAGATCAATGTTTACAAAGCGGTTGTGATGACAACCCTCATCTACGGCTCCGAATCATGGGTTTTATACCGTCATCACCTGCGACTTCTTGAGCGCTTTCATCAGCGCTGCCTTCGCACCATCCTCAACATCCACTGGAGTGACTTTTTGACCAACACTGAAGTCCTCAAGCGGGCGGAGGTTACCAGCATCGAGGCACTGCTGTTGAAGACGCAGCTGCGCTGGGCAGGGCATATTTCTAGGATGGAAAACCACCGCCTTCCCAAGATTGCCCTGTATGGCGAACTCTCCACCGGCCATCGAAATAGAGGGGCACCAAAGAAGAGGTACAAGGACTCCTTGAAGAAATCCCTTAGCACCTGTCATATCAACCATCACCAGTGGTCTGACCTAGCCTCAGATCGCAAAGCATGGAGGCACACCATCCACCAGGCTGTCTCTTCCTTTGAGAACGCACGCATTGCGGAAGATTGAGGAAGAATCGCACTGCTACGGCGCCAGCCCTAAATCAGACTTTTCCCTGCAGCCGCTGCGGCCGGACCTGCCTGTCCCACATTGGTCTTGTCAGCCACCAGCGAGCCTGCAGCAGACGTGGACTATTGCACCCTTCTTAAATCTTCGTTCGCGAAGCCAAGCCGAGAGAGAGAGAGAGACATAGCCATTGTTCCCGATTTATTGAAATTCAACTTTCCAGGGCATGTGGAAAAGCAGAACAGAATTCTCATCTTCTTTCAGTTTGGTGTAGTGCACAGGCTGGGATACCTAACTGGCATGAGTAGATAAAGAGAGACACTTTGGGTATCTTCAAGTCCAACTTGCAAAATCAAAGACACTCCCAAGTCACTAAAATCAGTAGATATCCAATATGATGTGGTAGCATACAGTATTCCTGAGAAGAGATGACAATAGAAAACCCCCCTCGGTTTCTCACAAATGCCGAGCAAACCAGTTTAGCACAATGAACAGACAGATAGGCATGCTGCAGTGAACTCATCTGGCACTTGGGTTCATTGGGCAGAAGGACAGGAAGGTCAGTCCCTTTCTAGAACAACAGCTTTGGCAGCCAACACTACTTCCATTTAGTTGGGATTCAGTTCCAGCTTTTGCTCTCTCATCCATTAAAACAGCTCAAAAGTTGCTGCTATATAATCAGAACACGTTTTTAAATTTAAAGTCCATGGAACAGTCTGCATTCCTTCCTTGCAAGCATTTACTGTAGCTTGTGAATGAGAACTTATAGGTTTTGTTTGCATGACTGGGATACATGCAGGACCTATGTGCATACAAGGGTACATATGAAAACTTTTGCATAGGAAAGGTGCAGGTCAAGAATGTGTGTTTCTTCTGCATGTGCTTTCCTCCTCTTGGACTATAACTTCCAGACATTCCTCTTAATCTTTTTATTAACAGTGGGAATGGACCAGGAAAATGTTGTTTTCTGCAAACTGAACCATGGACTGTCAGAAACCAAAAAGATCTCATATGAACTGGTTTGATTTGTGAAGTCATGCAGTAGAATGGCCTCAGGGTATGCTAGAAACACCAAACAGGGGGTCTCCAGCGGATGTTCCTCTATCTTTCCTCCAAGTTTGGTGATGATTGGATTTATGGGGTCTGAGGTAAGCTCCCACACACACCATGAAGGTCCCCCAGGAAAATGCCTTCTGAGAAATCAACCATGTAGACATGGTGGCTCAAAGCCCCACTGAGATATATGCAGATGTGGTGTCAATGTTGCTGCTACCTACCCACTCAACCATGAGGAGGCAAACAAAGCATAGAGAGCCTTTCTTGGAGTAGCCTCCTGCTCCCCCCCTACTTACCCCTGCTGAGAAGGAGTGGGCCTTTTTTTACTTCCACTGCCTGCTACTCCTTCTTCCAGAAGCAACAAAATGGGGTGCACCCTTTGCAGGTGAATGCTGACAATAGATGAAGACAGTTTGGGTATTGGGTGTTTATGCCCCTGCAGATATGGTATGGCACACCTGCCATACAGGGGTCACTGTGGTGGGTTCTGAAATATTTTCACGGGGTGGAAATGGGGCCCTAGGATTGGATCTGGTGGGGATAGGCACAGCTGCTTTCTGGCACTGAGCTGGGAGGTACCAGGTGAGGGTCTACTTGGTGCAGCAGGAGCAGCAGGGAATTGGAACCTAGTAGGGAAAGATGCTTTCCACCAATCTCTGAACCACTGTTGTCAGAGGAGTTTTAGCAACTGCTGGTATCTGGATGTTGTTAAAATCTCTGTTTCCTCTAGGGAGAGCCCCATGGATAGGGCAAGGAAAGAAGGCTCTGATACCTCTGGTGATGCCTTGCTGGGGTGGGACTCCAGTGTGAGCAGGGTGGGTTTGATGCTTGGGGACAGGAACATCTGGTTGCCTGGGAAGAGGGCTCCCCCCAACAACAACAAGCACTCATTTCACCCACTTTCACTTTCATAGTGTTCACTAAGCCCCTATTCTCAGCAGCACAGGAAGAAGATCCAGATCGGATTCCGAAGAACTCCAAACACCAGCTGCAGACAGCAGAGCATATCACTAGCAGGAGAGGTGAGGGAGTTATACTCAATAGTTAAGCCCCTGTGCTCAGAGCCCAGCCCACTGCACCCTATTCCTAAGCCACAGTAGTAGAGAGTAACTCACAAGTAAGCAGAAATCAAAGCAATGAATTAGCTAGCTCCATGCCTCTCTCTCATTTCGGCAGCCAACAAAAGAGGGGGAAAGAGGAGAGCTCAAGATATAGTGTTCTGAGCCCATAGACCAGAATGGGAACTCAGTTTTCAGCAGCCAGCAATGCCTGCTAAGCTTTGGAAGGTGTTTCCAAGACTGGAGAATTCCACCCCCACTGTTGTCTTGGAGTTTCGTAAACAGTTTAATTGATCAGTGCCAGTTTGTCTGCAAAATATAGCCATTTATGAACCACTACAAATGGCACAAAAACTCTGTGAAAGTTTGTGGTGGAAGAGGTGCAATAAACTTGACTCTACAGACCATGAACTGGTCAAAATTCTTGATGTACTTCATGATGAGCTTCATGATGAGCTCATTTTTGCCCATCCCTACTTATTATCAGGCCTTGGAATTCCCTTGCATTTCTAGCCTCAATTTATGTGTACTACCTCTTTGTCATTCCCTCAGTGACAGCAGAAAATGATTCTCCATACTGAAAGTGTAGACTGTTGAAAACCAGATGAAGCTGAATTTGAAGGTCACTGCGGTTTTGGTGTGAAAAGGCTGAGGACATAACAGAAGCCAAGATCCCCAAGACTATATGAGAGTCAGACATTCACAGCCCATCTGCAAGTTGATGCTATGATAGAATCTCTAGCCAGAATTAGGAAGGTTCCAAAATTATGTCAAAACAATTACTCATCCATGGGAAGCCTTTCTGATTTCACTTAAGCATAATTCCATAGCTTCTTACAGTTAATGCAAATGTAAAAATCAACTTTTGCCCTCTATTATCATCATTAATTGGATGTGGCATCCAATATGACACGCAGATGAAATAGCATGATGTAATGTACCAGGAGAAATCAGTCTGCCATGATTCATCCCAGCATGAAATGCAATGGAAACATTAATTTACAGAACCTAGCAGTTTAGAAAAGCATATCCTGGAAATCTGAAAGGGGGGAAGAGGTGAAATGGAATTTGAAACAATTTTGACCTTCATGATGCCTGAGCTGGCATGCGCTTTCTGTTCTCTCCTCTCTTCCATCTGTACTCATTTGGATTGCAAAAAAAAAAAAAAATCTACAATACAAAGTTTTTTGGGAAGCAATTTTCAAAGTGCTCACTCCTGATAATGAAGGTATTGCTACCTTTGCCCAAGTCTCTCAGTGTGATAAAACTGATTCAGGATGTTAGTTATTGAATAATCATATACCTTTCAAATGTGGAACTTTTCCCCCATTTATATCTGAGCCACTGTTCCATCAACTCAGCAGCAACTCTAAAATAGCTCATGTACAGAATTGCTAAAATCAGAAGAGAGAGGACTGTGGGGAGGTCCTGGTCTCTGACATGGAAGTCTATAATCAGGGTGTCAAACTCATTTGTTATGATGGCCAGATCTAACAAATTTGAATCCTTGTTGGGCCGAGCCATGTCAGGCCAGACCATGTGTGTACCTATTTAAGATTAGATAGCAGAGATGTAAACTTTATAAAGGACACAGACAAACAGAAATATTTTTTAAAATAAAAAAACCCTTAAAATAAAAGATGCTTAAAACATTAGCACTCATTGATCTTAAAGGTGCTTTCTTTGTATTTCTCCCATAGGATCCAGGGAACTGGGCAAAGGAAGCTTTGGCTCTTCTTTTGTTCCCCAGGGTCCAGGAGGGGGAGGAGCCTTAGCCAATAGAAGGCAAATCAAGTTCTCCCTCCTCCCTTCCTCCCCAAGGGAGGAGCCTCAGCCAATAGAGAAAATAGAGGTTTTGCTCTGTAGCTCCTGTGTGATTGAGCAAGCCTTGCAAAGGAAGCTGTTATGCAGAAGGAAGCAAGAGAGAGGGAGAAGGAAGCAGATGACAGCCAGTTGCATGGGGGCCTGATAGTAGCCCTCTGAGGGCCTGATTTGGGCCACATGTTTGATACCCCTGGCCTATATCCTTGCACAGGGGCCACAGCTCAGTGTTATAAACTGATTGTGCAGACTTCCGGTTTTGAGTCATGGAGGATTGAGGTGCTTCTCAGTAGAGGAGCAGACCAAAGCCTCTGTTCTGGGCAGAGAAGGCGATCCTAACGCCTGCTGCCTTCTTCTCCCAGGCAGGGAGAAGCCCAAGACATGCATACTAAATTCTGAGGGGATTTACTTTGGCTGACGAGGAATTCCAGTGGGGTTCCTTTTTGGCTTTGAATGGTCCCTGGAGAAGGATTGCATTCCAACATCTACAGAGGACCTCTGAGGTCATTAAATTGACTTAAATTCACCAGGATTCAAAGCTTCTTTAGAACTGAATAACATCTATTTTTGAAGATAACGGTGTTTAAAAAGATTGCAATTCTAAAGATAAAAGATCTTTATCTATCACTCCGGGACTAAAATAAGACTTATTTGAAATAAAGATAAAGGTCTGGATCCAACTATGTTATGTTAAAGTAAGGAAGATAAAGGAGGGGGTAAATTTGGAACTAATGGAGAAATAAGGTTAAAAGAAGGAAAACAACTGTTGTTTTGAATACCTGTGGTCGGGCTAGACAACCCCCTCCGAAACAGATCAGCTGACTTGTGGGATGTCACAGGAAATGATGTTATAGAACTAATGCGAGATTTCTCAACCATCAAAAATGAGACTTCATGGCAAGAAAGGAAGGAAGTGGTCATTAAGAGAAGGGAAAACTGCGAGCCTCCTAGCCCTCTCTGGGACTATAAATTATAGAGAAGTACTGGCGGCCATTAAAAGAAGGTCAAAAGTTTAAAAAAATTTAAAAAGTAAACAGGACTTTAAATAATAGTGGAGCCGGCAGATATCATCATTAAAAGGTGAGATCTATTGGACTAGATGTTTTGATTCAATTTTGGAGCAGTCCAGGAGAAAAAGGAAATTTTTTAAAAAAGGGAACAGAAAAGCCGCAGACGCCATACTGAAGAAAATAAAACTTAAAAAAATTAATATCTCGATTTAGGAGCCTCTGAGAACAGCGATTTTAGGCTCATCTAAAAGGGCAAGCCTTAATCTATAAGACTGTGATATTGAAAATTAATTTGATGAGGTCAGCTTCAGAGCCTATTTCAGCAATGGGCAGACAGTGATGTCTGTGAATAAATCAGGAGCAAAGCAGATTCGTACGAGGGCTAGGACACTTGAAGAAGCAAAAATGTCTAAATGGCAGGAGGCAATAGGGCCATGGAGGCAAGATTGGTAAAAGTAATAAAGGACTCAATAACATAAAGTAAGAAAGAATTAAAAAAAGACATTGAATCCAGTGCAGAGGTGATTAAAAAAGAATTTAAAAAAAGAAATTGAGGATCTCAGAAAAGTCTCCCAAGCAGCATTAAAGAAAGTGCAGGAGGTTGAAGAAAATGTGAAAGACCAAGACTCAAGTCCTGTTGTCCCTTTTCCTGGTTCTGTTTTTTTTTTTTTTTTGGGGGGGGGGGAGTTAAAAGTTAAGTTTCTTTCTGTCATGTTTTGGTTTTTTTAAATTACCTCTGGTTGGTGTGGGGGTTGCTGTGTGGGCTGTGTGGGGTGGGTCATTTTCATGTTTTTATAGAGAGTTATTTTTGCAGTCTGAAGGTGCTTTCGGTTTGGCTAGGGCCACTAAATAGGCTTCCCCACTAATAAGGGTGTTTTTAGGGATTGTGTTTTTTGAAATTTTTTAAAAAATTAATCCAGTTTAGGGCTTCATCCTCTTTCAAAATTCAACTAGGCCAGATAGGGGAGATTTAAAAAGATTTTAGGTTTCTCATAAAAGGCAGCATGACTACTAGGCCACATCAGGCTCCCTTTTAAAGAGACTAGGGTTGCAGTGCATCTTGCTTTCAGCCACTGAAACCTGGTGCATCCTTAGATTTCCATAGGGTAAACCACAGCTTCTCTCTAGTTATAGGGGACACCTGATTTCTGGTTTGCAAGGATATCCGGTTTGTCCCAGGATCTAGTTAGGAGAAGTTTAACTAGGAGGAAATAACAAGGATTGCCTTCATCTCAAGGTAGCCTTTTAAAAACTGTAGCCAGGTAGAGGCAGGATCACCTAGTTTCCTAAACTTTACCAGACTACTACTACCCCAACCCAAAGAAGGATAGGTTAGAGGGGAAAAAAACACAAGTTTTGGTGGGAGGGTTTTTAAAAAGAAGTCAGTGCAGCTGTTGTTTCAGGGTACAGTGTAGTGAGTTAGGTTTCTAAAAAAAACCACTCTCAGTTCAGGTTGTGTGAGACTCCTCAGGCAGTCTCTCCTCCAGCTGATGTCGCTTGGCCTCTGCTGCTGGAGGAGGGGCAGCAAGAGCAGCCCTCCTTGGAGATGAGCTTTGGGGACAGGTAGGGTCAGGGCTGCCAGGCCGGCTATTGCCATCCTCTCACGGCAGTTAGAGAGCTGGGTAGGCAGTAGGGATGTCGCTACGGGCTTTGTGCTGACTGACGGTGGCTCCAACATCAAGGCGGCTGTCCAGTGTCAGGGCCCACAACTCTTTTCCTGCATGGCTCACCTTCTCTACCTCGTGGTAAAGGACACATTGGGCCAGACAAAAAGTCAGGATCATCGGTATCTAGCTGCGACCCATGAGTACCGATTTCTGCTCCAGAAATGTCGGCACATCATGGGTCACTTCTCATGCAGCAATACGGACTCGTATGTGCTGTGTGAGAAACAGACACTGACAGGCATGCCAGGACACTGCCTGATCGGTGACGTCAGCACACGCTGGAACTCCACCTGTGCCATGCTGGAACGCATGGTGAAGAAGAGAGCAGTCCTGGATGCCTTTGTCTCTGAGACGAGGGTCTTTTGAGATGAGAACTGTCTCACCCAAGAGGATTGGGTGGTCATTTCTCAGACTGTGGAGGTTCTTGGGCCCTTCAAGACCCACACAGAAATGCTCTTGTCTGACATGGCGAGCATCGCACTGGTTGTCCTCATAGTCCACATGGCCCATGAGGATTTGGCTTTGTTTCTCAAGGAAATGCAGACGTTCTTCCAGTGGTGTGCACCCTGGTTGTTAGGCTGCAGAAGGGCTTGAGGCCCGCTTTCAGACTTTCACCCAGGATAAGGTCTACATGATGGCGACCATCTTAGACCCGCGCCTTAAGGGCACGATCACTGAGCGGGCCAAAGAGCTTGATTGCTGGTGAGATGAGCTGGTGAGATGGCTTGTTGTGCTTGGCCGGCTCTCCCCATGTTGTTTGTTGCAGGGCTGGAGAGCTGGCATCTGGGTTTGCTGCAGCCAGGTCTGCAGAGCAGACCTTGAGCAGATTGTGTTTTGCATGGCAGTGACATTGGCAACTGGGTTTATATTGGTTCCAGGCCAGCAGGGTTCATAGAGTAGATAGATGGCACTCTCCCAGATGACCCCCCCAGGTTACTCGGTCTTTCACCAGTCCCGGATTAGCAGGCGGGGGGGCGGTACTCATACAGGAGGGTTACTCCTTCCGGGCTCTCCCGGCCCCAAAGATCGACGGTATTGAGTGTGTTGGCCTTGCGTGGGACGTCGGGGAGAGGTTGGCGATCTGGCTGGTGAACCGTCCGCCTAACGCACCGGCCAGCGCCTTACCATCCCTGATGGAGGCGGTGTCCGGCTGGGCGCTGGAGTACCCAGGGCTTCTGGTCCTGGGCAACTTCAATGTCCATGCCGATGACGCGACCTCCACTCAGGCGATGGACCTAGTGTCTTCCATGGCGACACTGGGACTCTCCCAATTTGTTACGACTCCCACGCATCAGGCTGGGCACACATTAGATCTGATCTTTGCGACCGGGATTCAAGTGAACGAAATCGCAACGGAGACGATACCATGGTCAGATCACTTAGCCCTCAAGGCTCGTATGGAGACGCTACCACAACCCTGTAAGGGCGGAGAGCCTATTTTGGCTCGCCCGCGGAGCCTGATGGACCCGGAACGGTTCCAAATGGCTCTTCGGGATCCTTGGCCCCCTGGCGATTCCCTTGATGCCCTGGTTGATGCCTGGCAAGATCGGCTATCTGGGGCAATCAACGAGATCGCACCTCGACGTCCTCTGCGCCCTCGTTCAAGGCTGGCTCCTTGGTATACCTTGGAGCTACGCCGGTTGAAACAAGGACTCCGACGACTAGAGAGGCAGTGGCGGCGCACTCGTGACGAAGCGGCGAGAACATCCTATAGAACGTTTATGAGGTCTTATGAGGTGGCAGTCAAGGCCGCGAAGAAGAAGTACTTCGCGGCCAAGATTGCGTCTGCAAATTCGCGCCCAGCACAATTGTTTAAAATAATTGGACAGCTAACCACACTGCCCCAAGGCAGACCAAACGTTAGAGAATTGGAAATAGGCTGTGAGGCTTTCGCGAAATTTTTTGCAGACAAAATCACGTCGCTCCGCCAGGACCTGCCCATCACCTTGGATACAGTATGTGAGCCCGAGGCCCCGTGCCTGTCTTCTGATTTAATCCTGGATCACTTCAACCCGCTCAGCCTGGAGGAAGTTGACAGAATTCTCTCCTCTGCACGCCCTACAACTTGCGATTTGGACCCATGCCCCTCCTGGCTAATTAAATCCTGCCTGAGGGAGCTTGAATGTCCTTTACGGGACATCATAAATAGATCCCTCTCGGAGGGGCGCTTTCCATCATCTCTAAAAGGGGCTTTGGTCCGTCCCCTCTTGAAAAAAAGTACAGCGGATCCGGCCGAATTGGCAAACTACCGACCGGTGTCTAATTTACCGTTTTTAGGTAAAATTATAGAGAGGGCAGTGGCGTCACAGTTGCAGAGCTTTCTGGATGACGCTTCCATCCTAGACCCTTGCCAGTCCGGCTTTCGCCGGGTTACGGGATGGAGACAGTACTGGTCGCCCTGGTAGATGATCTCCAACGGCACCTGGATCGGGGCGGTGAGGCGGTGCTGATGTTGTTGGACCTGTCGGCTGCGTTCGACACGGTTGACCATCGGCTACTGACCCGCTGCCTCGCTGATGTAGGGGTGAGGGGGTCTGCCTTACAATGGCTTGCCTCCTTCCTCGAGGATCGGGGACAAAGGGTGGCAATTGGGGGCGAGCTGTCCCAGAGGCGCACACTGGATTGTGGAGTGCCTCAGGGGGCAGTTCTCTCACCAATGCTATTTAATATCTATATGCGCCCCCTTGCCCAGATTGCCAGGAGACATGGACTTGGGTGCCATCAATATGCAGATGACACCCAACTCTATCTGCTAATGGACGGCTGGCCTGACTGCGTCCCAGAGAATTTAGACCGGGCCCTGCAGGATTTGGCAACCTGGTTGAGGAAGAGCGGGCTGAAACTGAATCCAGCGAAGACAGAAGTCCTTTGTCTGGGTCGGGGCGCTCGGGGAGGGGAAATACCTCTCCCGGTCTTCGACGGGGCGCCGTTGAAAGCGGCGCACCGGGTTAAGAGCCTGGGAGTTTTACTGGAGCCTGCATTATCAATGGAGGCCCAGATTGCAGCCACTGCCAAGTCAGCCTTTTTCCATCTAAGGCGGGCAAAGCAGTTGGCTCCCTTCCTAGAGTGCCAAGATCTGGCAATGGTGCTTCATGCAACGGTCACCTCGAGACTGGATTACTGTAATGCCCTCTACATGGGGCTGCCTCTGTACCGAACCCGGAAGCTGCAGCTGGTGCAGAACGCAGCGGCTAGACTGTTGCTGGGACTCCCTAAATGGGAGCACATACAGCCTGGGCTGCGCGAACTGCACTGGCTGCCAGTTACATACCGGGTTCGTTACAAAGTGCTGGTCATTACCTTTAAAGCCCTATATGGTCGAGGACCTGTCTACCTTAGGGACCGTCTCTCCTCATATGAACCCCAGAGAGCACTGAGGTCAGCCGGGAAAAACCTGCTGACTATCCCCGGACCGAGAGAGGTGAAGCTGCAAAGCACCCGTAACTGGGCCTTCTCCTCTATAGCCCCGAGCCTATGGAACCAACTTCCAGAGGAAATGCGGGCCCTGTGAGACCTAGAACAGTTCCGCAGGGCCTGCAAGACCTTCCTCTTCAGACTGGCTTTCCCTGATGAAAATGGAAATTGCGAAGGAAACCGCCATCAGAAAAAGTAAACATAGCACTAGCACTTTTAAAAATTAATTAATTTAATTTTAAAACTTAACCAGATTTTAATTAAATGCTTATAATGTTTAATGTAATCTTATCCATTTGTATAATTCAACCCTGAACCATGTTGTTAGCCGCCCTGAGCCTGCTCCGGCGGGGAGGGTGGGATACAAATAAAATTTGTTGTTGTTGTTGTTGTTGTTAGATGGATGTAGTGCATTTGGGTCCTATAGAGATTCTCTCGTGTGAAGTTAGGTTTGGCTTTGGGTGCCCCAGGAACTGGACCCCCTAGTCCAATTTTTTTTTAGCCTTGTGGGTTTTGTGTGGGACACTGCCCTGAAGCTGCACAGCAGTTTGGGGGGCTCTCCTCAAAACCCCCTGCTCCCCAGAGCCACTTTTCCCACAACAATTATAGTGAGGAAGTGGCTCTAATTGGTTTTTTCTCACCATTGGGAACAGTGTTTTTTGGGGGTGCCCACAGATGGGTGCGGTCTTTTTGGGCCAGAGAGGTTGCATATGGGGTAGTCCCCTGAAGCTGCCCTGCAGTTTTGGGGCCTCTCCCTCAAACCCCCCTGTGGCCAGAGCCACTTTCCTCACAGCAATTATAGTGGAGGAAGTGGCTAATTGAGCTTTCCCCAGCATTAGTGGCAATGGGCCTTTTGGGGAGCCCAAAGACAGGGACCCCCTGGCCCAATCCTTTTGGGACTTGGGGGTTTTGTAGGGGAGAGTCCCCTGTGGGTTCTCTGCAGTTTTGGGACTCTCCCTCAAGCCCCCTGCCCCCCAGTAGCCTCTAATTATGCCCTATGTTGCCTTTGTTTTCAATGGCCCATAAGGTATAATGGTAGGATAGGACCCCCTGGAATCGGACCCCCTGGCCCAATTTTTTTGGGACTTGGGGGTTTGTAGGGGAGAGTCCCCTTCAGGTCCCCTGCAAATTTAGGGACTCTCCTCAAACTGCCTCCTTTCCATGCGGCTTCCAATATACCCTATTTTGCCTTTGATTTCAATGGCCATAGGATATGATGGGGCCGTATATTCGGAAATAGCTGCGCATCTACCATATAGTCGGCTATTCTGAGTACCGGTATTCAGAAATATATGGTATTCTGAGTTTTTTGACCCCGTATATTTCCAAATCTGATTTTTTCCAATTTTTTTTTTTGTACACCCCTAGACAGAGGCTGACTGATAGGGTTCTGGCCTGAAGGGTCCAGCAGTAGGCGAGTCACAGAGAGGCTACCCAATGACAGGGGGACTGGTGACAGACTTAGTGCAACCACTCTTGTGACTGCCATAACTTCCAATAAAAATTGAGGGATGAGCCAACACTTTGGGCTTTTATTATATCTCTGATGTTGTTGTGATGCTTCTGTTTCTTCCACACCAATCAGTATTTATCTAATGTTTAAAACACATGATTATACAGATACCAATGGCTCCTGATATACCTGACTACAGAAGCCTCTATGTGTTTCACCATGTCAGAGATGACTGTTGGCAAGTGTCTGCCAAATGTGACAGTGTTGCTACAAGGCCCATCTTAACTAGAGTTGCCATGTCTGAATGGGGAAAATACCTGGTAAAAGTGAGGATGCAGAACTTAACACAAACGTGCTTTTCAGTTTCTTCTGAGTATCCTTCTCAATGGGAATAAGCCATTTCCTCCAGAGGCCTCTGTAACATCTTTTGATGGCACTTTGCAACATGCCCTGGTGCAAGCAGAATTCTTGTGCTTTTGTGCTCTATTTAGACTCACCGGCACCAATAAGGCTAAAAGTCTATAAAATAGTCATGCTGTATTCCTTCTAGCATAGCCAAGATTGGGGGAGTGGTGAAGAAAGTGTGCCGTGATAAGGGAAAAGAAAAAGGAGCTATGATTACAGATAACATGGTTTTAACTTTATTATGTAAATGTTTTTAAGCTGAATCTATGTGAATTATAACGTTGTAAGCCGCCCTGAGTTACTTCGGTGGGAAGGGCGGGATATAAGTCTAAATATAAATAAATAAATAAATAAATGGACACCTTGTGCCCCCAAACCCAGAAAACCTTGTGGCTGATCTTGCAAATCTCTGTGAAGTGAGCACAGAATCATACTGATTCATAAAGACAGCATCACAAGGCTACTCAGCTTTCTCTCTCGCACACTTTTTTGAAAAAAGAAATGCTTTCGATAGAGTACTTGGAAACTGGCAAAAGAATCTCTTGAATAAACCAGCAGCAGGGAATAAACTTGTAATCACGAAGGAGAGCCTGCTGTTCAGTATATCAACAAAAATACATTGGGCCTGAGGCAAACCTGAGGGCAAACATATCCCAGATGGATAAGAGAGGCCTAAATACCTTCAAAGATAAAATATTAATTAGAAGGAATGTCACTGTAGTGAATAAAAGGGTTCTTTGGTGATTGTTAAAATGCATTGTTTCCTGCTAGTGTGGTGCATTTTTGAAGCGATGGGGCACTCTATATTCAACAATGCACTTAAAAAAAGAAACCCACTAGAGACTAAAAGAGTTCAGAAAGCCAGGAACCTTCCTTTGTTTAATGATCAAGATCAGAAAGTTCCCACATTTGTTTCTTTAGTGCAAAAGAAAGGGAGTGGCAAAGGGGAGTGTTGCTTGCTACATATAGTCTCCCATTAGTTTTATAGAAGCAAAATGCAGGATTCTCAGAAGTATATTCAAAGGGATATCAAGGAGGTTCTTGGCTTAACCTTGAGTTACTTGCTTCTGCTCTTTTTTTGTCCTACAGATGAAGACAGCACTATAGGCTGAACCAAGACCACAATATTAACAGGAAGACCAGCAATGTGAACTTTGATATCCTAACATGAATGAAGAATTTCATTTCTGCAGTCCCTCAGGTTGTCAACCTCTTGACATGACCAGGATATCACCTGGAATTACATCTGATTTCCAGTCTATAACTCCCCAGGAGAAAACAGCCCCTTTGAAGGGTAATTCTATAGCATTCTATACCACTGAAGTCCCTCTCTCCCAAACCTTTACCTCCCCAGATTCCACTCACAAATCTCCAGAAATTTCTTATCTTGAAGTTGGAGACCCAAGTTCAAATTCAGACAGCCTGGAGATATCAGCTTAATTTAGGTACCCCAAATGGCAACAGTGGACAAGACCAACATCGCATCCCGGGTTCCTAAATCCACATTTAAAAATATTATAAGGAATACCATGGGGTCATCTTCTCAAACAGGCACCGTTCATGGATGCTTTTTAGGTCCCATTATATGTCTGTAGGTCCCAAACAGAACTCTAACCTGCATATAACTCTAGCTTGGAGTAATAGGAAAAACATTCATTTTTTTTCAAGACCCACAGGTTTACATGGATCTGGTGCAGAGCAAGCTCATTGTCATTATATGTTATTCCAGAGACAATTAATAAAAGGAGACCCATAAGACACACAATCATTGGAGAGAGAGAAATCTTTTCCTCCTGCTATTTCCTGCTTCCTTTTCTCTTGCTTCCCCCCACACCTCCCATAACTGTTTTTTGCCTCCCCAGAACTTTGATCATCGCATTCTACAGCTTCTAAGACCCTCCAATTACCATGCCTTCTCTCTCCATTACCACATTTTCTCTTTTCAACCCTCTCATGTCTGTTTTCTTCCCCCTCCATTGCTACTTTCTCCCCTCATTTGGTCTGTCTAGGCAACACTTTAATGCTGACAAGGATATCGCAAGATCTCAGCAGACTTTTAAAAAAGTAGTAACAGGTATATCTGGGTGTATATATTGTTTCTCCATTGAAGAGGATTATTTTTGGAGCTGGTATTTGTCTTCTTGACAAAATATATTCAAATAGTTCCAATACAAACAATCACTGTGTTGAGTTTTTGGCTCCTGTTATAGTACTGCTAGCTTGCAAGTAAAATGTGAGACAAACCAGTAGGTTTGGCAACCTTGCTCTCAGCATGTTTTAAGTTCTCCACTTCCTTAGATGAATCACTGACCACAGTTTTTATTTAGTACTTAAAGCTAAGGACAGAAGTGTTGCACTTGCTCATATTGTGTGAAAAACATTTTCCAAAGTGTAATAGCCATTCAATTTCACATGCATGGCAAAAGCACATAAACTCTACTTATGAACAGATCCAAATCATGTGATCATTTCTTCAAGGTGTTCAGGTTGCTTCACTTGTTCATACTCATGGGGCGTTTTCGCACTCACCTTAATCAGCAGCGACCCTCTCTTCACCGTGCAGGATCTGCGTGGATTTTGCACTAATTGCTGCGGAGCACCCGGAAGAGCCGGAAAGTCCCGGCGCTTTTGCGGCGCAAATGGAAACCGCCAAAAACCAGTTTCCATTTGCGCCGCAAAAGCGCCGGGACTTTCCGGCTCTTCCGGGTGCTCCGCGGCAATTAGTGCAAAATCCGCGCAGATCCTGCGCGGTGAAGAGGGGCGTCGCTGCTGATTAAGGTGAGTGCGAAAATGCCCATGCTGACCTTGAGGTCTCAGTTCTTATTTACACAGTATGTAAAACCCACACATAGGCTGTGAATCTTAACAGAGACCCATGCTGCATAATGAAATCCAAGTGTCTGCTCCAGTTCTAGGTCATATTCATACAAGTCTTCTATTGATCACTTGACATAATCCAGTATGCCAGAAAGATATCTGTAGAGGTGCAGTTGACTCAGGTACTTGAGACATGCCACACACTGCAGGGCAAGTAAAAAAAAAAAAGAGCAAGAAAGGAATATGGCAGGGTAGGGATGGGGAACAGAAGTGGAAGATATTTCTTCCAGAATATTCTGAAGATTCCATGAGACTGCCGTAGAACAAGACTGAAAATCCATCTGAGAGAGGTTATTAAAATAGAGTACATAACTTTAGATCTTGCTGCATTGTAATCTTGTGAAATAAGCCTGCAGAATATTTTAAATTCTCTATAATTTATTTCCTTTCAGTCTACTTTTCTTTATACTACTCACTATACAATAATATTGAAACTATTGATTTCTTTAAAAAACAACAACACATCTTCGTAATGCCACTGATGTCAGAAAGTGCAATTTCAAAGGCATGCTGGCCAGACCTACAGTTTAGACACAGTTTCTATTAATATCAGTGGGATTTTCCTCCCCCCATGTAGTTTAGGAGAACATGTTTTGTTAGGATAATTTGTACAACCTGGTGATAAAAGTGGAAATTTGCACACAACAGTTCATTTTTGTATAATAAAACTAATTTCTTCTTCCACAACTGGACATCAGCTAAAAAAAAGTTCTATTTAGGTATTTAGGAATAAGCATTCTGGACAGAATTTTCATGTTTCTATTCCACTGTTTTTCCACATCATCAAATATTGTTTCTTTGTTAATATGAACAGCACTGTAGATCCAATTTCTGGCAAGGCATATTTTGAAAACTTCCCAGGTTATTACTGCACATATCCTCAAATCTCACTAGTTTCAAGTGAATTATTTTGGGTAAATTCAATACTGGGAAAACTGTATTTCATCATAGACGCAATTAATCATGAACTGCTGAATTCTTTATATATTTATAAACACATACATCTTTACTGGGATACAGGAGTTATAAAATATATATAAAATATATAATTATTTTATATTATAAAATATAAAATCTATAGAAATTCCCTGGATTTCAAAGAGGGTGCATAATACAATAAACTAAAACATTTAAGAGATATTAACTCTCCCCCAAAATAGTGATATGTAGAAATATCAAATCCAAAAACAAACTTATTACTGGGAACATAGTATTGACCATCTGACTAAAACTGTGTATACAATTTTAGTATAGAGAAAGAAAACAGGGAGGCAACAGAAGGAGGAAGTGTTGTGGCAGTGGGTAACTAACTACATTTCCCCTCTCAGTGACTATTCTAAGGCACAGCCAGTCATTTACAATATCTAGAAACCTTGCTGCTTTGTCATGAGCTAAACATTCAATTAGTTGCAGAGCAAATTGCAGCCAGGCAATTCTGGACTTACCTCCAAGTGATCCCCAGGCCCTGTTGTGAGATATAAATATTGTGGAACAAGTTGGACATGATGATTCAGTGCCTTTAAAACCAGCATATATATGCATGAAAAGCTGTCCCCAAATGATCACATTTGAATTCAGCAACAGCCAGGGGTTGCTTTGTAGAAAAATAAGTGTTGGAGCTCATCCAGGGATTGTTATGCAGCTGCATACTATTCAATGGACAAGGATAGAACTCTCAGGAGGAGGAGGTGGGACTCTCAGAAAGGTTCAGGAGCTGTGCTCCTGTGAGCTCCCACTGAATCAGTATTTGAATCAATATTTGATGACGTGGAAAAACAGTGAAATAGACATGTGAAAATTCTGTCCATAATCAGTAACAAATGCTTATTCCTAAATACCTAAATTATTTCTAAATATTCCTAAATAGGACTTTTGTGCATGGGACTGATTTTTTTTTTTAAAGCAACAGCAATGATTTTTGCACCAATGAAAGCCAGCATGGTGTAATGGTACGGTTGACAGCTCCAACTCAAGAAATATCTGGGGACTTTGGGGTGGAGCCAGGAGACTTTAGGGGTGGAGCCAGAACCAACAGTGTGACAAGCACAATTAAACTCCAAAGGGAGTTTTGGCAATCACATTTAAAGGGCCGCATGCCTTTCCTCCATTTGGAAATAATGAAGGATGGGCTTCTTACAGGGCTCATAGAATAGGACCCCCTGGTTCAATCTTTTTGAAACTTGGGGGGGGGGGTACTTTGGAGAGAGGCACCAGATGCTATGCTGAAAATTTGGTGTGCCTCTACCTAAAAAAAAAAAAAAAAAACAGCCCCCCAGAGCCCCAGATACCCACAGATTAATTCTCAATGATTCCCTATGGGAATCAGTCTCCATGGAGTGGAGTGCCCAGCAGATATTTTCCTCCCCACCTGCTTTCTGTTAACTCTGAAGAAGGGAGAGGACCTCCAAACCAGGGGGGGATTAGCAACCCTATGGTTAAGAGCAGTAGACTATCTGGAGAACCGGGTTTGATTCCACACTCCTCCATGTGAAACTACTGGGTAACCATGGACCAGTCACAGATGCCTTTTGTGGAAAGACAAAGAGAAGGAGATTGTAAGTTGCTTTGAGACTCCTTAAGGTAGAGAAAAGTGAGATCACTGACATCGCACAAGAAGTGACATTATCATGCCAGCAACCTCTGGGTGATGCTGTGGTATTTGGGCAATGCTCTGGTATTTGGTATATGGTAAAACCCACTTCTACCATAGCCTGTTTGTCCAAATACCAGAGCATCACCCAGAAGTCACCAGCATGATGATATAACTAGCATTGTGGCCTACATCTTATTCTTTCAACTGATAAGTTCCCCTGCCAGCCAGCTGATCAGCAGTTGGGGACAGGGCCTGGCAGTGGGGCACCCCTGCCTTCACTGGGAGGTCTGGCAATCCTAACAACCATAGTTATTATTTGCACGTTATGTTCCATTATGTTCCATAAAGGAGAATGTCTCTGTGACAGGCTCTACCAATCCTACTCATCACAACTCTCAATGGCTGAATAACAGAAGAGAGTGTGCAATAGATGTGTACTGGTGTGTGAAGCTACTTATTTATTTGTGAAGCTACTTATTTATTTGGTTGATTTATATTCTGCCCTTTCCCATAGGGGCTCAGGGTGGATCACAGTCATAATAAAACAGTTAAAATATAGCAATGACTCAATAATAAACAAATAAAACAAAGCTAAAAAGATATACACAGGCAGGCAGGCACAGCTAAATGTAAATATTAAGAAGGCTGGATAACTTGCTGAAGTTAGCATATGGTCTTATGGAGGGCAGGCCAAGTTTTAAGGGATGATTTACACTTTCCTTTTTGATTGATAGACACTTTAGTTTACCACCAATAATGAGTTTATTGTCTCTTCTGTAAGAAGCTTGTTTTGATTGACAATTAAAGCGTTGCAAAAGTGTAACAATTTTCACAGTTAAACTGGGATGCAGTGCTCTCAAGAATCATTACAATGACACATACACACACACAGAGTTACCAAATTGATTGGTTGTTTCTCCTGATGAGACAAGTGGAGTGATTTTATCTTGGAAAGGTTCACTAAATATTGGGATCCTTTCACTACCACCTCTACCACTCTGATAGGGACACTGGAAGTGCAGATTTTATCTATTTAATCCCTACGTTTGCAGGATAGGGCGAAATATAAATCCAAAAAATAAATTAAATTACATGTCCCAAGTCTAGTCACCACTTGACTCAGACCCTGAAGGTCAGGTTAGTTGGTGGCTCATGATTCTCCCTTGGGGCAGAACTGGGCTGAGCAAGGACCCAGAGTACACAATGAAAAAATCTGAAGATCTGTAAACAGAAGATTTTGAATAATTATAGCTGATCTTTATGAAGGACCTAGGGAATGGGAGAGGGCAGTTTGGTTTTGTCAGGGAGAGACTGGGGAGGGGATAGGTGAAGCCAGAAATAAGCTCTTGGTAAAGCAGGAGAATATTAGCGGTGGAGGCAGGGAGGGATACATGATGGAACACTACAAGATAAGGAAGTCAGGAAGGCAATGAAGGAGGGGTCATATTTGGAAAGCTGAAGTTACTTCTTAGAGTAACTTCTGGATCGAGGTGGCGTGGCGGTGCTGATGTTGTTAGATCTGTTGGCTGTGTTCGACACGGTCGACCATCGGTTACTGACCCGCTGGCTCGCTGATGCAGGGATTAGGGGGTCGGCCTTGCAGTGGCTTTCCTCCTTCCTTGATGGACGGGGACAAAGGGTGGCAATTGGGGGGGAGCTGTCCCAGAGGCACTCACTAGTGTGTGGGGTGCCACAGGGGGCAGTTCTCTCTCCGATGTTATTTAACATCTACATGTGCCCCCTTGCCCAGATTGCCTGGAGGTTTGGGCTTGGGTCCATCAATATGCAGATGACACCCAGCTCTATCTACTAATGGACGGTCGGCCTGACTGTGTCCCGGAAAATCTGGACCTAGCATTGCAGGCTGTGGCAGGTTGGCTCAGGCTGAGTGGGTTGAAGTTGAATCCAATGAAGACAGAGGTCCTTTGCTTGGGCCGTGGTGCCCCGGGAAGGGAAATCCCTCTTCCAGTTTTTGACGGTGTGCCGCTGAAAGTGGCTCACAAGGTCAGGAGCTTGGGGGTTCTTCTGGAGCCTTAACTGTCAATGGAGGCACAGATAGTGGCCACTGCCAAGTCCGTGTTTTTTCATCTTCGACGGGCAAAGTAGTTGGCCCCCTTCCTTGAGCGCCAGGACCTAGCAACGGTGATCCATGCAACGGTCACCTCGAGACTGGATTACTGTAATGCCCTCTACATGGGGCTGCCCTTGTGCCAAATCCGGTGGCTGCAGCTGGTGCAGAACGCGGCGGCTAGGCTGTTGTTGGGGCTCCCGAGGTGGGAGAACATACAGCTGGGGCTGCACAGGCTGCACTGGCTGCCGGTGGTGTACCAAGTTCATTACAAAGTGCTGGTTATTACCTTTAAAGCCCTATGGCTGAGAACCTGCCTACTTGAGGGACTGTCTCTCCCCATATGAACTCCAGAGAGCACTGAGGCCAGCTGGAAAGAACCAGCTGAATATCCCTGGACCAAGGGAGGCCAAATTGAAGACTACTCGGGAATGGGCCTTCTCTATCGCAGCTACACTACTGTGGAACCAGCTCCCGGAGGAAGTGCAGGCCCTGCGGTGTTTGGACCAATTCTGCAGGGCCTGCAAGACCTTTCTCTTTAAAATGGCCTTCACTTAATGCTGAGCCAAGATAGATTCGCTGAAGATGCTTTTAGCCACTGAATTTTATAGATCTGAGTTATAGCACCATAATGTTAATTGATATGTCGATTTAAATGATGGTTTTATTTAACTGTAATTATTGTGTATTATGGTTTTACTGTGCATTGTATTTATGTGTTGTGAGCCGCCCTGAGCCTGCCTTGGCGGGGAGGGCAGGATATAAATAAAAAGTTGTTGTTGTTGTTATTATTATTATTATTATTATTATTATTATTATTATTATTATTATTATTATTATTATTATTATTATTATTATTATTATTATATCCTTTATTAGACCAGATTGAGGCAAGATAGCTGGCCACCTTGTTTGGATCAATATACTAAGAATGCTGGTAGTAGCTGATAATAGCTGATGGGGTCAATTGGCTTTCTGGTCTTCTGTATTAAGCCAGCTTTAATCTTTCTGGGCTTGTCCACATCAGGCAAGCAGGCCATTTTAAATTTTAGCTATAATTGCATCATGGACTGGGTTGTCATCAATATGCAGATGACACCCAGCTCTATCTATTGATGGGCGGCCAGTCCGACTGTACCCCGGAAAATCTAGACCTGGCTCTTCAAGCCGTGGCTTCTTGGCTCAGGCTGAAGCTGAATCCGACGAAGACGGAGGTTCTCTATCTGAGTCGGGGTGACGCGGGGAGGGAGGTTTGTCTGCCAGCTCTTGACGGGGTGCCATTAATACCGGCCCTTAAGGTCAAGAGCTTGGGCATGCTCCTTGAGTCCTCCCTCACAATGGAGGCCCAAGTAGCAGCCACTGTTAGATCCGCCTTTTTTCACCTTCGGTGGGTGCGGCAGCTGGCCCCGTTCCTGGAGCACAACGACTTAGCAATGGTGATCCATGCCATGGTCACCTCAAGAATAGAACACTGTAATGCTCTTTACATGGGGCTACCCTTGACGCTAACCCAGAGACTACAGCTAGTGCAGAACGCTGCGGCACGGCTGTTAATGAGACTCCTTCGATGGGAGCACATTCAGCCGGTGCTGAAAGAGCTGCACTGGCTTCCTGTTGTGTTATGAGTTCGTTTCAAGGTGTTGGTACTGATCTTTAAAGCCCTTTATGGTCAGGGATCTGTCTATCTGCGGGACCGCCTTTCTCCATATATTCCCCAGAGAGTACTGCGTTTAGGGACGAAAAATCTACTGTTCATCCCAGGACCAAAAGAAGCCAGGTTGCGTATGACACAAACCAGAGCTTTCTCGGTGGCAGTGCCAGAACTCTGGAACGCTCTCCTGGAGGCCATAAGGGCCCTGCGGGATCTGCCTATGTTCCGCAGGGCCTGTAAGACCGAATTGTTTCGACAGGCCTTCGATATCTGCCACTGAGACATCATATAGAGCACCAAGTATAGTACTGGTGGTCACCACCGAATTTTCAGAACTGCCTATATTGTACTGTATTAACACAGCAACATGAAATGGTTTTAAATAATTTAAATATGTAATTATGTTTTATATGTTTTATTGGTTTTAATGGTAGTAATGTAATGTTGTGAGCCGCCCTGAGTCCGCTTGCAGAGAGGGCGGGATAAAAGCTTAATGTAATAATAAATAAATAAAATCATGTAGAGTATTCTGCTCATAACATTACTTCTGCCTTCTTCACTTGCTTTGTTCTGCCATTCCCTCAGACAGAGGTTCACAACAACATACAGCAATAGAAATTATAAAAGCCATATTTAAACATCCCTACTCTGGAGCTATGCTTATAAGAAACAGCATGTGACACTATGGAAACTTCCAGTTCTGCCCACTGGATATCACAGCAATCCTTGATTCCCTTGGGGTGTATGTAAATCCCTAGGGTTCTTATCTTTAAGGCCTTAAATAGTTTGGGGCCAGGGTATCTCTCTCTTTGGATTATTTCCTGAATTCATGCTTAGATCTTGGCTTGGGTCCCTCACCAAACCTTCCTTCCTAGAACTGCAAACCTTCCCAGTTTGTGTATAGGTGAGGTCTGCTTGGATCATTGACTCCCTGGCAGCTTGCCTTCATTAAACATATGCATACTCTTATATAGAAAGACTGGTATTTTGCCATTGCTGTCCCCATTGCACATTTCTCCCCTCCCCCTCAGCCTTTCCCTCCTCAAGTTACACATTGCACAGTATGAGCATTGTGCAGTTTATATGTATTGCAGCCTTTTTAAAAAGTATTTTGTGTTGTAACACACTTGCATATTACATTGCATTTGTGCATCTTGTTCCTTACTCAATAAATTATCTTTGCCATTTTCATTTCCAGGTCTACTTTCAACATCATCTCTCTCTCTCTCTTTTGTTTTAAAGGTCTCTTAGAAACAAATTGCCATTTCCCTTATTCCTGATGTTAACACCTAAACTTGCAGCTCCTATAAGACAGAAATGAGAGCTGGAAGAAGAGCAGTTTCTCTCTTATGCTTGGCTTTCCCAGAATGAATGTGGACCCAGTTAGTGAGGCCTTGTTAGGCTTGCCAATCCCCAGGTCCCAGCAGGGGTTGTCCCGCTTTCCCAAGCTCCTTCCTGCTCCCAGTCAGCTGGCCGACGGGGGAAGCCCCGCCCCCACAGCCACCATGTCCCTTTCCACCGCTGGAGGCTTCCTCTTGGGATGGTGTGTCTGTGTCTTGAAAGCTGAATGAGGGTGGGGGAGCAGGCAGAACAAGATGGCTGCTCCCACTGCCTGTGAAAGCAGTCCAGACCCTCTGTTGGTTACACAATCTTTTCAGAGGTCCTTTGCATAGGAAAAGTAAACTTAAACCTTTGGTTGCTCTGTGTTACTTTGAAGAAGTTGGAAGTTCAGCAACTCATGAATAGAGATGCCAATCCCCCGCTTCAGAGTTGTCAGAAATGGAGGGGAGGAGGAAATGTCTGCTGGGCACTTCATTATTCTCTATGGAGATCAATTCCCATAGGGTGTAAGGGAGAATTAATCTGGGGGTATGTGGGGCTCTGGAGGAGCTGTTTGTTGAGGTAGAGGCACCAAATTTTCAGCATAGCATCTGATGACTCTTTTCAAAATGCTTTCCAAGTTTAAAAACATTGGACCTCTGGGTCCAAATCTATGAGACCCAAAAGAAGGTGCCCCTATCCTTCATTATTTCTAATGTAGGGAAGACGTTTAAAAGATCTGCGGTTCCTTTAAATGTGATGGCCAGAACTCCCTTTGGAGTTCAATTGTGCTTGTTACAACTTTGCTTATGGCTCCACCCCCAAAGTCTCCTGGCTTCACCTCAAAGTCCCCAGATATTTCTTGAATTGGACTCGGCAACCCTAGGTCTTGTTAACACAGATGCACTGCTAATGTATAAGTGTCTTCTGAGCACACAGAGTAAGAAAATGATCTTGCCCTTTTGTCTCAGGTAGACAATGATTAAACTAATTATTTTTTCACTATTTTAAATGAAAAGTATTTCAAGCACTTCTGCACCTGTGCTGTTGGTGAAATTCAACACAGTGAATGGCTGGGTAGACGCTGTGAGCACGTATTCATAAGAGCTGGATGGTTTGTTGATGAGCTTTTTTACTAACTGAGAAGATGCACACAGCCTCTTATGATTTTGGGGAACCAGGTTTGTTATAAACTATAGACCTTCTCCTCAATTAAGGTATCAAGTGTTTGAATTCTCTCCCATCAGATAAGTTTTGAGGCGCACAAGTAGAATATAGAGATCATTGAGTCAGGTGTAAAGTACCAGACTTGGAGACGAGCGTAGGGCAACATAGTTTATTCCATGGTACAATACAAGATGGAGAGAGCGAGCACGCGGGCCGGATCCCGCATATATACAGTTGCCGGACTATTCTCCCTGCTGGCCGGTCCAATGCCGGCCAGCCGTATTTCCCGCCACGAGCTGTGATTGGCGGATCGTTGCGCCCAGCGCGGAGGCACCTGGATGTTTCTCAGTTGCCTCCGCGGCTGATGTCGTTCGGCTGTTGTGGCCCTTATGAACTGGTTGCGTTCTGCGAACGCCATACACTACACTCCTCCCCCCTTAGTTAGTGACATAGTCCTGGAGGTAGGCAGGAGGTCGGCGCTCCCGTGTTGAACGCCTGGGAGTGGCTTGTGGTGCCGGGGCTACTTCCACCTCTGGGGTTTCCCCGGGGGTTTGAGCGTTGTTGGGTTGTGGGTCGGGGTCCGAGGGTTGGTCCGCCTCTGCTGGTGTGTGTGGCCGTGGTGTCGGTGCAGGTGTCATTGGGTGCCCCTCGGACCCTGTCCCCTCCCTCGTTTCCGTGGGTACCTCTGGGAGAGTCCGGCGGCGTAACTGGTCGATGTGCCGGTGTAGGATCTGGCCCCCCTCGGTGGATACCTCATAATGGCGGGAACCCACGACCCGTAGTACCCGCCCGGCTACCCACTCGGGGCCTGAAGCGTAGTTGCGGGCGTACACTGGGTCCCCTGTGAAGAACCCCCTAGCCGCTTCTCTGACCTCCGGTGACCCTCGCACGTCGGGGGCTCTGTCGGGGTTTAGCCGATCTAGTCTTGTGGTGAGCTTGCGCCCCATGAGGAGCTCGGCTGGGCTGACCCCGGTGACTGGGTTTGGGATGACCCGGTTGTCGAAGAGGAACGCGGCTAGCCGGTGGTCCCAATCGCCTTGCACTATCCTTCCCAGGGCCTCTTTTGTTGTTCGGACCATCCGCTCGGCCTGGCCGTTGGTGGCCGGGTGGAAGGGGGCTGACCGGATGTGTCTAATGAGGTACCTCTGGAGGAACGCCTGGAAGTCCCCTGAGGTGAACGCTGCCCCGTTGTCCGAGACTATGGTGTCCGGAATACCATGGGTGCACAGGACCCTGCGTAATGCTCTAATGGCTGCTGCTGACGAGGTAGACCCTACGGGAATGACCTCTAACCATTTTGTGTATGCATCCACAATGATTAGGAAGATCTGTCCCTGGAACGGCCCGGCAAAATCAATGTGGAGCCGGGACCACGGTTTCCTTGTGGTCTCCCACCGTGTAGCCGGGGCGCTGGGTGGGTCCGGCCGCGACTCCTGGCATGTGCTGCATCTCCGGACCCAGTTCTCTATCTCCCCGTCCATCCCCGGCCACCATACGTAGCTCCTGGCCAGGGCCTTCGTTCTCACTATGCCTGGGTGTGTTTCGTGGAGTGATTCTAAGACCCGTTTCTGTAGAGGGGGGGGGACCACTACCCTGCTCCCCCATAGTAGGCACCCTTTATGGGCTGTGAGTTCCTCCCTTCGCATTTTGTAGGGTTTGAACTCTTCCCCCATGTTCCCCTCTGGCCACCCCCTCACCACCCAGTCGAGCACCCGTGCTAGGATTTTGTTTTTCCCGGTGGCTCTAGCCACCTCCGCCGCGTGGAGGGGCTGCTCCGGAAGCGACTCGATCGACATGACCTGGTGTGCTGGGGCTGGATCGGGGCCTGTGTCAGGGAGCGGCAGCCGGCTGAGAGCGTCCGCGTGACCCATTGCCTTGCCCGCCCTGTGTACCAGCGTGTAGGTGTACGAGTTGAGGAATTGATTCCACCTCAACACCCTCTGGGACAGGATTTGGGGAGTTTGTCGGTCTGGGGCCAACAGACCCAAAAGCGGCTTATGGTCCGTCGCTATCGTGAACCGGCGCCCATACAAATAATCGTTGAATTTATGGACCCCCGCTACTATGGCCAGGGCCTCCTTGTCGATTTGTGCGTAGTTCCGTTCTGCCGAGGTCAGGGTGCGTGAGTAGTATGCGACCGGAACCTCCCGGCCATCCGGTAACTGGTGCCCCAGGACAGCGCCCACCCCGTACGGCGATGCATCGCATGCCAGGACGACCGGGAGGCGCTCGTTGAAGTGGTGCAGCACCGCGTTGGAGACCAGGACGTCCTTAACTGCCTGGAAGGCGGCGGCTTGTTTCTTCCCCCACACCCATGGAGCTTTTTTGTCCAGTAACCGGTGTAGGGGTTCGGCGAGGGCCGCCTTGTGGGGTATGAACGTGTGGTAGAAATTGAGGACCCCCAAGAAGCTCTGTAGCTCCGCTTTACACGTGGGGGCAGGGGCTTGAACAATGGCCCTAGTCTTTTCCTCGGTCGGGTGGATTCCCTCCGCGTCCACTGCGAATCCCAGGAACTCCACCCGCGGCACCCCCAGCATGCACTTCTCCCTTTTAACTTTTAGTCCAGCAGCTTGAAAACGGCGGAGCACCTCCCGGAGGCGGTTGCGGAATTCCTCGGGGTCCGGGGCGGCGATTAAAACATCATCGAAAAACGGCTGGACTCCGGGGATCCCTTTAAGGAGAGCATCCATTATGCTCTGGAAGATCCCTGGAGCCACGCTGACCCCAAACTGCAACCGGTTAACCCTGAACGCCCCCCTGTGGGTAACTATCGTCTGCGCCTCGGCCGTTTTAGCGTCCACTGGGAGCTGCTGGTAGGCTTGTGCCAGGTCCAGCTTCCCAAAAATCTTTGACCCCGCCAGGGCTGCCAGGACGTGGCTGACTACTGGCACCGGGTATGGGTTGTCTTGGAGCGCTTTGTTAATTGTGCACTTGTAATCGGCACATATCCACACGTCCCCATTTGGTTTGACCGGGGTCACTATGGGGGTCTCCCACATGGCGTAATCAACTGGCTCCAGGACCCCTTGGGCTACTAGGCGGTCCAACTCTGCCTCGATCTTGGGCTTCAAGGCAAAGGGGACCCTCCTTGCCTTGAGCCGGATCGGTCTGACCGTCGGGTCGAGCGGTAGGGAGATGGCCGGGCCCTTGTAACTACCCAGCGACCCATCGAATACGTCGGGGAACTCTCCGCACACCTCCCCGAACCCTCCTGCTGTGGCTGTGCGCGCCACCTCTACTCGGATTCCCAAGGGGCCAAACCATGCAAGACCCAACAGGGTGGTAAGCGGCCGCTTGACTACCAGGATGTCTAGGGGCCCTCTGAAGGACCCCCGCTCCACCAGCACCCGTGCCCACCCCGCTATTTGGACCGGGTTTTGCTGGAAGTCCCGCAACATGAAATTTGCCGGTCGCAGCTGCAGCCCCTGGCCGGGGCGTAGCCTTCTCAGGGTCTCCTCCGCAATTATGGAGATGGAGGAGCCTGAGTCCACTTCCATGGTGCAGGGGGCCCCGTCTATGAGGACCGCCATCGTTATCTTGTTGGGGGTGGTCAGGGGTAAATTCAGTACCTGAAGTGAGGTGGAGGCTGTGGAGTGGGACTCGGCGGCCTCGTGGTGCGCGGTCGGCCGCGGGCGGTGGGGCTTGGCTCGGCAAGCCCGCGCTATGTGGCCGGTCTTCCCGCAGCTTCTGCAGTCCCAGGTCCGGTACTGGCAGTCCCGCCGATCGTGGGGGTCGCCGCAGCTGGCGCATTTAGCCCTTTTGCTGGTGCGCTGACTCTGCCGTTCGTGGGCTCGGGGGCGCTGTGGAGCTCGGGCGGCGGGTCCTGCGGCGCGTCGCGTCTGGAAGGCTTCTCCTTCGTCCTGGTGCTCGGGGTCCAGCTCCTCGTGGTGAGCGGTCTCGGTCTTGGCCCGGGGAAACATCCTGGCGGTCCTCTCCCACGCTACCGCCTCGCTGAAGGCGCCCTGGAGGGTGAGCTCTTCTTTGGCGAAGAGCTTCTGCTGGAGCCTTTCATCGCGGAGGCCCCACGTGAATCGGTCGGCCAGGGTTTCCTCCAGCTGGGGAAAGTTGCAGTTCCCGGCGAGTTTGCGGAGGGCCGCCAAGTAGTCCGCTGCTGACTCTCCTGCGGTCTGGTCCCTTCTGTGGAACAGGAATCTGCGAGCCACCCGTGAGGGCTGCGGCAAGAAATGGCCCGTGAGGAGCCGGATGATCTCCTCGTAGGATTTCTCCGCCAGGCGGGCGGGTGCCGAGAGACCCTTCGCGATCTCGAACGTGGCTAGCCCGCAAACGCTCAGGAGAACATCCCTCTTTGCTCCGGCGTCGGTGATCTTGTTGGCCTGGAGGTAGAACTCGACCCGTTCCGAGTAGGACTCCCAGCCCTCTGGATTTGCAGGGTCGAAGGGCTCGAGGTAGCCGGTGATCCCGCCCTGGTTGGCCATGGTGGCGGCGGCGGTCGTGTCAGGTCGTTCGTTGCCCAAGATCTCCGTCGTAGCCGATGAGGCTAGAATCCCACCTTCGTCGCCACTGTAAAGTACCAGACTTGGAGACGAGCGTAGGGCAACATAGTTTATTACATGGTACTATACAAGATGGAGAGAGCGAGCACGCGGCCCGGATCCCGCATATATACAGTTGCCGGACTATTCTCCCTGCTGGCCGGTCCAATGCCGGCCAGCCGTATTTCCCGCCATGAGCTGTGATTGGCGGATCGTTGCGCCCAGCGCGGAGGCACCTGGATGTTTCTCAGTTGCCTCCGCGGCTGATGTCGTTCGGCTGTTGTGGCCCTTATGAACTGGTTGCGTTCTGCGAACGCCATACACTACATCAGGAATTGTATATAAGCAGCACAGAAGATTTATTTACAGGTTGGTTTCAAGAACAGATGAGCAACACAGCTCTCCAGATAGTCAAAGGAGAAACCTGGCTGAGACACATAAATGAAAGCTATTTATGGGTGTGGTTTGAATTTTCTTTAATGCTTTCAGGCACAAACTGGAATTTATTAGCTAGTCACTAGATTCAATCCTCTCTCACACACAGGATTTTATCCACACCGTCCTGCCCTTTCCCAAGATAGGGTCTGCTTATCACCAAAGACTGGCCTAACAACTGAGTACTTTGTCATCTCCCAGAGGTAGAGCTAAGCCATTCTGCCAAGGTAGAGCTAAGCCATTCTGCCGTGGCAGAGCTATTCTTTAATAAGTCTGCTACCTTGCTCTCTCCCTGAAGCAAACCTGAACTAACTTTTGCTCTGGCTCCTTTCTGTATTCCATCCTGCTTCTGAAAGTGACTGGATGCTGGAGCAGCACTCCTGTAGGTTCAGTTGAGTGACTGTTTTCCTCTTCAGGGGCAGGACAGCCTCCTCTCTGTCACAATTTGCATTAGTTATGGTCCTGAGTCATCATGCCAGGTACCAACTAATAAAAAGATTTGCCTGTCCATCTGTCTCTTCCTCTGACTGTCTATGCATCTGTCCATGACAGGAATACCTCATCATAAAATAAAACTAGGCACCTCAAAATTGGAGACCCAAAGTTCAAAATTGGAGACAGAAGCCACATTAGGTTTCCATAGAGGAGGAAGGTGGGGTATAACAAAGTAAAGCCATCTGCTTTTTGCAATGTTTGTGGCAGGCATAACTCACAGAAGACATGTTAGTACTTTGAGCTATGAGGTTAGCTATTGGAATGAGTGGGTTGGACCTCTAGGTTAAAATAAGCAGCACTTGATGTGTATGAGCTGCTCTTGTACCTGTGGCAGTGCAAAAGCTGTAAAGTGTTTCAGTACTATTTAGCACAAGGGTAGGTAATTCCCAGAACCTATAATGAGTGGGGCACTAAGAACACTTTGCTTGGTGCCAGTGACCCAAGGCCCATGGTACAAGAGAATGGCTGGTGCTTGTCATCTCCTCCCAGACCTGTACAACCAAAAGTCACATGAAAGGTGAGCCCATTAAATGCTGGCAGTGCAGCTGGGATTTGGCTTGCTCCAAGCATGTCTGGCCAAGTGCAACCCCTGACCCTCCAGTTGACCAGCACACCTGCATCTTCACAGGCAGACTGCATTTTTTTCACATTCAGGCCATAAAAGATTACCAACCCTGATTTAGCACACTTACCAAATATCCTTGATTTTGGGAGTCAGACTGGCAAAACAAGCAAGGCTGGAATACCATGAAGATGAATATTTTTTTCTCTAACAAGTGAAGAGGGAAACATAAAAGAGATATTTTAAACATTTTGCTGGTTAGAACACTGAATCTTTAGCATCCTTATCTGCATGTGCTGTAACCGTGAGGCTGCTTGCCACTCCTTAGTCCACTGTGATTCTCAGGAGAGCTAATCATTATGTACTTATCTGCTTGAGACCGACAGCATCAACAGGCAGCTTTTCATGGATTTTATGACATGCTAATCTCCCATCTGTCCTGAATAAAACAAACTATGTGCTTTAGTTCATTTACCATCCCTTAATAAGCAAGATACAGAAACAGAATGCTTGTTCATGCCTTCAAAAGCTTAGGTGCATATCAAATTATTCATGTAGTCTCCAAGGGGTATATTTTTCATTTCATATCCCTCTCCAGCCTCCGATTATCTGTGACTGCTAGCTAACAAAGATCAACCTGAAACTTTATGGTAATATTGGGCATGTCTGAGAGTCCTAGAAACTTGTGTGATTTATAAAATTTATCTAGGCAGAATTCATGAACTGCAAACAGATGGATGATACTTTTGCCATTTACCTTGAATCCTTGGATTTAGAAAGCCATTTTTTTGTTGTTGTTGTGTGGAAAAAGAATCAGTCAGGTGAAATGAAATAACAGTTTCAGAGGGGTGGTTAAATTAAATTTAATTCTTGTAGAATATATTTTAGTCTTAAATCCCACAACTTTAATCCACAGACAGATAGGTATAGATTATAAGACATTTTATGTGTAGCAGGGCTGGGAAACACTGGACCACTATCTTTCTATATTCACATAGCCTTTTAAAACATTTGTGGTCCTATTAATTAGGTCTCAGCATTTTTACCCAGGCCCTACATCTCTCATCAGGGGATGTCAAATGGAAATGGTGACAAAGAGACAAAGGCAGAGGAAAGAGAGAAACAGAAAGGACCTGATTCTTTTCCTTCAATATTTCATACCAAATATTATCAGATGAAGAACCACTTCATGGGTTGCTGTCTTCCCTGTTACCCATTATTGAAGACTCCGTTGCCTGATGAGGTACTCTGATTTATTCTGCAGTTGCCTACTCTCTGTTTTTGGTGAAAAATGTATTAGAAAAAACATTATAGTTCCATAATTTGTTATCAAATGTTCAAAATATAACTTGGCAGCTGCTGTGTGGGAAACAACAGGCTGTGCTCTGCATGATGCCTTAGTGTTCATGTGCATGAAGAGAGGACATATCATATCTCCACCTACCCTCCTAGTCAGACATAGAGCTTCCCTGGAGAGGAAGCTGCACACCAAAGAATGATAGCACTAGCTCCTCACACTGACAACATTTTAACAAAGTATTCTCAGAAGACAAGAGTAACAATAAGTACTTTGTCACAGGTTCACGGCCTGCAAAATAAGCATTATTTATGCCAAAAAGGTATGATTTGAATTGAAAGTAGGCATTATCCCTAGTTAACTGGGACAGAGGTCTCTAAGAGGATAAATGTGGGTCTGCAAAGGGATTCACTTGAAAAAAACTGGCAATTTTAAGCTTCAATATTATTAGCAGCTATATTTAGTGTGAAAATGCATTGCCTGAAGCATTTCTTCACAGGCAAAACTAGTGATGGTCATCTGCTACATTTCTCACTATAAAATTGAACAGAAACACTAACTTTAAGAGATTTCTATGGTATCAGCAGCAGATTCAAAAGACACTAGTCTAGAGGTCTCTTCAGCAGATTGGTCAAAGGAGGAAGCAACTGTTGCTGCTAATAGGCAGAGTTGATAAGAACATAAGAGAAGCCATGTTGGATCATGCCAATGGCCCATCCAGTCAACACTCTGTCACACAGTGGCCAATACACACACACAGTGTGGCTAATAGCCACTGATGGACCTCTGCTCCACATTTTTATCTGATGCTCTTGCCAAAGCCATCTGCCAATGGGTGAAGAAGACTTCTTTGTTTCAGCTAGTGTTCCCACAGTGATCCCTCTTTCCTGTCCTGTGTTTTAATTCCTTTTTTAATGTTTTTGCATGTGTATTTTAGCTTTGATTTTAATTATATGTTTTCATTGGTTTTAATTGTTTTAAGTCATATTTTGATTATGCATATTTTTAACTTTTAGCTGCCTTGGTGGGCCTGATTTGGACAGAAAGGCAGTGTATAAATTTTGAAAACAAATAAAATAAAATAAAATAATATTTGTGTGTGTGTGTGGGGGGGAAATATTTGTGAATTCCCTGCATTTTGCAGGGGGTTAGGCAAGATGGAGGTCCCTTTCAACTCTATGATTCTATGATCTTTTTCTGAGGGAACATATGAACATATGAAGCTGCCTTATACTGAATCAGACCTTTGGTCCATCAAAGTCAGTATTGTCTTCTCAGACTGGCAGCGGCTCTCCAGGGTCTCAAGCTGAGGTTTTTCACACCTATTTGCCTGGACCCTTTTTTGGAGATGCCAGAGATTGAACCTGGGACCTTCTGCATCCCAAGCAGATGCTCTACCACTGAGCCACCTGAGCTGAAAAGTGAAGAATGAAAAAGCTATCCAAACTTTGCTTAGATCTGACATTTCTCTCCTCTTTATTCCATAGTCATCTTCCATTTCAAAATTGATACTCCAATTAAAGGTGTAGAAGCATGATCATACCCCTGGAAACTTTGGGATGTTAATTAGATCATAGCTCACCTGGGTGGAGCAAAACATACAGGGAAGGTACAATTTTTAAAAGGGCAGTGAGAATAGAAATGCCTTTGCTTGCACATAAATGTTTGTAAATTGGAACCAATAAAACTTCTGTGGGGAAGGTCTCTCAGCTGAACAGGCCCTTTGGTAATTCCACACCTGCCCTATGATGATGGGAGTGGCAGCATACAAAGTAGGACCTCAGATCAGACAGAATGGGGGGACAGGGACACACGGGGGCATGGATGGGCAATGATGTAATGTCTGGAGAAAATCTGAAAGTGATGTCTCACCTCTCTAAGAGTCACTGGAAACTCTATAGTAAAAACATGGTGCTTCTGGTGATTTCTAGAGCAGATAAATAGAACTTCTGGGGTTTTCCTAGTGATGTCACACCTTCACCCAATTGTGATTTTCTTTCATTATTTTTCTCCTGATAGCCATATGACTGGTGGCAGGAACTCCTCCACACCAGCATCAAAATTACATATTTGTCATCATTTGGTGGGTAGATTTTTGCAGGAAATGGCAGGCTTTCAATCTATGTGGAACTTTGTAGGTAAAATTGTAGTATCATTTGTAATGTCATGGGAATTGTAGTTTTCCCCCTTTGCACTTGATTTTTGCTCATAATAAAGTAAAAATAAAATAAAATTATGCAGTGAAAAGGACATACCCCAGTGAAACGCAGTGAAAAGGACATACCCCAGACCAAGAACATCTTGAAAGCAAGCATACCTGAATGTTCTGGACAAAAACATTCAAATATCTGCCATATGACCCCAGTAATGGAACATTTAAATGTTCAGGAAAACTTTCTTGTACTTTCTGCTAGGCAACCAGTTGAGGAAGGATTGCTCTGACAAGCTGCCTCCACATTCTCAAGCATCTAAGCACCAGCAGCACAGCTTGTGCACAGCCATAAACCTGTTTGCTGCTGAATAAAACAACAACAACAATCTGAGGACCGTGATATCCTGCTTGCAGCTTTCAAACCAGTTAAATTCAATTTAAAATTCAGTACATTTCTAGTGACTATCACTATATCTTACTGCAGTGAGTTACATAAATCAAGTATACATTTTATGAAAATGTATTTCCTTTTCTTTGCCTTGGTTCTACTTGTTGAATTTCATTGATTAGGGGTGGGCACAAACTAGTTCATGAAGTAAAGTTCATCATGATTTTTGGCCAGTTAATGATTTGCAAAGCAATATTAATGGAAGGGCCCAGAATGAACATTTCACAAACTTTGGTGCTGTTTGTGGCAGTTCATGAATGATTATATTTACAGAAAGACTGTCTCCACTCAAACTCTTTACAAAAATCAAAGGCAACAGGGAGGTAGAAGTCGACAACCTTGGAAATACTAACAGGAGATCTCAAAAATTTAACTGTTTGTCTATAGGATCAGAATACCATATATGTGTTTAACTCAACTCTGCAAAAAAAAAAAAATAGAGTAGCAGAGCACATCCTCACATAATTGGGAACTCTTTTCTCCTACTAGGGTTTTGGTGTTAGGTGGACTCAGGGCTCTGAGCCAACCATCTCTCGGCTCATGTTGAGGAGAAGGGCTTAGCTAGTGGTTCCTTGGCTGGGAACCCACACTTTGATTGTGATTTCTCTTCCTTGCTGGGGTTTGAAAGTCTTAGGGATCTGAGGCACTCAGTCTCTCTTCTCACATCAAGTAGAAGAGCTTAGCTGCCAGGTCTCTCAGCTGAAGGCCTACAATTTATACTCTCTCACCTATCCTAATTGTGAGCTAACCCTTCTGTGTCTTGATGGCAAAAGTGGGCTCAAAGGGTGCTTGTCATTGTGGGGGACATCCTCCACCCCCCCCCACATACCACAGGCACCAAACCCATTCCTGCCAGCTCACTGGAGCCCACCTCTGGTAGGGTATCACCTGAGGTCATGAAACTGATTTAACCTGATCTGTTCCTGGGGTTTTCCACATAGGACAAAGAGTTATTAGCACTGCTCAAAAACCAGCGATTGATAATACTCTTTTGAAAAGTCTCTGACAGCAGTGATTCTACAAAACTCCCTGTTGCTGCTTCTGCCTCCAACACACACCGCTGTGACCCCTCCCAGTCCAGTGCCAGAAAGCAATTGTCCTTTCTACCACCTTCTCCAGTCCTGGGACATGATTTCCAGCCCACACTTTGGAAACATTTCTGCACCCTCCCAGTAACCCTTGTGTGGCAGAGTGCCAGGTGTGCAATGCCCATGTCCAGAGGGGCATAAACCCGAACGCCTCCTCCATTCTCCACAGGCACCTGCAAAGGGTGCACCTCACTATGTTGTCACTGGAAGAAAAAGTGGTGGCCAGTGGAAGGAAGAAGAGGCTCATTCCCACTCAACAAGTAGAGAAGAAGGCCCTTCCAAGAAAGACTCCCTGCACTCAAGTGCCATGGGTGGTGAGACATCAAGGCAGGCCACCCACCAAGGTGTTATTTCCACAGAGATGTCAACAGTGCCATCAAGAAGGATGATGTTGAAATATACAGCAATTTTTTTTAAAAAAACCCTTAAAGAAGAGTTAACACTGAAACTTCAAAAACTGATGAATATTATAAGACTGCAGGGGAAAATACCAAATACATGGAAGGAAGCAGTAATTTTGCTGATTCCAAAAGAGGACAGAGATGTCACGAATGTAAAAAACTATAGAACAATCTCATTGTTAAATAATGACTATAAAATATATACAAGAATCTTAGCAGAATGACTTAAATAATACTTGATGAACTTTATTAAGGAGGAACAAGCAGGATTTCTTCCCAAAAGACAAATTAGGGACAATTTAAGGACTGTTGTAAATATTGTAGAATATTATGAAAGGCGTCCAGAAAAAGAAGTCGCTTTATTTTTTGTGGACGCAGAGAAAGCTTTTGATAATTTAAACTGGGACTTTATGTTTGCAGTGATGGAAAAAATGGAATTGGGGAAAAGCTTTATAAGAATGGTGAAAGCAATATATACTGAACCGTATGCAAAACTTTGCATAAATGCGGATCTTACAGAGGATATGATAATTAGTAAGGGAACAAGACAAGGTTGCCCTCTTTCTCCATTGTTGTTTATAATGACTCTTGAAGTTTTGTTGATGCAAATTCAAGAAGATAAAAAAATAGAAGGTTTGAAACTAAAAGACTTTACTTATAAATTAAATACAGAGCATTTGCAGATGATGTAATGTTTATAAATGAAAATCCTGTACAAGTAACACCATTATTACTAGGTAAGATACAAAAATATGGAGACATGGCAGGAATTTACATCAATAAAGAGAAGTCAAAATTTTTATAGAAAAACATGCAAGTGAGTAAACAAAAAGAATTGCAGAAGCTGACGGGATGTGAAGTTACCTCTAAAGTAAAATATCTGGGTGTGGAGATTACAATGAAAAATTTTGATTTATATAAAAACAACTATGAAAAGCTATGGCATAAAATGAATGAAGATATGGTAAAATGGAATAAACTTAACTTGTCATTGCTTGGAAGAATAGCTGCAATAAAAATGAATATTTTACCAAGAATTATGTATTTGTTTCAAACAATTCCGATAGTGAAAGACAGTAAACAATTTAATTTAATGGCAAAGAAAAATTTCAGAGTTTGAATGGGCAGGGAAGAAACCAAGAATGAAAATGAAAATTTTAACAGATGCAAAAGAAAGAGGAGGATTTCAACTACCAGATTTAAAGTTATACCACGAAGCAGTATGTCTAGTATGGATAAAAGAGTGGGTGACGTTGTTGAATAGAAAACTTTTAGCATTGGAAGGTCCTGGAAATATATTTGGTTGGCATGCTTATATGTACTATGGGAAGAAAAAGATGGATGGTTTTTTCTCTAATCACTATATAAGAAGTAATTTGTTGAATACGTGGATGAAATATAGAAAATATGGAGATGAAAGGAAGCCACTGTGGATAGTGCCAGCAGAAGTAATTAAAATATTGGTGGAGACGGGTGAAGCAAGATGGTTGTCATATAATCAATTATTAAAAATACAAGGTGGCAAGATAGAGTTGAAAACAGCTGAAGAATTGAATAATAAGTTTGACTGATTCCAAATGCAACAAATAAAGAGCTTGGTGGAAAATGATATTAAAAATGAAGGAATAAGGAAAGAGCAAACTGAACTAGAAAATGTTCTGCTTGGAGATAATGATAAGTTGATTTCAAAACTATATAAGCTATTACTGAAATGGTCTACTGAAGATGAAGTAGTAAAATCTCAAATGATAAAATGGGCAATTAATGTTAATAAAGAAATGCAGATGGAAACATGGGAATACTTGTGGAAGAATTGGCAGATGATTCAACAAGAAATTTTTAGAATTTTGGGATATGAATTTAAGAGAACTCCAGAGACTTTCCTTTACAAATGGAGAAATTTCCAAAAGAAGATAGAACTGTAATTTGGTACTTGCTTTCAGCTGCTAGGACATTATATGCGAAGTTATGGAAGCAAGATAAAATACCAGAAAAATGGGACTGGATTGTAAAAGTTATGTCATGGAGTGAAATGGATAAACTTACAAGAATCTTGAAAGACTAAAATCACCCAATCACCCAATGTCTCAAAAATCACCCAATGTCTTTTTACTTTCCATTCTTTTTCTGTATATCTTCTGAATTTATCCCAATCCATTTTAAATCCATCTAAATCAAAATGGATTGGGATAAATTCAGAAGATATACAGAAAAAGAATGGAAAGTAAAAAGACATTGGATGATTTTTGAGAATACCACTTAGGTTTTTAGAAGAAGAAAGAAGATGAACTATAATAACTGGGTGGGACTTTATAAAGTATAAGAAATGTGTTTTTTATTTCTCTGCAAAATTACACACACACACACACACACACACACACACACACATATATATATATATATATATATATATATATATCAAAAGGTATCTTTAACTTTAAAGGAATCTTAATTTTATATATATATTTAATAATATATATATTATTAAGATTCCTTTAAAGTTCCTTTAAAGTTAAAGATACCTTTTGATATCAGAATTTTAGGCAATTGGCACCGACGGAAGTCAAGATTTGGGGGGAGGGGAGGAGGGGAAAGTGTAATGTATGGGGAAGGTAGTAAATGTTTATTAATATTTTATTAGTATTGGATATAATTACCATATATTACCAAATAAAATTGTTTAATCCAAGAAGGATGATGTGGAGGGCCTTGAATCAGTCATTTGCTTAATTTGTGAGATAATTGCTGTGGATGGCTAGCCATTCTCCCTTGTGGATAACGTAGCCTTTCACTGGCTGCTGCAACACCTGGCTCCGTGGTCTTCCATCTCCTTGAAGAAAAACATAAGATAGGTGTCTTGCCCACCATGCACCACTCCACCATTTCAATGGTCAATAATGAGCTCTCCAGAGTGCAAGGCAGAATTGTGGACTTCATGGCAGACCTCTGGAGCAGCCAGCAGCATGGCTACCTCTATCTGCCCACTGGAGGCAAACAGAGGACCTCTCTGTAACAACTGTTGGCACACAGTGCAGGCCCCAGAAGGGAACAATCCAACCACTGGTCTACAAAGTGGTTTTGCTCCATGTGCAGGGAATGGGTACAGGCCCCACATCACAGACATCACCGCCCTGTTACAGGGATGTAGTGGGTGGGTAGCAGCAACACTGTCCATGGCTACACGGTCACAGATGGAGGCATCAACATACAGGCAGTGGTAAAGGCTGCACACCTCAAGACCAGGAACACACACATCACCTGGTGGTTATGGATACTCTGGGGCTGGGGAGCACTTCCAGGGCCACTTGTGATGCTACCACCCTTGAGATGGTGATTTGGCAACTGTTATCTAGGAGCCCCATTGCACGGAGTGGTATACTGCAGTCCAATCTCTGCTCTTGAACTGAGTTCAATCCTGGTGGAAGCTGGGTTCAGGTAGCCAGCTCAAGGTTGACTCAGCCTTCCAAGGTTGGTAAAAATGAGTACCCAGCTTGCTGGGGGTAAAGTGTAGATGACTGAGGAAGGCAATGGCAAACCAGCCTGTAAAAAGTCTGCCAAGAAAATGTGATGCAATATCACCCTATGGGTTGGTAACAACTAAGTGCTTGCACAGGGGACTACCTTTACCTTTTTATCTAGGAGTATATAGCAAGGAGTATATAGCTTTTCCTGGAGAAATCTGATTTGGCCAGTTACACATGCCTTGGAATCTGCCAGGCTAGACTGTTTTGATGTACTTTTATGATTCTCAGAAACTTTACTTCTGAAAAGTTCTCAGAAGCTTTACTTAGATGCCTGATTATTGCTTGGAAAAAGCACAATAGGTCATGGCTTAGTGATAGAGTATATGCTTTGCAAGGAGGTGGTGGGTGTGCCCCCCCCCCCCAAGACCTACGACCATAGAGATTTTTCTGCAGCACTCAGTTCTGGAGGTAACCCTGTTCAGCTTTCTTTTGCAGGCCTGAGAGAAGATAGTTAAATGGTGATTTGAACCTAGGTCTCCCAGATCCTAGTCTGACACTTCAACCACTACAAAACACTGGCTTTTGTGAGATGGCTGCTATTGAACAGTTGCAAGCAACTGAGCCTGGGTGACTCACACAAGTAATGTGGTAGCAAGTTGCCTGGTGGTTGCTGTCAGGCCTGGCTTGGTAAATCCACCCTTAAAAGTTAGAACAGCCCTGTAAACAGGCCTATCCTCACCCTGTGCCTTTTGCTGGTGGAAACCAAGGCTTAAAGCATGACAATACTGTTCTGATTGCCTGGCAATGGCTATTGAAGGTATCCCTTTCCTAAAGCTACAGATACTGCTTCAATTATTTTGCTGGGTTTTTAAAAAAAAAAAAAACAAAATATTTTTTTGTTAGATTTCTAGTTTTCCTGCAAAGCTGGGGATTTTTTTATGGCTTCAGTCTCTGGGTTTTTAGTAACCATATATTTGACCACATTGAGAATTAGAAACATTGATGAATTTTGATTGACAGAAGAAGTCACAGTGGCTTCCAACTTATTCTTGCATTGCTTACAGTGCGATGCAAGATTACAATAGAGATCTATCATAGTATATAAAAGGTACTATGAGTGTTAAAGCACTCTACAAATACTCATTATCAATAACACCTCAAAGTCAACAATTTCCAAACTATGAAGAAGGAGAGAAAGCAAACAAAACCAAGGGAATGACAACCTGTAACATGGAAACAGACACCCAATTCACATTATCTTTTCCACCCCTTGGTTAAAGTCAATATGAGTTGATACTTTCTGTGGATTTACAGACAATGCTAAAGACAATTACAGTCTTCTAAATATATTAGCAGCAGTATGCTTAGAAAGGTGTCACTCTGTTTAGGATGTTGAATGTTTTAACACATGTCAAAATAAAATTACAAGAAATCTATTTTTGTTGTTCAGTTGCACAGTCGAGTCTGACTCTGCAACCCCATGGACAAAGTCACGCTAGGCCCTCCTGTCTTCCACCATCCTCCGAAGTCTGCTCAAATTCGTGTTTGTTACATCAGTAACACTGTCCAGCCATCTCATCTTTTGCCATTCCCTTCTTCTTTTGCCTTCTGTCTTTCCCAGCATCAGGATCTTCACCAGTGAGTGTTCCCTTCTCATTTGGTGGCCAAAGTATCTGAGCTTCAACTACGGCATCTGATCTCCCAGGGAACAGTCTGGGTTGATTTCCCTTAGGACTGACTGATTGGATCTTCTTGCAGTCCAAGGGACTCTCAAGATTCTTCTCCAGCACCACAGCTCAACAGCATCTATTCTTCTGCGCTGTGCCTTCCTCCAGCTCTCACAGCCGTACATTACTACTGGGAATTCCATCACTTTGACTATGCGGACTTTTGTTGGTAGGGTGATGTCTCTGCTTTTTATTAAGTTCACCATAGCTGTCCTCCCAAGGAGCAAATATCTTTTGATTTCATGGCTACAGTCACCATCTGCAGTGCTCTTGGATCCCAGATATGTGAAATCTGTCACTACTTCCATGTCTTTCCCTTCTATTCACCAAGGTGTGATGGAGCCAGATGCCATGATCTTAGTTTTTTTGATGTTGAATTTCAATCCTACTTTTGTGTTCTCCTCTTTCATCCTCAACAAGAGGTTCTTTAGGTCCTCCTCACTTTCTGCCATTAGAGTGGTATCATCTGCATATCTGAGGTTGTTGATGTTTTCCCCAGCAATCTTAATTCCTGCTTCTGCTTCATCCAGGCCAGCATTCCGCATGATGTACTCTGCATATAAATTAAATAAGCAGGGTGACAATATACATCCTTGTCAAACTCCTTTTCCTGTTCTAAACCAATCAGTTGTTCCATATCCCATTCTGACAGTTGCTTCTTGACCCCTATACAGGTTTCTCAGGAGACATGTGAGGTGGTCTGGTACTCCCATCTCTTTAAGGACTTGCCACAGTTTGTTGTGATCCACACAATCAAAGGCTTTAGCATAGTCAATGAAACAGAAATAGACATTTTCCTGATACTCCCGTGCTTTCTCCATAATCCAGTGAATGTTGGCAATTTGATCTCTAGTTCCTCTACCTCTCCGAAACCCAGCTTGAACTTCTGGTAGTTCCTGATCTATGTACTGCTGAAGCCTAGCTTGTAGGATCTTTAACATGACCTTGCTGGCATGTGAAATGAGTGCAATGGTGCGATAGTTTGAACATTTCTTGGCATTACCCTTCTTTGGGATTGGGATATAAACTGACCTTTTCCAATCCTATGGCCACTGTTGCATTTTCCAAATTTGTTGTCATAATATGTGCATTACTTTAACAGCATCATCTTTTAGGACTTTGAATAGCTCAACTGGGATACCATCATCTCAACTTGCTTTGTTGTTAGTAATGCTTTCTAAGGCCCATTTGAGTTCACACTCCAGGATGTCTGGCTCGAAGTCAGCGATTTCACTGTCATGGTTGTCAAGGACATTGAGGTCCTTCTTGTATAATTCTTCTGTGTATTCTTGCCACCTCTTCCTGATCTCTTCTGCTTCTGTTACGTCCCTATGATCAGTTCTGTTAGGTTCGCTATGACCAGTTTATTCTCTTCACAAAACTCTACTCTACTAGCCTTTGCCCACCTTCATTTTGTTCTCGAAGGCCAAACTTGTCAGTTGTTCTGGTTACCTTTTGACTTCCTACTTTGGCATTCCAGTCCCATATGATGAGAAGGACATCTTTTTTTGGTGTTAATTCTAAAAGGTGTTTTAGATCTTCATAAAACTGGTCCACTTCAGCCTCTTCTGCATCAGTGTTGGGGCACAGATTTGGATTACTCTGATATTGAATGGTTTGCCTTGGATACAGACTGAGATCATTCTGTCATTTTTGAGATTGTATCCCATTACTGCCTTCCTCACTCTCTTGTTAACTATAAAGGCCACACCATTTCTTCTACAGGACTTTTGCCCACAATAATAGATGTAGTGGTCCTCTGAGTTAAATTCACCCATTCCTGTCCATTTTAGTTCACTGATTCTCAGGATGTCGATGTTCAGTCTTGCCATCTCTTGTTTGACTACATCCAGCTTACCTTGAGTCATAGATCTTACATTCCATGTTCCAATGCAATATTGTTCTTTGCAGCATCGGACTGTTCTTTCACCATCAGACACATCCACAACTGAGTGTCCTTTCGGCTTTGGCCCAGCCTCTTCACTCTTTCTGTGGTTACTTGGACTTGCCCTCTGCTCTTCCCCAGTAGCATATTGGGCACCTTCAGACCTGAAGGGCTCATCCTCCAGTGCCATATCTTTTAGCCTTTCATTACTGTCCATGGGGTTTTCTTGGCAAGGATAGTGGAGTGGTTTGCCATTTTTTTCTCCAATGGATTGCATTTTGTCTGGGTTCTCAGCTGTGGCCTGTCCATTTTGGGTGGCCCTGCATGGCATAGCCCACAGCCTCATTGAACTGCACAAGCCCTCTCGCCACGTCTAGGCAGCAATCCATGAGAGGGACAAGAAATCTATATCTGAACCCAAATCTACCATACATCAACTCCTGTTAATATTAATTAAAGACAACAAATGCACAAATAATTGATCATTGAATACGTAAGATACAAGATACTGTTCTTAAGCCCTTCTGATAGATTGAGCAAAATACACAATGTTGCTAATGCCTGCCTGAGCCCAGCAATGTAAATTTCTTGGAAATTTATTTATTTGACATTATATTTTTGGATATCTAGTTGCATTTAACCCCTCTGCAGTAATGCCGGTACTGATCTGGGGACATGTGGGTTGTTCAAGTTCTGTGCCCTTTGCCATTAACTGAAACTGTAATAGCCCCTGTGAAATCCAAGGTACACTCTTGTTTCTGAGCCTTTTGTTCAATCTTCAGACTTGTTTGCATTAGAACTTTTAAAACTGTACAGTATTCCTGATTAGTCGAGCTTTTGAATTACTGAAAGGCTGTGTAACATTTAATTAGTCTTTATCTTTACAAGTAATAAAATGAGTACCTTTTGCAGTACTCTCCAGAGTGCTGCTGAAAAACAGCACATTTCTGATTCCCTATTCAAACAGCTATCAAACAGATTGTAATTTTTGCTACATTATTTGGCTAATTCACATTTCTTTAAAAGACACATGAAAAGAATCTTATAAATATTGCAACAAAGCAACTTGGAAGTCAACACCTAAAAGGGATTTCTAAGCTGACAGAATGGGATAATACTTTTTAAAAACACACAAAGCTCTTATAGGCTGAACAATATTCAGCATCATCAGATTTATATCTTAATAAAAACAATGGTAATAAAAAGAATGGACCTTAATCTACATGAAATTTAAACCTCACAAAATAGAGATTTATTTATTTTTATTGTTTTTACTCCATTTGTATCCTGCCCTTCCTGCAAACAGGCTTAGGGTGGGTCATCATAAAACCACACAATAAAATCCATTAAGTAATTAAACTGCATCTAAAATTGTCACAACATCAGTATTAAAACTAACCAGTGCCTTGACATATATCCACCCAATTGGGTCTAAGGTGTTGCTCATACCTGAAGTCATTGGAGGGAGAGCCAAGTATAAAGTGAATGCCCATTGCTTCAACTAAAGGCCTGGCAGAAGAGTTCCATCTTACAACCCCTGTGGAACTGTAATAGGTCCTTCAGGGCCCTTATCTTTAATGAAAGCTTATTCCACCAGGTAGGGGTCAGGGCCAAAAATGCCCTAGCCCTAGTCAAGGCAAGACAGACATCCTTGGGGCCAGTGACTGCCAGGAAATGTTGGTTTGTAGATCTAAAAGTCTATGGGGCTCATATGGAGAAAGATGGTCCCAAAGTAGGGTTAAGGAAAAACAAAGAAGGGAAAGAAACTTAACCCAAAAACTGGAGTAAGAAACCTGAAAAGTTAATATGCAATTAAAGGGCCAAACATTAAAAACAAACTATAAAATAAATCATAAACCAACATACATGTATCTATTGTAGAAAGCTAAAACTATTTAAGGGCCCATCATAAGCCTCTTTATTATGTACAATCATAAAACCACAATGGGAACCCACTAGGGTTGCCAGGTCTATGTTGGAAAAATACCTGGGGTGGATCCAGAAGAGGGTGGGGTTTGGGGAGGGGAGGGGCCTCAGCATGGGACAATGCCATAGAGTCCACCTTTCCAAGCAGCCATTTTCTCCAGGGGAGCTGATCTCTGCCAGATGGAGATCAGTTGTAAAAGTGGGAAATCTCTGGACCCCACCTGGAGGATAGCAAACCTGTCCCAAAGGTATACTGGCCCCTGTCCATATGGGGCTTTAAAGTTAAGCATCAACATCTTGATATGGATCTCGTACTCCATAACCAGCAGTGCAGTTCATGAAGCACAGGGTGGATACCTGTCAGCACAAACAATGAAATCAACTGTGAACAAGAACCCCCTAATTTCAGTTATATATGGACATCATAATCATCCGTTTGGTTGCCAGGGTGCCTGGAGATTCAACTCACACACATCTGCTGTGAAACGTGGATTTTATCTAACATTTTATGAGAGACTTATGTGAATACTAACAGCTTCAGCATTACAACAGCACTCTATATCTCTGGAAGAGTGCTAGCCAGAAGTACAGATGGGTTTCCAGCTGCTCCGTGCGTGCACCATCTCGGCCATTGCAGTGGAAGAAGTCGGATCCTGCCAGACTGCCTAAGCTTTTGTCCAATGAAACCCAAGGCAAAGGATGGTGCCAGCAGAAGAGTAAAAAAGAGAAAGAACAGCTTCACTCAGAGCCATAGTTTTTGTATAGATCGGGTGTCACCTTAGGTACCAATTTTGCCTTCTATTTTCACCTTTTAGATAAGTTTGAATAGCTTGTTTAATCACCTCCACCCTTACCACCATTTCCTGTGGTGTCAAGGACCAAGTGATGTCACTTCCGGGGCACACTGAACCAAAACTCCACCTTTTCCTGTGATGTCATTTCTAGGGCACTCCCCCAAACCTGCCTCTTCTTCAGAAGTAAATTCATTTTCAAAAAAATTTCTCTGAAACTCATGCTGAGCCAAAATGGGGGTGGAAAGTAGGCGGTCCTCTCTTTTCACCCCACACCTGCATGCACCTATCTGTTTGTGTATTCTTCTCCAGCTTGCAAGCACTCCTAATGCCCATGTTCAATTGCCTGCACCACCTACACAACCCTTCCTCAACAGCACTGGTCAGTGTATGCAGTTGGGAGTGCTGTTGCCACTGCCATCAGGAATGCCAGCACTGTGTACCACCCACTCTGAGCCCTGGCAGTTGCTCTACCTCAAAATATGCTGACACATTTAGTAGACGCTTCCTTCAGCTGCTACTACTGCAACCCTGCCTCAAGCTACAACCAAGCTTGCTTAGTTTCAAGAAAATCTTTCGACAACTATTTTTCATACTTTTCTTTGGTTGAAACACTGGGAAACTGCTGTGAAAGGCAGCAGAGAATTGTACTGCAATTAATGAATTAATTTCAAGTTATATGAAGTTCATACAAGCTTTTCTGCAGTTATCCCAAAAAGGATATTTATGAGGGGCTTGCAGCTTTTTACTGGCTGTGTTTCCCATGCCTTTAAAAGCAACCTATTGTGCAGAAACTTAGCCAGTGAACTACTTTCATCCTTTTTAATATCTACAGGAGGAGTTAAATTTTGGTGTCAGACAGCTGTTAAAAGCAGGACCAGTAAAATGGTGCCAGGTTCATAGTACCATCTCTTCCAATGCTGTTGAGATATATCTCAGTAATCTCCAATAATCTCTTTCTGCCCCACACCTCTTATTCTCACTCACTCACACAGAAATCTCATAGAAGGCCACCTGGCTACCACTGGGGGTGCCAACTTTTCAGTGGCAGAGCTCCTATGTCTGCCACAACAGCATGATGAACAGAAAAGTTTGATCCAGCAAAAATGGAAGAAAAGAAAGAGAAAGGGAAAAAATGAAATGGAAGGAATGCAAAAGAAAGACATGGAAAGAAAGAATATGAACATAAGAGGAGGCATGCAGGATCAGGCCAAAATTCCAGTCTGATCAGTCCAAAATTCCCTCATACAATGCCCAAAAAGCACCAGAATGTCCACCAGTGGGGCCAAGGTTTGACTTCCCACTCCTCCACTTGCAGCTCCTGGAATGGCCTTGGGTAAGCCATAGCTCTCTCAGAGTTGTCCTTGAAAAGGGCAGCTTCTAGGAGAGCTCTCTCAGCCCCACCCACCTCACAGGTTGCCTGTTGTGGGGCAGGAAGGTAAAGGAGATTGTGAGCCACTCTGAGATTCGGAGTGGAGGGTGGGATATAAATCCAATGTTGTCTTCTGATTACTACATTGTAATATATAATGAAATAATTATACAACTCAAGGCCTAGCTGCTAACAGGCCATGGACTGGTACCGGTCCACAGCCCAAGGGTTGGGGACCGCTGCTCTAGATGACAGCCCTTCAAATACTTGAATATGGTGATCATATCACCTCTCATCCACCTCCTCTCCTGGCTAAACATCCCCAGCTCCTTCAACCTCTCTTCATAGGACTTGGTCTCCAGACCCCTCACAGTCTTTGTCGCCCTCCTCTGGACCCGTTCCAACTTGTCTATATCCTTCTTAAAATATGGTGCCCAAAACTGAACACAGTACTCCAGGTGAGGTCTTTTCAGAGCAGAGTAAAGTGATACCATCACTTCATGTGATCTGGACACCATACTTCAGTTGATACAGCCCAAAATTGCATTTGGCTTTTTAGCCACCGCATCACACTTTTGATTCATGTTCAGCGTATGATCAACTAAGAACCCTAGATCCTTTTTGCACATACTACTGCTGAGACAAGTCTCCCCCATCCTATAACCATGCATTGGATTTTTCCTACCTAAATGCAGTACTTTACATTTCTCCCTGTTAAAATTCATTTTATTGGCTTTAGCCCAGTTTTCCAGCCTGTCAAGATAATACTGTATCCTGTTTCTGTCTTCTGCTGTATTTACAAGCCCTCCCAATTTAGTATCATCTGCAAAATTAAGAAGCATTCCTTCTATTCCTTCATCCAAATCATTGATAAAGATGTTGAACAAAACAGGTCCCAGGACAGATCCTTGAGGCACTCCAATTGTCGCTCCTCTCCAAGGGGATGAGGAATCATTCACAAGCACTCTTTGGGTGTGATCTATCAACCAGTTACAGATCCATCTAACGTTTCAAACGAATTCCTAACATTTTAAGCAAATTCCTAAAGTGTCCCACGCAACATGTCCGGTATGATAGATCACTTTTGGGTGATGTCTTTGCACCGCGTACATGAGAAAAAGTCCCCCGCCAGCAGCTGCGGGGGACTTGACAACCCTAAGACTTTACCATTCCCATAAATAAATAAATAAATAAATAAGTGAATTTCCCCTGAATACAGTCTTCATTTTCTCATCTTTTTTGCCTTCAAAGGGTCCCAGCAGCTGCACTTCCACTAAATGGATGTGCCCTCATGGATGACCTCCGGCGACATCTGGATCGAGGCGGCTCGGCGGTATTGCTGTTGCTAGACCTATCAGCTGCGTTTGATATGGTCGATCATCAGCTGCTGACCCGCCGCCTCGCCGACGCAGGAATCCGGGGGTTAGCCTTACAGTGGCTTTCCTCCTTCCTTGAAGGTCGGGGAAAAAGGGTCGCAGTTGGAGGAGAGATGTCCCGGAGACACCTACTTAATTGTGGGGTGCCTCAGGGGGCAGTTCTCTCCCCAATGTTGTTTAATATCTTTATGCGCCCCCTTGCCCAGATTGCCCAGAGACAAGGGCTGGGTTGCCATCAGTACGCTGATGACACTCAGCTCTATCTATTGATGGGCGGCCGGACCGCCGACACCACTATAAATTTGGACCGGGCGTTGCAGGCCGTGGCAGATTGGATCAGGCTGAGTGGGCTGAAGCTGAACCCAGCGAAGACAGAGGTCCTTTGCGTGGGTCGCTGCGGGCTGGGAGGGGAGATCTCCCTACCGGCCTTTGACAGCGCGTCACTGATATCAGTGCACAGGGTCAAGAGCCTGGGAGTGCTACTGGAGCCCTCCCTGACAATGGAGGCACAGATAGCAGCCACTGCTAAATCCGCCTTCTTCCATCTTAGAAGGGCGAGACAGTTGGCTCCCTTCCTAGAACGTAGCAACCTAGCAACAGTGATCCATGCAACGGTCACCTTGAGATTAGACTACTGTAATGCCCTCTACATGGGGCTGCCCCTGTGCCGAACTCGGAAGTTGCAGCTAGTGCAGAATGCGGCGTCCAGGCTGCTACTGGGACTACCTCGGTGGGAACACATGCGGCCTGGGCTGAAGGAACTGCACTGGCTTCCAATTATATTCCGAGTTCACTACAAGGTGCTGGTTATCACCTTTAAAGCCCTATATGGCCGAGGACCTGCCTACCTTAGGGACCGCCTCTCTCCACATGTTCCCCAGAGAGCACTAAGATCTAGCTCCCAAAGTCTTTTAAGGATCCCTGGACCAAAGGAGGCCAAACTGAAAGTAATGAGGGAGCAGGCCTTCTCTATAATGGCCCCCCACTGATGGAATCAACTACCGGAGGAAGTGCGAGCCCTGCGGGACTTTAATCAGTTCCGCAGGGCTTGCAAAACCACCCTCTTTCTGCAAGCTTATAAGGAACCCTGAAAGCGACATCTAGCCATCGGAATATACCTATTGAATATAGCACCTTAATTTATTGTAGTTTTAAATTTTATGTAACTGTTTTTTAAATGTATTTATTAACTGTATTTTATACAATATCATGGTATATACCATGTCCTGTTAGCTGCCCTGAGCCTGCTTCGGCGGGGAGGGTGGAATATAAATAAAATTTATTATTATTATTATTATTATTATTATTATTATTATTATTATTATTATTATTATTATTATTATTATTATTATTATTATTATTATTAAATGAAAGTGTAATTTGTCACACCCCAACAAGTCCTTTGCCAGGCTTTGGTAGCATTTCCAAGCATGGTTTTATTAAGGGACACACACATTCACAAAGCAGCCAAAGTAAACAATTAATCCTTTCCCAAACAGTTTGCAAGCCCTCACTTTTGTGATCTCACTGGAGCAGTGGTATAAATCAAATTACTCCCAGGAGTTCTGAATGAAGCAATCTGCTTTATTTCAACCAACTTCTTCAGACTAGCACACAAAAGCAAAATTAAGAGTAAGAGAGCAGTCTAGGGGGTGTTGTCTCCATCCCATAATCAGATTCTAATTAACTCTTTACTATCCACTTGACTTCTGAAACAAATGTAAAAAGAAACTGTTCTCTTCTTCTCACATACTCACCAAGAAGAGCCATTTGACTCATGCCCGCTCACTCCCTCCTTCAGCTTTTGTCCTGCTGCAATTTAAAGGCACACACATTCCTAAACACATAGTTTGCAAGCTTCTTCTAAAATGTCCTGCCAAGATTTAAAGACATATAATGGCTGTTGGGGCAGGGCTTCCCCACATCGGCCAGCTGGATGGCAGCAGGGAGGAGCCTGAAAAATCAAGGGATCCCCCACCTGGACCTGGGGGTAAGCAAGGCTAACAGGGAACAACTTCATTTTCTTGAGGTTAGGGATGTCAACCTTGAAAAGCAGAAGGACACAGAGAGATGCACTAATGAGATTTTCAGGAACATGCTAAAACTGTTCCACTCAGTTGTTGCATTCAGGGCCAAACCTGGCATCATTGTTCTACCCAGGATTTCTGGGATGCACAAATACAGTACAATAAGCACAACAATAGGTACAGAGGCAAGGTCTACAAACCAGTCTGGAGTCAAAGATCACAGGTCCAGTCAAAGTGGCAGGGTAAGGAGGATTGAAAGTTCAAGGGTTCAGTCAGGTGTAGGATGCAGGGTCTGGGTCCCAGGATGTAGGAGCAAACACTGGTTACCAGCAACAAGGTACAAGGCAGCATGTCAGTGTAGAACTCTGTTTGCTAAGCAAGTAAACTTCACAGAGGTATGGCATGCAAATTTGTTTTGACATTGATCCTTGCTCGGCATATTCCTTTTATCTGCCTCTGCTGATTAAGCCCCAAGGCTCAGGCATCACTCCTTACAGCCACATTCATTTTCCTACAGGTGCAGGTCTTTACTGTTTCCCTATCAGTTAGTCCTGGTCCTGCAAAGACTCTACTCCAGGAATAAAAACTGAACATTGCTGAGCAATCATCTTTGTAGAGCTGTTACACTCTCTCTCCTCCTGCTACACTTGGCTGGTTGAGAGAAGCTGGCAGAGATGGAAACACTGACCTCTGTGTCATCTCTTTCTTCTACTGGAAGACTGAGCAGCCTGGCCATGACTGGTAAGTGTTCTAACTTTCCAGTGCTTCCCCTATTGGGTCTGGTGCTGAACCCAGCTACTCAGGCGGGGATTCCATGAGTGCAGGCCCTGATCATTCTGATTCCAAGGAGGAGATTGTGATGTTGGCACCTGTCTGGACCATGACACCTGTGCAGTTTCCACCTCTTACTGTTACAGAACTTGAAGGTTTTGAGGTTGGTAGAAGAAAATGATCCCTAAAAGATATCTCTTCCTTGGATGACATATTGTTTTCCTCTTGTGAGCATACCCTTCTGTGCTTTTGAGCTAGGGTTACCAGCACAAGTTTAGGAAATTCTTTGAGATTTGGAGGTGGATCCTGGAGGAGGCAGACTTTGGAAAGGGGAGGGACCTTAGTGGGATATAATTGCACAAAGTTCATTTTTGTAGTCTGATATTAGTTATAATTATACAGGATCTCCAGTCCTTACCTGGAAGCTGGCAATCCTATTTGGGGATGTGGTGGGCTTTTGGTAGTTGGAGATCAGATTATTATGAATCTAGAGACTGAAAACTGTGATGAGTATTTTAACTGCGCTGTAATTTGCCTGCCTGGTGCAATGTTTGTGGATATCTACATAGGCCTCTAGCTAATTTTGGGAAGAATCAGTGGTCATGGACCACAGTGGCACTTAATGATATTGAGAATTGCATTCATGTGGTCTTCTTGAAAAAAAATAGGTCACCAGGCAAAAAAGTACAGGTCCTCAAATATAGCATTCTCATAATTTATACTTGTTCCACACAGGGCTGATAGACAATCAGAGATCAATGGTCTCTCAACCCATGGATGGGAAAATGGTGCTGGAAGGAAGCATTTAGAGTTATTAAGTACTGGGGAGCATTCGGAGACAAGCCAAACCTGTACAAGAGAGATGAGCTTCATTTGAGATGAAAAGAACCAGGCTTAATTTTTTTAAAAAGGCAGATCAGCTTTTAAATCAACTTTGGGGAAAAGGTGACAAAGCAATGTTGCTGATTTTTTAAAAAAGAAAACTGTGGAATTCACTGCCAGTGGTTGATGGCCACAAGCATGTTTGACTTTAAAATGGGGGACAGAGACATTCATGGATAAAAGGTCTATCAATGGAATCTAGCCATGGTGATTAAAGGGAACCCCATAGTCAGAGGCAGCAAACTTCCTTATAACAGCCCTAGAAGTATCTGGGGAAAACCTTGGCATCTATGCTGTGTTTGTTGGGCATCCATAGCAGCTGATTAGCTGCTGTGTGAAAAAGGTTGCTGGACTAGATGGATCAGTTTGAGCCAGAGAGGCCTTTATGTTCTTCTGCTAGACACAAATCTAAATTATTGCTGGCATTCATGTTTTCGGAGTTGGGTCTGCCTCATAGCACACATGGCCAGCATCCCTTAATTTAATTAAGTCTGACTAACACTTCCTGTATGCAGTTATTCTCAAATATTACAGGCAGCAGACAGTAGGGCATTTCCCTCTGCCCTCCCTTTCTTGTTTTGTTTTACTTAACAAAAGCTTAATGAAAACTTCTGGGAACTCAAATGATTGTTCACATTTTAGTGAACATGTGACATTTTAGTTAGTCACATGGTTCCAGTTTTCCTATCACCAAATAATTATCCTTTTCAGCGAGATAAGAAGAAGGATAGTGCCCTGCCTATAGTCTTCCTATAGTTTGCCATTATTAAAACAGAATAGGTTAGGTGGACTCTTGTTCTGATTCTACAGAGTTCTTCTTGTGCTAATATTGACTTCTCCAAGGATATCCAGCAACCTCCAAAATGAAGCTGAGATTAAAATCATTATTCCAAAATCCAGATTGAATACTCACCCAGCTTCATAGATCGTCCATGCACCTTTATTTAAATAATGTGCCTGAGTAACTGCAGTTTCCATGAAGCCATTTGAAAATATGAATGTGTGATTTGATCCAGATCCAGCCAGTACATCAGCCACTGACAGACTCTGAGTAAAGCTATCTTATGATACACAACAAAATTAGACTCAATTCAAAAAAGTTAGATTTTTTAAAACAATGTGCTATTAAGTAGGAGATGGTGGGAGTAGCATTCAAGATGATGGAGGAGCAATTGCACAAAAGAGCATATGATAATGCAACAAAATCTCAAGTATATGACTCAAGTGATCTCTATCTGCAAGCAGGATGCAAGCTGAAGCTGCAAGTATCTAGTATCTCTAGTATCTCTGGCTCAAGAATATGCAGGCCTGAAGAATAAAGACTATTCGGCCCCCACCCAGCTGAGCGACCAATCGGCCGCGTTAGGCTGGGGGCCGTCCATTGCCTCCCCGGAAGGAGGAGACAGTGGACTCTTCTGTTTCTAGGCGGGGGCGGGGGTGGCCTTATAAGGCCGGCCCCGCCCCCTGTTGCACAGTTGGAACCGCGCTCTCGGCCCGCCCGCCCATCATGCAGTGCAGACATTAGGCTGGTCGCCTTATTAGGGGCCAGGTAGGAATTTTTCACCTTCAAACATATTGACCAGTTTGGGGCGTGTTTTTGCCTACCTTGTACTGTTGTCGATTGGCGCTGGCAATTGGCTTGGGTGGTGCTCTTAATAGGTCGGTCACTGGCTGTTTATTGTTGGAAACATGTTGTGTGGGGTATCGGTGAGCTCCCACGGCACTGCTCCATTTGAGTGAATGGCGTCCCTGGGGTGACCGTTAAGCTGTACGGCCCAAGGTTGGCTCCGGGGAGCCTTGGGATCCCGCCACTTGGAATTGTCCTCATCCCGGGCTGCACGGCTTGGGGGATGGTGGAGCGCAGGTGAACGGGATCTTGTGCCTGGCCAGCCGGGTTTGAGCCATTGGGTTTGGCTCCCACCCGGGGCCTGGGGCTCGCCCAGTTCCAGATTGGTGGTCCGGTTGACCCCTGGCTTAACCTGCCCCCACTGTTTTTTCCCCTTGCCGTTTAAAATTAATAAAGTGGCCCTTTAATCCATATCTTGTTGTCTGTCTCGTTATCTGTCTCGTTATTCCAACTGGGGTGGCAATAATGTGTATTCTGTCTCCAACTAGTCTTCCTCACTCTTTCTTCTAGGGCCAGTCTGCTAAAGAAAGCAGATATAGCTGGCTGTTAGCAGTAAACATGTTCTGAGTTAAACCCAGACCTTGGAAAGGGTTTGGACTCCTTGTGATGGATACAAGGTGCCTGAGAACTTCTGAAAACAGCTAGCTAACTAGTTTTGTTGTTTTTTTAAATCATTTGAAAAACAGATTACTAGAACTCACACACTATCGGTTTGTTTGTTTCATCATCCAATAGACATAGCATTAGAAAATCACAAAAATATAAGCTATTTGAAAAAAATTGAGTAATGTTAGAAACGATAAAAAATACAAAAAATGACATTCATATACTTCAACTTTCATATTTATTTCCCATACCGTGTTCACATTAATGAAAATTGATCTAGTTTTTGCCATTACAAGTGGAAAATGAGTTAATATTAATAGTTATTAAGAAAAGTAATCCTCAATATGATTGACAAGGCAGATGACAGGAGAAACAGAAGTGACAATCAAGTATATAGTATGGTAAATATTCTGTTGCACCCAAACCGAAAGTTCATAGGAGGTTTAGCAGAGTAGTCATAAGATGCTTCTTTTATTTGAACATTGTGTGTGTGTAAGAGAGAAAGAGAGAAGAATTAGTAGTAGGCTTCTTGAGATGCTAAACTGAAATCTGAGTGTGAGGAACAGCTATGATTGTGTTACAGCTTTCTGCCAATCACTAGCTACTTCTTTGATCAAAGAAACTTTATCATTGCCACTTCCATCAATTTTTATTTTTAATTATGTATCCAAATATTTTAAATGACATCTCCCATGATTTTCATGATCTGATGCAATCAGGAGCATTTGTGCTTTGTTAAGCAAGAAGCATGATTTTACAACAGCCTGAAGCATAATTTAAGGAGATCTCAAAATATAGTGTGAAAATATCAAATATCTTACAACAACAACAATTTTTATTTGTATCCCGCCCTCCCCGCCGGAGCAAACTCAGGGCGGCTAACAGCATTATTTTATACATTGGTCATACAATATTAAATAAAGCTACATTGACAGTTTAATTAAAATTCTGATTAAAATTCTAAAATTAATAAAATTAATAAAATATACTAGGGCTATAATTACGTTTACGTTTATGATGGCGAGTTCTTTACCAGTTTCCCTCTCAATCAGTGAAGGCCAATCGGAAGAGGGTAGTCTTGCAGGCCCTGCGGAACTGTTCAAGGTCCCGCAGGGCCCGCATTTCCTCTGGAAGTTGGTTCCATAGGCGTGGAGCCATAGTAGAGAAAGCTCGGTTGCAGGTGCTTTGCAACTTCACCTGCTTCGGCCCAGGAATGTTCAGCAGGTTTTTCCCGGCTGACCTCAGTGCTCTCTGGGGTTCATACGGGGAGAGATGGTCCCTAAGGTAGGCAGGTCCTTGACCATATACCAACACCAACCTGTTCTACATCTAGAAGAAGCAGTAATATAAACCATATCATATTATCACATGATATTGTAAAGCATGCTCTTCAGATGCTCCACTGTACCAGAAGAAGGGGGAAATTTACCAATTTGGCTCTAATTTCATGTTACTAAATTTTCATGAGGAGTACGTTTCTCCACCCTCACTCATAAAGGGAGAGAAATGAGATATAACTAATTTAAATCAATTAAGTGGGGAAAATCCATACATCTATAAAAGAAATAAGATTCTTTCATCACTTACCACTCCTTGAAGCTTATATAGAGATGCCAATTTGGTCCTTCTGGAAAGCAAACCATCTTTTAAAACTCTTTGAGTGGCTATACACTTTTCCCTTGGTTAGTTGGCATGAACCAAATTTAGGTTTAGATCCCTTTCATATAAGCCCTTTAAGCCTATTTGATTTTTGAATGCAAAAAAGATTAAAAAAAAAAAAAGGTTTCACTTTCCTTAAGGATAAAATGATGTCCTCCTGCAGTTAATGATACTTTAATTCATGTTTTCCAAAAACTGTTTTGATCTCTCTTCCTTTGTGTTTTATCCTTTACCTATTCTGTCAAAGATACCACCACCACTACCACGACTACATTGATACATGACATGGGTCCCACACCTCCTTTTTGAGGCTAAATTATATAGCTGGACATTTATTTAGTTAAAATATTTATATCTTGCTTTTCTCCTGATCAGGAGAAATCAAAGTATCTTACATCAATACTAATACAACACATCAGCAAAAATATAATTAAAAGGAATAAAACTTACAATTGTTCATGACTCACAAAAAAGTAACAGAAGACCTTTGCCTCTGGAAACTGGGCAAAGGTATTCAATCCTAGATCCCCATTATCAAGTGTAATTCAGCCTTAAAAACAGCATTTTATTTGGTTTGTTGGAGGGGGTAGGAGAAGATGTCATACTTCCTTTGCACTTGATGCCTCCTTTAATTTTCTCTTTGGTACCTTTGACTCCAAGATACTATTCACTGATATTTTATTAGGAAAAAAACCCCCTATGCTTGCAATAATGCAAAATAGTCATATGTTGAGTACAACAAATAAGAAATCACCCTGTTTACAGGAACAAAAATAGAAAGGTTATAAATGAGCTAATTAAATTTGCTCTTTAAAAATTGCAGATTAATACAGCTTTAAAACAAACGACTTCTTTTCACAAAAGCAAGTAATTATTCTTTAATGTGTGTATGAAACAAGAGCCACAGAATGTATTTAATGCTAGTCAGGAGGAGGCAAACAATACCAAGGACTGACACAAATGTCACCAATATTGTTTATCATTTGATAGAATGAGTTTACATACTAAATGATGGTGCCTCTGTTTCCCTTTGTATAGTACAGAGTGATCCATGACATTTGACACAGTTGCTTACCCATTTTAAGGGGAATGTTAATCAATGAGTTAGGAATATAAGGACAGAAGTAGACCCTGTTGGATCAGACCAGTGACCCACCTAGTTCAACATCCTATTTCTCACAGAAGCGAAGAAGTTGCCTTGAAGGACTAAACGAATAGGGCATAGAGGTTGAGGGTTTCCCTGGTGCTGCCTCTCAGCACTGATACTCAGAGGCTTGCATTCTTTGTTTGTGTTCCTAAGTGCATTTTGGGCACCAAACAAGGAAGGAGGCAGAACACAAGAAAACACCACAAACTATAATTAGAACAAAAATAGGCCACAGCTTTTATTGATTACTATAGGCAGAAACACAAAGGAAAGCAGTTCCGTCTGACTTGGCACCAGGGGGTGTGGCCTAATATGCAAAAGAGTTCCTGCTCGGCTTTTCCTACAAAAAAGCCCTATGTGAAACAATAGTGATGTCAAAGGGTGTGGTCTAATATGCAAATGAGTTCCTGCTGTGGTTTTTCTACAGGAATCAGGCCCCCAGAGGGCTCCTATCAGATCCCTGAGCAACTGGCTGTCATCTGTTTTCTTTTTCCTCTTTCTTGCTTCCTTCTGCATAACAGCTTGCTTTGCAAGGTTTGCTCAATTGCACAGGAGCTACAGAGCAAAATCTCTATTTTTTTCCATTGGCTGACAAAGGAAGGGGGGGGAGCAGAGCTTGTTTTTCCAGGCTCTCTCAATTGTACAGCAGAGCAACTGAGCCATGCCTCTCTTCATTCTATTGGCTAAGGTTCCTCTCCCCCCCCCACTTTCAGTCCTCTTGGGAAGGAAGGAAAGAGCCAGAGCTTGCTTTGCCCAGTTCCCTGGATCCCATAGGAGAAGTACAAAGAAAGCACCTTTAAGACCAACGAGTGCTAATTTTTAAGCATTTGTTTTTTTAAAAAATATTTAATTGTATTTGTCTGCATCCTTTATAAAGTTCATATCTCTCCTACCTAACCTTAAATAGCTATACATATGGCCTGATCTGACATGGCCCACTGCAACCTGACCAAGGTCTCATTTATGTCAGATCTGGCCCTCATAATAAATGGGTTCAACATCCCTGGATTACAACATTCAGAGTATTTGATGCAACATAGGGCAGGATACAGGCACTGAGTGACCTGCTTGTGAGTCAATGAACCCCATTTCAGCCCACATGTTGGGGAAAACCAAGAATGAAAAGAAAGTGATCCAGCAAAGAAGAAGAAGATATTGGATTTATATCCCGCCCTCCACTCCGAAGAGTCTCAGAGCGGCTCACAATCTCCTTTACCTTCCTCCCCCACAACAGACACCCTGTGATGTGGGTGGGGCTTGAGAGGGCTCTCACAGCGGCTGCCCTTTCAAGGACAACTTCTGCCAGAGCTATGGCTGACCCAAGGCCATGCTAGCAGGTGCAAGTGGAGGAGTGGGGAATCAAACCTGATCCTCTCAGATAAGAGTCCGCTCACTTAACCACTACACCAAACTGGCTCTCCAGCCAAAGGCACCAGCCCCTGCATGGAACCTTTGCCACCTGGGAGTAGAGCCAGGAAATCACCCCTGAGCTGAGTATGCTGCTAAATGACTCAACCCCCAAGGCTATGAAACAAAACAATATTTCTTCAGAATTTCTCAATTTCAAATGTTATAACTGATCTATTTTGCAGCTATATTATTAATTTCATCATTACTACATATTTTATATTGTATATTTCATCATTTCTACTTACTATCTATAACTTCAATATTAAGAAGTTTGAGTAAAATTCATTATATATCTAAAGCAGAATATTTGTTTCCTTGTACATCTATAATCAGAACTTGTTCTCATTCAGCTTTATCTTCTGGTGCCTTCATATGCACTGCATTACATTTATATACAATTTTAAGCATTCCTCATTCTAATTTTTAAACTCTTTCTCATTCTAAGTTTGTTTCCTGCTTGCATAATAAGCATAATGAATACCTTTTTTAAAAGCAAACACATAGGGCATTTTCGCACTGACCTTAATCAGCAGCGACGCCCCTCTTCACCACGCAGGATCGGCGCGGATTTCGCCCTAATTGCCGCGGAGCACCCGGAAGAGCCGGAAAGTCCCGCGGCTTTTGCGGCGCAAACGGAAACCGCCAAAAACCAGTTTCCATTTGCGCCGCAAAAGCCACGGGACTTTCCGGCTCCTCCGGGTGCTCCGCGGCAATTAGTGCGAAATCCGCGCCGACCCTGCACGGTGAAGAGGGGTGTCGCTGCTGATTAAGGTCAGTGCGAAAACACTTATAAAGACATGACATAAAAGAACTGCTTGTTAAATTACAGAGGACTTCCACAATTACAGAGCACTTCCACATTTATAGAGGACTTCCAAAGCAACCACAGTTTCCAACTCTGCAATACTGCCCAGAATCCCATGCTGGGTCCAGCCACATGCTTATAACTAGTAAAACCAATAATTTTGTGCAGTGTCTGAGGCAGTGAGAGAACAGTGATTGCCCAGGTGCAGGGCTTTAAATAAGCCAAGGAGTGTGGCCAGGCAGTATGAACACTTGGTCAGGCCCAGGCCCACCTAGCCCAAGGAGAGGAGCCAGCAAAACTGCTAGAGATAGGCCAGCAACCAAGGAAGCTGCCCACACCACACAGAGACTCTGAAACTACCATGGACCAGCTGAAGCCTGCCACAGCAATACATGTGGACAGGGCATTTTTTGTAGCAGAACTCCTTTGCATATTAGGCTACACCCCCCCTAATGTAGCCAATCCACCAAGAGGTTACAGGGCTCTTCTTACAGGGCCTACTGTAAGCTCTTGGAGGTTTTGCTACATGAGGGGTGTGTGGCCTAATATGTAAAGGAGTTCCTGCTAAAAAAAAAAGCGCCCTGCACGTGGCCTCCTTCCATGACATGAACCTCAAGTCCAGTGGCCATAAAAACAGTCACCGGTAAGTCAGTGGCCATGGTATATAGGCAATGCTGTAAGCCAAAATGCCCTCAAAATGAGGTTGGAGAATTATTAGGTGGGCACCTGGCTTAATAGGATCTTTTACCAATGTATACAAGAATCCACGTCCAGAAAAGTGATGCTTAAAATATCAGGGACTCTAATTAAGTAAAATCAGTTATAATTTATTAAGAAAAATATAGACTTCCATACAAGATAAAATATTCATAAAATCACACATACAGTCCTAGGAAAGATGGATGGATGGATGGATGGATGGATGGATGGATGGATGGATGGATGGATGGAGGAACACACGGGTAGACAAACAGGGTGATATTTACCTGTTGTAGTCTTCCTTAGACCCTCAGGGTATGGGCTGTATGGGGGAGGAGAAAGGGGTGGCTCTGCAGTTACCATAAGGGCTGGACTTCTGCAGTAACCAATAGCAAGTTAATTGGTGACACCTAATTGGGTGTCTATGACTGACCAATGAACAAGCTTGGTCCAGGAGTACCTGAGTAAACTTTCAGGTTGAAACGGACCTGGGGGAGACTCCAAAGTGACAGTTGGAAAGAAGAATAGAAGTGACTACTGGGTGGGGGACACTTAAGATTGACAATAGAGAATCAAATTATTGCCTAGGTAACACCAGGTTTGCACAAAGGAACTTGGCTCTGGCTGGAGATGTTCTTCCTCTTCTTTAGTCTTCTCTTGGTGTTGGTCTTTGTCCTACGTTCCGTCAGACAAAGAAAGTGACGGTTGGACAGTTGTCCTTGCCCAGGGTGGGGTGATTGCTCTCTGCAAAGGTAACATCTGGAGAGTACGTGAGTCCTTCGCTTCGTTGAAATGGAGTTTGGTGGGAAGATAGCTGCGAGTGGTGTTAGCCTTCCATGGTGGATTCCATGATCAGTGCTGCAAACTGTTTGCCTGGATAGCTCCTGGCAGCAATGCTTCCTCCGCTTCATGGTAGAGATGGGCATCATACGGAATGATGGGAAACCATCTGTTCTCTTGGAAAGCACCCTTTTACCGGTGTTGCTTTCTAGTAGCATTAGACCTGCTGGTACTTGTTTAAGTCCCTTTATACCTGGTTAGGTATATTCACACTCTCTGGCCAGACGGGTGCGAGTTACTTCTCCAGGGATGCTGGCAACCATGCTGGTGACTATGATGTTCAGTAAGGGGCATTTTCTTACAATGCCATCAATTACCATAGCTAGTAGCTTCTCTCCATTAATCTGTCGAAACCTCATTTAAAGCCATCTGTACTATTTGCATCAATCACTACTTCTACTAGCAGTGGATTCCACAGTTGAATTAGTTGTTCAATAAAGAAGTATGTCCTTTTGTCCCTTCTGAGCCTATTTCACAACAGCTTTACTGGGTTTCTCCAAAGTATAGTATTATGGGAAAGGGAGGCCACCTTTTTTCCAGACAGGAAAGTCCAAGACTCTCCAGCCTTTCCTTATAGGGAAGATGATCCAACTCCTTAATCACCTAGGTCGCTATCTTTTGCACTTTTTCCAGCTCTGTGTTATCCTTTTGGAGATACAGTAACCAGAACTGTATCCCAAGTTAGTTCACACCATAACTCCATTAGAAGCATTATAATATTGGCCATTTTATTTTCAATCCCTTTCCTAATAATTTCTAGAATGCAGTTTTCCTTATTCACCAGTGCTGCACAGTGAGTAAACATTTTCATTGAACTTTCCACCACAATTCTAAGATATCTTTTAATCTCAGCTAGTTCAGACTCTATTAGCATATATTTAAAATAAGGATTTTTTTTTTGTTCTAGTATACAACTTATTCAAAATTTTGCACTAGGGCTTGTTCCAGATGGAGAGCCCTTTTGCCCCTGGCACTTCTCTCCATTTTCGCACAAGCTGCCATGGAGCTGCGAGCTGGCTATCCTGTGGCAAGCAGAAAACACTTGTAAGAGAATCTTGCTGGGAAAGCGTCATGCCAACTCACAGCGCTGTGGCAGCTTGTGCAAAAATGGAGAGAAGCGCCAGGAGCAAAAGGGCTCTCCACCCAGAACAAGCCTAGTGTGAAATTGGTCCCAGTCACCTGATTTAGACATCTTTTTGCAGCTCTTCACAATTCACCTCGGTTTTCACCGTTCTAAATAATTTAGTATCCTCTGAAGGCTTAACTACTATACTACTCAGCCCCAACTGAAAACATTTATGAACAAATTAAATAGCACATGTCACAATACTGTGGGATCTCTCTTCTTGCTTACATCTATTGTGAGAACTACCAATATATTCCTACACGCTGTTTCCTGCCATTTAACCAGTTTTTATTTCATAAGAGGACCAGTCCTCTTATCCCATGAATTCTAAACTTACTGCAGCGGAGTTGAAGCCTTTTGAAAGTCCAAGCATATGATGACTACCAAATTGAACTTATCCACATGCATATAAACCTACTCAAAGAAGTCCAAAAGTTGGTTAAGTTATGAGTAATGGAGCATACTGAGTTCTGTGTGAAAATGTAAAGCAGAACATCTTTTAAATGTCTTTTAAAGATCTTTTTTGAAAACCAGATATTTCATTGTATGTTTTTCATTTAAACAAGGTATTCCATATGAAATTTCCTATTTAGATACATTCAGGAAGCAGATCAGTAATTAACAATGCAATCTCATACAGAGTTACTCTGGTCTAAGCCCATCCAAATCAGTTGGTTTAGGCTGGAGTACTTCTGTTTTGGGTTGTACTTCTAAGTATTAGAAAAGGATACTAGAATGCTACTGAAAAATACAGAATGATGGCTGTAACATTACATTCTTTATTCCCTCTTTTCAACACATTCTTGAATCTGTATTATAAATTGTTTCCCACAAATCTGATTATTTACAGGAACAATAACTTTTGCATGGGTCATTTATCTACTAACTGCACAATAGAACTACTAGCATCTCAACAGGAAGAAAGGCTATCGTGCCACATCTACAAATATTCCCTACATGTTAGTTTATGATGCTGGTTTCTTCCTTGCATGCTAGGAAACAGCATCCCCAAAGTTACAAGGCCTATTTAAAATATTATTAAATTGCCCAGTGGGAGGACCAGAATCCACATATTTTCATATTTCATATGTATGTACTTTGTTTTCCATCGTATTATCAAGACCTGATGTGGATCCTAATATCAGTATCTTTACTACTTCTTCTGATCCTGTGGGAACTCAAGCCGTTGAAGCATATTTGTTGGAAACATATTAGGCTCCCGAACAGTGTCATTGTTGTTAATGGGAGCTGGAAAAACACACACCTTAAATTTGCATACTATTGGACCTATAGCAAAAGTAGGCAAGTATTTTCACAATGAGGTGGTGGAAAGTGCTGTCAAATCACAAGCAACTTATGGCAATCTAGTAGGGTTTTCAAGGCAACAGACATTCAGAGGTAGTTTGCCATTGTTGTCAGTCAAACTCAAACATAAAGACTGCCATTAGTGATACAGGACTTTTCATTAATTCATTAGCTGGACAAAGGAAAAAGAAAAGCTGATTAAAAACTAAAGGCAATAAAGTACATACAAAATGTTTGTCAGTCTGTACCTCATCAATAAGTCTCCCCCTCTGAAGCTAATTTAAGTAAAAGATATAGGCAGGTTATACTCCCCTTCCACTAATATTGTTTTGAAGCTGTTTAAAGCTTTTATAAATCAGGATTCTATTGCTGTTTCCACTTTGCAGAAAGCAGATAAAGTAGCAAGGAAAAATGTAATGAAATAGAAAACCAGTTCTGGCAAGGCAATTTAAAGTAGACAAATACATCAGAATGTTGGCTTAAGATGTACTGAGCAAGTATGCACAAAAGGCTTTGGTAATCTACTTTTTTCAGTTATTGCTCCTTAAATTATAGCCCATTGCTGAAGAGGGTGGTATCCCTGGAAGAGGAGAATGACAGCGTAATTTTTCAACAAATTATATTTAAAAGAAGTAGAACCTGAGTAAAAGTATTATTGCTCTTTTCCTTTTCCTTTGGATCATTACTACCAATGTAGCCTAAAACTGTAATGGCTTTAAGAAATTTGTATTTTGCTAAATTCAGAGAAAACTGGTAGAAGAATAATTGCATATAAAGCTATAAGCAGAAAATATTGGAATGGGCTATTCATTTGGTTTATTGTTTTAGCTAGGTGATTTGAGTAGCTTAAGGCAGTCAAGGTATATTTAACAAACAAGTCATACAGTTATTCAGGAAACTCCTGACTTTGTCTTAAGAGAACTAGAAACAGACAGCCTGGAATCTTTCTGGTAATAAAAGTAAAGGTTGCACTAAAAGTAAAGGGTTCAATCCAACAACTCCCTTTCACTACATGAGCAGTCTTCTGATAGATAAAACACTCACTTCCATGTAACAAGGTTTCTTGCTTAGAGATTTTTAAAATTTATTTCTTTTATATTTATATTCTGCTTTTTTGCTGATTGCGAAGAGCCCCATGGTGTAGAGTGGTAAAGTTGCAGCACTGCAGTCCTAAGCTCTGCTCAGGACCTGAATTCGATCCCAGGAGAGGCTGGGTTCAGGTAGCCGGCTTGAGGTTGACTCTGCCTTCCATCCTTCCAAGATCAGTAAAATGAGTACCCAGCTTGCTGGGGGGAAAGTGCAGATGACTGGGGAAGGCAATGGCAAACCACCCCATTAAAAAAGTCTGCTGTGAAAAAGTTGTGAAAGCAATGTCACCTCAGAGTCCGAAACGACTGATTCTTGCACAGGGGACTACCTTTACCTACCTTTTTTATTTACTGATTAACAGAACTCAAAGTGTCTTACATAAAGGAAACTCAAAGTAGCTTGGTGATAATGCAGAAAGTGTCATCTAGTTGCAGTCGATTTATGGCAACCCTCAAGCATTTTCAAGGCAAGAGATTAATAGAGGTGGGTTGCCATTGCCTGCATTTTCTTAGTGACCCTAGACTCCCTTGGGGGTCTCCTGATCCAATACTTACCAGGGCCAACCTAGCCATGCTTAGTTTCTGAGATCTGATGACACTGGGTTAGCCTGGACCATTCAACTCAAGCCCAAAGCAGCTTGTGTGTGTGTGAAGTCCTATCAAGTCACAAACAACTCATGGGCTGGATCCTGACTGGCATTTTGAGCTGGCACATGAATGGGATGTAGGCGGAGCAAAAAAGCACAACCAAATCTGTGCATCCAGGCATCAGATGTTCACATTTGGTCACACGTTTTTTGCTCCACCTGCATCCTGTCTGTGTGCCGGTCAGGCCTGGCGCTGAGGTTTTCAGCACCCCAAGCGAAAATTTGCCCCCTGTCCCCTTCTTTTATTTTTACTAACTTTCACTTCCTCCCCCTCTTCCCTTCATGGAACTGCTTTGCAGCACCAGGCTCAGTCGCCCACCACCCCCGCTTATCCTTACCCTTCCCCGCCCTCCCTTGCGGGCTGTAAGCCAGCGCCGCACTTCCACCCGCTGCCATTGCCATTGCTGTTGCTTCCCTCCCGGCACGATCGCCTCACCCCCCCTCCTTCTCCCTTCATGGCGCTGGAAGTCAGCGCCGTGCTCCCCCCCCCTCCCGACTGGTCCTTACCAGCTGCTTCCATGAGGCTGCACGCGTGGCTTCTAAATCTTTGAAGGGCCCGCGATAGGAGAGTTTGCTCCCCCTCCTTCCTGGAACCGGAAGCGAGGGGGAGCAACTCTCCTATCGCAGGCCTTTCAAAGGCTTAGAAGCCACGCGCAGCCTCATGGATTCTGGTAAGGAGGAGCAGCCTAGGCGGGGGCGGCGGAGCAGAGCAGAAACTAATGTTGAGAAGGGAAGGAGGGCGGCGGCAGGCGGGGAAGGTGATCGTGCTGGGAGGGAGGCACCCTGTGGCAGTCAGCACCCTAGGCCATCGCCTAGTTCGCTGACTCCCACACGCCGGGCCGGTGCAAGTACAAAATGCTGGTCTGGACCCAGCCATGCTGACCTCAGCAAGGGGCTTTTCAAGGAAAGTGAGAAACAGAGGTGATTTGCCAAAGCAACTTACATGAATAAAAATATAATATTACACTGACAGAAAATACAGACAAAAGGAAGGAAGCCACAACCTTCCCATATTGGCTATGGAAGGCTTGATGAAAGAGCTCTGCTTTACAGAGCCCTGAATTCTGTGCAAGGTTGAAGGCCTTCCACAAATCCTCAAGAAGTCATAGAACCATAGAGTTGGAAGGGACCTCTAGGGTCATCTAGTCCAACCTCCCTGCACAATGCAGGAAACTCACAAACACCTCCCCCTAAATTCACAATCTTTATTGCTGTCAGATGGCCATCTAGCCTCTGTTTAAAAACCTCCAAGGAAGGAGAGCCCGAAGAAGCTTGTTCCACTGAAGAATTGCTCTAACGGTCAGGAAGTTCTTCCTAATGTTGTACCAGAAACTTTTGATTTAATTTCAACCCATTGGATCTGGTCCTACCTTGCGGGGTCACAGAAAACAATTCAACACCATACTATAGATGACAGCCCTTCAAGTACTTGAAGATGGTGATCATAACACCTCTCAGCCGCCACTTCTCCAGGCTCAACATGCCCAGCTCCCTCAACCTTTCCTCATAGGACATGGTCTCCAGACTGCTCACCATAAGAACATAAGAGAAGCCATATTAGATCAGGCCAATGGCCCATCCAGTCCAACACTCTGTGTCACACAGTAGCAACATTTTTATACACACACACACACACACACTGTGTGGCTAATAGCCACTGATGGACTTCTGCTCCATATTTTTATCTAACCCCCTCTTGAAGGTGGCTATGCTTGTGGCCTCCACCACCTCCTGTGGCAGTGAATTCCACATGTCAATCACCCTTTGGGTGAAGAAGTACTTCCTTTTATCCGTTTTAACCTGTCTGCTCAGCAATTTCATCAAATGCCCACGAGTTCTTGTATTGTGAGAAAGGGAGAAAAGTACTTCTTTCTCTACTTTCTCCATCCCATGCATTATCTTGTAAACCTCTATCATGTCACTCCGCAGTTGACGTTTCTCCAAGCTGAAGAGTCCCAAGTGTTTCAACCTTTCTTCATAGGGAAAGTGTTCCAGCCGTTTAATCATTCTAGTTGCCCTTTTCTGGACTTTCTCCAATGCTATAATATCTTTTTTGAGGTGCGGCGACCAGAACTGCACACAGTACTCCAAATGAGACCGCACCATCGATTTATACAGGGGCATTAAGATACTGGCATTATGATACTGGCTGATTTGTTTTCATTTCCCTTCCTGATAATTCCCAGCATGGCGTTGGCCTTTTTTTTTGCAAACACACCCTGTCTTGACATTTTCAGTGAGTTATCTACCACGACCCCAAGATCTCTCTCTTGGTCAGTCTCTGCCAGTTCACACCCCATCAACTTGTATTTGTAGCTGGGATTCTTGGCCCCAATGTGCATTACTTTGTATTTGGCCACATTGAACCGCATCTGCCACGTTGACGCCCACACACCCAGCCTCAACAGATCCCTTTGGAGTTCCTCACAATCCTCTCTGGTTCTCACCACCCTGAACAATTTAGTGTCATCCACAAACTTGGCCATTTCACTGCTCACTCCCAACTCTCAATCATTTATGAACAAGTTAAAGAGCATGAGACCCAGTACCGAGCCCTGCGGCACCCCACTGCTTACCGTCGTCCACTGTGAAGACTGCCCATTTATACTCACTCTCTTCTTCCTTTTACTCAGCCAGTTTTTGATCCACAAGAGGACCTGTCCTTTTACTCCATGACACTCAAGCTTTCTAAGGAGCCTTTGATGAGGAACTTTATCAAAAGCTTTCTGGAAGTCAAGGTAAACAACATCTATCGGGTCTCCTTTGTCCACATGTTTGTTCACCCCCTCAAAGAAATGTAACAGGTTAGTGAGTCAAGATATTCCCTTACAGAACCCATGCTGAGTCTTCATCAATAACCCGTGTTCATCAATGTGTCTACTCATTCTGTCCTTGATAATGCTTTCTACCAACTTTCCCGGTATTGAAGTCAGACTGCCTGCCTGTAATTTCCCGGATCTCCTCTAGAACCCTTTTTAAAAATGGGGCTGACATTTGCTACCTTCCAGTCCTCAGGAACGGAGGCAGATTTCAATGAAAGATTACAGATTTTTGTTAGAAGATCCACAAGTTCAACTTTGAGTTCTTTCAGAACTCTCGGATGTATGCCATCCAGACAACTAATTCATCCATCAGTTGCAGAACCTCCTCTTTTGTCACCTCAATCTGACTCAGGTCTTTCAACACCCCTTCCAAAATTAGTGGTTCTGGGGCGGGCAAAAAGTTCTCATCTTCCACAGTGAAGACGAAGGCAAAAATTTCATTCAGCTTCTCAGCCATTTCCGTATCCTCCTTCAGTAATCCTTTTACCTCTTGGTCATCCAAGGGCCCCACTGCCTCCCTGGCTGGTTTCCTACTTCTAATATATTTGAAGAAATTTTTATTGTTTATGTTTTTTGCAATATGCTCCTCATAGTCCCTTTTTGCCTGCTAGTCTTGCATTTGATTTGCCACAGCCTGTGTTCCCTTTTACTAATCTCACTTGGACTGGTTTTCCACCGCTTAAAGGAGTCCTTTTTACCTTTTACAACTTCCATTACTTTGTTTGTTAACCATGCAGGCCTTTTCTTATGCCTGTTTGTGCCTTTCCTAACTTGTGGTATGTATTTTATCTGAGCTTCTAGGATTATAGTTTTAAATAGTCTCCAAGCTTCCCCAAGGGTTTTGACCGTATTTACCTTTCCTTTCAGTTTCCTCCTCACATGCCTCCTCATCTCAGAGAATTTACCCCTTTTAAAGTTAACGTGGTTATGGCAGTCTTTTTGGGCAACTCCCTATTTATACAAACGGTGAAATCAATAACATTATGGTCACTGCTCGCAAGCGGCGCAATCACTTTTACATCTCTCACCAAGTCTTGGGCATTACTTAGGACCAAATCCAGGATTGCCCCACCCCTGGTAGGTTCTGAGACCATCTGCTCCATAGCACAGTCATTGAGAGCATCAAGAAACTCAATCTCTTTCTCTCGACCAGAACACATATTTGTAGTTAAAATCACCTATTACAACACAGTTTTTATGTTTAGCCGCTATCTTTAAGCCTTCCATCATATTATAATCGTCTACACCATCTTTGTCACCCTCCTCTGGACCTGTTCCAGTTTGTCTATATCCTTCTTAAAATGTGGATTTTTCCTACCTAAATACAGAACATTACATTTATCCCTGTTAAAATTCATTTTATTGATTTTAGCCCAGTTTTCCAGCCTGTCAAGGTCATCCTGGATCCTGTTTCTGTCTTTTTCTATGTTTGCGACCCCTCCCAATTTAGTATCATCTGCAAATTTAATAAGCATTCCCTGTATTCCTTCATCCAAATCACTGATAAAGATGTTGAACAAAACAGGACCCAGGACAGATCCTTGAGGCACTCCACTTGTCACTTCTCTCCAAGAGGATGAGGAACCATTCACAAGCACTCTTTGGGTGCAATCTGTCAACCAGTTACAGATCCACCTAATGGTAACAGGATCCAAACCACATTTTACCAACTTGTCATCAAGGATATGTATGTGGAACTTTATCAAAAGCCTTACTGAAATCAAGATTAACGATGTCCCTGATGCAGGAAGGTAGTCACTTTCTCAAAAAAAAGAGATCAGGTTAGTCTGACATGACTTGTTCTTGAGGAAACCGTGCTGGCTCTTAGTAATCACATCCAATCTTTCTAAATGTTCCAGGACCGACTGTTTGATGATTTGTTCTAAAACTTTTCCAGATATAGATGTCAAGCTGATGGGTCAGTAGTTACCCGGATCCTCTTTTTCCCCCTTCTTGAAGATGGGGACAACATTCGCCCGCCTCCAGTCTACTGGCACCTCTCCTGTTCTCCAAGAATTCTCAAAAATAATAGCCAGAGGCTCAGAAATTGCATCCGCAAACTCTTTTAGAATCCTTGGATGCAATTCATCTGGCCCTGAGGACTTAGTTCATTTAAAGAAACTAGGTGTTTATGTCTACCCCATGCTGATCCTAGGCTGGAACTTCATACCATCCTTGTATGTTCTGTTTTTGCCATGTTGAGCACTGTTTCCCTCAGAAGAGAAGACTGAGGAATTGAGCAGTTCCGTCCTCTCTTCATTACCTGTTACAATTTCACTTTCATGCCCTCTCAATAGGCCTACCATGTCCTTGCTCTTTTTATTACTCTGAACTTAAGAAAAGAACCCTTTTTTGTTGTTTTTAGAATCTTTGGCCAGCCTAAGCTCATACTGAGCTTTAGCTTTCCTAACTTTTTCTCTACAAGCACTGGTGATTTGTTTATATTCATATATTAGGGGAGGGATGGTGGCTCAGTGGTAAGAGCATCTGCTTGGTAAGCAGAAGGTCCCAGGTTCAATCCCTGGCATCTTCAAAAAAGGGTCCAGGCAAATAGGTGTGAAAAACCTCAGCTTGAGACCCTGGAGAGCCACTGCCAGTCTGAGTAGACAATACTGATTTTGATGACCAGTGGTCTGATTCAGTATAAGGCAGCTTCATATGTCCATATGTCCTTGGTTATAATGCCCTCCTTCCAATTCCTAAATGAGTATTTTTTTTATTTCTCAAGTCTTTTGAGAGCTGTTTATGGAGCCACTTCGGCTTCTTTAGGCTTTTTTTCCATTTTTTTTCTTCTCATAGGAATCACCTGTGATTGCGCTTTCAGTATTTCGCTTTTAAGAAACTCCCACCCCTCCTGAACCCCCTTCCTCCTAAGTATTTCTGACCATTGGATTTTACCCAGCATAGTTCTAAGTTTATCAAAGTTTGCCTTTCTGAAGTTCGACCTATAAGTCTGACTATGTATAGCTTTTCCCTTCCCTAAGACTGCAAATTCCAAAATCACATGGTCACTACCGCCCATGGTGCCCACTATTTCCACTTCTTCAATCAATTCTTCCTTGTTGGTGAGAATCAAATCCAAGAGAGCAGATCCCCTTGTTTCCTTCTTCACTTTCTGGAAGAGGAAGTTGTCAACAAGACAAGTCAGGAATCTATTTGACGTTTCGTTTTTAGCAGAGTTGGACTTCCAACAGATGTCCGGGTAATTGAAATCTCCCATCATCACTGTATCCCCTCTCTTGGAGAACTTTGCAATCTGCTGTAGAAGTATCTCATCCAAGTCCTCTGCCTGACTTGGTGGTCTGTAGCAGACCCCCACAATAATATCACTGTTATTTCTTACTCCTCTTATTTTTACCCAGAGACTCTCAACTGAGCTGCCATGGTCAGATTCACATATTTCCTCACAATTATATACCTCCTTCACATATACTGCTATGCCTCCACCCTTTCTCACATGCCTGTCCTTTTTAAATAAGTTGTACCCCTGAATCCTGATATTTCAGTTGTGAGTATCATCCCACCAAGTTTCAGTAAGGCCTATTATGTCATAGTCTCCTTCCTGTATCAGGACTTCCAGTTCCTCCTGTTTGTTTCCCAGACTCTGCATTAGTGTAGAGACATCGGAATCCATGTTTTATGCATCCTGAGGGTTTAGTTTTTGTACAAACCTGCAAGTTAACATTACCTAGCATATGCACCACTCTTTGCAAATCTTTAATGTTCTTATCCCCAGTTTCTGTCATCATACAAGGCTTTGTATTATTGTCTCACTCCCCCATACAATTTAGTTTAACGCCCTACTTATTAAGTTAGCAAGGCTGTTACCAAACACCCTTTTTCCTAACACTGTAAGGTTCAAACCATCTCCCAATAGAAGACCACCATCTCGAAAGCGTACGCCATGGTCCAGAAATCCGAATCTTTCCTGACGACACCATCGGCGTAGCCAGTCATTTACTTGAAGTATTCATCTTTCTCATCCTAAGCCATGGCATTCAACAGGAAGCACTGCGAGAACACAACCTGTGCGCCCAGCTCCTTCACCTTCTGACCCAGAGCCATATAATCTTTTCTAATACGTTCAGGGCTATGACAGGCAGTATCATTCGTTCCCACGTGGATCAGCAAGAAAGGATAGTAATCCGTGGGCTTGATAAATCTTCCAATCCTTACTGTCACATGCTGGATGCATGCAGACCGCAGACCTCTCGGTATGACAAGTCCGGTCGGCACACTTTGGGCTCCACCCCTCTGAGCAAGGAGTCTTCAATCACCACCACCTTCCTCTTCCTATATTGGGGTGCAGAAACTCCAAGCTCCTTATGCACAGGATCCTGAGAAGCTTTGTTCAAGCTTCGTGGAGGCTGGGGAAGTAGCTTTTGTTCCAATGGTTCAGAATCAGTTACTGTGGGGAGATTCTGGAACCTATTGCTGAGCAGCAGGGGCTCAGAACATCTCCTGATTTTCTTTCTCTTTCGGCTTACATTTTTCCAGGAACCCTCCTCCTGTGTTGGGGTCTCTTCTAATTGCTGAGATACCATTTCCTCTCCCTCCTCTTGTCCTTTCAAGAGCACCTCATGCGTTTTGTCAAGAAAATCCTCACCTTCCTTTATACACTGCAGTGTGGATAATCGTGCCTCCAGTCCCTGTATCTTCTCCTCCAGCAGGGCCACTAACTTACACTTGCTGCAAGTGTAATTCGTGCTACTCTCAGGTAGAAATACAAACATCCCACAGTCTTTACACGTCACTGCCATTACAGTGCAGTCCATTCCATAACACTTGGAGCAGCCACAGAGAAAGAGCAAATCCAAGCAATGACACTTGTTGTCTTTTTACCTGAGCATAAACTATTCTGTTTTGTGTGATATGTCCTCCTTGTTTATTTTAAATTGCTGGTTTAAATATATGTGCACTGTTTTTAAAAAGCTTATATTTAATCTTTGTCACCCCTAATTGGGTGGGAAAGCGGCACACAAGCACTAAAAATAAATATAAATAAATATTTTAATTTTTCATTGGGTGCATTCACATTAAATAATGTGCTTTGCAACTGAATTTTTACTGTGTTAGAACAGCAAAATCCACTTGAAACAGTTGCCATGTGAAAGCACCCAAGCTGTAGCATAGTAAGGTGCATTCTAAGGTTCCTCTTCTTCTTTCTTTTGTATACCATATACAAAATTTTGTATACCAATACAAGAATTTGACAAATGATTTAGAATCATAGAGTTGGAAGGTACCTCCAGGGTCTTCTAATCCAACCCCTGCACAATGCAGGAAACTCACAAACACCTCCCCCTAAATTCACAGGATCTTCATTGCTGTCAGATGGCCATCTAGCCTCTGTTTAAAAACCTCCAAGAAAGGAGAGCCCACCACCTCCGGAGGAAGCATGAGAGATTTGCTCCAGCATTTGTCTCTGATCACATCAGCATGAAATTGAATGAGCCATATTGGCATCACAGTGTCTGCTATTTGCAGAGTAGATTTGTGTATATGAATGCAACAAATTGAAGGTCAGGAAAAAAATGTCTTCACAAATAAATGTCTTAGACTATGTGGACTTTTCAGATGTGCCTAAACAAAACCATGTTGGGAACAAAAACATATGGTTCAGTTCAACATTTCTGCAATCTACAGTTTTGTCATTTAGCCCTGGAAAAGAAATGGATCAGGCTATTAAATGGGTTACCTATAATGCTTCCAGTTTGGTGTAGTAGTTAATTGTGCAGACTCTTATCTGGGAGAACCGGGTTTGATTCCCCACTCCTCCACTTGCAGCTGCTGGAATGCCCTTGGGTCAGCCATAGCTCTCATAAGAGTTGTCCTTGAAAAGCCAGCTGCTGTAAGAGCTCTCTCAGCCCCACCTACCTCACAGGGTGTCTGTTGTGGGGGAGGAAGGTAAAGGATATTGTGACCGCTCTGAGACTCTGCAATTCAGAGTTAGAGCAGGATATAAATCCAATATCTTCTTCTTCCTCAAAGAGATCCTTGCATTTTCTCACCCCTGAAGATCTGACTCAGCTACCAGAGAATACTGGTGAGTGCCTGGAGCAGATTGATGGGTTCACACCACCAGTCTACCTCACTTGTGTGCTCCTGTGTTCATATACTGGAAAGGCAGATGGTGTATAATGCTAAAATTTGCTACCATTTCAGAAGTGGTAGCTTTTTAAACCATGGCTGAGACGCCTAAGAATAGGTGAATACAGGAGTGGGACAGGAGGTACATGTGCCTGTTTGGATTTGATTTTTTTATCTGTCTGCGAGCCGTCCCTGTGTCAGTTTAAAGTGCCATTCTGGACCCAGCCATTAAGAGGTGCAGTTTAGCATTAACCATTATTCTCAGAATTTTTGAGCTCATACATTTTCCTTTGGGGAAGAGCATATCCCCTATCTTTATTTACTTTATTTTATTCATTTATGTGGGTTTCTTTATTTACAGTTGTTCCTGGCCTAGAGCTGGATTGGCCATCCCAACATGCCCACATCATTGGAAGTGTCACTGTATGCCATGTTTACATCTCCCCAAAGTGACATAAGGATGCCGGGGGTGATGCTCAAGTTTTTGGGCAAAACTCTATGGGAAAATTGGCTCCAAACCATAGAGTTTCACCCAAAAACTAGAGCACTGCCCCCAACATGCCCATGTCACCTCCAGGTGATGTAGGCACATTACACTACATTGCTATTGGAGGTGGGTGGGAATTTGCTCCTGCTGGTCAGATGGCTGGTTGTGGGCAAGAGCCCACAAAACAGGGGAGTCTCCCACCCCAACTGTGGAATGGCAAACCCAATCCAGAGGTTCATCATATGCACATGTTTTGATGTTATTTTGTAAAGTTTCCCTTTCATCTACTCTCCTCAAATATATTGCTTTGTAACTTCCTCTGGTTTAAGGAACAATTTAGAGTTTGAGCATGAAAGTTATTAAAAAAAAATTTTACAGAGGAAAAAAAGGTACAGGCACAAAGGAGATAATTTTCCTCTTGGCTATGCCACACTAAATCCCCAAACTTGTTTTTTAAACTTAAGCAAATTTTGAAAGCAATTTTGAGATTTGTAGATACTTTGTTTGAGGAAAACAAACAGTCTTAATATATGTGCCATTGGATTGCAGCCTATGAAGAGTCTACAGCTTTCCCAGCTTATATGTTCTATTGCTTTTACCTTTGGAGGTTTAAACACATATCTTATAATACTGAGACAGGCAATCTCTCCACAGTGAAACAGTTGCTTAACAATCACACTACATCATAAGCTTCAGTTTGGCTGGGCCCTCAATCCAAGCATTCATAAAATGCAATTTTTTACCTTGTAAAAAATTCTGCTGAAGAAGTCAGGCTTGGGGGTGGTTCTTTCTTGTGCAAATTAAAGCAGGTGTTCAGAAAGTGCCCCAGGGGTACAGGAAATGAGCTTGAGTGTCTGGAAACATCCATCAATATGATAGTTATAGGCCAATTTGGAGGGAGAGATTGTATCTCAATATCAGGGAACCTTATGTCATCACAACACATTCTTTTAACATTAGTGATTTAGCTATGGAAGGAAAGTACACAGCCTAGATTGCATTTTTTTAAAAATGCATAAAACACTTTCAAAGGTAAAGTCTATTCATGTTTACTCAGACTAAATCTATTTGGTTTTTGTGGGACTTCCAACTGTGAGTTTTAGGGTTGGACCCAGACTAAAATTTCCACTGACTGAAGCCACTTATCAGCAGAATGGAATTCTCCTGCCTCCCTCACACTACAACCAACATATATTTTAAATGCTGAAACTGAGATACACAGAATGCTCAAGAACAGTACAAAGGGCAACCTGAAGGTATGCAGCTAGGGTTGCCAATTCCCAGGTGGGGCAGGAAAAGAGGGGCCCTCTGCGAAAACCAGCCTCACAATTATAAGCAAATTTTGTGTTTCATTGACAACTCTAAAAATACAAATTCATCACAAATTTTCAATAATACAAAGAAAGTGCATAAGGAACAAAAGCCCACATCCAAAGTCACTCCAAAGGCAGTAAATGTCCGATATTACTCAGCAGTTGGGCGTTGGCAAAAATTCCAAAGAAGAAAACTTGTATGGAGATCCACACTCTGGAGAACTATAATCCAATAGGACAGTTTTTCAAGGAGACCTGCACTCCATAAAATTCTTCCTCTGTACAGCACAGCACAGACAGTAGACCCCCAACGAGGCAGTATTTTATCCAGCATTTCACTTTCACTTCTATGAGCTTTCAAAAATAATTTCAGTCACATTCAAATGTTGATGCTTGCAATAATTTCTGGTAATTACTAGTATTACCAGAAATTATTGCAAGCATCAACAAGTAAGACAGCTATGGTGAACCTAGGTAGTATAATAAAAAGTAGAGACATCACCCTGCCAACAAAAATCCGTATAGTCAAAACGATGGTATTCCCAATAGTAATGTATGGCTGTGAGAGTTGGACCATAAAAAAGGCCGAGCGCAGAAGAATAGATGCTTTCGAGCTGCGGTACTGGAAAAGAATCTTGAGAGTCCTTTGGACTGCAAGAAGATCAAATCAGTCAGTCCTAAAGGAAATCAACTCTGAGTGTTCCCTGGAAGGTCAGATGCTGAAGCTGAAGCTCAAATACTTTGGCTACCAAATGAGAAGGGAGCACTCACTGGAGAAGATCCTGATGCTGGGAAAGACAGAAGGCAAAAGAAGAAGGGGACACCAAATGATGAGATGGCTGGACAGCTTTACTGATGTAACAAACATGAATTTGAGCAGACTTTGGAGGATGGTGAAAGACAGGAGAGCCTGGCATGACTGTGTCCAGGGGTTCACAAAGAGTCGAAATTGACTGTACAACAAAAACAAACCCTCTAATTGCTTTATCATTGGCTAGCCTTCAACTAAAATCCATCCTGTATGTTGCAGAGGATATGGTGAACAGAAGGATATATCTCCACTCCTTCCAACTTTTCGAAGGCAGAGCAGTCAGAAAGTTTTAGTATTTTCTTTGAAGCTTCATTACCTTCATATTACAGCGGGTGTTAACCATCATATAATAAACTATTAGTTACCATATAATAAAATACACTTCTAATTGAGGGGACTTCTATGCTTTTTTCAAATTATATTTTAGGGCTCGATTCTGGTAGAGTTGGACACAGAGCTTGTCTTGGCTGCATTAGGTTTGACATCATTGTGGAAATACTTGCACAGCAAAGTTCAAATGAAATTATAAAAAGAAGCTGTCACTAAATGTCCAGCTAATATAAGCAGGCAAATCTGACCTAGTCTCACAAAATGTATTTATTTTTATTTACAAAAGTTTATCCTGCTTTTCTGCCCTTACAAAGGGCACCAAGGTAGCTGACAACTTTAAAATATACATGATAAAATAATTGAAACAAAATTAGATTAAAAAGACATACAAAGACATATAAACAGTAATTAAACATTGGTCATAAAACAGGGATCACTGAGGGAATGCCAGATGAAACAAAAAGTCTTAATGCACTGGTGGAAGACAGCAAAAAAGAAGAAGGGGAAGGGGTGAAGGACAGATGAGTCTTCCTGGGGGGAGAGTTCCTGAGCTTTGGTGCCATGACTAAGAGAAGCATTTCATAAGTTGTTGTCACCCACCTAATATCAGAAGGCAGGGGAACCCAAAACTGAAGTTAACTGTAGTGGTGGTCAGGTGGGTGCATAAGGGAATAGGCTGTCCTTCAGGTATGTGGATCCCAAATTATCTAGGGCTCTGAAGGTCCAGATCAGTACCTCAAATTGTACCCAGAAACAAACTGGAAGCCAGTATAGATGGGCCATGACTGGAGTGACATGGTGCCTGCAACCCACTCAAGTTCATGTCTTGGCTGCAGCATTCTGCACCAGTTAAAATTTCCACACATTTTTCAAAGGCAGCCCAATGTACAGCATGTTACAGTGATCTAATATAGATGTGACCAGGACATGTGCCACCATGGTCAGATGTTTTCTATCCAGAAAATGTCACAGCTGGCTAATCAATTGAAGATGGTAAAAGGTACTCCTGGCCATAGCTGCCACCTGCTTATCTAGCAGTAGGCCTGAGTCCAAGAGCATGTTATGGTGATAGAGATGCCAGCCCCCCAGGTCTAGGCAGGGAGCTCCCACTTTGAGGGGAGGGGTCCCCATCACCAGCCAGCTGGCCCTGAAACAGTGAATCCCCAACATGATGATGTCATGTGGAAGTGATGTCGTGCTGGGGATGCCACATGAGGATGCTCTACTTTGAAGACAAAACTCTATGGTTTGAGGGCAATTTTATCATAGAGTTTTGCCCTGAAACCCCATATGACATCTCTGACATGATGATGTCATTTCCATGTAATGTCATCAAGTCAACAATGTCACTGTTGCGGGGGGGGGGCGAGGGGGGGAGCCCTGCCCCCCTCCTGGAAGGCTCCCTCTCTTACCCTGCTGGTGAGAGGTAAGGACCTGGCAAACCTATATGGTGAGAGATATTATAGGATGACCCCAGACATAGAACTTTATTTATTCAATACATCACAAATCCATCAATACATAGGAGGGGAACCAATCCCTGTATTGATTGTTACTGAAAAATACAGATGTGTTCAATGTGGGGTGCCGCAGGGCTCGGTACTGGGTCCCATGCTCTTTAACTTGTTCATAAATGATTTAGAGTTGGGAGTGAGCAGTGAAGTGGCCAAGTTTGCGGATGACACTAAATTGTTCAGGGTGGTGAGAACCAGAGAGGATTGTGAGGAACTCCAAAGGGATCTGTTGAGGCTGGGTGAGTGAGCGTCAACGTGGCAGATGCGGTTCAATGTGGCCAAGTGCAAAGTAATGCACATTGGGGCCAAGAATCCCAGCTACAAATACAAGTTGATGGGGTGTGAACTGGCAGAGACTGACCAAGAGAGAGATCTTGGGGTCGTGGTAGATAACTCACTGAAAATGTCAAGACAGTGTGCGTTTGCAATAAAAAAGGCCAACTCCATGCTGGGAATTATTAGGAAGGGAATTGATAACAAATCAGCCAGTATCATAATGCCCCTGTATAAATCGATGGTGCAGTCTCATTTGGAGTACTGTGTGCAGTTCTGGTCGCCGCACCTCAAAAAGGATATTATAGCATTAGAGAAAGTCCAGAGAAGGCAACTAGAATGATTAAAGGGCTGGAGCACTTTCCCTATGAAGAAAGGTTGAAACGCTTGGGACTCTTTAGCTTGGAGAAACGTCGACTGCGGGGTGATATGATAGAGGTTTACAAGATAATGCATGGGATGGAGAAAATAGAGAAAGAAGTACTTTTCTCCTTTTCTCATAATACAAGAACTCGTGGGCATTTGATGAAATTGCTGAGCAGACAGGTTAAAACGGATAAAAGGAAGTACTTCTTCACCCAAAGGGTGATTAACATGTGGAATTCACTGCCACAGGAGGTGGTGGCGGCCACAAGTATAGCCACCTTCAAGAGGGGTTTAGATAAAAATATGGAGCACAGGTCCATCAGTGGCTATTAGCCACAGTGTATGTGTGTATATAATTTTTTTTGCCACTGTGTGACACAGAGTGTTGGACTTGATGGGCCATTGGCCTGATCCAACATGGCTTCTCTTATGTTCTTAATGTGTAAGATTCTTGCACAAACAAATATATCTTGCATTGGATGCTTCTTCATACAGTATAATCAGCTACAGAATCTTGCCATCTGGGTAACACTGGTCCAATCAGAGTACTAAGAATTATGGACTAAAAGCTTTCCTTTTGTTAATAACATATTTTGACCAGAGGTCTTAAGCATAAAAATCAATGCAATAAACAAAATAAAAATTTGAATACTCATATACGATTTTCACAGTATGCATGAATGAATTAAAATCCATTTTGATAAACCAAAAATATTATACAACCTCCACTGCATGTCAGAATATACTGCATGTCACCATTCTCTTCCTTCCTCATTCAACCTGTTCAGTCTACAGATGAAACCACAAAACTGAAGATCTAAGAAACAAGAAAACCATTTGATATAATATACTGTTTCTGGTTCCATATGTTTCCAGGATGTTGTTTTTTTTTTAATGACCAGCTGGTGGTAATGATAGCCCATTAAAACAAGAACCTGTAAAGGTCATGACTCATGATTGTTGACAGAAATGTGAATTCATGACACATAGCAATGGAAGTTTTTGACTCACCATGCCTGTTGTCTAAAACTGAATTCATGACCATTAGTAGGTAATATGACAGTTGTGAAAAAAACCCTCTGTAATGTTTAAGCCATCATCTCCAATCGAATAAGGAAAGATCAAATACAGCAGTCAGTAAACAGCAGAAATATAATACATTTTTGCTACAGTATCCTGTATCTTAATCTGACTGTTTACATTTCCTGTCTCTGAAGAACATCTATGTGGGTGGCTTGAAGACTAACCTTTAATTAATGACTAGCTACTTTGTCTGGAGGGTTTAAACTGAAAAACTTCAACTAAGAAAGAAATAGGCATCCTAAGCATGTATTTTTCCATTATCATCTCATAATCCACTTTGTCATATTGTACACAAAGAAACTCATATCCAACATGTCCTTTCTTTACCACTTTCAAAATTTAGATAACCACTCTAAAAGCCTTTTATGCCAGAGTGCAGACAGAATGATCCTCATGTGATGCTTAGATCAGATGCCCCTGATTATCCATTCATTATCATCATTCGGTGTTTTGCTCTGATTTCTAATAGGTGGCTCATAAGATCATTTAGCTTGTGTTCTTTCTACTCTAGATGATAAACAGGATCCCACAGGTATGTACCACTAATGGTAACATCTTCTTTGTTTGAACAGAGGTACTCAACATGCTTGGCCACTGGGTGGAGGGCCACTGTGCAAGGTGCCTTCCCTTGACACAAAAGGGCCTTCTGCTTATAGAGGAGTCTCTTACATCACAGGTAGGTGCCTTCAGCTGCAGTTGTGTGACAATGTTAAAGGACATTGTCCATAAGATCCATAGGATGAAACCCAGTATTCATTATGGATAAAGACTGAGTGGCATCTGATTGTTCATTCATTTGTGCACAAATAAGAAACTGAGAAGTAATGTTCTTGCCAGCAGGAAAAACAGCTCAATTAATCTTGCTACATTTGTTCCAGGCCTTGTATAATAATGTTGTCCTTCTCTCCCTCCCCCCACTTAAAGATACAATTCCCCCTTCTGTTTCTTCCCCTTTGTATTTATTGTTTGCCATTTGCCCTTTTTAAATAATCAGTTGCCCTTAAGGCTCCTCATGGTGCTAAAATTTAAATACAGACTTATTTCCAACACCTTAGGGGCTGAAAGGCAACATGAGAAATTAGTGAATTGTTTGAGATTCCGACCCTTTTCCTCATGATGAAGTAGAGATACATTTAGGGGGTGGCTCCTAATTAGTTCTTAACATCAATGACAGATTGGCCTTTTAAGCACCTGCTGAGTTACTTGCCTTGGTGATGCCCCTACAATACCTGTGGGAAGCCTACAAGCACAGAATGGAAGTACTTTGAGTGTAACACATCTATCTTGGAGTACACCATGGGCTGATGAAACCCTGACAGTCCCCAAGGAAACATTATTCATTATGTATTTACAGTTATTGGATTAAAACTTTGTAATGTGCTCTATTCAATTAATAATCATACTGAGCAGGCTGAGCTACAAAATGCATTGTGCCTTTTAAAAGCTCTAATATAGGAAAAGACAAGCAGTTTGTCCTAATGAATGCATCTAATTGGTGCACTTTATTATAAAATACTGGAACAGCATTTTTCACCAGGCAGATCTATTTGTAACAGGCTGTCTCCAGTATGTCAGGGTGTAATAAATGTGCTGCAGACTAGAACTGCTGATTAGCATTTCTGGAATGGCAGGAACTTTGTGGTAGTTGTTTGCCATCACAGGAAGATCTTTGAATCTTGGCAATGAACTTTGAAAACTATTACCTGCCAGGGTCAATCAAAAAGTCTACATCTTCAAAATCTCTAGTCTCTGATCTCAAGTTTTGCCTGGGAGTTATATCAACCACATATCCTGTGGTATATCAACCACATATCCTGTGGTAATCATCTTTTAACTATTTTAAACCTTGTATTTTTAGATAGGTAAGGCAACATCTGAAGAGATTAAAAGGGAAAAGAGCCTTTGAATGGTCACTCTTGTTCCACTACGCAGTAGCAGATGACCTAATTACATACTTGTTTATCCAAAATTGTTAGAGGACTTCATAGATACAAACACTGACCTGAAACAAAGTTAGAGACCGGTAGCACCTTTAAGACCAAGAAATTTTATTCGAAGTATGAGTTTTTGTATGCCCACATAATTTTTCATACAATGAAAAGGAAGATAACCATTTAGTGTCTGAACAGCAAATTAACATAACATGATGAAGATATTTTAAGATACGTATCTGAAGAAGTGTGTGTGCACATGAAAGCTCATACCTTGAATAAAACTTTGGTGGTCTTAAAGATGCCACTGGACTAACTTTCTTCTGTTGCTTCAGACCAAAATGGCTACCCAGCTGAAACTGACCTGAAAGTGAGGAAGAATTCACACAAACATTTTTGACTATAGTATTTATGAGGCTACATGAGACATTTTATCACAGAAACAAGTCTTTGAATGATCTGAAGTACTCCTGATATGCACAGAAAAGACACCACATTTCATCATGACTACTGAGATTACATTTAAAAGTTGGTGTTTATCATGACTTCTCAGCACACAAAATGAAGTTGTAGTCATCTTGCTTGATTATCAGAATAATGACATTCAATAGTAAAAAAAAATTATGCTAATATGGATACCTGTTTTTTGCATATAAATAGTGGCAGGATTTACTTAATTTATAGTTCACATATAAAATGTGTATAGTGAAAATGGCACAAAAAGTCATAAAAGAATGTGAGTGAAATGAGAAAGCCAGCAAAAAAAAATGCTCTCATGCTCTACAAAAAATAAAGGAAAGGAAAATTAAATACTTGTACATCCCTAGATATGTACTAAAATCATGAATCACCACCTCTTGTTGAAGATCCATTCATAAATCAGTAACTCATCAGGAGGCAAATATGCAAAGGCTTTATTACATAGTGGTATGCTACATCAGCCAAACAATTTAAGAATTTGTCACCACTCCAGCTTGTAATTGGCACACTACTGAACGGTCTCGAATTTACCCTTTTGGGGAAAATTATTGAGAGGGCAGTAGCACTACAGCTACAGAGTTTTCTGGAGGACGCTTCTGTCCTAGACTCCCACCAGTCCGGCTTCCACCCAGGCCATGAGACGGAGACACTTCTGGTCGCCCTAGTGGATGACCTCCAGTGGCATCTGGATTGAGGCAACTCATAAGAACATAAGAGAAGTCATGTTGGATCAGGCCAATGGCCCATCCAGTCCAACACTCTGTGTCACACAGTGGCCAAAAAAATTTATATATATATATATACACACACACACACACACACACACACACACTGTGGCTAATAGCCACTGATGGACCTCTGCTCCATATTTTTATCTAACCCCCTCTTGAAGCTGGTTATGCTTGTAGCCGCCGCCACCTCCTGTGGCAGTGGATTCCACACGTTAATCACCCTTTGGGTGAAGAAGTACTTCCTTTTATCCATTTTAACCCAACTGCTCAGCAATTTCATTGAATGCCCATGAGTTCTGGTATTGTGAGAAAGGGAGAAAAGTACTTCTTTCTCTACTTTCTCCATCCCATGCATTATCTTGTAAACCTCTATCATGTCACCCCGCAGTCAATGTTTCTCCAAGCTAAAGAGCCCCAAGCATTTCAACCTTTCTTCATAGCGAAAGTGTTCCAAACCTTTAATCATTCTAGTTGCCCTTTTCTGCACTTTTTCCAATGCTATAATATCCTTTTTGAGGTGAGGTGACCAGAATTGCACACAGTATTACAAATGAGACCGCACCATCGATTTATACAGGGGCATTATGATACTGGCTGATTTGTTTTCAATTCCCTTCCTAATAATTCCCAGCATGGCGTTGGCCTTTTTTATTGCAATTGCACACTGTATTGACATTTTCAGTGAGTTATCTACCATGACCCCAAGATCTCTCTCTTGGTCAGTCTCTGCCAGTTCACACCCCATCAATTTGTATTTGTAGCTGGGATTCTTGGCCCCAATGTGCATTACTTTACACTTGGCCACATTGAACGTCATCTGCCACATTGACGCCCACTCACCCAGCCTCAACGGAGCCCTTTGGAGTGCCTCACAATCCTCTCTGGTTCTCACCACCCTGAACAATTTAGTGTCATCTGCAAACCTGACCACTTCACTGCTTACTCCCAACTCCAAATCATTAATGAACAAGTTTAAAGAGCATGGGACTCAGTACTGAGCCATGCGGCACCCCACTGCTTACCATTCTCCACTGCGAGGACTGCCCATTTATACTCACTCTCTGCTTCCTATTAATTAGCCAGTTTTTGATCCACAAGAGGACCTGTCCTTTTACTCCATGACTCTCGAGCTTACTAAGGAGCCTTTGATGAGGAACTTTATCAAAAGCTTTCTGGAAGTCAAGGTAAACAACATCTATTGGGTCTCCTTTGTCCACATGTTTGTTTACCCCCTCAAAGAACTGTAACAGGTTAGTGAGTCAAGATCTTCCCTTACAAAACCCATGCTGAGTCTTCCTCAATAATTTGTGTTCATCTGTAAGGAAAAGCCCTCTACTTTTCATACATATGGACATCGTGATCACCAGTATGGTTGCCAGGGTGCCTGGAGTTTTGACTCGCACACATCTGCTCTAAGAAGTGGACTTTGCCCACAGTTTCTAAGGCTTATGTGGATACTATAAGCCTCAGATTTGCAGCAGCATTCTACATCTCTGTATGGGTGTTAGCCAGAACTACAGACGAGCTTCCAGCTGCTCCTTGTGTGCCCAGTCTTGGCCGCTGCAGTGGAAGGAGCCATGCCACCATGTTTCCAGCCTGTTTCCATGAAACAAAGGCTAACACCACCAGAATCCATCTTGTTTTCCTGACTCCATATCCAACAGCTGCTTCAACTTCTGCATAAGGAAATCAAGCTTATTCAGGCATGGATCCTGCCAGACCACTCAAGCCTTTGTCTAAGAAACCCAGGACAAAGATTGGTGCTAGGAAGAAGACTAAAGAAGAGGAAGACCATCTCCTGCCACAGCCAAGTCTTTTGTCTAAATCCGGGTGTTACCTAGGCCAGCATTTGATTCTCTATTGTCACCTTTTTAGATAAGGCCATTTAATCTTAAGTGTTCCCCACCCAGTAATCACTTATATTCTTCTTCCCAACTGTCACTTTGCAGCCTCCCCCAGGTCCGTTTCAACCTGAAAATTCTCTCAGGTATCCAGGATCCAGGCAAGTCCATTGGTCAAGAGCAAGCACCCAATTAGGTGCCACCAATTAACTTTCTATTGGCTATTGCAGTAGTCCAGCCCTTATGGTCACTGCAGAGCCTCCCCTTTCTCCTCCCTCATACCTCCCAGCCCCTGAGGGTCTAAGGTAGTCTATTTAACCTCTGACCCAACTCCACTCATGTGTGCATCTAACAGTACCCCAGTTCCGCTGTCTAGATCCATCCCCAATTCTGGCCACAGTTTTGGGTCCATTTTCCCCATCCTCTTTTGTCGCCATTGGAGCCTTCCTTGAAGACTACGATAGGTAAATATCACCCTGTTTGTCTACCCATGTGTTCCTCTATATCTCTCTATATATTTCCTAGGACTGTATGTATGATTGTATGAGTATTCTATCTTGTATGTATGCCTATATTTTCTAGAATAAATTGCAATTGTTTTACTTAATTACAGTCCTTAATATTTTAAGCATTACTTTCTGGATGGTTAATCTTGTATTCACTGGGAAAAAAGATCCCTAGTGAGCCAGGTGCCCACCTGACTAATTCCCCAACCTTGTTTTGAGGGCATTTTGGCTTACACATCAATGTGCCTATTCATTCTGTCCTTGGTAATGGTTTCTACCAACTTTCCCGGTATTAAAGTCAGACTGACTGGCCTGTAATTTCCTGGATCTCCTCTGGAACCCTTTTTAAAGATGGGGGTGACATTTGCTACCTTCCAGTCCTCAGGAATGGAGGCAGATTTCAATGAAAGATTACATATTTTTTGTCAGGAGATCCACAAGTTCAACTTTGAGTTCTTTCAGAACTCTTGGCTGTATGCCATCCGGACCTGGTGATTTATTAGATTTTAATTCATCTATCAGTTGTAGGACCTCCTCTCTTGTCACCTCAATCTGACTCAGGTCTTTCATCACCCCTTCCAAAATAAGTGAATCTGGAGCAGGCAAACACTTCTCATCTTCCACAGTGAAGACAGAGGCAAAAAGTGCATTCAGCTTCTCAGCAATTTCCCTATCCTCCTTCAGTAATCCTTTTACCTCTTGGTCATCTAAGGGCCCCACTGCCTCCCTGGCTGGTTTCCTGCTTCTAATATATTTGAAGAAATTTTTATTGTTGGTCTTTATGTTTTTTGCAATATGCTCCTCATAGTCCCTTTTTGCCTGCCTGATCACAGTCTTGCATTTGATTTCCCGCAGCCTGTGTTCCCTTTCATTAATCTCACTTGGACTAGCTTTCCACCGCTTAAAGAAGTCCTTCTTACCTTTTACAGCTTCCATTACTTTGTTTGTTAACCATGCAGGCCTTTTCTTATACCTGTTTGTGCCTTTCCTAACTTGTGGTATATATTTTATCTGAGCTTCTAGGATTGTAGTTTTAAATAGCCTCCAAGCTTCCCCAAGGGTTTGGACTGTATTTACTTTTCCTTTCAGTTTCCTCTTCACATGCTTCCTAATCTCAGAGAATTTTCCCCTTTTAAAGTTAAACATGGTTGTGCTGGTCTTTTGGGGCAATTCTCTATTTATACAGATGGTGAAATCAGTAACGTTATGGTCACTGCTCCCAAGTGGTGCGATCACTTTTACATCTCTCACCAAATCTTGAGCATTACTTAGGACCAAATCCAGGATCACCCCACCCCTGGTAGGTTCTGTTACCATCTGCTCCATAGCAAAGTCATTGAGAGCATCTAGAAACTCAACCTCTTTCTCTTGACCTGAACACATATTGACCCAATCAATCTGCAGGTAGTTAAAATCACCTATTATGACACAGAGGTACTGATGTTGTTAGACCTATTGCCTGCATTCGATATGGTCGACCATCATTTGCTAGCCCACTGCCTTCCCATCACAGGGATTCAGGGGCTAGTCTTACAGTGGCTTTCCTTTTCCCTATGCGGTTGGGGTCAAAGGGTGTCAACTGGGGAAGAGTCGTCCCGGAGTCACCCACTTAATTGCAGTGTGGCTCAGGGGGCGGTTCTATCCCCAATGTTGTTTAACATGCAACCCCTTTCCAGATTGTCCGGAAGTATGGGCTGGGTTGCTATCAGTACGCTGATGACACCCAGCTCTATCTACTGATGGACGGCTGACCTGATGATGTCCCAGAAAGCCTGGATCAGGCATTGAAAGCTGTGGCTGGTTGGCTTAAGCTGAGCTGATTGAAGCTGAACCCGACGAAGACAGAGGTCCTTTGCCTGAGTCATGGTGGCCTGGGCAGGCAAATCCCTCTACCAGCTTTTGACGGGGCACCAAGCTTTTGATTGTGCCCAAGGCCAGAAGCTTGGGGGTGCTATTAGAGGCCTCCCTGACGATGGAGGCCCAGATAGCAGCAACTGTGAAATCCACCTTTTTCATCTTAGGTGGGTGAAACGGTTCCTTTCCTTGACTGTGGCGACCTAGCAAATGTGATTCATGCAACAGTCACCTCGAGATTGGGCTACTCTACTTGGGGCTGCCTTTGTCGTGAATCTGGAAACTTCAGCTAGTGCAGAACGTGACTGCTAGGCTGTTATTGGGGCTGCCCAAGTGGAAGCACATACAGCCAGTGCTGCAGGAACTGCACTGGCTGCCAATAATGTACCGGATTCATTAAAAGGTGCTGTTTATCACCTCACCTTTAAAGCCCTATATGGCCGAGAACCCATTTACCTGAGGACCCATCTGTTCCCCACATGTTCCCCAGAGAATACTAAGATCTGGATCTCAACATCTACTAGTGATCCCCGGGCTGAAGGATGCAAGACTGTCGACCACCAGGGATCGGGCCTTTTCAGTGGCAGCCCTCTACTGGTGGAATCAATTGCCTGAAGAGGTTAGGGTCTTGCGGGACCTTGCTCAGTTCCACAAGGCCTGTAAGACCGTTCTCTTCTGGCAAGCTTTCAGTCGACCATAGGAGAATTCTGGAACAACTGTTGTCCTGAGAATATGAGTAACATATAATTCATTAGCACCAACTGTATATTGTTTTAACTTGTATTGTTTAATGGTTTTATTGATTTTATGAGTGCGATCATAGTATACTATGATTTTGATGTAAGCCGCCCTGAGCCCGCCATGGCAGGGAGGGCAGGGTATAAATCGAATTAAACATTAAAAAACCATAATGCATTTAATGTTATTTTTTAAAAAAAAAAATCAATAAAATGAAAAGAATAAAAAGTTACAAACAATCTCAAATAGAATTGTCTGACATCATCTAAACAAAACTTTCAACTAAAACTAGTTGAAAAGGAAAAGTTTTGCATTCTGTATGAAAGCTCAGTAGTAAGACCTCTTGGCTTCCATAACACAAGCAACAGTAAAGATCTCAGTATCACCCGCAATACTACCTATTGGTTGGATCTTAATTAGCATGTGGATGGAAGTCCTTTAGTTATGTGGGTGCTGTAAATGTTAAAAGGTTCTGCTTTTACTGAAGACCAACACAACTATCCTCTGAAACTATCAGAAAACATTACAAAATAGCCATGTTTGATGCTCTTCCTGGCATCAAATTGGTGAGGGAGGTAGATAATGTAAGGTGGTGGCAGTGACCCTCCAAAAGCTCTTAAGGCAGAGTTGGGGGCAATGAGGAATCCCTACTGTGAAGGCTGGGTTTTTCTTGTGCAAAATGGATTCCCCTCAGCTTCAGGGACAAGGTTGTCTCTTGCTTGCCTACTTGCTGGCTGATTGCACAATCAGGGAGTAAAAGTGGCTTAGATGCTGGGGTGGAAAGGAAATAATCAATGCACCTCTGAGTTCCTGCTTCTGCTTGGACAAAATTCTTCATTATTGGTGGTCCTGTAACCGACTTGAACCCCCACACCACCCATCTTGCCTTTTTTAAAACATATAGAGAGCCAGGACCATTTCACATACCAGGTCCTCTCTCTCACTCACTCACAGAAACACCACTCACAGAGACACAGTATCTTTTGATAATTAGCTTTCACTCAGAAACTGTCAAAAGCTATTGGAGTTGGAGGCTCAAACACTGCTTCATTGGCATACTGGCATTATTTACAAAGTTTCTTTTAAGTTCAACTTTTGAAGTATTTCCTTTCTGCCAGTAAAGATATTTGGATTGGATTGGATTAAAATTATTTCCCTGTTTAGGCATGTCACAACTCAGGGGGGGTCTTACCAATTGCTGCCACCACTCTGGGTTAAGGGTCTCCCTTGAGAAGGCCCAGAGTACCCTCCCAAGCCTTTCCAGGCCTCCCTTAGCTTAGGCCAAATAATGGCGTGAGGACCAGGCAGAGTTAACAACAGAAAAAAGGTTTATTTTAAGGTCAGTGCAATATAACAACAAGGTGCATAAAACAGTAAAAGGGTGAAGGGAAAATAAACAAAAGCCTTAACGCGTCTATCTCTACAGTCCCTACTCTAATACTACACTTACCACCACCACCCTTGGGTAAGGGCCTCTCCCTTGCTTCCAGCTCTCCAGTATACGGTAGATGCGTGGCTATTTCCGAATATACAGCCCCATTATACCCTATGGCTACTGAAATCAATGGCAAAATAGGGTATATTGGAAGCTACCTGGAGGGGAGGAGGTTTGAGGAAGAGCCCCCAATTTTTCAGGAGACCTGCAGGGGACTCTCCCCTACAAACCCCTCAAGTTTCAAAAGGATTGGGCCAGGGGTTCCCATTCCAGGGACACCAAAAGAGGGTGTCCTATCCCACCATTATACCCCATGGGCCATTGAAATCAATGTCAACATAGGGCATAATTAGAGGCTGCTGGGGGCAGGGGGTTTCAGGGAGAGCCCCCAAAACTGCAGGAAAACTGCAGGGGACTCTCCCCTACAAAACCCCTAAGTCCTAAAAAGATTGGGCCAGGGGGTCCAATTCCTGGGGCACCCAAAGCCAAACCTAACTTCACACCAGAGAATCTCTATAGGACCCAAATGCAGTACTTCCTTCTATCTACTCTATGAACCCTGCTGGCCTGGAACCAATATAAACCCAGTTGCCAATGTCACTGCCACACAAAACACAATCTGCTCAAGGTCTGCTCTGCAGACCTGGCTGCAGCAAACCCAGATGCCAGCTCTCCATCCCTGCCCAAACGGGGAGAGCTGGCCAAGCACAACAAGCATGCTGGTTCTGGGTCTATCACCCATGTGCCAGCTTCCCTGCCACAGAACACACAATCCAGCTCTTCAGTCCTGCCCCAAACAACACGGGGAGAGCTGGCCAAGCACAACAAGCATGCTGGTTCTGTGTCTCTCACCCAGATGCCAGCTTCCCTGCCACAGAACATGAAATCTATAGATGTCAGCTATCCAACCCTGCCCCAAACAACACAACTCTCAAACAAGAGAAGTGGTGGACAGATCCAAACAACAACAGATCCAAACAGATCACTGAGAAAAGGTCAAGAAACTCAACTGTTAAAAAAGTGACTTTTTTAACAATGAAAATTAGGCCAAACAGCCCCTCCCCCAAGAATCAGAAGAGAAAAAGAACAGCAGCACAACACAGCAGCAACAAATCAAACAAAGAATCCTTTTAAAACTTGACTTTCAACAATACAGGAACTTTACCAACCCCTCCCCCCCCAAAAACCTTCACCCTAATCCCAAGAAATCCAAGCCACCCAAATCAGGAAATGTAAAAGGATACTGCACTTTTAAAAGTCCTCTCACTAAAGTAAGATATGGGCAAATTGGCAACCTCCCACCCCCAGGCCCCCATCCCCAGCAGAACCCCCTAACCCAAAATAAACTACCCAGTACTCACCCACCGCCCTGAGCCTGCCCAGGCGGGGAGGGCGGGATACAAATAATAATAATAATAATAATAATAATAATAATAATAATAATAATAATAATAATAATAATAATAATAATAATAATAATAATCTGGATAAGTAAAGGGACTCTGAGTTTTAAAAAGTCCTTTTACTAACTCAAATAAAAACAAGAACCCCAAGACTGTCTTACCTTAGATGTCTTCTCTTCTCCAGGCTGGTCAGGCAAGGCTGAGAGAGAGCAGCAGCAGCTGAGGGCAAGGGCTACCGCAGCACAATCTCTCTCTCACACCAACACAGCAGCAATGGAATGGAGTCCAGCCAGGCAGACTCCTTAAAAAGGTTCTGTGGCCCTACACAGAGCAGTTTCAAAAAATACCACTGCCCTGTGATTGGCCAGAGAACTCTGTTTACTTGGATACCCAAGTAAACAAAAGAACAACAATGTTGCTGATGGCTGGGGGATTAGCCCAGCCATCAGCTACATAACAGCCCTGCAAAGCATGCATTTGCAATGCATTTTGCAAATGCATGCTTTTGATTGGCTGCTGGGGCTTCTCTCCCCCTCCCTCCCTGATCCCAGGAAGGCTATGGGAGAGGCGGGAAAAGGCTCCCAAAGGCGGGAAAGGAGGCAAGCAGCTCCCCTGAGGCTGCAGAAGCTCCTTCCCCGCCTTTTCCATGGAGTTCTGTATACTTCCGAATTTTGATTCAGAAGTGTATGGGGAGCCGTATACGGCTCCCATATTATGGCTGCAGATTGGATTCGAAAGTATACCGCGCCATATACTTCTGAATCAGAGATGATTCAGAGGTTTCTTCGATTCGGCTGAACTGAATGTACACCCCTGCTCTCCAGGTGACAGCCTGCCTCCAGCTAAGCCTTCCAGTGAAAGAACACCCACTTCCTGGGCTTGGTCTTTATATTCTCTTCCCGGGCCCCACCCCTCTCTAGGCCTGTTTCCCTCCAAACCCCTTACTACCCAATCAGAGGGACAGAGGGGATCCTGGGAGATGTAGGCTTTCCCCAGTAACTCCTAAGCAGGCTTCCCTGGGACCTGCAGGCCTCGCTAGGCCCAGGATCATGACAAGGCATTTGGGATTCTTTGTTACAAGTTGGCCTTTCTCCAGTCAGCTCTTCTGCCACAGCTTCACTCAGCCAATCTCACTGTCAACTGAACTGTTTTCAACTGTCCCTCTCACCAGCATTTGATCAGCTATCATTGTCCACTCTTAGGGAGAGGTGGAATCTGACCTGTCAATCACAATAGCCAGTTGTCAAATCAGATGGATTTCTTATCTACACTACAGGATGTGAAAATGTATATTTGGAGAAATGAGGTTTCCCCAGTCTCTACAAAGACTGGGTCACCTCTATAAATGTCAATCTTTGCTAAAATGAAGTGGTTTTCTCCTGCTCTCATCCATTACAGCGATGGACTATGATTTAGCAGTTTGATGAGAAAACAGAGGTGGAATATTTTTGCTATATAATTGATGATGTAAGTACTCTAGCGGCTGTAATCAATATAGCTGTGGCCGTTTTACTCCAATTGTTTTACTTCAATCATTTTTCTGCCATGTTTGTTTCTCCTTTTGCTTTTGCTCTCTCACCTGTCTCTAGCATCACAACAGAAGGGAACTCCTGAATCAAATAAAGTCAAAGAGCTACAGATGAAGGTTTCATGTTCCTGTGTGTGATGATGAGGATGGAATGGAATGGACAGTCAAGAAGGTGCTTTTAATGAGAATGTGATGGACAAGGAAGTTTACTGGGAAAATCTGGCTCCCACCCAACAGCAGTCCAACTGGCCATGCCATCGGGGGGGGGGCTGCCTTTGCCTTCATGTGAGGAGGAAGTGCAGCAGGGTGTAGGGCACCCTGGGAGCTTCAGGGGCAGAGCTGACATTCCCTAATGGCTGGCTCTGCTCCCATCCAATCAGTCTTCTCCTTGTACTTGGCTCATCCTCCTGCCCCATTTAGGCAGTGCGAGCAGGAGCTGGTTGCCCCTGTTTCATGGGGGACTGGGTAGGATTTTTTTCACCTTTTCTGTATTGGTCTGTGCAAGAGCTATTTTTCACCTATCCCGTACTGCTTATAGAGGGGATTGTGGAATTGGCCTGGGTTGTGGCTGTTAAATAGGTTGGTCACTTTATAGATTGGCAGGCTTCTGTTTAGTTGATGTTAATGTGGCTCAGTGAGTACCATTAGCACCCTCCTTTTTGGGGCATGGGGGTCTTGCTGAATCATTCCTGGACTGTGTGGTCCAGTTAAGTGAGCGTGCAGATTGCCTTGTGATTGCTTGGATTGATTCTCAACTTCAGTCGTGTGGCTGGGGTTGGAACTCCAGGGCCTAGCCCATTTGAACCACTTGTGCATAGCTCTACCTTGGGGCAAGGGTGGCTCACCCATTATGTGGCAGGGGAAGATATGTTTGACCTCTGGTCCTGTCCACATCGCTAGTTAGTTTATTACCCTTGCCATTTAAGTATGTTAAAAAAAAATGGCTCTCAGTTTACCCAACCCTTTGTGTCCATCTCTTTCTTCCATCTGTGGAAACAGTATGAGTTCTGCTGAACATCAAAAACAAAATAATTGGATAAAAAGTTCGTAACTGGATAAGCAGGAAAAATCTTCTAATTCTAAGCCATGGACCTCCAGCAGCATCCCTGCAGACCAGTCACTTGCTCCTTGGGATGGTCTGGATAGGTGTAGCTCGTAGGGAGGACCTGGAAAATGGAGTCTTTAGTCCAGTCCACCCTCCTTTTTATATCTAGTTCTGCTGCTGGGCCTGCACACAGTCAGTGGAGCTGCTCAGCAACAGGCTCAGTTAGGGGGCTGTTATCAGGCTCCACTTCCAGGTGGCAGGCAAATCACACCTTGGCTTGCAGCCATGTGGGATTCCAGGACTTGCCATTCCACATTGCCACCCAGTGGGTGAGCTGGAGAAAGATGGGTGTCGTAAGTTGACAGGCAGGTCACCCAATATTGGAATCCATACCCTATGCTGTGCCAGTACTCTAGTAATTGTAGTCAATACCTATTGTCTGTTTTACTCCAATCATTTTTCTGCCATGTTTGTTACTCTTTTTGTCTTTGCTCCCTCTCCTGCCTCTAGCATCACAATAGGAATGGGCACCTGAATTGACAAAAATGCATAAAAAGTGCAGACACAATTTAGGAGAAGCCTTTTATCCAACACAAAAATATTATGCCTTAGCTACAAGAATGTTCCTTCCTTCCAGCCTATTTTCCCTCCTTTCTTATCTGCTCACCACCATCTCTCCTTTAACAGTAGCCTTTCTTGTCTTCTTTTTTAAATTTGATCCTGCTTTCGTCCCTTTTACTCCTCCTCTTCCTCAACAAAGCCAATTGACTCTTCACATGTAATTATGCATTTCTTACAACTAACAACTGACAACTGAAGTCCTCAAGAGGGCGGAGGTTACAAGCATCGAGGCACTGCTGTTGAAGACACAGCTGCGCTGGGCAGGGCATATTTCTAGGATGGAAAACCACCGCCTTCCCAAGATTGCTCTGTATGGCGAACTTTCCACTGGCCATCGAAATAGAGGGGCACCAAAGAAGAGGTACAAGGACTCCTTGAAGAAATCCCTTGGCACCTGTCGTATCAACCATCACCAGTGGTCTGACCTAGCCTCAGATCGCAAAGCATGGAGGCACACCATCCACCAGGCTGTCTCTTCCTTTGAGAACGCACGCATAGCTGGTCTTGAGGACAAAAAGAGATTGAGGAAGAATCGCACTGCTACAGCACAAACCCCAAATCAGACTTTTCCCTGCAGCCACTGTGGCCGGATCTGCCTGTCCCGCATTGGTCTTGTCAGCCACCAGCGAGCCTGCAGCAGACGTGGAGTACTGCACCCTTCTTGAATCTTCGTTCGCGAAGTCAAGCCGAGAGAGAGAGAGAGAACTAGCATACTTGCAGGACTGAGCTTTCAAGTAGATGGAGATTTGAAGGGTAGGCTACTGCATATCATACTGCTATGTAGACATTTGTTACATGTCTTTATAATTGCTTTTCAATGTCAATATGCCATATTTCTTTATTCCTGTAATTGTACTCACTTATATATTTCCTTTATTTTATTATTATTTATGTTGTGCATGGCAAACTGTTCTAATTCATTTTAGTCCAAATTGTTCCTTATTGGCTAATGTCCATTGGAAGCAAATCAGCACTCAGATGTTCAGGTCTTAGATGTTAAAGGTCTTTAAAGATCAACATGAAAATGGAAGCAAACTAGTGACTAGAATAGCTGATGTAAGACTAGTTACAATTTTGTGTTTTCTTCAAGGGAAGATACACAATGAATATATTGTAGTAGTCAAGCCTGAAAGTTACCAAAGCATGGATTAGTATAGCGATGCTACATTTCTACAGAATGAATAAGTGCTTGTAAAGAAAAATAGAATAGTCCTAAGATATGAGTCCAACATGCTTTTCAAAAAGCAGGCTTAGTTCTAAGAAAACATCTGTTTTTAGCTTGATTAGAAGTAACCCTATCAATCAGTTCCTCCCTTTCAGAACACTACCATCTCTTCCAGCATTCTCTCTGGTTCAAGACAGGAATAGATGCTTCTGGATGTTTTGTTAATGAAATATAAAGTTATGTGTCATCAACAAATTGACAATATTCAGTTTCGTAATTATGAATATTATCACTAAGTGGTTTCATTCATATGTTCACTTCTTAATTATTTTCCATGCCAAATTTAATGAATGAGCCTTCACAGTTCAAACATGTAATGCAGAACTTTGATATAACCTCAAATAGAGTGCCAAGAATACAGTCATCCAAGTAATGTGAATACAGGAATGGACCAGCCATGTTTTATTGATTAAATGTATTTACCTTTCATTTCTCATAAAAACATTTCCAATTTTCATTCATGTAAGTGGTCATCCACAAAGGAACCAGGGTCATCAAATGAGATCCCTTGAGCATTCTAAAGTGGTATAACTTACCCAATGTCTCAGGTGTGAAAAATCATCTTATATTTTAAAGAACCCATATTTGCAGAAAAATGATAAAAGGAGCACCTGCAACTTTAACAAACAAATTCCCTAAGTGGCTGTTGCCAGGCTGAATTTATATGAGGAAAAAGGCAGGGGGAGGAGACGGTAGTCTTGCAGCTTACTAGTTCTTCTGACAATGAGTATTTCAAGGTGGGATTTGCCAATCACAAGCCCCATATGACAAGGGCCTTGTTCACTTCCCTGAAACATGGAGCTGGCGCCACATGAAGGAGCAGCACTCAGAAGAGCCACAGGTGACATGTCAAATGACCACTTGTGACTCCTGAACCACTGAGTTCATAAACTGAGTATAACTTCATAAACTGAGTTCATAAACTGAGTATAACTTCATAAACCATTTATGAATACTATTATAAATATGATAAAATCTCAATGTGAAAAATTTAAAAAAAATACTACAAATTTGTTGAATCAGTAACAGTGCACTCTTAAGCACCTTGTTCTTAATGCGCTGAAGGGTACAACGCTGTTTTTGATTGCACTGTAAGACTGTTTTCAGATATTGATATTAATCTTCAAAGCATTAATGATTAGGGTAATATTAAAGTTCTGTGGTTTTCAGTTTATAATAACTCAATGTCTACATAATTTTTTTCCACTTTTCATTGAGAACAAAGACAGAGATTCATGTAGAAAACTTTGTGAAACATAATAAGAAAATATTGTGACTCCTTTAAATACATATCCAGCACTCACAGAGCAATGGTTGTGGTCAATAATATCTTCCTTTTTTTCTGCCTGCCAAGGCCACAAAGGAGACGAAATAGCAGCTTTCAGCTGCAATACGCTTGATGCTCTAATAATCTTATACACAGAAGCAAAGAATGTGAACCTTGAACTCAGATTCTTTTATGTGTGTTTTTCAGTAAGTAGGAGATAGTCTTCATGTTTCTTTTTGTAACAGCATTGTATCAGCAAACATAATCATCTTTTTTTCCACTTTGAAACTCATATACAAAAGATGAGGACTCCCCTTAAAGAAACTTTAATCTTTTCAGATGTTGGCGGAATCCCAATCCCAAGAGAAGCACATTCAACTTTTATTGCTCTTCATTTTTTTTTCTCACACTCACATTGAAAGTCAAAGCTGTTTCACTTTCTTCACTGGCATTTGAAATTAAAATGATATCAGAATATTATGAAGGTAGGAGACACTTTATCTCAGTAGATTGTGTGTGTGTTTGTGTGTACACTATATATGTAGATTATTATTTTGTATTATTTCTGTTAGTATTTTGCTCATAATTTATTTGCCCAGGCACCCTCAAGTAAGGACATGAGCCAACAACATGGATTTAAATAGTCTGTTAACAATAGCTGATCTATGTCAGCACTATTAAATATGCTAATATTTAATGAGGTGGGCTATGCCAGGCAACCTAACCTTTTGCTGCCTTTTGTTTGGCAAATTCACCCTTCCCAGATGTGCAATGAAGTCACAACCAGGTTTGGAAAGATATTGCTTAGCACCAAGGGTACTCCTTCCCAAGCCACAAAGCCAGTGATGGTCTCTTTAGGACACATCCTCCATCATGCCCAATGCCTCATGGTACTTTGCCACTCACCTGTTGCATTAGCACAGTGTCTGTGAGGAAATCAAGGATTCAGCAAAGAATACAGACATTTCAAGAACCAGCCTTACTGAAAGTAAATTAATGGAACTAATTTCCAGGGGAGGAGAGAGAATAGTTATAATGAATAATTCTAAAGATTTGGAAACGGTGTTGGAGAAATATGAAAAAGGAATGAGCAATAACAAAAGCCAAATATTTGTTAGTTTCTGAATGGATAACCGTAACAACAGAGAAGTAGTGAAAACTGCCGCCTTATCTATTATTTCAGTGCATGATATAATCATATTTATATTGTTACATATTTGCATTGTCCACAAATGAACCATTGGATCAGTTCCTTCTTCTACATTGCATTCCCAGAAATGTGTGGGAGATTCTGGACTGCACATCTCTGACTCCCTTCACATAAAGGAGCATGCAGAGGTCAAATCTGGGTATTTGGAAACTTGCAGTATTTTTTTTTTTCATTTGTCTTCCCAAGGGAGGTCACTGGTCAGGTACTCTCATCACTGTTTACTTGGATGCTTTATCCTGTGACACCCTCTGTTTATCACCACCTAGTTTTGGTTCTACTAATTTATTGACTGTACACAAAGAAAGGGCTCTGTGAGCTAGAGAAGAGCTATTATTTGTTGGGAGTCAGACAGAGCTAGGAATCTCTTTTTTTCTTCTTCTGCCTCTTTGTGGCTTTGTATTGTCATAAAACCAACATCTCTCCATGAATTCATTTGTGCTGCAGTTATCCTGTGAATTGATATTTCTTAGGAACAGTTTGTTGTATGATGGCCCTTGTAGGCATTGTAGTGGTACAGTTTGTCAGGGAAGGACCTCACAATACATCTGTATTTATTTAGATGCACTCCAGAAGTCCTGCATTGCAATTATACACACTAAATAATGCACTTCCAATGCACTTTCCAACTGGATTTGGACAGTTCACACAGTAAAATCCCATTGGATAAGTGCATTGATAGTGGATTGAAAGTGCATTATTTAGTGCAGGGGTGGGAACCTTTTTTCTGCCAAGGGCCATATGGATATTTATAACATCATTCACGGGCCATAAAAAATCATTAACTTAAAAAACAGTGCTCTGCCGAGGGAGAATGATTCAGGCCAGCAAAATTAATGCAAATAATTGTTTTTCTATTTGAAGTCATGTGGGGAGAGCCTAATCTGACACACACGGCCAGCTGCCCTAGGCAAATGCATAGGTCCAGGGCTTTTTTGTAGAAAAAGCCCAGCAGGAACTCAGTAGCATATTAGACCACATTCCCTAATATTAGCATATTAGGTCACACACTCATTAGCATATTAGGCCACACCATTTGGGATAATCAAGTGCAAATTGAACTGTGACAGTAACTTTTCCAGGCTCTGCAGCAATTCTGGCCAGCCAGCCAGGCCCCAGGGAGGCTGCCGCCCCCTTGCCCAGATTGCCCGGAGGTTTGGACTTGGGTGCCATCAATATGCTGATGACACCCAACTCTACCTGCTAATGGATGGCCGGCCTGGCTCCGTCCCAGAAAGCCTGGACCTAGCATTGCAAGCCGTGGCAGGCTGGCTCAGACTGAGTGGGCTGAAGTTGAATCCAACGAAGACAGAGGTCCTGTGCTTGGGTCGCGGTGCCCTGGGAGGGGAAATCCCCTTGCCAGTCCTTGACGGTGTGCAGCTTAAAGCGGCACACAAGGTCAAGAGCCTGGGGGTTCTTCTGGAGCCTTCATTATCAATGGAGGCACAGATAGCGGCCGCTGCCAAGTCCGCGTTCTTTCATCTTCGTCGGGCGAAGCAGTTGGCCCCCTTCCTAGAGCGCCGCGACCTAGCAACAGTGATCCATGCTACGGTCACCTCGAGACTGGACTACTGCAACGCCCTCTACATGGGGCTGCCCTTGTGCCGAATTCGGCGGCTGCAGCTGGTGCAGAACGCGGCGGCTAGGCTGTTATTGGGGCTCCCAAGGTGGGAGCACATACAGCCGGGGCTGCGCGGACTGCACTGGTTGCCAGTGGCATACCGAGTTCGCTACAAGGTGCTGGTTATTACCTTTAAAGCCCTATATGGCCGAGGACCTACCTACCTAAGGGACCGTCTCTCCCCATATGAGCCCCAGAGGGCACTGAGGTCATCTGGGAAAAACCAGTTGAATATCCCTGGGCCAAGGGAGGCCAGACTGAAAGCCACCCGGGACCGGGCCTTCTCTATTACTGCTCCATTACTGTGGAACCAACTCCCTGAGGAGGTGAGGGCCCTACGATGTTTAGAGGGATTCCGTAGGGCCTGTAAGACCCACCTTTTCAAGGTGGCCTTCAACTAGCGAAAAACTGTGACAAATCTAGATATGCTGCTAGAAATGCTTTTATTCCTGAAATGTTTTTACTTCTGAAATTTATTAAAACCTGTTTTAACGCCATACTGTTATGTTAATTTTAATATTCTGTAATTGTTTTAACTATTTTATAAGTATAACTGATGTAATGTGTGTTTTATGTTGTGAGCCGCCCTGAGCCTGCCCCGGCGGGGAGGGCGGGATAGAAATAAAAAATTATTATTATTATTAGTACATCTGGGCCCTGTGATCCCTGCCTGACCCCTGGGGAGGCTGCTGCACAGCGCAGCTGGGCCCCATGATCCCCGCTGGCCAAACAGGCCCCAGGGAGGCTCCGCATGGCTTGGTTCGGCCCAGCAATCCCCAAGGGCCACACCAAGTGACCTTGAGGGCCATATACGGCCCTCGGGACGGAGATTCCTCACCCCTGCTTTAGTGTGTGTGATCACAGCTTTGATGAACCTTCACCAAAGTAGTTCTATACATATACTCTCTCACGGAACTCAATTTCAGAATTAAGTCATAGAATTTCCTATAATTCTTTTCTGCAGAAGACAAATGGTGATTATAATATAGTGGATTCAATGCAATGAAGAGATGCGGTTTCAGTGATCAGAGCTCTCTTTATTGGTTACAGCATGGTAACGAGTAAGCTAGAAGACTGCTTAACTGGGCCAATGGGGCCAACTATATATTTATTTATTTAATTGGATTTATAGCCTGCCCTCCCTGTCGAAGCAGGCTCAGTCCTGGGTTCCTGCGCTAGGACACCATTGGAACGTTTGAACCAGCAGGGGACTTCTGGTTGGGTCTTGGCAACAGAGATTTGGATCCTACTGCCCATTGTTCAAGAGTCTCCAAGCTCAGTCCTTAGGCTCCACTGAACCAGGCAGGAACACTGGTAAAAAGCATCCACATACACAACAGTGAAATAGTTAATGAGCAGCATCTTGAGAGATGAAAACACAAATTCATGTTACCCATGTTTGATTTGAACTCCAAATACATGTATTTTTCTTGAAAAGAAAATTGTGTCTTCAGAAAGCATCGTTTCCCTTCTTCCATATTCTGCTTTTTCAATTGATTAAACCTAAACTAGAATGTTCTCTTTTGGGTCATAGGCTGCTATTACCCTTTTTAACTTGCTTTTCAGTGCTTCTAGGCCTGAAATCTGCCAAGCATAAATGTCAATACAGTAGTCAAACTATATTGCCATATACAGTAAAAACATTTTATTATAACAAGCAAAATACATGAACTGAGTCCACCCAGTGATGTTCTACACATTATGTCTTGCAATATAACTTCATAGCATATATTTCAAAATAAGAGTCCATGCATCTGATATACACAACACATCCACATTTGACCAAAACACAAATATTGTTTTGCATATTCAGTTTTAGATGTGTAGTATCTTTTACATCCATCATGAAATCCATTTTCTTTTATTTTCTCTCTCTTTTTAAAACTCTCTTGCATTTAACAGAATGATAAAGCAGGAATACATGTGAACAATTTGAGCATAAAACATCATGGAGATTGTCAAGAAATGGACCAGTGATCAATTTCTTGTTCTTTCTTTAGACATAGAATTAAACTTTGATCCAGGATTTTATTAACACTTACATGGAGAGAAACATCTGGTGCTTGTCATGAGAAAGTTAGCAAGAAATGCCTCCGTTTCTTCATATCCTAACGTATGTGTGTATAGACTGAGATATTAAAGTGTGTGTGTGCTTATTTCTCTTAGACACACAGACCACAAGGTTAATCAAAACAAGAAACTTTTATTTGTAATGTGAACAAAACACTGAGGAAAATAAGGTATAAGCAATAATATCTCACTTCCATTGAATTTTTGAACTGAAGTGCTATTCCTACCAGTGGGATCCTTTAGTTAAAATTTACTATTTTCAGCCTGATCTAAGCAGCAATTCTGCACAGTTCTACTCAGTTCAAAATCCTCCTCCTCAGCAACTAAGCTGCCAAATCTTCTGCTGCTATCTCCTAACTGCTGTTTTCAACAGCTACTTTTCCACACACATCCCCACTCTCAACATACTGTCCACTTTCATTGGTTGCTCTTAGGAAGAGACTGAACCTAGCCTGTCTGTCATACCTACCTTCCCATCCCTTGTCAGTGGTCAGTGAGGGGGTGGGGCTGGAAACCCTAAATGCATAAAGAATAGTGTGTATCTATACCCAAACTGAATTTCACAAATCATTACATCTGACTTTATGCTCAGGATCAACATTTGTTAAAAATTATTGTGCTATGTAGAAAAACTGAAATGCATCAGGAAATCTGGTGGGCTTCTTCAGTTGTTTGTTAGCAGCTACAGAGCTAAAATCATTAGGTGGTGCCGTATTAGATTATTTATTTATGATAAAGTTGCTCCATGAGCATGGATGTGACATTACACAGCTTCCCCCCCCCTCGCACTTTTCAGTAATGGTTTCACCACACATTCATATTTCAGGTTATAATACAAATGATAATTCATAGAAACCTGTAATAGGCTTATTAAAATGGGCCATTACAATTTTATTATGGCACAGTATTGATATCAGTACTAGAAAGTAATAAAAAGGATGTTGCAAAAATTAGATAATAAAAAAGTTTCTAAAAAGCAGTCAAAATAATATTATGCACTCACAACAATTTTAAGAAATTTGACAAGTAAAACTGCCTTACAAGAAAGAAAGAAAGAAAGAAAGAAAGAAAGAAAGAAAGAAAGAAAGAAAGAAAGAAAGAAAGAAAGAAAGAAAGAAAGAAAGAAAGAAAGGGCGTTTTCGCACTGACCTTAATCGGCAGCGACGTCCCTTTTCACCGCGCAGGATCTGCGCGGATTTCGCACCAATTGCTGCGGAGCACCCGGAAGAGCTGCAAAGTCCCACAGCTTTTGCGGCACAAATGGAAACCGCCAAAAACCAGTTTCCATTTGCGCTGCAAAAGCCGCGGGACTTTGCGGCTCTTCCGGGTGCTCCGCAGCAATTGGTGCGAAATCCGCGCAGATCCTGCGCGGTGAAGAGGGACGTCGCTGCCCATTAAGGTCAGTGCGAAAATGCCCATGATTGATTTCATACTGGATTATAGACATGCCTCACCAGCACAAAGTTGCTTGAGACTCTCATGTCAAGAACTGTGAAAACACAATATTTCAAAATATAACCCAGAGTTACAGTGGCATTATAACTGGCCATACCAGTTCACATGACTATGCTGTGGTAAGTGTAGCCTTCTGTGCGTATGAATGATTGACATCTGTTGTACTGTGATAAGCCTATGTTCTGTAAGTATAAAGTAGTACCCAAAAATGGGTTCATTACAGTCAGTTAAAATTGCACTTTTACCATACACATGGTATAATCTGGCCTCACAAACCAGTTATATGTGCTTTAAATAACAGTGCCAGATATCTTGGAAGTTGGTAAGAAAGATTCTGCTTTTATTTTAAGAGAACTATCTTGATTGACTAGACATTAAATAATGAACCAGTCTATACAAGAAATACATTTTCTAGACACCACTGTAAAAATACATGAGGGACTCATAGACACTACCTTATACAGGAAACCTACTGACCGACAAACATACCTGCATGCCTCCAGCTACCATCACAAACATACCAAATGATCCATTGTATACAGCCAGGCTTTATGCTACAGCCGCATTTGCTCCAATCCTACTGACATTCTCACCTGAGGGATCTACAAAAAACCTTTTTGGAACTAAAGTACCTACCTGATGAAGTCAAGAAACAGGTTAACAAAGCCAGAATGATACCCAGAGAAAACCTGTTACAAGACAAACCCCGAAGAGACAATAACAAAACACCACTAGTGGTCACCCACAATTCTCAACTGAAAACAATTCAACGTATTATCAACAGCTTACAACCTCTATTTGACAGTGATAGCTTCTTTCAAAAGCACTGGGAGGTAAACCTTTCCTTGCACTCAGACACCCCCCAATCTCAAACAGCTCCTCACCCACAACAATACAACATCGCATCTGAGCAGGAACACCGGGACCAGAGTTTGCAATAAACTCAAGTGCCAACTTTGCTGCCACTTACACCCAGACAACACAGTCACTGGGCCTAACAGCATTAACTATACCATCTCAGGTTCATTCACTTGTTCATCTTCCAACATTATATATGCCATTAAATGCCAACAATGCCCCTCAGTTCTCTACATAGGGCAAACAGGACAAACCCTAAACCAAAGGATAAATGGACCCAAATCTGACATCAGGAATTACAGAACTGAAAAACCTGTTGGAGAACACTTTAACCTTCCTGAGCATTCAATGGGTGACCTCAAAGTAGCTGTTTTACTGCAAAGGAACTTCAAGAACAGAATGGAGAGAGAAATTGCTGAATTACAAATTATCATGAAACTTGGAACAAACACCTCCCCAGGACTGAACAGGGATATTGGTTTTTTTTATCTCATTACATATACTAAACCAACTCTCACTGAGTATAGCTGTGCATCCACAATGTTCCAATGTACCGTATTTTTCGGACCATAAGACGCACTTTCCCCCCCCCCAAAAAAGTGGGGGGGAAGTGTGTGCGTCTTATGGTCCGAAGGTACTTACCTTCGGGGAGCGAGGGGGCGATCTGCTGCCTCTTCCTCCGATCCAGCGCTTCCCCCGCACCTGCTTGCCTGGCTCCATCTTCTTCAGGCAAGCGTGGGATCACTCCACGTGGCCCCAGCACTTCGCAAGCGCCGGCTGCGGAGGGGGCAGCGTGCTTCCTACTTCCCTGTGTGCCTGCCTTCAGCTGTGATGTTTAAAGCAAGCGCTGGGATCGGAGGGGGGAGGGAGCGATCCCAGCGCTTGCTTTAAACATCACAGCTGAAGGCAGGCACACAGGGAAGTAGGAAGCACGCTGCCCTCTCCACAGCCGGCGCTCGCAAAGCGCTGTGTTTGCAGAGGGGGCGGGTGCTTCCTACTTCCCTGTGTGCCTGCCTTCAGCTGTGATGTTTAAAGCAAGCGCTGGGATCGCTCCCTCCCCCCTCCGATCCCAGCGCTTGCTTTAAACAACACAGCTGAAGGCAGGCACACAGGGAAGTAGGAAGCATGCTGCCCCCTCCGCAGCCGGCGCTTGCGAAGCGCTGGGGCCATGTGGAGCAATCCCACGCTTGCCTGAAGAAGATGGAGCCAGGCAAGCAGGCACGGGGGAAGCGCTGGATCGGAGGAAGAGGCAGCGGATCGCCACCCAGGAGGAAGGTGCGTCTTATCCTCCGGTGCGTCTAATCGTCCGAAAAATATGGTATTTCTCTTTTAGAACAGTGTATCAGAATAATGTGTTTTTTTGTGTTGACATGCTCAAATGAGGGATGTGGGCTGTTTGTCTCATTACATATACTAACCCACCTTCCACTATACTTTAATGCACCCTGTTTTTCTAAGGGCTAACTTATATTATTTCTCTTTTAGAACAGTGTATCAGATTTTTTGTTTTTGTTTTTTTGTATTGACATACTCCAATGGGGGATATTGGCTGCTTGTCTTATTGCATATACCAACCCATCCTATGGCAAACTATATGGATGTTATAATCTCTTGAGTAAACATGCTCTCTATTTAAACTAACAAAGCCAAAATGTTACCTAGATTTATGGCACTCCTACAACAGCAGTCTGCTTTTTATCACCCAGTGTTTTTTCAGCCATTTTGTCCTACACTAACAAATTCTATTTGTGATTCTTTTTATCTGCTAAAAACATTGCCATGATTCTACACTGCAAATTTATATTAAGAATTGCTGCATCCATTCCTATATGTCTGATGAAATCTGCTTAAGAGCATACAAAAGTTTACATTCTGAATAAAACTTAGTTGGTCTTAAAGGTGCATTGTCTATTGCTTTGTTCCATTAAATAATATGTAATAGATCCCATGGCAAAGCAAGCAGAAGGTGATTTTGGAGAAAGATTTCTCCACTTTTACTTTTCCGGAGCATCCCTCTATAACACCTAAAAGGCACTGCTGGAGATAATAGGGCTACCACAACCAAAATCCACCACAACCAAAATCCACCTGGCACATGGAAGCTTTATCAGGAAAGAAAAATTAGTCAGGTTACCCCCAGTTTGATCTTACATCAACATAACTTTTAAATCCACACTTCAATCCACCTGTGCACTGCTCAGCTTTCCACTGGGACAAGAGCATGGTGGAAGCATTTTTTACCCCATTCCTCCTTGCACAATCATAAGATGCAATTGTGAGTCTTAAAATGTTTTGTTGTTACAGTTTTAGAATTCTGTTAGCTATGTTTTAATGTTTAGAATGCTGCACTATAATTATCTCTGTTGAAGACTATTCATTTTAAAGTCTGATATTGTACTATACATCATAAAAATGCATTCTTGTTGGTTGTATTTGATTTATAAGATTTAATATAAGTTATAGTTTGGAAAAAATGTTTTGTTGTTTGTTTATTTTTTATGATGAACTGATACAGATCTGTCATCTTTAAAGCTGCTGCCAAATTTAATCCTGATGACATTCATTGGCTAATAGAGGAGGAATGCATTACATAAAATATTGCTAATTCATTTTCATTAGGGCAGTTTTACATGTTCAAAAACTTACAGGATCACATCCTGAGTTTTGTTACTCTAAGAACAATTCATCTACATATATAATGTTGTCTTCTGTACATATAAAGTGGTTGCCCAACAGCTGCATGGTTGGGGAGTGTGATATGTGCAGCTGCTGTCTCAAGTGAATTGGGCAACTTCAAAGGAAAATCCATATACTGCCCAATTCACCCAAGACAGTGTCTCTGTGTAGTGGCTGTATCATAGGTACCCCCATACACATGGCTGGCAGTGTCCCACTTTGTTTGAATGGAATGCCAGCACAATGTCTGCTGAGGTCTATATTGTTTATCCAGTTGCTAATTTTTTTTTTATTTCAGCAGCAGAAACATGTGATCCTTTCTGCATGTTTTAATTTATTGTTCATTGTTCTAAATTGCAAAATTTCTTTAAAGTTTTGTTTCAGCCAAACATTTTCAGGGGTGTGCATGTGTTTCAGATTGTACAAATAAGCCACCAACATAGATCTTTTCTCACATGTAATTGATAATACTTTACAGAATTTCTTAAGACCATCTTATTTACAGTGTTTAAAGCAGGAATGTTTGTGACCTCTTACTTTTTATTCACTATGACTCACTGCAAGAGAAATCAAAATGATACCAACATATCTCTGTCATATTAAAAACAGATATCTTCAGAAGATTTATGGATAAACAACATCCTTTGCTCCTGCAAGCTTTGAATGAATCCTTTGAGTTTGTAGAATTTAAGGGCTAGTGCTGGTAGGGAAAGAAAGTTTAGTCTGGGATCGAAAAAGTTTCAGAATCTTTATCTATTAAAGATTCTGAAACTATTATCAATATCTATTAAAGATTCTGAAACTATTATCTATATTGTCATTATTATGTTATTAGAGATTATCTTATTGTCTACAGATAATTGATCTTGTATGCCCTATAATTCATTGATGAGCCTGAGTTACCACTACAGTGAAAGACATGTGGATGCAAAGTGCCATGCATGAAATTTAGGGCTGCCAATTTTCAGGTGGGGCCTGGAGTTCTCTTAGAATTTCAGTTGACTTCCAGACTACAGAGATGAGTTCCCCTGAAGGAAATGGTGACTTTGGAGGGTGGACTCTATGGTATCACTTCTCTACTGAGCTCCCTCCCCTCCCCTAACTCCTCCCTCCCCAGGCACCACCCCTCAAATCTCCAGAAATTTCCCAAGCTGGAGCTAGCAAACCCTAATGAGACTCATCATTTGTGTGTGTGTGTGCATGCCTGACTATATAGCGGATATGGATGTTTCCCCCACAGACGGAAGGAAGAGATGGACACAAGGGTAACTAAGGGCCACTTTCTTTATTATTAGATTAACAAGGGCTATAAACATAACAGGCAGCATGGCAGGGCCAGGGGACGAAATACCCCTCCCCTGCTGCATGATGGGCAAGCCACCCTGCCCCTAGGTATAGCCAAAATGCATGGCTTGTACCTGGCCGACCTAGCAAAGGTTATGCCCTGGAGTTCCAGCCCCCATCCACACTGCTGAAGGGCGGATCAATCCATGCAAACCCGAGGTAGTCCGCTGCATCATTCAACTAGTCTGCACAGGCCAGGAATGATTTAGCTAGACCCCGTGCCCCAAAACTGGGGTGCTATTGGTGCTCACCGAGCTGCATAACGGAAGTTAGGCAAAAAAACCAGCCAACCTGAAAGTGACCAGCCAACTTAAACCAGCCACACCCTAGCCAATTCCACAATCCCTTCTACAAGCAGTGTGAGGTAGGCGAAAAACACCACTTCCAACAGCCAAACAGGAAGAGATAAAAAAATTCCTACCCAGTCCCCTATAAATTAAGAGCAACCAGCTATGACCCACACTGCCTCAAGGGCGGGAGGGTGGGCTGAGCACAAGGCGAAGACTGAGAGGCAGAAGCAGAGACAGCCGTTAAGGCATGCCTGCTCTGCCCTCACCTCCCATAATGCCCTACCCGCTCCTCCTTCTTACGAAGGGGCAAAACGACAGCCTGCCTCCAGTTGGGAGCCGCATTTCAAATACATTGTGTATATTAAATTCCTAATGCCTGTTTTAAGTACCAGTTATTCTATTGTTTGTCTTCTTCTGAATCACATCAACAGATTCCAGTGAACCACTATGCTTGTTTTCATTTATTATTCATTCTGAGTTGTGAACTTATTCTTGAAATTTTTACTCAAAATACAAGCTCTTTCTATATAAATGCACACATATACACACAAATACTAAGTATGGCCACCTGAAAAAATCTTTTGAATGACTTTAAGAATGGGTTTATTTGAAGGGTTAAACTAGATGAAACATGGGGGGGGGGGGCATCACTTGATCTATCCTAGATTTTTTTAAAAAAAAAATGTGAGCAGAAGCTGTGTTGGGGCCTGATTCAGATCAGGGCTTCACTGGAAAGGCAGCATTTTCTCCATCTAGGGCAGAACCTAACCTCCCTGCTCTGGTGTTATTTGCTGTCAAAGGGGGGGGGGGAGGCATGGAACACCAAAAGAACATGGATAAAATAGTTAAACCCCCCCTCCTCCTGTGGTGCCCCAATACAAATAAGCCCATGGTGTGACTTCTATTTGCATTTTTTAAATAGTGGGATGATCCTTCAGCAGCTTGCTTTCAAAGGGGTAGCTGTATTAGTCTGTCATGGCAAAATAAAAGCTTTTGTTAGTCTCATCATCTTGTCTGACACCAGTTTTATTTTGCAGCTCTAACAAAAGAACCTAGCTATCATCATTGTATTCCCTCATCCTCATACATCTTGGTGATAAAGCTTAGTACAGCCAAGAGAGGCTAAGGAGAGAACACAAAGTCTCTTCTGACATCTTACTTGTACCCAGCACTGTTTAGAGTCTCATATATCTTCTCATCATCAGAGTATTTTTATTGCTACTTCTGCAGCTGTAGAAAATAAAGTCAATGACTGTTTAAAGCAACCAGAAAAATATCACTAACAGTGGGTCAATAAGGTAGCCTTAACCATAATTATACCCTTCTAAGTCCTTTGGCTTCAGTTGATTTAGAAGGGTGTCACTCTATTTAGGACCATTGCCAGCACTAGGCAAGCTCCCTGCCTGCTGCTCCGCCGCTGCCACCACCCTCCCTTCCTCCTCAGCATTGTAATGCAGCACCATGCTCTGTTGCCCCTCTGATTGCTCTGGGGGGCAGAGCATGGCACTGTGCTGCAAAAGGAAAGGAAGGTTGCAGGCGGTGGTGATGGCAGCAGCAGTGGGGGAGAGAGGCAAAATTAGGGATTTGTCTTCGGCATCAGGAGGGGGGCCCAATTCAGTGCCCCCTCCCTGTGCCCTAGGCAAATGCCTAGTTTGCCTGGTGGGCGAGCTGGTCCTGCTTAGGACTGCACTGCAAAATTCATGTCATTTTAGGGAAGAAGGGGGATGGGGAAGAAAACAGTAGATAAGAAGCTTTGGAACATATCAAGGTATGTTGCAATCTTCTGGCTTTTCCACTGCCTGCCCCTAGAGGTGAGAGCTGAGTAGGTCTATGACTTACTTGCACTTTGTAGACATGGATCATGGAGTGCTACATGGTGGCAATGGGTGAGTTTTTAATGTGAAATAACCCAAAATATGACACCCCCTACCTGTATTCTGTAGTAGTACATTCCAGAATTCTACTGTGCTCATCAGCATAATATGTTGAACTGCTTTTTTCTGAAATATTTGATTGATGTTTCTTCATTCACAAAAAAATAACTGTCATCTTCATTTATAGTACCACAAGCCTGTATCTTGAACTGTGTAACCAGGATGTATTGTATGTTTAATAGTGGAATAAAAATTTAAAATTGGGGAAAAAAGTGTTGAAAATGCAGATATGATGAATTAAGTTATGAATTGCACAATTTGTGAATGAAAGTTGGAGGGTGTGTCAAGAGACTTTTATTGATGTTAGAGTGTTAATTTATTTTTTTCCATAACTTTTGGGAAATTATAGCTTGCACCTGCTGTTTTATTATATGCTTATTCATGTGTATTGCAGTGGTGCTTACCAAAGTATTAATAATTTATGGACTAATTGAATGCAGCCTATAAAGCAAAGTGATCACAATTTATATAATCTTATTAATTAAAGCAATATCTGTGCTGGTGAGAGGGCAAGAGTAACATTTATGCAAAATGAGGCATATGTCTTTTGCTGTTGTCATCTCCCCCTCCATATCCACACATGCCCCTTGCACAATAATGTCTTTAGCCCCTGGGTCTCTGTCTTTAATATTTGATTCATTTCAACTCTATAGCCTTCTATAAATCCACCAAAGTAATAGGAAGCAAAAGTATCTGTGAGAGGAAAATTGCTTCACCAATAAAAAGGATATTAATGATCGAAGTCTATAATGTCTTTGAGTGCTCATGATGTATGAATTTGAGCAGACTTAGAAGGATGGTGGAAGACAGGAGGGCCTGGTGTGACTTGGTCCAGGGGGTCACAAAGAGTAGGACTTGACTGTGTGACTGAATAAACTCATGATGCTCATCAAAGTTGTCCCTGTATATCTACACAAAGGAAGTATTAAATGTGAATGAAGATCACAAAATATTTGTAGTTAATTGTTCTGCTTTAATTAGGGTTCTAACACATGCCATCCTGGAGTTTACCTAAGCTATGGGATGTTCCCAAGGCAAAAAAGGATGCACTGCAGAGTACAGGATCAGACTGCAAGGAAAAGGAAAGGTCCCCTGTGCAAGCACCAGTCATTTCCGACTCTGGGGTGATGTTGATTTCACAATGTTTTCACGGCAGATTTTTTATGAGGTGGTTTGCCATTGCCTTCCCCAGTCATCTACACTTCCCCCCCCCAGCAAGCTGGGTTCTCATATTACTGACCTCAGAAGGATGGAAGGCTGAGTCAACCTCGAGCCAGCTACCTGAAAACCCAGCTTCCATTGGGGATCGAACTCAGGTTGTGAGCAGAGCTTAGGACTGCAGTACTGCAGCTTTAACACTCTGCGCCATGAGGCTCTGTTCAAACTGCAAGGATGAGCCTATATTTTAGTGTGATGCATGAGATTGCTGTTAATACTGATGAGTTTTAGTGGGTTCACACATACACATATTCACATCCTGTTCATCTTTCAGTTATATTTATAACATAAATTGAATAACTCTAGAAACTCTGGTTTTCTCATTCATGTACTGATTTCCATTTCACGTACATCAGTTTGCATTCTGAGCCAATCATCTTAAAATACTTAAGTTGCTGGCTTTTCATTCTCAACTGAGAAGGTCATTGCCTCCCCCGTCGGAATAATGAGACAGACACAGAAATGGATTGAAGGGCCACTTTATTAACTTAATGGCAAGGGCAAGAACATGGGGACAGGTCAAGCCAGGGGTCAAGCCAGACCATCTTGATCTGAAAATGGGCGAGCCCCCAAAGCCCCGGGTATGAGCCAACCCAACAGCTCAGACCCGCCAGCCCAGCAACATGATCACCGCTCACAAAAGCTCCACCATCCCAAAAGCCGTTCAGCTTGGAATGTGGACACTCTCCATGTGACGGGATCCCCAGCCTTCCTGTAGCCGACCTTGGGCCGTACCGCTTAACGGTCACCTAGGAAGGCCATTCACCACAAATGGTGTGGTGCCACGGGAGCTCACCAAATCCCCAAAACATATTCCCAACAATAAACAGCCACTAACAGTGCCAAGCCTCTGCTTAGGCCACTGTACCCAAACCAATCTCCCAAACCTGCGCCAACCCTTGCTGCAAGTCAGCCAAAAAGACCTCATTGCCCTTCACTGAAAGATGAACCCCATCCTCCCTATACAAGTCCCAAAGACTAGCCTGAATGTACAGATGAGGCACATAAACTCTCAGCACCCTACCAAGGGCTTTTCACAAGGCCCTATTGGCCTTAATCTGGACACACTCCAAACCTGCTCGATCCCAGGCTGCCCGCCACACCCGGCGTGGCAACATGGCCGACCACAGGATAAGAACGCCTGGACACCTCCTGCCAATCAAGGCAATATCAGCCTGGGCCTGAATCGAAAGAGCCTTCCCCTTCATCAAGCCCAAGTCATTCTCTCCCAGATGTATCACTAAAATCTGTGGAGGAGGGCCCTTCACTCCCTGAAACAGCAGTGGTAGGAGCCCCGACCACCTCATGCCCTGGTGGCCCTGCCACTCAATGACGGCTCTGTCACTCAGGCCCAGCTGTGAACCAACCGGTGTCCGTCAGGCCAGATGTGCTGCCCAAAACACAATACTGTAGCCACATATAAGGATCCTTTTCCTTTCAACGCCAGCCACAGCACCTAAAAGAAAAAAGCCATTAGAACTAATGGACAACAAAACTAAACATTAACCCAACAGTTGAGCAGAAAAAGTGGGAGGGGGGACAGCTAACACAGAGCTCCCGGCCTCAAGGCCGTAACGGCCAAACGTAAGTTCAATAGGCCCCGGACTTCCAACATCCCACACGACAAATGTCCTCTCCCCCGTAACCCATCGCAGCGGCTATGGAAGCGGCTCCAATCCTGAAGGAATGGGTGCCAAATTTTACCCCCCCACCCCCACCCAAGACCTATCTCTGCCACTGCTTGGCTCATGACGGTCCAAAATTGATACCTAGTCAAAGGTGATGTATCTACATGGCGAAAAAGAGGACCATCCAACCCTCCACGGAATTCCATGTAATGCACCAGTGCAGCAACTAGGCATAACTCCTTCTCCGAGCAAGGCCCAAGAGTGACCGTGCAAACTTGCTGCTTCTGGTCCATCTTTGACCGATGGGCGCGTAATGCCACCTGGTCACCCTATAATTTAAAGTCCCCCAACTGCAGGGCCCTTGCAGAAGCACCATTACGGGAAAGCGCCACCAGCTCAGACACTCTAAAGGACCCCAAAAAAGCCATCAACGCGGCTGCATGGAACAGCGCCTCCTCGTAAACAGAGCCACAAACAAGTGCCCATGTGGCATGAAGCCCCAAGAGGATAGATGGCGAAATAGGTTGCCTGCCATCTGCCCGCTGGCCTGTCTCTCGAGACCAACCCTCTAACATTTTTTGGATATGAAAATCCTTGGTCGCATCAAGATGACCACATGCCTTGCTCAGAAAGGACAACGCGGCCATCTGACCCCTAATAGATTTTACCGCAAGGCCCCGCTCCCTTTGCCAAACACAAAATTGCAACAGTTGTTCAACAGGAACAGGTCAAACCTCCGGCAACCTGGCCCCTTCCCTGAAGGCTAAAAACTGTCTAGATGCCCAGTCATACGACCTTTTAGTGCTGGGCGCTATGGCGCGGTGGATTGCCTGGCTAACTTCATCCCTCCTATCTGCCACAATTCCGCTGGGATGCGCATGGGAAACAGGTTGGCCTCCAGAGCTAACTGACAAAAGTGCTCCATCTGTTGGCGAGACAGGGCGTCCGCCACACCATTACAAATACCAGGAACATGCTTTGCCAAGAACAAGATATTTAACTTCAGACAGCGCAAAGTGAATGCCCTAACTAACCTCATCACTGGGAGGGACTTAGATGTCAAACTGTTAACAACATGTACCATTGCCATGTTGTCACACCAGAATTGCACCATGTGATTAGCAAGAGCATCACCCCAAAGGAAAATAGCCACCACGATAGGAAAATATTCCAGAAAAGTCATGTTCTGACATAACTCGGAACCCAACCACTCATGTGGCCATTGCTCTGCACACCAATGCCCCCGGAAATAAACCCCAAAACCGGTGGTACCAGTAGCGTCGAAAACAATCTGGAGCTCCGCTTCCAGCTGCATGTCCCCACGCCAGAAGGAAATGCCATTAAACTCCTTCAAAAATACCTCCCAAACACCAAGGTTGCTGCGTATCTCCCTAGTGACCCGGGTGAAATGATGCGGCAAGCGAAGGGCAACCACCCCATTGCAAAATTGCCATAAAAAAGCCCTACCAGGAGCCACCGCTTTACATGAAAAGTTCAGATGACCCACCAACTGTTGCAATTCAAAGAGGGTGACCTTGTGCTTACTCCGTACAGACCTAACTCGGGCCAGGAGGCTCTCCTGCTTATCCTCAGGCATCCTGGAAAACTGGTGCACAGTATTGAGCTCGATACCTAAAAAAGTCAAAACTGTGGTTGGGCCCTCCGTTTTTTCACAAGCCAGTGGTACCCCTAGCTCATTGGTTAACCCCTCAAAAGCCGTTAACAAGAAAAGGCAATCCCCAGAACCCTCAGGGCCCACAAAGAGAAAATCGTCCAGGTAATGCGCTGTGTCCCGCACCCCAGTTCTAGCACGTAGTGCCCATTCCAGAAAGGTGCTAAACTGCTCGAAAGCCGCACATGAAACTGAACACCCCATCGGCAGCTCTCTGTGTATGTAATAACTCCCTTCAAATGCAAAACCTAACAATTCAAAATCCCCCGGGTGCACAGGGAGTAGGCGGAATGCTGACTTAATATCACACTTCGCTATCTCCGCACCAATTCCACACCGCCGCACTATCTGCACAGCCCAGTCAAAAGACGTGTATTTTACTGAGCAAAGCTCAACTGGAATTGCATCATTCACTGATCACCCCCTGGGATAAGAAAGGTGATGGATTAACCGAAATTCAACCGCCGCTTTCTTAGGTACCACCCCCAAGGGGGATACCTGCAAATTTGGCCCTCAGCACACTCCTCCTTAACTTTTGACCGCACGATGTGCTCTAAATTAGAACAAGAAAACGTGGTCCGTGGACCCTGATAAGGGATTCGAAACTCGTGGGAAAACCCCTCTAAAAGGTAACATGCTTCGTCCAAACGTGGATAATCTCACAACAACTCCTTAATTACCCTCAGCTGAATGGGGCTGGGCCCCTTTTGCAGCATGCTGCCCCGGTCCCCCGCTCAGCCGCTTATTAACTCCTCTTGGTTTGGACCTATTACAGGCCGTGAATGCATGAGGCCCCCGACAAAGCGGGCACTCATGCTTGTACCTACAAGCCTTCCTGGCACACACGCCTTGGGAGGTAAACTCCCAGCAAAGCAGCCGTGGCTGAACCGTCTGCCCTGTGGTTGCGCGGGAGCCAGAAGGAGTCACTGTCTTCTGAACGAAGTGGCCGCTATCAGACCTCTCCCCCGTGTTTGGCTTCGCGGGCGCCATAAGATGCAGCCAAAGCTGCTGGTTAATCTGGTCCCAAGGGAGGCCAGGCTTAACCGCCGCTCGCATGCAGAATTGTTCGTCATACTGAAGCCACGCCCCTCCAGTAAAGTCGTTATATGCCCTATATATAATATCACAGTACTGGAAAAGGGGGGCGGCCCGCCATGGCTGGGCCCTGGCTATAACCCCCGCATAAATAAGAAAACCCGGAAGCCAATTCGACCACGTCCTATCAACTTTCCTCTGCTTTCCTCTGCTTCTCCTTATCCTTTTTGTCGAGTTTGTCTTTTGACGTCTTTTTCAATTCCCTATACAAAAGGCTAAACACATCTACATATTCGCCTTTTAAAATCTTGTCCCTGGTGGCAACAGTAAGATGATCACCTAGAGGCATGGCAGGATCTCCAGATGGCAAGGCGTGAAAATCCACCATGCTATAAGGGACTGGTGGGTGAGATGGAAACCCTCAAAACCCACTCTGCTGTGAGGGCCAGGATGACGCCATGGAAGGGGCCTGCTGCAAGCCCCATGGTAACCCCCCCCCCCCCACTGTCGCATGTCCGCTTGACCTAGGGCCTCCGGCATGCCCTCCTACCACAGGACCTGAATACCACAGTGCCCAAGCACCCTCCAATGTAGACGTCGTAGCCAAACAGCATGGTTGCATGGGAGGCGTACCTGAAACTGCTTGCCACACTACAGGCGGCCCCACCCCAAATAGGTAGACCCCAAAGCCTGGGGCCCCACAGCTGGCCAACACCCGATGCCATATTGGGACCCCAAGGACCCCATGGCCATACCACCCCCTGCTGTTGTGCAGGTAACTTACCTTCGACATCAGGCGGCACTACTGCCACTGCATCAGGCTCGTCCCTCTGCTCTTCAACCGGCGGCACCACCTCCTTAGCGCCGCTACTGCTTCCATCGGCGCTCTGCAAAACAGAAAGCCAAGCGAGCACCTCCTTTTGGAAGGATATGGTGGCCGCTCTCCTGGAACCCATGAGCCCAGTGACATGCCGTGAAGGGCCACCCACCCCTCTTGCCTCCTCCATGGCAGCCAACTGCTCCATGATGGCCTGCCTGGTCCAGACATCCTTCCCATCCTCAAGCGGGGGCTGGTCAGGGGGAGGCCTCTTAGGAGGCCTCTTAGCGGGCTGTTTCCCTTTAGTGTTGCCCTGACCCTTTTTTGGCCCCATACTAAAGGCCGCTGTGGCTTACAACCAAAGCCTGGCTTGAAAAAATTCCCTGTGTGTCTTGGGGAGGGCTCCCTCACTCCCCCTTTACAGGCCAGACCCCCCCCCCTTTTAAGCTACCCAATAGGGGAACCAGGCTCCTCAGGGCACCCAACAACGCCCAAATAACCGCTCCCCCAAAGCCGAATGTCCAACAGGCCAGAGCCTTTGCCCTCGCTCCCAACTGCTACGTGATGCCAGCGGGGCTCCCAACTCGGGCTCAACCGGGCCTGAGAACCCCCAACGAACACCAACAGCCCACCTCAGATCGCGCCGCCACTTGTCCTCTCTGCCGCAGCCACCCACACCGATCCGCCCGCTCCCAACGAGCCCAGGTCCTGCACCGCTCCAGATGCAGCAGAATCAGCTCTGCTCTTTGTCCGAGAGCAATTACCAACTGCATAGTCAGGGGCGGGGCCGGGGCCGGCCTTTTAAGGCCGCACCTTGCCCCCACCCGGATATTGGGCGAGTCCACTGCCTCCGATCCTTCCGGGGAGGCAATAGACCGCTCGGCTGGGAGGGGGCCGAATTGTCTTTTCAAAATCAACAAACCATCATGAGTGAATCATGAACTGTGTTGGAAGTAAAAGGGGGAAGTAAAACCCATTTTAAATGATAAACCTCTGTGTCATTCACGAAGTCAAATGACTCAGTGAAGAAAGATCTTTTTCTTTCAAGATCTGCCTTCTAAACTATATGTGATATTTTCATATGTCACTTATATATCCTGCTAAATTTAGATTAGCAAAGAAAAGCAGTTCTACTTCTTTCTTTATACTTACAGGTCTTTAATTATTATTAATTTAAAAAAAAACCTTCAGGTTAAATGTTTATTTTCATCCCAAATTCAAATAAAAGGGGGGAAAATCTATTTGCAGAAGATTACAAAATACAGTAAGAATATTTACAGACTTACACCTTTTAATCTAATTTCCCTGTCATGAATAGTGCTTTCGAATTGCTGTAATGTTTGTGGCAGTTAATTATTGCTGACCATTGCTTATCACTTCTTGCAAGCTTAGATTTTTTTTAGTAACTAGTAATTGTGTAGTAATTTGGGAAGTTTAAACCCCTGCCTGTTCATTAGAACAGCCATGATGCAGTGTATAGATGAACTAAAATGAAGTTAATGGGGAGACTTTAGGGATGTCACTTGACAAATTATGTCACTGAATTATTAGATAAAATGAGATTATCCTGCATTTTGTGGAGAAAGGTTAAGTTACAAATGTGCATAAGGATGTACTTCTTCCTGGTATTGATATATGCTATCATTGTATTCCGGGCATTTAAAGTTTTCATATTGTTAACACGAGAGCTGCAGATTGTATCAAGGCACTGCGAGATATTTTGTTTAGGGCAGCACACACACACAACAACGTGCTCTGCAGCTGGATTTTTACTGTGTAAGAATAGCAAAATCCACTTGCAACCAGTTGCTTGCAACCATTGGTTCTTCATTTGGTTCTCTTCTATGTTTATGAATAGTCATTGTTAGAAGTTGGTAGGAGATCATAGTTATAAAAATGGCATGTAATTCTGACACAAAATTTTACTCACTTTCATCATTGAACAGAAATAGAGTTTAGCAGGGTCGGTGCCAGGCTTTTTGGATCCCTAGGTGAGGCTACCTATTGTGCCCCTCCCAACCAATTTATTAAAAAGATGATTTTAAAAAACAGCCATAGCTCCCTAAAGAAATGAGTATTTATATACTTAAATATATATAAATATTCTGGGAGCCCTTGGTTCAATCCTCACTGGGCAGGAAACGGGTAGGGGACACCAGGGGGCAGCTCCTCTGGTTGAACCTAACCATGTGAGGTTAGAATGATGGAGGGGAGGGAACCAACCAGTTACACTTCCTTGCACTCTTCAGAGGAAGAGCAGGACTGTCAGGAAGATAGGGGAGAAAGGAAAGGAAGGAAGGGAAGAAGAAGAAGAGAAGGAGGAGGAGAAGTGTGAATGCATTTTATACAACAACAGTGTAAAATTTCTGAAATTTGAACATTTGTCCTGAAACCAAATATACTTAGTGGAAAGCAAACTCCATTGATTTCATTGGTCTAAACTGGAAGGGTATTCCAGTGAAATCAGTGGGATTCTGTTTCCTATCCTCTACTTCATCCCAGAAAGAAAGGCATAACTTTCTAGGACTCGATGCTAACAGATTTTCTAAACAAAAATTGTCTCCCCCCCCCCACATTTTCACTGGGAAGTGTTCAGCTAAATCCTGTGAGGAAATTTTGTGTATATATTTATTACCAAAGTTCATTGTTTTCACAGCATTTCCCTAGACTCCAAAAGTATCTTGCATTTTTAAACATTCAATTTTATTTTGATGTGTGTGTGTGTGTGGGAGAGGGGGAGCGTTTCCTGACCATTGCAGTTCCAAGGACCTCCTTAACTCTTCTGAACTCTGCACACTGTATTTGCCATGCAGAAAGAGACACTTAGAGGCAAAATGGAGGGAACTTGCAGTTGCAACTTAGAACCTGGGCACTTGTGTGTGTGGATTTCTCTCTCTCTCTCTCCCCACACACACACACACACATGTATGTATGCACATGTCATGGGCTCTGATGAGGGGCCTGGCCAGGCAGAGCCTACAGGGTTAACAGACCCAGCAGAGCCAACAGCTGGCCCCTCTCACGACTTGACTGATTCACTGCCACCACCCGCAGCATTCTTGGTACCTGGCTCTACAGCTGACAAGGAACAACAGGCAGACACACAGCCCATTTCACCATCTCACCTTGCTCATGTACAGGAAAGGCTCCATCAGGGCTTAGCAACTCAACAAAAAGAGGCCAGAATGTGAGCAAGACGTTCACTCAGCCCCGAGTTTTAGCAGGCAGCAGGCTTGGCCTGCTACCTGCTAACTGGAAACAAAAGAGGGATAAGACCCAAATTCTGAATCATGTGAAGCTGTAAAGCTGTGTAATATTGTTAATTGGGACCCTCAAATGAAGCTATACACAAAAATGTTTATTTGCAAGTGTTTGGAATGAGTATATGAAATAGAGTTTTTCTGGAAGAAAATATACCTTAACTGACTGAAATGTGCTTCAAAATCCAGAAAATGTGTAGTGGGGAATTATAATTTGAGGCTATTTGCCTGGAATTATATTTTGAGACTACTCTCAAAGAATATGTATTCATCTGAAGACAACAGTGAACAACATTAAGAGACTGCTTGAGTTAAGAGACTGATTGGTTGGAAGGACTTCATTGCATACAGAATTTGTATAAAAAAGATTTGTGTCAGTATTTGTTGAATATATTTCTTTGTACATTATATATATTTTCGTAGCATTATTGAACACAGTGTTTGGGTTTGTTGCTCTGATTCGAACTGAACTCGAACTTCCTCCTTGCCTGTACCCCAGCACGTGACAGCATGCACCTCTAAACAAAATAATCAAGCTAACCTCTTTTTCTTAGCCAACACAAAATAGCACAGTATCCATCAACAGGAACACTACTGTATAAATACAACCCACCCACCCACCGCTAAAATGTTGTGGCACAATACTTACAACTCCAAAGTCAAAGGAAGGGTTTTGAAAGGTGTCAGCCTGCTTGTGATGGGGTTTTGACAGCTTTTTTAACCCCCCCTCCCAACATAGGCTTTCCTGGAGTAACTTGGCCAGGAAAGTTTAAGAGGGGGCAACTTGGATCTGAAGGTGTCAGGGGCTTGTGCTTCCATAGGCATTCATCTTTCCCTGCCTGGCTTTCCACACTAGGGACCATGGCTCTGAGCTTCTTTCCTGTCAACCGAGGCCTCTGTTAGAACAAGGCTTCACATATTGGACTTTGGGTAACCACAATGTCTCTCCCCCTCCCTGGTCACAGCCTGGGCTCAATCAAACATAGTATGGTTTACTTCTGAGTCAATGTGTGGGGGCCTCCCGGAGATGAATGGATATGGCAGGGTGATCTCATTTGGGAAGCTTACTCTCGAATTGGCTGCATCCCTAGTAGGGATCGCATAGTTAACTGCAAGGGGATTCCCTTTCATTGGAGGAGGGTGGTGTTTTTTTCTTGGCAGGGCAGGACTGAGCCCAGCGAGCTGGGAACTTGCATGCTCCCTTACAGCCTGAAGGGCATACTCCCCAAACCTGGGGGCCGGTGGTTCACTGAGCAACAGAGCAAGCCATAAGTCACTGAGGCCCAACAGTTCATTACTGTTCAGTAGCAGCCACCAGATGGAAGCAAATTTGATGCAATGGTTAGAATTTCAGACTAGAGGCTGAGAGACTAAAGTTCAAATCCTCACTCTATTACTAGAAGCCAAATTTAGCATAGAGTTTTTGCCCAAATACTAGAGCATCACCCAGTGTTTCTGAAGTGATGATATAAATTCCAGGCCACATGGCAGTGATGTAGGCAAGTCACCACCCATCAGCTGGGCCTCCCTCCTGCAGCTAGTAAGTCCATTTCCAGTTTCCCCACCAATTGCCAGAAGGGATCTGGCAACCCTAGCAGGGAAAGATGAAGATGGGGGAAGGCTGCCAAGAGGAATGAAAAAGTAAATTGTGCAGGGAGGGGATACTGGAGAAAGTGAGGTGCCTCCCACAAGCCCTTATAGGTTCTTCACCATTCAACTGAATGAGCAACTGGGCCTGGCCATTAGCTGGTGGCAGTATGCATCTAAGTCTTAGCTTTCCTGGGTAGAGCCTGCAGTGTCAAGGGGAGAGAAAGATGATGACAGAGAATAGTTAAAGGTATGCTGGCCAGCAAGTGAGAAGGAAACAGGAGAAGGGTAGAGGCTAGAGGGCTTTCAATGAAGGAGGGGAAGAAATGAGGAGAGGAAAATGAGATGTCCAATGCAATCCCTTGCAAGTCCCCCACTTATTACTGAAATGTTTTGTAAAAACAGAACTAGACATCATTGCTTGGGGGTGGGGTTGAAACCTGAGCCAGCTCTTTGCATGTTTGTGCTTTTCTTAATTGTTACAATATCAAAACACTTCATCCAGTATCATAGTGAGAGAACAAAATGGCAATTTATCTTTCTTCATACTTTTTTCCTTTTGCTCTATGATTGGAAGAAAAATGGCCAGAAGAAAGCTTAGGATTCAATCATCCACCCCAAAGGGGCTTGTGAATCAGTGCCAAACATTAGATGTTCTGTATATAGGTTCCTTCTCCAGTATCAAGATGCAACAATCCAGTCCTGACGAATCACAGACAGTACCATTCTACAACTCTGTTTCCTGATCCATCTGATGATGTACCTCTCACCCATATTTGATAGAGATGAATGTGTGAATGGTTATTTCAAGACATGTTTAACCATGCAGCCAAACTGAAGCACTGGAGCTACTGAATACTAACACATTGCAAATGTCTAAAATACCAAGTATGATTACATAGCATCTTGAGTACAAAGAATTCAGGTCAGCAGAAATTATTACCAACACTGATCTAAGCCTGGACTTAAAGTAAGTAGTGACACATACAACAGACAGATGCACTTGCCACAGAAGTGGAACTACCTAGCATGAACAGATACATCGTTACAATCAGTATCTCTTAGACAACATAACAGATGGTTTTAATATCACCCTCCATTAGCTGAAGCTTTCCTTGATGACTCTTTTCACCTTTGTTGCCACAGATGGTGTTCAGAAAAAAAACAACACTAAACGCTATCATAGCATGACACTCTCTTTTGAAGGTTTCAAATATGACACAGAAAAGCTAACAATGTTACAATGTATTGAAGTAAATAACACTGTATCTTTATGCCATGATTAGTTCTGTGTAATGATTTCAGAAATCATTCAAGACATCAATTTCTTAAAATGGTTCTAGATGAGATAAGATTTGGGAAGATCCATGATTTTCTTGGCATTTTTAAACAGTAACTTGAAACTATGCACGGACAAGATACTGACCAGTGTAATGTAAAAGAGTCTAAAACCACCACCACCCCCAGTTTCACTTGCCATCACCACCTCTTTTCACACTACTAGAAAGAAAAATGATTTTTTTTAAAAAAGATGGAGAATTTCCATAGCAGTTTCTTAAAGCTTATTATGATTTCTTTTCCTTTTAGGGGGCTATGCATCTCTGAACATGTGCTGATCCATGCAGGAATGCACCACTTGGATAGTGCACATTCAGTTCATAAGGAATCCTAATGGGTTTGTTATAACTCTAGTTGTTATTGTTGTTACCAGGGGTTGCTTTGTAGAAAATAGGTGGTGGATCTCATCCAGGGATTGTTATGCAGCTGCACTTACTATTCAATGGACAAGGTGGGAGGGAAGAGTGCAGGAGCTGTGCTCCTGTGAGCTCCTGCTGAATCCGAGGCCTGGTTGTTACCATTATGGATATGTTGTTTTGTTACTGTTCATATGCTACTTTAAATATGCAAGGTGTAATGCAGAGTTCTAACTCGTTTGCCTGAACAGCAACAATATGAAGTAGATCACTGTTTCCTTAGATGAGACATAGTACTAAGAGCATTTTTCCATGATTGTTTTTTGTGTAATAAAAGTAAAATTGTTTAACATTTTTGCACATTTTTATAGCCCTGTATACACAAAAGACATAATGCAATTTTCTCAATAAATACATGAATAGAGAAAACAGTAAGAAATGATGAATATTTAGCTCTCTCCTCCCCCATATTTGATTCAAAATTGGAGTAAAACCCAAATTTGTTTTACTCCATGGTATTCTGAATCTACAACCATAAGCATTTGAGATCTTTTTGCAGTCTTCAATGAAAACAGTATTAAAACTATATCGTTCCCACTATTATTTGTTTCCACTGTATCCATTCATTTGTTAAATGGCTTGCAAATGATATACACATTAGCATCTCAGCAAACAAAGCTGGTGGCAAATGGTGTTCTTACTTTCCAGTCTCTTCTGATTCTTTTTTAAATTTTGCAATGCCCAGGGAGAGTAATGCTGGTGATTAGATTAATGCTGTTTGGGCTTTAGCCAAACTACTAGCTAATTTTGTCACTTGGCTAATTTAGTGGTGTTCCAGTAGAATTTATCATTGCAGATCCTAAGTACGTATTTGTACCTCTTGTGCTTGGCAAACAAAGCTAAGGCAACTATAATGGAAACACATAGTTCTTCTCTCTTCTAGCACAAGTGGTTGTTGAAAATCATACAACATACAAAATCAATTGTCCATTTATGCTAGCCGGTGGAAGACTATTTTCCTACCTCCTTGATCATAATGCAAAAAATTCGGAACTCCCTCCACAGGGAAATTTGTGCATCTCCTTCTATTATTGTCTTCTGCCAGAGGATTAAGACCTTTTGTTTTGTTTTTGTCTGGCATACCCCCAGTAACTTTTATTGGTTGATCACATTCATTTGTGTGTAATATAAGTGTTCCTGACTACATCCAAGACAAGTGAGTCACAATTCCACCTGCATTTTTCTCTACCATGCTACCATTTAAAATAATAGTAATTGCTTAACAAATCAGTAATTGCTATCACTTTGCCCCTTATAACTGCTTGGAAAAGTTTTAGAGAATTTTTTTAAAAGAAAGCTGGAAGTATAGAAATGGTGGCAATTTGTTATTAAACATTAGTGCTTGTGTTCACAATAGGATTGCTATTTTAAAGTCATTAAAAAGCTGTCTGGTGGCATTGCATTGCTAGGAAGAAATACAGTGAAGCTAACAGAGCCTTAAGAATAAGGCAATAAACAGGTCAACAGATATTTGAACGTATCATTGAAAAATCAGGTCCCTGTTTGCAGCCAACAAAAAGGACATACATTATCAAAACTGGAAGATGTTCAAGCATTCCTAATTGAGGTAGCTACCCTCTTCAACCTCAGTAATCTGCAAAAGAGTTGCAGTTCTATATGTTAATCACACAAGCCCTTTTCAGACATTATGTCCATGTTGTGCTAAAAGCTTGGAAACAATGCATATTGGGAGTTCCAGGATGTTACTATACCCTGAAAGGAAATGTCTATTATTATTGTTGTTCTAAGTCAGGATATTCATTGTTAATAACTTATTTGCAAAAATAAATAAAAAATATTTGAAACATTTGGAGGAAACTAAACATTAAGGTTTTCTTAATATTTTTAAATATATCTGGGAAGACTGTTTTCTTTAAGCCTCTCTTTTGTTAACCTGTACTGTATGATGAAGAAGAGCAAACAATGAATTATATGAAGTTAAAAAAAAAGCAGCCAAATAATGAAACTTGTCCATGTTTGCAGCAATTCTGGATTCAAATTTCTGTAGTCTTTGAACCACATAAATACCAGTATCTGATCTACATACATAAACTTTCCAATTTGTTTCAGCTATTGTAATCCTGTTAGGGTAATATTCTAGATATGAAAATTTCATTTTATGGGTGCACAACCTAACCAGCTTCATAACATTAATATCTTCTCAAATTGCATTCAGAATAAAGAAGTGTTTCATGCTTTGTTGGACTGTTTTAAAGATGTCTTCCTGAATCTTAATATGCTGGCTCATTTTGGATAAACATACATGTTTTCCAACAGTATAATTAAGAAGTGAAGCAAAAGCTGAACTGTTGATAGTGAACCACACAGGCAGATGCCAGGCAAATAGGTACATGAATACCAGATCCTGCTTGTTTCTGTTCTTCTGTCTGATGTTTGGTTCTTCTGTATGGACTAGCTAATTGCCAAAGGACATTACTGCTGATCCTAAGGCACAATCTGAAATTAGATTAAAACAAATTAAACATTTATGCCCTATCTTTCCTCAATTAAAGAATTAAAATAATAAAAACAAACAAGAAGAAAAATCAGTAAGGCAATACCAGATGAAACAGAGAAGTCTTCACCTTCTGGTGGAAGATAATGATCAAGGGAGACAGATGAAACCCCCTGGAAAAGAACTTCTATAATTTTTGTGCTGCAACCAAGAAGGCCCTTTCTTGGGTCATGGCCTGTCCAGCATCAGATGACAGAAGCATCTCAAGCAGGGCTTCTGAATATAATTGTTATGGTTGAGTAAGTTGGTATGCAGATTAAAAGTTAAATAGAGTTAATATTTTACTGCAGGTAATTTACTTAGTCTAACATTTGTCTCCATTCCAGAGTGTGTTACCTCTGCCCATCACAAAAGAAAGCTTTTCAAACTAGTTACTAATGGGATTCTACAGGATATACATTCTGAAAAATGAATTCAGAATCCCATACTGAGTGAAAATGTATACAACTGTTGTCTGTAACTATATTTTTGCTGTTTATCCCTTTAGTAATCATTATGGCCAATGGCAGTTTTTAATAATTATAGCAAGAGAATGAAAAATACCTTTCTACAGACTAAGCAATCTTCTAGACCTCTGAGGAAAGCTAACAGAGCCTTAAGAAAATTAAAGTTCATCCTATTTTTAGTCATGTATCTGATTCTTTGTATTTTTAACACTCCTGTGTTGATCTAAGTAAACATTTGTAATGGGCATGCCTCAAAAGTGATTCCCACGTTATCCAGTGGTGCTTAATTTCAGGAAAGTGTATTTAGGATTGCAACCTAAACTAAGGAAAGTCACACACCCAAGCAATTATTTTACATTTGCTGCCGGGGGGAGGGGGAGGTAACTTTCCTTAATTTAGGTTGTAATCCTAAAGACACTGGAATTAATCATCACTGGATAACATAGGAATTACTTTTCCATAATCCTGTTTAGGATTGCTCCTTTAATGTTGGTTTTCATGTGGTACAATGCCAGTTGTGTGACAGACAGAAGTTCAGCATATGATGCTTTCCTCAATATGATAATGCATTGATGGACAAAGCTGATTACATCTAACTTTAAAGACAACACTGTCCTTCAAAAAAAGGAGGGGTGGCAATCCCCTTCATATGAAGACTGCTATCATTTAGATCCTTCCCAATCAAAGGAAAACTAGAGAGAAATGGCAGCCTTTCACTTGATTTACATCAGAAGCATGGCAAATGGGAGGGGGCGTGGCGTCGGTTGCTTAGATGGTGGACTCAGAATAGTGGCGCTCCTGCAACCCTGAACCCAACCCGCCAAATATCACTTTCTTGACCGTTCCAAATATGTCACAAGCACTACAAAGGGTCGGAACAGTGAATGTCAAACCGGAATCACCAAAAAAATTGGCGTTAAAAGTTTATCTCATCTCAGAAACCACTTTAAAAAATCTGCGCAACAATCGGGCCCACAAAACAACATGGCCACTGAAGCAGATAAAATGGAACTCAGCCTGACTTCACCAACCAAATCAGGCAAGTCGGATGTTTTTACTTCTTTTAAAACTGAGCTATTAAACTAAATTGCTCAGATTCACAAACTTTTGAAGCCCATGTCTGAACAATTCACCTCGATTCAAGTGTCTCTCCAAAAAGTAGCCAAAACGGCAGACGCAGGTCTTGAAAACAGCATTGCAAACCACGAGAGCATACAAACTTTCAGAGGCATGAAGACTGGGCCACTGAGAAAATTTTGCTATTGGAACAAAAACTCTGTGAAAAATCCATCAAATTCCATGGATTTGAGGAATCAACGGAAGGCAACACTAACCTTATACCGTTCATTTCATCCTGGCTTGCAACAACCTTGAAACTGGATGATGGAGTTGCACCTTTAATTTTAAAAGCATATCGGATCGGCCCGATACAGCAAACAACAAGAAGGGGCCCCGGGACATCATGGCCAAATTTGTGGATTACCGCACACGCAATGCAATACTGTAGGAAGCCAGAACAAGGAAAGGACTATCATACAATCCTGCCATGATCCTGGCATTTCCAGACTCACCGTCAGAACTTCTTCAGTTTTGACGTATGCTAAAACCAATCACTACTGAACTTATAGCTGCAAATATAAAGTATAAGTGGCTACCAACAGGGAAATTAGCTGTCCGACACAATGCTAAAACTTTTTATGCAACAGATCTTGACTGGGGATATGACCTCCTGCAAGCAATCCAACTGGAAGTTCCTGGTGACAGACCCCACAGAACAAAAAGGAAGCTGGACATGGCATCTCCTCCGCGATGGAGCAGAATCAACCCACAAACCACCGGAATCAATAGCAAGAAGAACAGAAGGGGTGATACCTAAACATAGCTTTCTCCTTTAACTGGGATATGTTTAATTGTAACAATAGTTAAGCTTAAGAATATAAGCGGGTGCATAAAGAGCACAGGAAGTCTCTAACTACAGCCCCTGCAATGGCATGTGCCTCAAAACTGTTATTAATATTTTTTTTATTCTTTCCAATGCCGTTCTTGTTATGAGACAGTGGTCTCCTCCCAAATCTTCGCAGACTAGGAACTTTTCGGCTAGATTTAGTTACTTTGTAGTTTTAAAGTTTTCTTTGGCGTATGCCTTCTCCGAAAGCGCGTGGAACTGCCGTTATTTGGAATACTACATAGAGCAGATTGGCAGGTGGGAAGGAATATGTTCTTGTTGTTCTTGTTGGGGGTGGGGGGGTAGCTGAGGGTGGGGGGAGGGTTAAACTGGTTACATATATTGTTGTTACAGTGGCGTATAGAATGAGTTTTAGGCACCCAAGATATTTCTTCCTATCAAATGTTATTAATCAAAGCCTAATCCTATCATCTCTTTGTTTTGAGTTCTTATGCTTATCTCTTCTCTGGCATTAGCAGCTTATTACATCAATTTAGCCCTCTAAAGCAGTGTATCAAACTAATCATTTCCTCACATACTAAGAGACCAGACAATCTTGTAATTACTCACCTCAGTACCTATAGTTCAGGTGGCTGATACACTGCATCTTATTACAGCCAACTGTAGAGGATTAAACAACTCTGTCAAAAGGAAGCACATTGAGACAGCACTGTTAAAGTTAAACCCTGACATTATATATCTTCAAGAGACACACCTAAAAACAACTGACCACAACATTTTTAAATCAAAAAGATACACTCAACAGTTCCAAGCCTGAGTTTGTGTTGGGGCTGCATTCAAAACCATTCTGGGCTGCTTGCAATCCTTGGGCCGCAGGTTGGACAAGCTTGGTCTAGAAGAAAAAAGAAGATAGACCCTGTGTGTGTGTTTAATAGCCTAGCCATCAGCTGTTTTTCCACCATTGATATGAACATTACACCTGCTAATGTGACCACTGTTAAAGGCATAGCTATAGCAGCTGGTTACAAAGTGTAACTTAGCACCAAATCATTTATGTGAATAGTCTCTTCACATTGTTACAGCAATTGCTGCCACAGCAGTCCATCTCGCCAATGCATGAGAACCCGTGTCTCATGGTGGAACAAGTGACAAATCAGGAATAGCTGGCTGGAATCTGTCCTAGATGGTGTTAGACAAACTGCTCTCTTTACCTGTAACACAGTCATTAAGGATGGTCCTAAGTAATACATATGAAGGATATTTGGATATTACACTTGTATTAAGGCATGAATGCACATGAAACAGCCTTATCCCAAATCAGACCATTTGCAAATCAAAGTCAGTATTAGAACAAAAAAGGAGTCAAGTCCACCTTTAAGACCAACCAATTTTTATTCAGAACATAAGCCTTTGTGTGGTCTCTAAGCACACTTCATCAGATGAGGGGATCAGGTATTGTGAGCTGAAATACAAGCAGTTTGTTGATTAAGAGGGCAAACTAACTGAACACATGGTCACATAAAACAGTGTGGCTTGGTCATTTGGTTTGGATAGCCACAAAAGGTAATAAAATTCCCTGCCAAATGGTGTTTCTGCAAATCTAGTGTTGTTTACTCAGACGGGGAGCAGCTCTCCAAGGTCTCAGGCTGAGATCTTTCACATCACTTACTGCCTCATCCATTTAACTGGAGACACTAGGGACTGAACTGGGGACCCTCTGTATGTCAAGCAGATGCTCTACCACTGAGCCACAGCCCCTACTCAGACTGACTCTTCACAATCTCAGGCTGAGGTTTTTCCCATAACCTACTGCCTGGTCTTTTTAACCAGAGATACTGGGGATTGAAGCTGGGACCTTTAGCATTCAAAGCAAAGGACTTTCTACAGCCCTCTCCCCATTTGCCTCCTGGATTGTCTTGTCTGCAAAGGAAAATGCTCTTGCACATGACTGTTATAGCATAACACCTTTACAATATCCAACCATGTGTAGACTCAATCTATAGTTCTCTATAAATGCTAACTATTTATTTCTAAACAGGATGAGCCATAGATGCCAAAGGGAATTCTTAGACTCCTTCCTAGTTTGCCTCAATACCGCTTTATACTTAATGGAGGTTGGTCAATTAGGTTGAATCAAGCAGGGTTTTTTTGTAGCAGGAACTTCTTTGCATATTAGGCCACACACCCCTGATGTAGCCAATCCTCCAAAAGCTTATAGGGCTCTTAGTACAGGGCCTACTGTAAGCTCCAGGAGGATTGGCTAGATCAGGGGTGTATGGCCTAATATGCAAAGGGGTTCCTGCTACAAAAAAAGCCATGGAATCAAAACAATGACCTTTTCTGTATTCTGTACCTCAGTTTTGCTGGTTTTCCAGCATGTGAAACCAGAGAGCTCACGGGTATGAGTAATTGGTTTTAACTTTTGATTGTCTTTTTATGATGTAACCCACCCTGAACCTGTTCTATGGGAAGGGTGGGCAAATAAAATAAATAAAACAAATTTATTTTGGGGATTTTTTCCCCTTGAATCCAAATCCATCCCTTCCCATGTGTTCTGAAATTCATTTGAAAAGGGGTTATGCAGTCATGTTGGTGACTTCAAATATGCCCCAACAGGTCTGTAGGAGCTGCTGGATCAGGCTAATCAGAATGTGAGTTGTGATGAATTTTTAATGAGCAGGTGTTGGGGGTGCAACCCTCTTATTATTTATTTATTTTAATTTATAGCCTGCCCTTTCCCAAATGGGCTCTGAGCGGGTTCCACTCCTCCTAGGCCTTGATGGACCAGGTAGAAGTTGCAAATTTGAAGGCCTTGCTGAAAATGGATATTGCCTCTTGGTCCCAACCTTCAAATGCCCCAGTAGTGCAAAACCATAGCCTATGAGGTCAGCCAAGGCCCAATATGACCCAAAGAAGTCACAAGGATAAATACTCTGAAACCATGTAATAGTAAAACCAATGAGTTAGAGGTGGCAATTGACCCCAAAATTCCCTGAGCGATCAGGCATTGCCAAGTGTCCATAAATCTTCTGGGAAGCAGTCTGATTATTTGTTCATCCTGGGAACCAACATATTAAAGTGCTTGTCCTGAAACTGAGACAATGTATTTCTAATGTTGTTAACTGGTTCCTGAAGTGTAGCATGCTGAGAAGGAAGTGTTAGCCTCAAAACCAACCAGCAGACCTGGCTCATGACCCACTCAAAGTGTGAAGTCTGCTTACTGATCACCCTAACCATGGCCTGGTTATTGTACCAAAACAGGGCATGCATATTCTGGAATATATTCCTCCACATAATGACTGGTGCCACAATGGGAAAGGATTCCAGAGAGGTGAGGTTCCTTAAAATGTCAGTACTGACCCATGGAGTGGCCATGTGCCCTGCAAAGTGTAAGCCAAACCCAGAACTGTCTAATGCATCAGTGTGGACCTGAAGGACCCATCCAAGTCCAACCATGTTCATCAGATAGAACTCCATTGAAGCCCTCAAGGAAAGCTTCACTACCCAGCAAGCAAAATTAAGGTGACGTAGGAGGGCTTGCATTTCAGGGCATTTCGCACCTTTCAGTGTATAAACTTGCAGCATCAAGCTCTCTTATCATGCAAGTAAAGAGCAGACAGAAGTGCGTATTTTCTTTCTGCCCCTAACTTGCATGATAAGGGAGATTAACGCTGCAAGTTTATCCTATGGAAGGTTCAAGATGCCCTGAACAGAATCCTACTAAATACCAGTGTTCTGTCTAAGCTGAGATAGAATGAGCTACCTCACAGATTTTTAGCCTCCAGCTCACACATTTTTGTCTTAGCTCAGGAAGGATAACCCTTGAGCCAGTATGGTGTAGTGGTTAAGTGCGCAGATTCTAATCTGGGAGAACCGGGTTTGATTCTCCACTCCTCCACCTACAGCTACTGGAATGGCCTTGGGTCAGCTATAGCTATCACAGAGTTCTCTGTGAACTTCTCTGAGAGTTCTCTCAGCTCCACCTACCTCATGGTGTCTGTTGTGGGGGGTGGGGGTAAAAGAGATTGTAACCAATCTGAGACTCTGAGATTCAGAGTATAGGGCAGGATATAAATTCAATATCTTCATCTTCTTCATAATTTATGCAGTAGCTCACAACTTTAATACCAGTAGCTCATAAAGTAGATTTTTTGCTCAAAAGACTCTGCAGCTTAGAGGGAACATTGCTAAAAATCCAAACTTCAGCCATGTGGTGGGGTCCTGTGCTAATGGAGCTCCCAATTCACTGTTAAGGCTTGAAAGGCAGCCAGGCGCTTTGTATGTGCTGTGATGGTGGCTGAACCAGCAATTCGGTGCTAGACTTAAGATGTTCCTCTAACTAGTATGCTCAGTTTTTGTTTTTTTTAAAAGGGGATGACAGTTTCCGCACCCCAGCACTGGTCATGTCTAGTGTTACTGCAAATATGATAGCAAAAGGAGAGGTTGATCATATTGGCACCTGCATAAGGATCTGTTAAGAAACTGTATTGTAGTGCTTATTTTTCAGCCCTTCCCTGACCGAGCTGTCATGGCAGCTAAGGATGGGGCCCATGTTTGCCTCCCCAGAAGGAAGGGAGGCTAAGGAACCTTCCCAGCCATCTGGGGTTTTGAAGGGGGGTGGAGTGCTGGACTATAAGAGGCTCAGCCCCGTCGCAAGCCATGCAGTTTCGTGGAACTCTCGGCCTACCCACCCAGCCAGCAGTAGTTCAGGCTTTGGCTGGTCGCCTGTTTATGGGGCCAGGTAAGAATTTTTTCACCCTCACTTGATTGGCCATGATTGGGGTGTTTTTCACCTACCTTGCAGATTGGATCAGCAGCTGGGCTGTATAGCTCTCTGCTTTGAATGCCAGCCACTACATCCTTATGTTCCTAATTCATTTGCAGCATGCAACTTTTTTCATCCACTGTAGTCTTGTCTGCTGGACATAAATTATATGGGAAGGTTACCCCATCTATGTTATACACAACATTTAGCAGTGCAGTGACATTAAAGATTGTTAAACAGAAACAGTATAGAGTAGGAAGATATGTCTGCATTTACAATTCATGTTTAAGTCCTATGAATGCTAATGTTATGGAAAATGTATTCTAGAAAACTTCTACAAAAGTTTTTTTTGTGCTTCTGAACTTTCAGTAATTGCTTCCATTGTTTATGTTGATTCATGCCACTGAACAGTACCATGTGTCTGCATATTAAATTAACCAAAACATATGTCACAAAAAGGCTTTGTAGAGTGAAAAGAAAATCTTAATTTATTCCAAACTGATATCCCAGTGAAGGCAAAATTTCATATAATACAACTGACAACATATCTAAATTACAGCAATGAAAAGACACTCAAAACAAATATTGCATTAAAAACACACTCTATCATGGTTAATGCTTTATATCCTGGTCATAAAGCCTTTCTTTTAATTTTGAACTGATGAAAATAATTATTATTTAATTATGAGCTATGCTATCTGATTTGTATATATTTTAATATTTGGGATTATGTTTTTTGTCATATTTAATTGTTTTATTTATCTGTTGATATCTGAGTCCTGCTATACCAGAGAGGATGGGCTAAAAACCCAATTAAATGAATAAAAAATTATGGAGGCAAAAGATTTCCTAACTATTTATAAGGATGATTTTTTTTTTTAATGTGGGGCACAACAATGTATATTATTGTGACACAAATTCACAAACTCACATCTAAAGAAAGAGCCATCAAATTACAACCTTAAATTAAAGAAAACTAGATTATGTTTCTTGATTTTCATGCCTAATTTTGCTGTGTTCTAGTAAGACTACAAGAGTAGAAGTGAACATGACTAGGATAAAAATGGTTTAAGTATTGGAGTGTCAAGAATGTGAACCTCTATGTAATCTTTAAGATGATAACTTCAAGATGGCTTTTTTAGCATGTTTTATCAAAGGGCAGCTGCCCATCTGTCTGTCTGTCTGATGCTGCCTGCCAGCCAGCCTGTCATTCCATCTCTCTTTATCCTGCCTTCCTTCAAGAAGCTAAGAATAGGATTGCCGGGTCCCCTTGCTGTTACAGTGGGGGAATTTGGAGGGCATTCTGGGGATAGGTGACATCAGTGACATTGTGAATGATGCTATGGGTTTGGGGTGAAACGCTTTTGTTTTTGCCTTCAAGACCACAGTGTTTGTCCCCCCCCCCAACCAGTATCACTATGCAACATCTTAGCATGAAGACATGACCCAGAAGTGATGTTATTTCATTGGAGACATCACAAGGTGACATCCATGTTTGGGAGTGGGGTTCCCCCACTATCCAGCTGGCCAGCAGTGGATTGAAGCCCCCTAAAAGTGGAGGACCATCCACTGGGACCTGGGGGCTGGTAACCCTAGCTAAGACTGGTATACATGGTTTTCCCTGCACCACTGTGTCCTTTTGACCATTTTGTCTCCTTCTCTTGGACTCTCACTAGTTCCTATAAAACCTTTCTTGACCCCTCCAGTCTCATCTTACTTGTATATTCACCTGTCTATTCTCTTCTTCAGACCACCCACATTTGTCAATCCCTGGCTTCCTTATATTCCCCACTGTAATTTATCTTAACCTTGTATTATACACCTTGGATTTTCAGGAAGAACTTCTGACACTTCAGTGGTTTGGTCAGCACACAGTAGCTGCTTGTACTAAACAAATATTGAATCATAACCACTAGCAGTAGTTTGAATGGCATAAAATCTTAGAAATAAAATGCTTGAAATAATGGGCTGTAAAAAATTCAGGTAGAAACTTGTTGGTAAAGATAAAGTCTTAAAAATGACAGTAACTAATTGCCTAATACAGAGCAATAGTACTGCCCTGAGCAATAGAATGAAACAATTACGTTTTTATGTAGCTTACGGTTTTAGAAAGCTTTTTGTTATTCTATTTTTTTTTCCTTTTTGACTTTGTCTCCTTTCTCCCTTGATCTGTTTGTTTACTAGCATACCACCCTCCAGGTGGGTACGGTAGACTGTTTTCCTGTGACTCATCTCTGTGGAAATGTTATCTTGTAATATCAGTTTGTGTGCTGTACTACCACAACCATCTGCTATTGACCATGTTTGACACATCATTCCCCCCAATAACCTCATCACACAATGGTTTAGTGTGGGTCACTGTTTATTTGTGCTTCATGATGCAAATATAGCAAAGCTTGCAGGACCAACCAGCAGCATGCTAGGGGTGTGAAAAAAAAAATCGGAAAAAAATCGGATTCGGAAATATATGGGGCCAAAATATTTGGAATACCATATATTTCTGAATACCGGTACTCAGAATAGCCGTATATATGGTAGATGCGCAGCTATTTCTGAGGGAGAGCCCCCAAATTTGCAAGGGACCTGCAGGGGACTCTCCCCTACAAACTCTCCGAGTCCCAAAAAGATTGGGCCAGGGAGTCCCATTCCAGGGGCACCCAAAGAGAGTGTCCCTATCCCACCATTATAACCTATCGGCCATTGAGCATCGAGCATAATTAGAGGCTACTGGGGGGCAGGGGGAACATAGAGCATAATTAGAGGCTACTGGGGGGCAGGGGGTTTCAGGGAGAGACCCCAAAACTGCAGGGAACCTGCAGGGGACTCTCCCCTACAAAAATCCCAAGTCCCAAAAAGAACCATTGCCACCAATGGTGGGGAAAGCCCAATTAGCCACTTCCTCTGCTATAATTGCAGTGGGAAAAGTGGCTCTGGCCAGAGAGGGGTTTGAGGGAGAGGCCCCAAAACTGCAGGGCAGCTTCAGGGGACTCCCCTGCATGCAACCCCCCTGGCCCCAAAAGACTGCACCCATCTGTGGGCACCACAAAAGGAACACTGCTCCCAATGGTGAGTAAAAACCAATTAGAGCCACTTCCTCACTGTAATTATTGTGGGAAAAGTGGCTCTGGGCAGCAGGGGGTCTTGAGGAAAGCCCCCCAAATTGCTGTGCTGCTTCAGGGCACTGTCCCACACAAATCCCACAAGGCCAAAAAAAAAATTGGACCAGGGGGTCCAATTCCTGGGGCACCCAGAGCCAAACTTAACTTCACACCAGATAATCTCTATAGGACCCAAATGCACTACATCCATCTATCTACTCTATGAACCCTGCAGGCCTGCAACCAGTTATGTGGGTGCTGTTAATGCTAAAAGGTTCTGCTTTTACTGAAGACCAACACAACTATCCTCTGAAACTATCATAAAACATTACAAAATAGCCTTGTTTGATGCTCTTCCTGGCATCAAATTGGTGAGGGAGGTAGATAATGGAAGGTGGTGGTAGTGACCCTCCAAAAGCTCTTAAGGCAGAGTTGGAGGCAATGAGGAATTCCTGCCATTCCAGGGGCACCAAAAGAGGGTGCTCCTATCCCACCATTATACCCCATGGGCCATTGAAATCAATGGCAACATAGGGCATAATTAGAGGCTGCTGGGGGGCAGGGGGTTTCAGGGAGAGCCCCCAAAACTGCAGGGAACTCTCCCCTACAAAACCCCCAAGTCCTAAAAAGATTGGGCCAGGATGTCCAACTGCTGGGGCACCCAAAGCCAAACCTAACTTTACACCAGAGAATCTCTATAGGACCCAAATGCACTACATCCATCTATCTACTCTATGAACCCTGCTGGCCTGGAACCTATATAAACCCAGTTGCCAACATCACTGCCACACAAAACACAATCTGCTCAAGGCCTGGCTGCAGCAAACCCAGATGCCAGCTCTCCAGCCCTGCCCCAAACAACATGGGGAGAGCTGGCCAAGCACAACAAGCCTGCTGGTTCTGGGTCTCTCACCCAGGTGCCAGCTTCCCTGCCACAGAACACATAATCTACAGATGCCAGCTCTCCAGCCCTGCCCCAAACAACATGGGGAGAGCTGGCCAAGCACAACAAGCATGCTGGTTCTGGATCTCTCACCCAGATGCCAGCTTCCCTGCCACAGAATATGCAATCTACAGATGCCAGCTTTCCAGCTGTGCCTCAAACAACACAACTCTCAGACAAAAGAAGTGGTGGACAGATCCAAGCAACAGCAGATCCAAACAGATCACTGAGAAAAGGCCAAGAAACTCAACTGTTAAAAAAAGTGACCTTTTCAACAATAAAAAACCTCAGGCCAAATCAGTCAACAACACTCCCCCTCCCAAAAAACAAACAAACCCAGAACCAGGAAAAGGGACAACAGGACAGGATGCAAAACCAGCAACAACAGAGAATAGATCCAAACAGATCACTGAGAAAAGGCCAAGAAACTCAGCAGTTAAAAAAGTGACCTTTTCAACCATGAAAATTAGGCCAAACAGCCCTCCCCCCCAAGAATCAGAACAAGAAGAGAAAAAGGAAAAACAGCATCACAACACAGAAGCAACAAATCAAACACTTAATCCTTTTAAAACAGTAAAAAAAATGACTTTTAACAGTACAGGAACTTTACCAACCCCTCCCCCCAGAAAAACCTTCACCCTAACCCAAAGAAATCCAAGCCACCCAAATCAGGAAAAGTAAAAGGATACTGCACTTTTAAAAGTCCTCTCACTAAAGTAAGATTTGGGCAAATTGGCAACCCCCCACTCCCAGCAGAACCCCCTATCCCTAACCCCAAATAAGCTACCCAGTACTCACCCACCCAAATCTGGATAAGTAAAGGGACTCTGAGTCTTAAAAAGTCCTTTTTACTTTTATCCTAACTAAAATAAAAACAAGAACCCCAAGACTGTCTTACCTTAGATGTCTTCTCTTCTCCAGGCAGGTCAGGCAAGGCTGAGAGACAGCAGCAGCAGCTGAGGCCAAGGGCCAGCGCAGCACAATCTCTCTCTCACACCAACTAGGCTTCCCAGTCCCCAGGTCCCAGCAGGGGATCCCCTGGTTTTACAGGCTTCCCCCCTCCCCCAGCCAGCTGGCCGGCGGGGGAAGCCCCACCCCCACAGCCAGTATGCACCTCCATGAACGATTCCCATAGGGAATGATGGGGAATTGATCCGCAGGTGTCAGGGGCTCTGGGGGGCCTGTTTTTTGAGGTAGAGGTGCAAAATTTCCAGTATAGCATCCAGTGCCTCTCCCTAAAATACCTCCCAAGTTTAAAAAGGATTGGACCAGGGGGTCCAATTCTATGAGCCCCAAAAGAAGGTGTCCCTATCCTTCATTATTTTCTATGGAAGGAAGGCATTCTAAAAGGTGTGCTGTCCCTTTAAATGTGATGGCCAGAACTCCCTTGGAGTTCAGTCATGCTTGTCACACCCTTGCTCCTGGCTCCGCCACCAAAGTCTCCTGTCTCCACCCCCAAAGTCCCCAGATATTTCTTGAATCGGACTTGGCAACCCTAACACCAACACAGCAGCAATGGAATGGAGTCCAGCCAGGCAGACTCCTTAAAAAGGTTCTGTGGCCCTACACAGAGCAGTTTCAAAAAATACCACTGCTCTGTGATTGGCCAGAGAACACTGTTTACTTGGATACCCAAGTTACAAAAAGAACAACAATGTTGCTGATGGCTGGGGGATTAGCCCAGCCATCAGCTACACAACAGCTCTGCTAAGCTTGCATAACATAGGGCGTTTTCGCACTGACCTTCAAGTGGTGCGACCACCCTCCTCACGCCGGCGGATCTGCAGGGATTTCGCACCAGAAGCGCCGGTGCACCCAAAAGAGCCGGCGACTTCCGTCGCGAAACCAGCTCAAACGTTTTCCTGCTTCTTGGCGGTTTCCGTTTGAGCTGGTTTCGCGACGGAAGTCGCCGGCTCTTTTGGGTGCGCCGGCGCTTCTGGTGCGAAATCCCTGCAGATCCGCCGGCATGAGGAGGGTAGTCGCACCACTTGAAGGTCAGTGCGAAAACGCCCATACAGTTTTAAAAATATAACATACAGATTTAAAAACATCAATGTGGAGAATTTTACTACTGCAGAAATGGTCCAAAAGAAACGTAGCACTTTAAAGAGTAACAGATTGATTGTGGTAGGGATGTCAAATATGTGGCTCGGAAACCAAATCAGGCCCCTGGAAGGCTCCTATCAGGCCCCCAAGCTCTTGTCTGCTTCCTTCTGCCCCTCTCTTGTTTCCTTCTGCATCTCAGCTTGCTTTGCAAAACTTGCTCAATTGCACAGGAGCTACAGAGCAAAATCTTGATTTTCTCCATTGGTTGAGGCTCCTCCCCCTCCTGGTCCCCTGGGGAGGGAGGGAAAGAGCCAGAGTTTCCTTTGCCCAGTTCCCTGGATCCCATGGGAGAAATACAAAGAAAGCACCTTTAAGACCAACAAGTGCTAATGTTTTAAGCATGTTTTATTTTAAGCTTTTTAAAAAAAAAAATCTTTAGTTGTGTTTGTGTCCTTTAAAAAGTATATATCTCTTCTACTTAATCTTAAATAGGTATACACGTGGCCCAGCCTGGCCTGACAAGGTCTAATTTATGTCAGATCCAGCCCTCATAACAAATGAGTTTGACACCCCTGGATTATGGTATAAACTTTTGTAGATTAGAATCCACTTCAAACAATGCCCTTGTGGTGTCTGATGAAGTGTGTTCTATTGTCTAAAAACAGATTCCACAATAACAATTGAATCAAAAGGAAAGTTGGAATATCATCAACACCATCATAATTAAGATTGCTGACCTCCAGGTGGTTGCTGGAGATCTCCAAGGATTACAACTGATCTCCAAATGACAGAAGTTAGTTCACATAAAGAAAACGGACACTTTGGAAGGTGTACTCTATGGCATTATACCTTAACCCTGTTCTCCTCAGGCTCCACCCTCAAAATTTCCTGGTATTTCCCTACCCAGAGCTGGCAACCCTAATCATCATCATCTTCATCATTTATCATTCTGTTTAAGCCTGTAGATTTCAATGGCCACAAACTGCAGTGACTCTGTGTTGAAAATACTTAACTAGTTAAGATGCCATGGAACTCCTTAGAAGATATTTTAAAACATCTACTTGTGTTCCAGCTGCTGCATCCAGAAAAGTACAATATAGCTAAATATTTTATGTTTCTGAATGTTTTATATTTCCCATCCACCATGTTAAACTTTGCATTTTGAGCTTTGGTGAAAGGACACCGAGCTGTAGAAGGGCCAGTCTCTGAACTCTTCTTTCCCTCTCTTCTCTCTGAGGGTCTGCTGCTTCCTCTGTCTCTCACAAATACCCATCCAAGTTTTGTACAGCAGAATTTATCCCAAAAAAGCACTAATACATTCTTTTGTCGGTGTCAGAATACATTAGCAATGTTGTCCCATGCTGCAGATGTGCAAACATATGATGATCTTTCTTCTAAAAATACACATGCATGTGATGTGTACATAGACCATTTAAAAAGTATGATCTTTACACTCACTGTTATTTATTATATGACTTAAAGGAACTTATGCAAAGTGCATCCTTAGCTAAATAGAATGCAAGGAGTGTAATAGGCATGGTGCTTCTGTGTGTCAAGTCGGCAGATTCAATAATGAGTCGTTGTTGATACAAAGAAACTACTTTATTGATACTGATACTCGAGGCCTGAGCCAAGCATTGAAAAGACTAAAGAACATACTATAGATACATGGCATATAAGGGATACTTCAAAGGAATTCCTAAGGGGGGGGATTATGCAGGGAACATTCACACATTGATGTTACCAATTCGTTCTCAGGCTTGTATGGCCTTGATGGTAGTGGGCTCCTGACTCCATTCCGTGAGCGAGGCCTGAGAAGGCACAGATAAAACTTTCACATATTTCCATTTCAAAGCAAAGCTACCCTCTACAGGAAAGGAGGGGGTAGGGAGAGTATGAGCTAGCAACATTTGGTTATACTTTGGTTCTACCCAGAATGCTCTTTGACTGAGCCAGAGTTATAGACAGACTTGACATACTGCCCCCCTTAAGCCGCCTCCACCGCCCCATTGGAATATTTTTGATGGAACCTCCTGATTAGATCTGGTGCTGAGATATTCTCCTCAGCCACCCATTCATTTTTGTTGGCTGGGAAATGCTTCCATTTAACTAGGTAGTACAAGATCCCTCTTTTGACTCTAGAGTCCAGGATTTCTTGGACCTCGTGGTGACTCTGGTTTCCGATTAACAAAGGCTGGGGGGCTGGTGCTCGAGGATGCCAGACCAAAACCCTGGGGTCTCAACAAAGAAGGCTGCAATGAAATACAGGGTGTATTTTACTAGGTGCCTTTGGCAGCTCCAGTTCCACTGTCACCTGGTTTATGACCCTCTTGATTTTAAAGGGCCCTAGAAACTTATAAGCAAGTTTCCTAGAAGGCTGACTGAGTGGCAGATTCTTAGTAGATATGAATACTGAGTCTCCCACCTTGAAATCCCACGCGGGAGAATGGGACTTGTCATATTGCTTCTTATACGTTTCCTTAGCTGCCTCTAGGTTCTCTTGGATAGCTTTCCAGCACCTGCTCGGTCCCTGCCACCGTTGTTCGAAGGCTGTGGGATCCGATGAGGGTTCCCCTCCTGGCAATAAGGGCATTGGTTTTCCCTCGTACCCATACACCGTGGAGAAGGGGGAGGCCTTGGTGGAACTGTGCACACTATTATTATACCCATATTCAGCGAACGGGAGCAGGTCAACCCAGTCGGACTGTCGGTGGTTAATAAAACAGCGTAGGTATTGCTCTAGGACCCCGTTTATATGCTCCGTCTGTTCGTCTGTCTGGGGGTGGTAGGCAGAGCTCAAGCCTTGCTTGATCCCCACCAATTTACAGAACTCCCGCCAGAAGGTGGCAACAAACTGTGGCCCGCGGTCGCTAATGACCTTGTCCGGGAATGAGTGGAGTCTAACCACATGATTGAAGAATAGCGTGGCCAATTTCTTTGCTGTGGGCAATTGGGCACAGGGAATGAAATGGGCTTGTTTGGAGAAGGTGTCTACCACCACCAGGATCACTGTCTTCCCATGGGAGGGGGGTAGCTCCACAATGAAATCCATAGACACCACCGACCAGGGACACTTCACCATTTCTAGGGGCTTGAGGAGTCCCGGGGTTTTCCCACCCCTTCTTTTGGCCATAATGCAAATGGGGCAAGAAGCTACGTACTCTGACACGTCCTTCTTTAGGGACGGCCACCAGAATTGCCTACTGATTAGGTGCAGGGTCTTTATGTAGGCAAAGTGCCCCACCAGCTTATTGGAGTGACAGAACTGCAGTACTTCTGCTCTTAAGCTTTTCGGGATGTACAGTTTTTCTCCTTTGTACCACAGCCCGTCTCTCCCCTTTTGTACTCCGTCGGGCCGATCCTCCCCTTCCTCCTCGGTCTCCGCGGCTAGTTTTTCCTTTCTTAGCCCCTCTAGGTCCCTTTTCTTTTGTGACTGCGTAGTGACCATTGCCGCTACCTGGGAGGGTGGAACTAAGGAGTCTACTACCTCTTCCCTCTGACTCTCGTGCTGCGGGAGTCGCGAGAGGGCGTCTGCTAAGAAGTTTTTCGCCCCCGGTATGTGCCGCAAGGTAAAATCGAATTTGGAGAAAAATCCTGCCACCTGATTTGCTTCTCCCTCAGCTTTCGTTTACCTGTGAGAGCTTCGAGGTTTTTATGGTCAGTCCAGATTTCAAAAGGTACTTTGGCCCCCTCTAACCAGGACCGCCAAGTTTTTAGGGCGAACATAACAGCAAAAGCCTCCTTGTCCCACACTGACCAATTTCTCTGCTCTCCCGAGAACTTCCGGGAGATATAAGCACATGGTTTCAACCTCCCCTCCTCATCCCTTTGCATGAGAATGGCACCGACGGCCACATCGGAGGCGTCGCATTGCACAATGAAGGCCCGCTGCTCGTCGGGGTGGCTCAGGACTGGTTCACTGGTGAACAGGCGTTTTAGTTTGTCGAAGGCTGCTTGGCACTTCGGGGTCCAATTTAATTGGGCTCCCGGCCGTTTAGCGTCAGGCCCCTTCCCCTTTGTTTTTAGTAGCTCTGTTAAAGGAAGGGCAATCTGGGTGAACCCCTCTATGAAGGTCCTATAAAAATTTGCGAACCCGAGGAAGGATTGGAGCTGTCTACGTGTCCTTGGGGGAGCCCACTCTGCCTGCACCTTGGCCGGGTCCATCGCCAACCCCTTTTCCAACACGCGGAACCCCAAGTAGTCTAGTTCGGTCTGATGGAATTCGCATGTGGACAGCTTGGCATAGAGCTGGTGCTCCAGCAAGGTGCTGTGCACTTTCCAAACCAATTTCACATGGGACTGTTCGTCCTGCGAGTAAATAATGATGTCATCCAGATACACCACCATCCCCTTGAACAAAAACTTTCTGAGCACATCGTTAATAAAGTTCATGAATACCCCAGGGGCCCCCTGCAGTCCGAAGGGCATGACCAAGTACTCGAACTGTTCCTTGGGCGTATTGAACGCTGTCTTTCACTTGTCCCCCTCCTTGATGTGCACTCGGAAGTACGCGTCCCTCAAGTCCAATTTGGTAAAGATCTTGCCCCCCAAAACCGTACTCAACAAGTCTCAGATGAGGGGGATGGGGTAGGCATTGGAGGTGGAAATCGCATTTATCCCGCGAAAATCCGTGCAAAGTCTAAGCAAGCCATCCTTCTTCCTAAATAGGACCGGGGCGGCGTGGGGGGCCGTGGCTGGTCTAATGAAGTTCTGATCTAGGAACTTAGGGCGCTCTTTCTTCTCCACCCACCCCATGGGATACAATTTTGCCCGGGGTAGGGTTTTCCCCGGGATTAGTTCTATGGCACAGTCCGTGTCCCGATGGGGGGGCAGCTGGCTGGCTCCCTGCTCGCTAAACACCCCCATCAGGTCCCGGTAGGCTTTCGGGATGGTGTGGACCTCCTCTACTGACATGCATGCCTGTTCCTTAGCCACCAGAGCTCATGAGCCCCAGGCTGGGTTCCATAGATGATTCGCGCAAAGGGGGTCTATGAACCTGATGGTCTGCGCTCCCCACTTTATGCGAGGTTCGTGTTTCTCTAGCCAACCCACCCCTAGGACTACTGGGTGGGGCAATAATGATGGGGCAATAACGAAGGATTCCTGGTCCCAGTGCTCCTCGATCCCCATCGGCAGGAGCTGGGTCTCTAATTTACATGGTTCCCCTCGCATCACTGACCCATCCATCTGCTCGAACTGCATGGGGCAGGGCAGTGGTGAGCTCTCGAGCCCCAGGGCTTCCACTAGTTTAGGGGAAATCAGTTCTCGTTTGCATCCCGAGTCTATTAAGGCCCGGATCTGCATGAACCTTTTCAGGTTAGTGTTCAGTAGTTTCACTGTTATAAAATATAAATGTCCCGTTACTCTCACCCTCACTGGTGCTTCTTCCGGCTCGACCTGCTGGCTGGCACCCTTCAAAGCAGGTCGGTCTCATTTCCCGTTGGCTCAGATGCCCAAGTCAGGTCTCCCAGCTCCGCTGACAGCAACACCTCCTCCTCCAGCTCTTCCATCACGACGACGCTGCTCTTCACCACTTCCTTAGGGCAGCTGGCTGGTCTCTTCGGGGTCAGGACATTGGTCTTCGCCCCCCTTGTGAGGTTTTGGGGGGAGGAGGACAGTTGGAGGCCAGGTAGTTCGGGTCGCCACACCTGAAGCATTTACGTGGCCCCGCGGCCGCTCCTCCTCCCCCAGCGGGCTTCTTAGGCTTGGCCTTGGGGGGGGGAAGGTTTCTGCAGGCCCTTCCCAGACTGGTGCTGGCGCTGCATTGCCATGCGCTTCATGTTGGTCTCGACTTCCCCTGCTAGTTGTATCCAGCCCACTAGTGTGGTGGGCCTTGCTTGGGAAAGGGCCCGATCCAATATACTGGCGTTCAGGCCCTGGGTGAAGTATTCAATTTTCATCAGCTCACTCCATCCCTGGACCTTGGTGGCGTTTGCCCGGAATTCTGCAGCGTATTCTTGAATGATCGGGACCCTTGCTGCATGTCCCTCAGGGCCGCCAGTGCATGCGTCTCCTGAAGGGGGTCCTCGTATTGGGCCATCAAAGCCTGGAGGAAAGTTTGCATATAGTCCAGTTCGGGGCTCATGGCCTCGTACAGGCTTACGTACCACCTCTTCACGGCCCCTCTCAGTTTCGAGCCTAAGTAATCCGCCCTGCTGAACTCATCGGGGAAGGTGTTTCCCCAGTAGTACATGTAGTCCACCTCCTCCAGGTCCCCGTCAAAGGTGGCTTCCAGCTCTCTGCCTCATTCCCCATCTCTCGGGGCTGCCAGGACCACTTGTCGTGGCATCGGCCCTCTCGCTGGAGGAGCCACTGGCACCAGTGGCGGAACTGCAGGGGCCCAGGCCTGAGGGGCCGGTTGGGACCTCTGGGACCCCGCCAAACCCAGGGCGTGGGAGAGTTGGGCGGTCATCGCTTGCATCTTGTCCTTCAGCCCCTTGATCACCCCATCCACCTCCTTTTGAACCATGGCTGGAACATGCGGGTGTCCTCCTTGTGCATGTCCCTCAGCAGTGGTTCCCCTTCTCCCTCTTCCATGCATTCTGGATCGTCCTCCGGCACCGGAACAATGATGATGCTGTCCACCTCACCCGGCTCGATGGTGCTCGGGTCGGTGGGCTCTGGTTCGGTCATCCACACCCTCCTCATGTGGCGGGTCATGATGGCGTCCCGGCACCTCATCCATCGTGGTTGTCGAGGTCCATGGCTGGTACTGCCGGGGGGTGATCACAAGCTGGAACTGTGGAGGGGAGGCGGCAGCTCTCCTGGTGTCCAAGACGTGCCAAGGGGCCTCCGGCTCTCCTTCCTCGTTGGGAAGCTCCCCATCTCCCGGAATCTTTTCGGCCATCTGGTTACAAAGTTGCCAGGGCAGTTGAGCTTCGGATCGGGAGTCTTCAAAATGTCAAGTCGGCAGATTCACTAATGAGTCGTTGTTGATACAAAGAAACTACTTTATTGATACTGATACTTGAGGCTTGAGCCAAGCATTGAAAAGACTAAAGAACATACTGTAGATACATGGCATATAAGGGATACTTCAAAGGAATTCCTAAGGGGGGGGATTATGAAGAGAACATTCACACATTGATGTTACCAATTCGTTCTCAGGCTTGTATGGCCTTGATCGTAGTGGGCTCCTGACTCCCTTCCGTGAGCCAGGCCTGAGAAGGCACAGATAAGACTTTCACATATTTCCATTTTAAAGCAAAGCTACCCTCTACAGGAAAGGAGGGGGTAGGGAGAGTATGAACTAGCAGCATTTGGTTATACTTTGGTTCTACCCAGAATGCTCTTTGACTGAGCCAGAGTTATAGACAGACTTGTTTAATGCGTACAAGCAACAAGTTGAAAACAATATGTGTATAGTTTCTGAAAACTGAGATGAAAGAAGGCATCTAAGCCATATTCTAATGCAGGTTTTTTTTTTGCAAGTGACTGTTTGTCACAGGCTGTTCTACAGTGTCATCCTAACAGAGTTACATCCTTATAAACTTACTGATATAAAAGCATAGTACTGATAGTAATACAATGTGACAGCAGTTTGCTGAGAATCCATTGGGAGAGGCCTTTCTTAAAACTATAAATGATTTATTTATCATGGTGTAGAGGTTAGAATGTCATAATAGGATCTGGGAGATGCAGGTTTGAATTCTCACTCAGACATGGAATCTTGTTGGGTGCCCTTGGTTCAGTTTAACACGTGTAGCCTAACCTATCTAACAGGGTTGCTGTGAGGTTAAACTGGAGGAGAGGAGAGTGGTGTACACTGCTTTGTATCCCCATTGAGGAGAAAAGCAGGGTATAACTGAATCAATCAATCAATCAATCAATCAATAATATTTGTGCTTTTCATTTCCTTTGCAAGGTGGTTTCTAGTGCCCTCCTAAGAACACTTTCCTGGGACTAAGCCTCATTGAGTAGGATTCTGAGCAGACTTTCTTAGGGTTATTCTCTAAGGATCCTTAGCATGTAATTCAAAGTACTTAGGATAAATAGCCTGACCTAATAAGCATAACATCCTGCTTTTGTTATAACAGTTATGGTTAAACATCAAATAACTGGGTACTTCTGTCATTTTAATTTTCTTGATAAATCCTCCATGTCCTCATTTTGTCTTCCATTACCCAAAACTGATCTAAGGTAAAAAAACTGATTTATTAACTATGCAAGACAGAGGCTCCACTCAAATGACTTCAAAGCAATTGATGTCTTATTTAATGTAAAGTCTAAAGAAATATGTTGAACTTTAAGCTGCAGATAGCAGATGAACTGCTGCATCCTCAAACATGTTTCAGAACTACAGAATAACTATGGAGAAAACCTTGAAGGGTTTTAGAGTAATTTCACTTAATAAAGATTCAAAATTTACTTCTCTGGCTTCACTGACCACTCCTTTGAAGTGTTTTTAAAAAACCAAGCTAGGTCACCCCTCTGCAGGAATTGCCTGCTTGATCTCTACTAGCTTACATGTCAACATCACAGTTCTGAGTGAGCCACCTTATGTGATAACTTTACTCCTACAACTACAATTTTTAAATTTATTCTGATCAATGCATATATCCCTCTAGCAATCCATAAATCAGCACTGGTGTATTACTGGGACAGTGATGCATGCATCCAGAAAGCTGGGGATACTTGGGAAGCTTGGACTAGTGCAACCTATGAAGAACTCTTCTCCAAAAATTTTGCAAACAAGTCAATAAACAGCTTTTTTTCTGGTGCCAAGAAGATCCAAAGATACCAAGATCAACAGTGCTGGGAAGGACTAGCCTCTCTAATTATAACAATGGACTCTTAATTGTTAATGGTTGTCCTCAAGTCAACATCAAGGGGGATTTTACATGTATTAATCAACATGGTGCCGGGGCTATTGATTACCTTATAGTCTCACCTCATCTGTTTAATTTGGTCAGTTCGCTGGAGACAACTGATTATATGGGTAGTGATCATCTTCCTCTGTACTTAACATTAAATATTCCACAAAGTAATTTTCTTCAATCTGCTACCCCTCTCCACTTGTCAGAATCAAAACAGACTAAGACCAGTGCGTTGGAACAATGGCATTGCAAAGGGAGTAGACTGTTTTAAGAACTGTCCTGAAATTTGTCAACTTAAGGCTAAAATCTCCATCTCTTTCCCCCCTAGAGACGAACTTAGGTGTAATGATAGAAAAATTCAAGTTATCTGAATGAAACTTCAGAAAACCTTTTAGAAAAACTTCAGTAAACTTTTTAGAAATGGTATGCAGCCATCTAAAGTAAAGGTAAGAAGCAAGAATAGTATGTTTATGCTTTATATTTTGTAATTTTCTGCACCAAATTTATAATTCTCAAAGGACATGTATTTTTTAGGTTTCTTTCTGACAATTTTGGTCTTTTTCATTCTCAAATCATTTTTTCCTACCAGAAAGTTGTGTGAAATTATTGCTATGATTCCCAAAGATTCTATTAAAGTGAGAGAATGCTAGTATGATTATTGGTGTTGGATGGATGAAGGGAGATATTTTGCCTCACACAATTGCCAAAACAACACTCGTTACTTGACAACACTCTTGAGTCAAGAGAACAAAGGTACAATTATAGCGATTACATTCCCTTTCAGACACATTCATTTTCCTAACTGAATATCATCCTTTTAAAATGTAACATAAATGAAATTTGCCAGGAGTCCCACACAGATTATTTACCTCTTTTTCTTAAAAGAAAAAAAAAGTATTAAATCTTCATACAATACAATGGAATTTCTGCCTGTAATTCAAGGCCTACTATCTCGTTGGAGAATAGTTGTGGAAATGTTCTAGTAACCTTCATAACAAGTGACAATTTTATCCCTGTACTCTTTGGATATAATGCTCTGTTGTGTAAAAAAATCCTGCAGCATGCATTCTTCAGAATATACAGTTTCTATGTTACTATGTATAGTCCTGTAGGTACTCATGCCATTATTTTCCATTTAGCAAAGATACTCCATGTAAAAAAAAATGTCAATTCATATGGCCTTCTGTTTACAACAGATATATTTATTTTAATTCATTACATTTCTAACCTAACTTTTTTTATTTAAAGTCTTAAGCTGGCCTTTTTTTGTAGAGAAAGCCCAGTAGTGACTCCCTAGCATATTAGGCCACACCCCCTGATGTCACCGGTTCAATATAAGGCAGCTTCATGTGTGTTCATGTGAGATGTCGGAGGGAAAGCCCAGATTCCATGGATAAGTCCCAGTTGACCTGAGTTTCAAACTTGAAGACAAATTAATGGAAATTTCATATCAGTATCAAGTTTGGGAGAACATGTAGTGAAATGAGAAACATTAGGACTGTAATGTCCGACAGGCAAGAACGACGAACAACAACACACAGTTGTTTATAGAACAGCTTTATTGGCAGAGACGAAGCACCACGAAGGAGAGCCAAGGACAACCAACACACAGCAGGAGAGATCTAATCCCTCCCACTCTAAACACATTAAATACATAACAATTTATTTATTTATTTATTCTATAACTTATACCCCGCCCTTCCCATAAAATGGCTCAGGGCGACTCACAGCAAACGATAAAAAAATAAAACAAAGTACAGAATTATTACAATTAAAAAGTTGAAGCATTTAAAAATCTAAAAACCTTAAATTCTTAACATTAAAACTATTCAATATAATTCACTGAAGTCTAATAAGCTACATTTATCCAGTCAGGCGTAGGCTAACCGGAAGAGGGTTGTCTTACAAGCCCTGCGGAACTGAGTAAGATCCCGCAGGGCCCTCACCTCTTCCGGTAGCTGGTTCCACCATGTAGGGGCCATTGTAGAAAAGGCCCTGTCTCTAGTTGTCTTGAGACGGACTTCCTTAGGCCCGGGGATGGTGAGAAGGTTTTGAGTCCCAGACCTCAGTACTCTCTGGGGAACATGTGGGGAGAGACGGTCCCTCAGGTAGGCAGGGATGGGATGGAGACCCTCCTACTTAAAGACATACATCACATCTCTCCTTCCAAGATACAAAAACATTTGAACTATTAAGCAATTGATGATTAAAACATTTACTTTGCATAACATTCTACAATAAAACTCCACATAACCAATGCGACAGAACATTCAAAAATATGACAACATAAAAATATTGATTTCAAATTCATGGTGTGTATCTCTCTGGAGAGAATGCATGCCTACCATAAGATGTCACACACCTAGGGATCTTTTCCACTCGCTGAAAACTGTTCAGGTCTTCATTTTCCCTCTCTGTCGCTTGACTATGATGTCTCTCCTGAAAACTGTTTGGTTCTTCCAACACCTTCTTTTCCTGTCCCTGTTGAATTCATTTTCCCTTTCTGTTACTTGACTATCATATCTCTCCTGTCTTCTCTGTTTTCCTCTTTGATAGCATCTAAGATGAACTCTATTACACCAATACCTGCTACCATCAGACATCTGTACCCTATATGTACGAGGTTGTTCACATTGCTCTGTAACTACTGCAGGACACCACTGCTTGTTACCCTCAACCCACACCTAATCTCCTTTTTTCAATGGCCTAAGCTGCTTCGCTGTTCTATCATGGAAGTATTTCTGTGTGTCCTGGATTTCCTGTAGAGCTTCCTTTACTCCACTTGATATTTTGGGGCATAATCTCTGCTTAGATGTTGTATCTTACTCCTCAACATTCTCCCCAGTAATATTTCTGCTGGAGAATACTTCATTCCTGTTACAGGAGTGTTACGATATTCCAATAATGCCATATGTATGTCCCCTTTTGAATGTTCTACCTTCCTCATTAGCTGTTTTATGGAGCAAATAGCCCTCTCTACCATCCCATTTGATCTAGTATACCCAGGACTACTTAGGAAAGGGAAAAAAGAAAGGTCCCCTGTGCAAGCACCAGTCATTTCCGACTCTGGGGTGATGTTGCTTTCACAGCGTTTTCACGGCAGACTTTTTTTTATGGGGTGGTTTGCCATTGCCTTCCCCAGTCTTTTACACTTTCCCCCCAGCATGCTGGGTACTCATTTTACTGACCTCGGAAGGATGGAAGACTGAGTCAACCTTGAGCCGGCTACCTGAATCCAGCTTCCGCCGGAATCGAACTCAGGTTGTGAGCAGAGAGTTCAGACCACAGTACTGCAGTACTGCTGCTTTACCACTCTGCACCACAGGGCTGCTTTTCAGGACTACTTAAGCATTGTTCAAATGCCCACTACTGGGCAAATTGTCTAAACTCTCTACTAGCAAAAGGCATGTTATCACTTACTACCTTCCTTGGAATTCCATGCCATGCAAACACTGTCTTAAGCCTAAGAATCACTGTCCCTGCAGTTTTGTCTGGCAATGTCAGTACCCCTGGGCACTTTGAGTAATAATCTACGATAATAAGAAATGAACAGGACTAATATTCAAAAATATCTACACCCACTTTTTCCCATGGTAGATCTGGAATCTCATGGGGTATTAGTGGCTCTTTATGATTTTTTACAGCCAATTTGGCAGACATTGAGGAATTCCTAACAAGCTGTTCAATATCAGCACACATACCAGGCCAATATATTAGCCCCTTTGACCTGGCCTTAGTCTGCTACATCCCTTGATGGGATTCATGAAGTTGAGCTAGCATGCTTTTTCTCAAGGACATGGGGATAAACAATTTCTCACCAACATACAAAATACCATTGTCATTACACAATGTATCCTTGATGGCCCAAAAAAGTTTTATAGATGCAGGAACATCCTTATAGTATTGTGGCCAATCTATCTTTATGAAATTCATTACCATCTGAAGATGTTCATCTTGCTTTGTAGCTTCCTGTGTGATCTCTAGCCCTTCGGGGCATGCCTCTACTACTTCTAAGTCATGTACCACTTTTTCTTCCTGTATCTGTTTTTCATCATTTGTTGGGGGATCCACTGTAGCTCTTAATAAGGTATCGGCTAGAAGATACATATGACAACCTTCAAATTCCCCTAAACCTTCAAAGATACCATTATACATTATTAACATTTGTTTACAAGTTAATTCCTCTGACTGTACAACATCTATTCTATGAAATGAATTCAATGTCTCACATGCCACTCTCCCCAACAGTGAAAGTGGTGAAATATCAGCCCCCCCAGTGCTTTCTGCCATGGCCAAGTAGCAACAAGCCCTGCACCTGACCACCAGCTCCCACCCCCAGCCAGATCTTTACATGGCTTCTGCCCTCAAGACCTTGGCAAGGCTGCAGGTGGGCAGCTGCTCCTGGACCTCGGCCCATCCAGTGCTCTTTGCCACAGCCAAGCTTCAACAAGCCCTGTACCTAGCCACTGGCTCCCTCCACCGGTCAGATCTTTACACAGCCACCCCACCCCCCCCAAGGCCTTGGGGAGGCTGAGGGTGGGCAGCTGCTCTTGGGCTTCAGCCCCTTCAACACTGTTTGCCATGGTTAAGCAGCAACAAGCCCCATGACCAGCCACCAGCTCCCTCCCTTGGCTAGAACTTTATGTGGCTGCTGCCCCCCAAATCTTGGCAAGGCCATGGCTGGGCAGCTGCTCTTAGGCTGTGGCTGCCTTCTTCAGCTAGAACACAGGCCAACCCAGCTGAAACACCATTCCGGTGCATTCTGGTTAAAAAAAAAGCCCTGGTCTTAAGACAGGTAAAATACAAGAAAATGAGAATTCTACTTCCTGCTATTTACAATGATGGTTGGAGCTTTTTCATCAAACGAGAGGGCTAGGGGTATGTATTCAGTATAAACAAAGCTGAAAAAAATACCCAAAATACTTTACCAGTATTTTTCAGGTATTATTTAAGCTATTAAGATGCATAGGATCTGATCAGCTACTGGTATAGTTAAGCCCTAAGAAAAGTTTAATTTTTCTTTTGGGGGGAGGCTTTTATTTGGTTATATTCAGGTATACTGAAGAGGAACCAACCCCAGCCAAGGTGGTGCAGAGCTCTCAGCTCTAGCTGATCCTCTCTTTAAATCACACTGCAGGAGAAGTCCTTCCTGACAGCTCTGCATGTGGTGGCAAGAGACCTCCCTGCCACACACAGATCCTGAGGACAACTTCTCCTGCATCATGGTTTAAACAGCACTGCAGAAGAAGCCAAGCCAGCCCCAGGGTCAGGCTGCTTTAAAAAAAAAATCAGCATTTTTCTTCTCAGGTATAGTGGACCCCCCCCCCCCCGCCACCAAAAGGGATTTAAAAAAAAAAATCCTGGATACCATAATGATTTTGAGATCCAGGATTTTTTGGAATTATATATATATATTTAAGGTCCAATACACCTGAATTGAAATTGCCATTTTTTTGTGCACCTCTAGAGAGGACTTTCAGACTGCAAAAAGCTTTACATTAGAGAGATGTGCATTCAGATAATGATGAATATAGATTCAAGCTGAATCATGTTAATTCTTTAATGTAATTAATATCATTAATCCAGCTATGACAATAGTCAAATTTCAATTACAATTGTATGTGTTTGAATATGACATTTTTCTGATTATTTCAATATGACAGTGAGGAGAAATGGTACAGTGAAGGGCCAGAGTGATTCAGTAGATATATGGCCAACAGGGATGATATCCAACCAACATTCCCCTGCCGTGGACAGTATTTTCATTTTCTATGAATCAGCTTTGGAATGGCTTTAAGATCCTGCATGAGATATTTTGTAATCTATCTGCTAGCTGTAGACAGAATGTTGAAGGCTGAACAGAAACAGATAGACAAGCATTCCGTGCCGATTATAGACAAAGTGTCTTCCTTGTTGGGGATGATACACACAAATGCTATACTTATGCAGCTGGCAGTCAGTCAGAAAGACTGCAGAAATGGAAGATTTGGAAATAGAAAAAATTGAGGATTTTCCAAATTCTTGTTTTCTTCAGACTGTTGGTACAAAAATAGGCTAAGAATATGCCAACAATAAACACACAACATTTACACCAACATGAAAAAATAAATAAATGATGGTATTATCTCTATATAGCAAAGAATCACTAACTCAAGAAGCTGGGCTGGGACTTACGAACACCATCTTTGCAGGCTCCAGAGATAGGGGATTGTCATAGATCACCATGCAGTCAGATGCCGGCCACATGGTCTGGTATAGGTGGGGTTCTGCGGAAGTAGTACAATCATAGGATTATAGAGTTGGAAAGGATCTCTGGGATCATCTACTCCAACCCCTGCACAATGCAAGAAATTCACAAATATCTTCTCCCAATATCCCCAGTGACACCTGCTCTATGCCCAAAAGATGGAGGGGAAAAAACCCTCCAGGATCCTTGGCCAAACTGGCTTGGAGAAAATTTCTGCCTGCTCCCAAAGTTATATACCCAGCATTTCCATGGGTGTATAATAATGGACCATGAAAGCATTGGGCACTTTAAGGGGCCAAAATGCTGAGTCAAAGTTATGTAACTCCAGCTATACAGGTTAATGCATAACATGTGAGTAGCATGTGCAGCTAGTTAACTAATCAAGGCATATGATTGGCTAGCTGCACTATAACAACAGAGGCCAAACTCTCAGTCTCTTGTGGGTCAATAGGAGAGGAGGACGGTGTGTAGGAGAGGAGAGATATTTGGATCAAGACTGTTACTCTGTTGGACTGGATAACGATATTGATGTATGGACTGGTATGTGTTGACTCTACTGGATTCTGATTCTGTACTGTTGACTTGGCTGGACTGATTATCTGTATACTGACCATTGGACTGACTATAACTACCTCTATTGCCTTAATCCCAAATATATCTGTTGAAATGGCTTTGTTTGGAGTTTGTCTTCATAGAAAAGCAGCTGGGGCTACACTTATCAGAGTACTCAAACTGAAGAACTTCCCACGCACACTGTCAGACCACAAGAACTAAGCAGGATTTGATCCATTTGGCTAGGGAGGTAGAGTCTGTGTGCTTGCATTCCACATACCAAGGACTCCCTTCAGTCTTAGGGCAGAGCCAGAACAATGGCACACCTAGCTCAGGGGCTGTCAGCAGGACTTTCACTGTGAGGTGGCAAGAGAGTCAAACAGTGGCTGGTGGCCACGTGATTCCCAGGCAGGCCCATAGCTATGGGTACCAACAAAAGAAATAACTAATACATTAACTAGTCTGTTTATAGATAAGTTTGTCTCCATCACCATAATGACGAGAGGGAAGGAGGCACGGTATAGCATCTTCTCATCAGATCTTGGAAGCTAAGCAGGGTTGATAGCTGGATGGAAGAGGCACCAAGAAAGATTCTGCAGAGGAAGGCAGTGATCCACTCCCTAAGCCATCCCTGAAAAAGTGGTGGTCAGTTATCACACTGTTTGTAATTTTCCACTTTTGGGCAGAATAGTGGCATACCAGCTCCAAGACTACTTGGATAACTAAATGTCCCATTTGTGCCATGGGATGTTTCCAGCTAATGACTCATTTCCACTTTGTGATGCTTATGATCATATGATATCTGCTGATGTATAACTTTGAGATAGTATAAAAACTTGTGACTTTCCTGTAAATGACACCGGACTCTCAGCTTTTTGGCATGAGCCACTGGAGTCAGGTCCGTGCGCATGTACTTCAATAAAGAAAAAGCTGTTTTCCTGATTACGCCTCAGGCCTCATCTGTCATTGAACCAGCTATTAATTGATCATTGCAGGGTCTTCCTGCTACATAGACAATGCTTTAAACAGCCTCTGGGTTATACTGGAACAAGCATTACTAATGAAAAAAAACAAGTTAATGCCACTGCAAAAAACCCAAAAACATCCCTTAGAGGCAGGAGCCATCTTCCCACTTAGTTTAGCCTGGAAGATGGCTCCCACTTTGACTTGGCTGATCTGGCCACCTGGATACACACCAGAGTAACTGAGAGTAGTGCTTGAGGTCTCCTCTTTTAGATGGAGAAATTAGCAAAAGTGAGACTTAGGAGCAAATTAGGAGCTGAAATCTTATTCACCAATTATACAGAGGTCTGGTTTCAGAAAGAAAGACTCCAGATTGAATATATTTTATAATGTTTACTAAAAAAAGTACAATCACACACACAAGCAATAAAATACGTGCAAACAAGGACTAAGAAAGATAGAGATGATCAATAGGGATTTGTAGGGTTTGTGGAAGCAGGTAATATTACCTGTCTTGAAGTGCAGACATACGTGTAGCAAGGAGAGTGCAGAGAAGAGCATGCACGACCAGTGTAACTGTCACGACTCGAGCCTCGGGTAGGAGACGGCTGCTGGTGTCCCGGCAGTCAGCCAGAACTCTTGCAGCCGGCTGAGGTTTTCAGGGAGCAGCACAGGCGTTATCTTAAACAGTCCAATTAGTCAAAACCATAAATCAGTCCGAGCCAAGGGATGAGACAGAGAGCATAAACGCAGGAATGCCGAGGGTCGGGTAGCCAGAGAGAGCAAAGCCGAATGAAGTCAAATTACCAAAGCAAGTCCACAGAGCAAAGTCACAGTCCAGAGTTCCGAGGTCCAAGGTTCAAGCCGGGTCAGAAATATGCGGGTTCTCACAGGAGTCAAGAGGGTGCAGAGCGTGGTCACGTCCCAGGAGGATCGTTCGTTGCCAGCACAGTTTGCCAAAGGGCCAGGATTGCAGATATACTGTGCTGGCTTGTTAACCCATTAGTATGCCGGGCTTAGATCTCTTCTCCCCCGCATGCGTGCTTCACTCCTTCTGTTTCTAATCTCCTGCCGTCTCCTTTCACGGAGCCGGCTAACAGGTGGTGGAGATTCAGGAGGGGATGAGCTGGGGCCCGGCGTGGCCTGATCAGTTCCAGGTGGCTCCTGCTGCCGGCTTGCCTCCTCAGGACTTACGTCCAGGGCTGTTAAAGGCGCCTGCTCTGAGCTAGCAGGTGCTTGGTCAGGGGCAGGCATGACAGTAACACGCTCAATAGACCCAATTACAGAGAGTAACGGAGGTACAAACTGTATATGGCATCTTACAGAGTGGACCATGCAATGTGATTTGAATCCAGTTTATATAGGATTTGGAGGGGTGGAGACCCTCCTGTAACTATGGGCTTATCCTGGACACCTGAATGGATTTGCAGGTTAAGACAGTAGGTATAGCTGACACAGTAATGTTTGTCAGGATGGGTCAATATGGGTTTTAATGGTTAAATCAATTTATCTAAGATACCCTGAGGAGGAGTAAGCATAGGAGACAAAGAATTTGTCCAGGTGGTAGACATTACTATAGAAATAAACAAAAGAGAGGCTGAGTTGCAGTAAGGAGGCAAGGAGATGGCCAGTTAATCAGTTGACCAAAGATTACAACAGAGACAATACTTAGCTGTTGAACACATGATGAATTTCAACATTCTGTGTTTTTTTTTTGGGGGGGGGGAGCCAGACCAGGAGGAAGCCTATGTTGTAATCAGAGCCAGGTCCAGACATGTTTCTCTGATATTTTGTAGAGGTAAGTGTGTTCCTTTGGCCTTTTTTTCTGACAAGAATCTATTTTATTTCCTTAGCTCGGAATTCCATTATTCAGATGGGGTACCCCCTTAGAGGCAGGCAGTGTCTCCTGGCCACAGTTGACTATTGTAATGCACTCAGTGTAGGTCTCCTCTTGAAATAACTCAGAAATTTCAGGTAGTTCAGAATGCTGCAGCTCAGTTATTATCAGGAAATAGATGGTACATGCATATTATACCCACTTTGAAGTCCCTTTATTGGCTGCCATTAACTGATGCCCTGACATGATAATTTTGCTCATCTTAACAGGATCTTTTAAAGATGCCAGCCTGCAAATGGTCCAGACCAACAAATGCTGAGACTGACCACCTCAGCCTGCCCCCCCACATGGAGGGCGGTAAGCCAGGGAAGGGCATTCCCCAGCCCTGCAGACGGGCCGCCTCGGGAGCGACACCGGAAAAGGCGCTCGGAATGGGGGACCGTGGAGGCCGAGCATGACTGCCGCCAGCCCACGCCACGCCTGGATGGTGGGGACCTGGAGGATGCCTGGCATTACCCGGACCGAGTCTATGCCCCAGAGGCTGCGAAGAGGAGAAGGAGGGAGGCCCGCCACCGGAGGCCCGCCACCCAGTGGGGGACATAGGGCCCTGCTTTACCTGCGGCCAGTGGGGACATCTCAAGCGAGAGTGCCCCCTGATGGAATGCGACGCAGGCTGGGAAGAGTCCTGGCAAACTGCCGAGGTGGGAGCTCACCCCCCCCCCCAGACAATTCCGGTGTCCTTGGGAGGGTGGCAGTTGCAGGCCATGGTTGACAATGGCAGTTCGCTGTCTATGGTACGGGCCCACCTGGTGACCGCCCCGCTGCCCGTCATCCGCACCGCTGCCATCAAATGCGTCCATGGGCATGTCGAAAAAAGCCCAGTGGTGTCCATCCTGCTGAAATACTTGGGCCGCTACTGGAGCGTACCGGTCGCAGAGAAATCTTTTGAAGGAGTGAATAAATCTGGAAAATACTTGGCCTGGCAAATGAAAAAGAGAGAGAAAATAAAGTTATTAATGAAATTATATTGGGAGGCAAGGAAATTGTCAACCAGGAAGGAATCAAAAGAGAATGTTATAAATACTATGCCAAATTGTTTAAATGTCAAGAGGTGGACAAGGAAAAGATTGACGCATATTTTCAGAAAATCAATGTAAGTCCCTTAACTGAAAATATGGAGAAGGTATTAAATGAACCAATTGGAAAGGACGAAATAGAGGCAGAAATTACTTCAATGAAATTAGGAAAGGCACCCGGTTCAGATGGTTTCACAGAAAAATGTTATAAAGTCCTCATGGAGGCCCTACTACCAAAACTTTGTTGATGAATACTATAAGAATAGATGGGAAAATATCTAATACTTGGAAAGAAGCAGTAATTTCGCTGATAACGAAAGAAGATAGAGACGCCATGAACGTAAAAAACTACAGACCAATTTCATTACTTAACAATGACTATAAAATATATGCCAGAATACTAGCAGAATGCCTTAAACAGCATTTGAATAATTTTATTAAAGAAGAGCAAGCAGGATTTCTTCCCAGGTGGCAAATTAGAGATAACATTAGAACGGTTATAGACATTATTGAGTATTATGAGAAACATCCTGAAAAAGAAGTAGCATTATTTTTTGCAGATTCAGAGAAAGCATTTGATAATGTGCATTGGGATTTTATGTTTGCAGTGATGGAGAAATTGAGATTGGGAAAAGATTTTGTAAGAATGGTGAAGGCGATATATACTGAACAACAAGCAAGACTTTGTATAAATGCAGATTTGACAGAAAAAATGATAATTAGTAAAGGAACAAGACAAGGTTGCCCTCTATCTCCATTGATATTTATAATGACTTTAGAGGTATTGCTTATGCAAATCCAAGAAGATAAAGAGATAGAGGGACTGAAATTGAAAGGTTTTTCCTATAAATACAGAGCATTTGCAGATGAATGATGTAATGTTTATAAATGAAAATCCCACTCAAATTACGCTGTTGTTGCTTCGTAAGATTCAGGAATATGGAGAATTGGCAGACTTTTGCATAAACAAAGAGAAGTCAAAAATTTTGTGCAAAAATATGTCAAAGAATAAACAGGAAGAACTACAAAGTTTAACAGAGCGTAAAGTGACCTCCAAAGTAAAATATCTAGGTGTAGAAATTACAACAAAAAACATTGACTTGTATAAAAACAATTATGAGAAGCTTTGGCGGAAAATTGATGGAGACATTAAAATGGAATAAGTTGAACCTGTCTATATTGGGCAGAATTTCTGCAATTAAAATGAATGTTTTGCCAAGAATTATGTTCTTGTTTCAAACAATTCCAATAGTGAAGGACAATAAACAATTTAAGAAATGGCAAAGGAAACTTTCAGAATTTTTATGGGCTGGCAAGAACCAAGAATTAAAATGAACATTTTGACTGATGCAAAAGAAAGGGGAGGCTTCCAATTGCCAGATTTAAAGTTATGCCATGATGCAGTTTGTTTGGTGTGGATCAAGGAATGGATGACATTACTAAATAGAAAATTATTAGCATTAGAAGGTCATGGAAATGTTTTTTGTTGGCATGCTTACCTGTGTTATGGGAAAAGTAAGATGGATGGCTTCTTCTTACATCATTATATAAGAAGTAATTTGCTAAATACCTGGTTGAAGTACAAAAAATATGGGGACGAGAGGAAACCGCTTTGGATTGTGCCAACAGAAGTAATAAAGTTATATTCAGATATTAATGAAGAGAAATGGTTATCATATAAACAATTGTTAAAAATACATGAAGGTAAGGTGGAATTAAAATCGGTGGAAGAACTAAAATATTATAATTGGTTTCAATTGCAACAAGTTAAGAGTTTGCTTGAACAGGATATTAAAAATGATGGGGTATAAGACAAGAACAAACAGAACTGGAGAGAATGCTGTTTGGCAATAATGAAAAATTGATTTCAAGAATTTATAAATTATTATTGAAATGGTCTACAGAAGATGAAGTAGTTAAATCTCAAATGATAAAATGGGCGATAAATATAAATAAAGAAATACAGATGGAACAATGGGACTACTTATGGAAGAACTCTATGAAGATATCGACATGTAATAATATTAAAGAAAACTTTTAAAATGCTTTATAGGTGGTACATGACACCTAAGAAAGTGTTGAAAATGAACAATCAGGTGTCGGATAGATGGTGGAAATGTAAAAAAACATGAAGGATTTTTCTACTATATGTGGTGGACTTGTGAAATAGCAAAGCAATTTTGGCAAATGGTTCAGCAAGAGATTTCAAAAATTCTGCGTTATAACATTAAGAAGGCACTAGAAATGTTTTCATTGGGATTACAAATGGAAAAATTTCCGAAACAAGATAGAACGATAATTTGGTACATGCTTTCAGCTGCAAGGACATTATATGCGCAGATGTGGAAGCAAGACAAAGTACCGGAAAAATGGGACTGGATGATGAAAGTTATGCATTGAAGTGAAATGGGCAAGCTTACAAGAATTTTAAAAGAATATGATGTAGAGAAGTTTAGGATTTCTGGCCTCAACCCAATTTGGACTGATTCATTTCACTGTATTGTGGCTCACAAAGATGCAGGAAAATATGGTGTCTACCTATTGTTTTTTTTTGTGTGTGTGAAAACAATTTTATTATTCTGCAATATATTGTAATAATACTCATCTGTTATTAAAAGCTTAGTAATACATTACATTTCCACCTCCCTCCCCCACTTTTCGTGACCTCCACCGGTGCATTTTAATTATAATACTAAAAAAGAAATAAAAGGTAATCATAGTAAATAGTTTTTTCTTTAATTTTATTTTATTATAGTTATAAGATTTTTTATGAAGATTCTTAAAATGTTAAAAACTATTTACTATGATTATCATCCATCTTCATTATAATCCTTTAGTCCTTAGTCCTTATCATAAAAATAAGATTGAAGAGATATATATTCCCATAGTCTCATTTTAAACTATAATCCTTATAAAAATAAGTTGAAAAAAAGGTATCACATAGTCTCATTTTTAACTATAGTCCATTTACTATTCCCCTAGCATTCAACTATTGTCAAAAATCACCAAATGTTCTTTAACCTTCCATTGTTTTTCAACATATTTCTGAAATTTCCCCCACTCATTTTTATAAGTCAAGTATCATTTCTCTACATCGTGTGACAGCACACAGCTTCTATTTGGAAGATGGAACTGTGGGCAATTAGTGCCAAAGTATAAATGCCACAGACCAGAAACCTTCTAAATTCTGGGAGATCATCTAGAGATCTAGACCCTGGGTACTATCTGTTAGCTCCAAAATCATCTGTATACTACTCTAGAACCATCATATACAAAGCAGCATGTTACCATGGGGATGTCCTTGCCTGTTTCTCAATACTGCCGAGCAGGAACTCATTTGCATATTAGGCCACACACCCTGGTGTCATCATTGTTCTTCACAGGGTTTTTGGGTAGAAAAAGTCCAGCAAGAACTCATTTGAATATATGGCCACACCCTCTGACACCAAGCCAGCCAGAACTGCGTTCCTGCGTGTTCCTGCAAAAAAAAAGAAAAAGAAAAAAGAAAACTCTGCTGCCTCTTTCCTCCTACCCCATTCCTCAGTAGTTCTCCAGCTAGCCTCATTGTGCTCTTTCCCCAAAACAAAACAAAACAGGGCACTGTCTTGTTTTTCTGTCCAGGATTCATCTCCATTCCAGCTCTACTTCTGTGTTTCCAGTACTCCAGCCACTGGGGCCTGAAGCTGCCAGAATTCAGAATGATGTGCTTGATAGAGGCATACCAGCAAGGCAGAAGATAGTTATATTCAAATATTGCAAATAAGGTAACAGGATTAATCGGGGTTTCTGTGACAAACACAGCATTTACTTGAGCAGGCAATGATGCATTTTTCCATTTGAAATGGCTGCCATTTCTGGTTACAGTGTTGGGCAAGAATCTGCATCTATATCCTCACTCTGCCAGGGATGTTGAGCCTTAGTCACACATTTTCAGCCTAACCTACCTCACAGGGTTGTTTTGATGTTAAAATAGAATAGAGGTGAATATATAAGAGGTACTGGGTCTCCATAGATTTATCATTTATATAAATGAAGTAAATAAATAAATACTAGTTGGAGAAGTTTGCACCTGTGTTTTGCATCAGGCCATCATAGAGTCAGAGAGGCTACAGAGTAAGCAGGACTACACATAATTCAATCACACTAATGGGAAAGGAATAGTATCTCAGGTATCAGCTTGCTTAGTGCCTGGCACAGAGACCATTAATCAAGGAAGCCCAGCAATTAATCAGTGTGCCTTTAGCTACCAGCAGAATCTAATGACATTAGTATTTCCATTACTTAAACACATGATCTATGCCCATATACAGATAAGTCTCTGTTTCTTTTTCCATCTTAGACTATTTGTACAAGAAATACAGTTTATAATTGCTCACCTCTCTAATCAGGCCAAAGAGTGCCCCTCTCAGACATGCTCCCAAAATGGTTCCTCCCTTTGTTTGTAATCATTCTTGGGACTGTACCTTCTTCTACAGTGTAGTCAATCAGGACAAGCACATGATACCCACCCATGTTCCCTCCCAGAAGATACATGTTTCTTTGGTGGGGAGGGGGCTTTTCCATTTCCTCAATAATTGCAGACAGAATCCTTACTCCAAGTGAACTTTTGCTTCTCCAGGATTACCATTGTTTTTAATTTATTTATTTATTTTTCAATTCATTTATGCACTGCTTTTCTCTCCAGTGTGGACCCAAATGGATTATAACATTCTTCTCTCCCCCATCTCCACAACAACATTCATGGGTACATTAGGCTGAGAGAGTGAAACTGGCTCAGTGTCAACCAGTGAGCTTCCATGGCATCCAAGGTTGAACCAGTAGATCCAGCTGCCATTTTTGAGCTGAAGTTGGACCGCTTAAAAATGTTGCAAGAGCCTGATCTGCAACACAACAGAAAAGGTGATATTTTGCCTCACCTCATGCCTTTCCAAGCGCCAAAGTATCCACATTGGTGTGTTTCATCACTTGAAAAGGAGCTCAGGTTGATGGTGAAACAAGATCACCTGGTCCTGCTGTGCTGAGGGTCCAGTAAGCCACTCTGGCTTTTGCCTTGGACACAGGATAGAGACGGTTTTGGTCACCCTGACAGATTATCTCTGCGGACAGCTGGAATCAAGGTGAGTCAGCACTGCTGTTGGTACTCAGTCTTACAGTAACATTCAACACAGTTACAATGTTTTGATCCTCTGCATTTGTAGCAGAAAAACAAGGCCACTTGGTGGAAAGGCAAAGAGTAGGCCACAGGCAAAGAGTAGGCCACAGAAAAACAGCTTAGTTAATTAACATGCATGGGCCTCAGACAGGACTTGCGTCCCTGAATGTCTAAACCCCAATTTGAAGAAGATCATTGGTTTTTATATTCACAGTTAATCAATTACAGTAAGTGACAGATCAGTTACAGCAAAAGACAGTCTCATTTCCTATACATCATCATAAGCATCATATCAGCGGCATATTACTAAAGGAACAAGGAGTGGACAAGGTGTGGCATTCCAACACATTCTATATATGGCTTTATTATTGCTAACATCTTAATGCAACATCCTTTATCATAAACATGTTTTGCTCTTTATTCGGCCCCTTCCCAGCCGAGCGGTCCATCGATCGCTGAGGCTGGGGGCCGCCCATTGCCTCCCCGCGCGGATGCGAGGCAGATGGTTTATTCCTTCAGGGAGAGGGGGCGTGGTGCTGCCTTAAGGGGCCACTCCCGCCCCCTCCAACGCAGTCTGAAATTCGCTCTCAGCCCGCGCAGTCACGTACCAGCTGGCTGCGGGCCTGGTAGAGAGCGGAGGACTGAGCCGGCGTCTCGGGAGGCTTCGCTCCGGCGTGGGACGTCTTCTTCGGTTGCCCGAGAGTCTTCCGGCAGAGTTTTGCCGGCTTTGAGGCTTTCGGCGCGGCGGCGGGACGGCGGCGTGAGGCCCCGTGGGCCTGCGTGGGTGGCGCGGTTTGCCTACCCCCCCTGCCCCGCAGGGTGTTCTGCAGGCCTCTTCCGGCCTCGTTTAGGCAGCATGCCGGCGGGGTTCGCCTCCCTCCTCGGTTAGGCGCTCCCCTCCCTCCTCCCCGGTGAGTGTTTGCAGGCCTATTTAGGCCTCGTGGAGAGTGGGCCGGTGCGCTTCGCCTCCCCCCCCACCCCCTGCTGTGCATTAAGCCGGTTGGTGGGGGGCCGGCAGGCCTTTGTTAGCGCGTCCTGGCGCGTCGGGTGGGCGGCCTTGGACCTCTGCAGGCCCCCCCTTTCGCATTTACTGTGACATCCCCCCCCCTATTTTTGATTGCAGGCCTCTTTAGGCCAGATTGCTGAGTGGTAGGCCGGCTGGCCTTGGTTGGCGGGTTGGGGGGTGGCTACTGGACGCCCCTATAGTATCAGTAGTTTGGGGGTGCCCCTGGAATTAGGGACTGGGCCTTCCTCACCCCCCACACGCAGACCTGTTTTGCTGAGCAGTCGGTGGGGCTGTAAATAAATAAATAAAAATAACAATAATAATAATAATATTGGGAATAACAAGAAAGTAGCAGCCATGGGTCCTCTGAAGGGTCGGGGCAATAAAAAAGGCAAGCAGCCTGCAAAGCGCCCTGCCAAAAGGCCACCCCCCGAGCCACTCCCTGATGTAGACAGCAACGAGGCTCAGACCAGGCAAGCTATTATTAACCAATTGGCTGCCTTGGAGGAGGCAAGAGGTTTGCCCGGCCCGTCCAGGAGGGCCACTGGCCTTTTAGGGTCTGGCAGGGCCGCCACCATTTCCTTTCAAAAGGAGGTGCTGGCTCGTCTCTCTGTGTTGCAGGGAGCAGAAGGAACCAGTGGCGTGGCTGAGGAGCGAGTGTCGCAGGATACCGAGCAGCTGAAGGAGCCCGACGTGGTTGTGCTGGCACTGGCGGTAGGCGATAGTAAGTTACCCGTGCTACAGCAAGGGGTGGCGTGGCCCTGGGGCCCTTGGGTGCCCAATGTGGTGTCGAGTCCCAGGCCTGGGACAGGCGCTCAGGCTGCAGGGGCCAACTCTTCTGGGGCAGTTCCACTTATGGGGCGGCAGGCGGCCTTCGGTTCCCCGCCTCAGTCAGGTCTTTCCTCTTCGTCTCCCGCACCAGAGAGTGTTTGGTCTCCTTGGGGTTTAGCCCCTGGGAACAGCGGTTCCAAGGGTTGCCCTGTGACCGGGGGTCTGGGCCCGGCTATGTTTGTGCCACCATGGGGATGGCAGCAAGCCCCGCCCATGTCTCTACCGTGGGCCGGGCAACAGGGGGGGCTCTGGGGCTTTCCAGCGCATCCCCCCGTCCCTTACAGCTCATTGGAGTTTCACGCTTTGCCTTTTGGTGACCCGGCCATGCCTTTGGGTGACCACCTTACAGCCGCTACTCGGGAGAAAATCCTAAAAGGCGAATACGTTGACGTATTTAGCCTCCTCTATAGGGAATTGGAGAAAAAATCTAAGGACGAGCTTGACGAGAAAGACAAAGAGAAGCTCAGACGCCGAAAAGTTGATAGGACTTGGGCAAATTGGTTGCCCGGTTTCCTTATTTATGCTGGCGTTCTCGCCAGGGCCCAGCCATGGAGAGCAGCCCCGTTGTTCCAGTACTGCGATATTATATATCGCGCATATAATGACTTTGCAGGCGGGGCTTGGCTCCAGTACGATGAACAGTTCCGCATGAGGGCGGCTGTTAATCCTTGTATGCAGTGGAATCAGATAAACCAGCAGCTGTGGCTGCAGCTCATGGCGCCAGCAAAACCCAATGCGGGTGAGCGTTCGGATAGCAGCCATCTGGTACAAAAGACAGCGTCATCAACTCTTGCGGGCACCCGTGCAGCTGCGGGGCAGTCGACTCAGCCACGGCTCCTTTGCTGGGAGTTCACCTCCCAAGGCTCGTGTGCCAGGAAGGACTGTAAATATACGCACGAGTGCCCGATCTGTGCGGGTCCTCACGCCTTAGCAGCCTGTACTAGGTCCAAACAGAGGTGGCCTAACAAGTGGACAGGTAGCGGGCTGGGGCACCACCCTGGTAAAGAGTCCCAGCCCCATTCGGATGATGGTTCTTAGACTGTAGTTAAAGGTTTACCCTCGTTCTGATGTAGCGTGGCGCCTGTTTTATGCGTTCTTATTTGGATTTAGAATTACTTATCAAGGTCCCCGGACCCTGTTCTTTTCCGCTGGTTTTTACCACTATTACGACGGGGGAACTGTTTAAGGTGTTATTTATTCATTCTTGTTCTGCAATTCTAACAGTTTTTTCTTCTAGGTGCTGTGGCTGGTGGCAAGGGAAAGGATCCTTATATGCGGCCACAGCATTGTATTTTGGGTGGCATACCAAGCCCGACGGACGCCGATCGCATCGCAGCTGGGCCGGGGCGAAAGGTGGCCGGAGGCATTTTCCTGTGGTCAGCCTTGCTGCCGCGCCGGGTTTGGCTGACAGCTCGGGACCCTGTGGCTTGTGCGCAACAGGATAATGGCCAACACGGCCTTGGGCAAAGCCCTCCTTGGGGGTTTTCGGGATTACGTGCCATTCTCTTTTTCTGTCCAGCATGCCGGAACTGTACAGAGTGGGCTGTGTCCATCTGTCAGAGAGGGGCAACAAGCTAATTTGGCTGACTTGCGGCAAGGGCTTCTTTGGGTGTTATAGTTTGGGGTACAGCGGCCTAAGCAGAGGCTTGGCGCTGTCTGTGGCAGTTTGTGCTTGGGATTATGTTTTGGGGATCGGTGAGCTCCCGTAGCATCGCGCCATTTTGGCGCATGACTTCCCTGGGGGACCGTAAGCTGTACGGCCCAAGGTTGGCTCTAGGGAGTCTGTGGATCCCGGCACGCGGTGAGTGTCCGCATCCCAGGCTACACGTCTGTGGGGATGGCGGAGCTCGGGTGAGCGGTGATCAGGATGCCGGGCCGGCCGGGTCTGAGCCGTTGGATTGGCTCATACCCGGGGCTTAGGGGGCTCTCCCAGTTCCAGGTCAAGGAGGTGGTCGGGTTGACCCCTGGCTTGACCTGTCCCCATGTGTTTGCCCTTGCCGTTAAGTTTAATAAAGTGGCCCTTTAATCCAATCCGGTGTGTGTCTCGTTATTCTGCCTGGGGTGGCAATTCGGCCCCTTCCCAGCCGAGCGGTCCATCGATCGCTGAGGCTGGGGGCCGCCCATTGCCTCCCCGCGCAGATGCGAGGCAGATGGTTTATTCCTTCAGGGAGAGGGGGCGTGGTGCTGCCTTAAGGGGCCACTCCCGCCCCCTCCAACGCAGTCTGAAATTCGCTCTCGGCCCACCTGCCCGCCTGTCAAGCAGTTCAGGCAGAGGCTGGTCGCCTGTATGGGGCCGGGTAGGAATTTTTTGCCCCGGAAGGATTGGCAAGTTCCGGGGTGTTTTTGCCTACCCTGTACTGCTGATGTTTGGTGCTGGCAATTGGAATGGTGGTGCTGTTATATAGGTTGGTCACTGGCAGTTTGTGCTTGGGATTATGTTTTGGGGATCGGTGAGCTCCCGCAGCATCACGCCATTTTGGCGCATGACTTCCCTGGGGGACCGTAAGCTGTACGGCCCAAGGTTGGCTCTAGGGAGTCTGTGGATCCCAGCACGCGGTGAGTGTCCGCATCCCAGGCTGCACGTCTGTGGGGATGGCGGAGCTCGGGTGAGCGGTGATCAGGATGCCGGGCCGGCCGGGTCTGAGCCGTTGGATTGGCTCATACCCGGGGCTTAGGGGGCTCTCCCAGTTCCAGGTCAAGGAGGTGGTCGTGTTGACCCCTGGCTTGACCTGTCCCCATGTTTTTGCCCTTGCCATTAAGTTTAATAAAGTGGTCCTTTAATCCAATCCAGTGTGTGTCTCGTTATTCCGCCTGGGGTGGCAATGCTCTTGCTCTTAGGACATTCCCTAGGTGCATGTACTTGATGTTCGGTTCCAGCAAGCTTCAGCAAGCTTAGTTCCTCTTTCAGCTAAATCTACTGCTGTTCGCAAGTGGGGGCAAGCGGGGGAGAGGCCAACTTCCCCTTTTCTGCAGAACTATTTCATATACTTTGATATCACTTTATTCCAGGCCTGCTATACATTACTGATGTGGGAGTTTGTGGGGTAACCCTGAAATAGGTTTCTTTGTTTTTCCTTGGTTGGGGACAGAAAGTAGCACTGGGAGAGAGGTGTCAACTAGGTACCTCTTAACATGTGAGGCTCCTCAGGGGGCAATCCTCTCCCCAATGTTATTTAACATTTATATGTATCCCTTCACTCGGCTAGTTTGGAGTTTCAGGCTGACAATGGATGAGGTAATTCCCAAAGCACTTTGGAAGAAGGACTGAATAAAAATGAAATAGATCTAACTGCTAGTTCCCTAACTCAGATATATGCATTATTTCTCATAATATAATATGTTTCTTGTATTCAGTCTATCCATGCTTTTCCAAGCTTTTACAGTGCAGTATCTGAGCAGATCTGCAGCCTTTAATGGATTTGGAACAACCACACACAGTTCCCTTATTACTGATTTGTGAGTTACTGGTTACATTTGCCTAGATTATTTTTCTCCTTCTAACAATTTTCACACATGGCTTCAAATGTAAAAGTGCTGAATTATAATTGAATCCATGCCTCTACACCTTAACAGAGACCTTAGGTTCCTAACAGTGGGCACCAGAACTTTTTTTGTAGCAGAAACTCCTTTGCATATTAGGCCACACATCCTGATGTAACCAATCCTCCTGGAGCTTCCAGGAGGCCCTGTACTAGGAGCTCTGTAAGCTCTTGGAGGAATGGCTACATCAGGGGTGTGTGGCCTAATATGCAAAGTATTTCCTGCTCCAAAAAAAGCCCTGGTGGGCACTAATATCTCACACCACTTCTTACCGATGGGAATCTGAACAACAATCTCATTTCATCCTGCATTACAATTGATATTTGTTTTATGTCGTTGTTAACTGGGAATATCTCACATCCACTCTTGTGTGTGTGTAGTGTACCATCATGTTGCAGCCAATTTATGGTGACCCCAGCAAGGGGCTTTGAAGGCAAGTAAGTAGCTGAGGTTTTTTGCCATTGCTTTCTTCTGCAAATTCTACTTTAGTGGTCTTATTTCCAAGTACTAACCATATTTAGCTCTTGAGATCTGATGAAATTAATCTGTGCAATGCTACCATTTCTCTCCACTACCACTCTTAATAAACAGATCATTCTTTTGATTGGATATTGTTATACACTGGTCTCTCTTTGTCACATACCCCTTCTTCAGTGTATATTAAAAAAAACAGGCCTTATGGATTGGATGTTCATATCTGTTCATCTAATGAATGATGTGAACTAGGGATGTGCAAAAAAAAAATCAGAAGTACACAGATTTGGAAGTATACGGGGGGGGGGGGGAATTTGCAACCCCGTATATTTCTGAATTCTGTAGTTGGAATAGCCGCATATACAGTAGATGTGCGGCTATTTCCAAATATACGGCCCCATTATACCCTATGGGCCATTGAAATCAATGGCAAATAGGGTATATTTGAAGCCGCCTGGAGGGGTGGGGGTTTGAGGGAGAGCCCTCAAATTTGCAAGGGACCTACAGGGAACTCTCCCCTACAAACCCCCCAAGTTCCAAAAAGATTGGGCCAGGGGTCCCATTCCACGGGCACCCAAAGAGGGTGCTCCTATTCCACCATTATACCCTATGGGCCATTGAAATCAATGGCAACATAGGGCATAATTACAGGCTACTGGGGGGCAGGGGGTTTGAGGGAGAGCCCCTAAAACTGCAGGGAACCTGCAGGGGACTCTCCCCTACAAAACCCCCAAGTCCCAAAAAGATTGGGCCAGGGGGCCCCTGTCTTTGGGCTCCGCAAAAGGCCCATTGCCAACAATGATGGGGAAAGCCCAATTAGCCACTTCCTCCACTGTAATTGCTGTGGGGAAAGTGGCTCTGGCCAGAGGGGAGTTTGAGGGAGAGGCCCCAAAACTGCAGGGCAGCTTCAGGGGACTCCCCAGCATGAAACCCCCCTGTCTCAAAAAGACTGCACCCATCTGTGGGCACCCCAAAAGGAACACTGCTCCCAATGGTGAGAAAAAAACCAATTAGAGCCACTTCCTCACTGTAATTGTTGTGGGAAAAGTGGCTCTGGAGAGAGACCCCAAACTGCTGTGCAGCTTCAGGGCACTGTCCCACACAAAACCCACAAGGCCCCCAAAAAAATTGGACCAGTGGGTCCAATTTCTGGGGCACCTAAAGCCAAACCTAACTTCACACCAGATAATTTCTATAGGACCCAAATGCACTATATCCCTCTATGAACCCTGCAGGCCTGGAACCAATAAAACCCAGTTGCCAACGTCACTGCCACACAAAACACAATCTGCTCAAGGTCTGCTCTGCAGTCCTGGCTGCAGCAAACCCAGATGCCAGCTCTCCAGCCCTGCCCCAAACGTTGTGGGGAGAGCTGGCCAAGCACAACAAGCCTGCTGGTTCTGGGTCTCTCACCCAGGTGCCAGCTTCCCTGCCATGGAACACACAATCTACAGATGCCAGCTCTCCAGCCCTCCCCCAAACAACACGGGTAGAGCTGGCCAAGCACAACAAGCCTTCTGGTTCTGGGTCTCTCACCCAGGTGCCAACTTCCCTGCCATAGAACACACAATCTACAGATGCCAGCTCTCCACCCTGCCTTAAACAACATGGGGAGAGCTGGCCAAGCACAACAAGCCTGCTGGTTCTGGGTCTGTCACCCAGGTGCCAGCTTCCCCCCCCCCAAAAAAAAAACCAGAACCAGGAAAAGGGACAACAGGAGAAGGCCAAGAAACAAAACTGTTAAAAAGTGGCCTTTTAAACAATGAAAATTAGGCCAAACAGCACCCCCCCCCCAAGAACCAGAACCAGAAGATAAAAGGAACAACAGCAGCACCACACAGCAGCAACAAATCAAACACAGAATCCTTTTAAAACAGTAAAAAACTTAACTTTTAACAATACAGGAACTTTACCAACCCTTCTCTTCCCAAAAAAACCTTCACCCTAACCCCAAGAAATCCAAGCCACCCAAATCAGGAAAAGTAAAAGGACACTGCACTCTTAAAAGTCCTCTCACTAAAGTAAGATATGGGCAAATTGGCAAAAAAACCCCACCCCAGCAGAACCCCCAACCCCAAATAAGCTAGTACCCACCACCCAAATCTGGACAAGTAAAGGGACTCTGAGTCTTAAAAAGTCCTTTTACCAACTAAAATAAAAACAAGAACCCCAAGACTGTCTTACCTTTTAGATGACTTCTCTTACTCCAAGCAAGTCTGGTAAGGCTGAGCAGCAGCAGCTGCCTGAGGCCAAGGGCCAGCACAGCACAATCTCTCTCACACAGAGACAAAAGAACAACATTGTTGCTGATGGCTGGAGGATCAGCTACACAAAAGCCCTTCAAAGCATGCATTTGCAATGCATTTTGCAAATACATGCTTTGGATTGGCTGCTGGGGCTCCTCTTCCCCGTCCACCCCTCCCTGATCCCAGGGAGGCTATGGGAGAGGCAGGAAAAGGCTAACAAAAGTGGGAAAGGAGGCAAGCAGCTCCCCTGAGGCTGTAGAAGCCCCTTTCCTGCCTTTTGCATTGACTTCCGTAACTTCCAAATATTTATACGGAAGTATACAGGGAGCTACACTCGGCTCCCGCATAATGGGCCCCAATTGGAATCGGCTATATGCGATTCTGTATACAGCCAAATCAGGGGTGATTCGGCGATTGATTTGGTTTGGCCGAACCGAATGGACACCCCTAACGTGAACTCCAACTTGCAAGAGTTGAAATAAATTTTATAAGTCTTTCAGGTCTACTGGACCTTTGTGTAAATTTGTTTAGATTTGAGGGATTCATGTTGCTGGATTTAAAACCTAAACCAGCAGATTACTATGCTGGAACTGAGAAGCAGGGGAAAGATTACTTACATTTTGATTACTTACATTTTGGACTGTTTTAGTGTGGATTTTGAAAGGTAAGTGTGTGACATTCACAAAAACAAATATTTATGGGTATGATCTCCTGAACATATATGGTAATACCAAGGAAATAATGGGTGTTCTGAACACATGCATATCCAACTGTCACCATATTACGTAACACCTGCATTGCCATTCAAAATAAGTGCCATTTTGGGCAATCCTCAGCTTTTTCTTCACAAAACAAATGAAGTCCTCCATTGTCTCAAGTAATTAATGCAGGTTATATTTATGGGAATATTAGCCATTAAAGACAATGATTTCATAGATATTCAACTGTGGATGAGAAGTCACAGCAATGTGTCATGGAGACTACAAAATCTTCCCAGCAGTGTAATATCAGGCTTGCAGCTGGAACAGATTCAACAGGGCCAGTGCATTTAACCTTTAAAAATGCCATTTCAGGCTATCAAAAAAGTCAATTGTATGAGAGAGAGAGAGAGAGAGAGATCCTATATTACAGAATGTGCTTTTGCAATGGCAGTAGGCAACATCTCAGATATGCCTGCATATTCCTTGCATTAGTAGGAACTGAAACTCAAATGAAATGGTTCTGTCACTATCTGATAGAGGACAATGAGAATCTGTTTTTAGTGGTAGGAAGCAGTGTGACCCCATGTCAACAGCCTCTTTGATTCAGGTCTCCTTAGGTAAGTGAGAGTTTCAGTGTGTGTGTGGTTCTAGGAAGCATAACAACTTACCCATGAAGTTTAGACTGATGTCTGCTGTGCACACAAAACTATTTTTTTAACTTTTCAAAATTTTTATTGAAGTAAAAAGGATCATACAAATATAAGGTAAGTATAAATTTAGCAAAGAGCAGTATATAACAGAATCATATAACACTTATCATTGGTGTACCACAGCTAATGTTGAGATATGATCCAAGTCAGTTTGAAAAAAATGTAACAATTCAAATAATAGCATAACAACAACAACAACAAAGGGAAAAAGGAAATGGTATGATCATAACAATCTGGTTATAATGGAGCTTGGAATATCCAAGAGGAAAGGGTACATCGAAAGGAGACTTACAACAAGAAGAGGTCTTTATACATCAAGCATGGCGGACGCCTAAGGAGATCGCTCCCAACGAACAGTCCCTTCACCTCGGTCCTGTTCCCTTTGAACGTTCTCTCTCTATGCCTGGGCATGGGCAAAAAGAACACTGGAGGACCTAAAGCAGCTGCCAGAGCCTCTTTAAAGACTCAAAGGATCCTTACCTTCCCCCCGGTGAGTCCTGACGCATCCGACATTTCTCCCCGGCCTGCCACCTCACAGATAATGGTGTTGTAGGCTTCTCCTGACTCTGTAGGAAGCCCTCTATTAACCACCCAAACATTTCATGAAGTGATGGCACGTTTGGAGGAGACCCTTGGAGATAAAATCTCCAATGCTATCGCCCCCATTCAGAATGAACTCAAAAAAATAAATCCATTTTGGCGGTTTCTCAAACAGCTGACTCTGCATTTGAAATGGCGTCCAAGGCACAAGAGGGTGTAGAGAACTTAACAGCACTCTGATTTTTGGCTTCAAGAGAAAGTCCTTTATCTGGACAATAAATTAAGGGCTACTAATCTGAAATTAAGAGGGCTGCCAGAACAGGCTGAAGAAAACAAAGAGCCTAGAATTTTTATTGCAGATTGGCTTGCCTCAGCTCTAAGCCTCCAAGATGGCATCACCACACTTATTGACTCGGCCTATCGTCTGGGCATGCTACAACCAAATTCTAAAGACTTCCCACGTGACATCCTGATTGTGGTCCCAGATTCTAGAACCAGAACCTTGATTTTTTCAGAAAGCCTGTTCTGAGGAGGGCCTGCTATACAAAGGGAAAAAGATCTTGGTCTTGGCTGACTTGTCACCAGAAACTTTGGCACACAGAAAAGACATGGAGCCGATACTAAATTTACTTGCAGATCATAAGATTTGTTTTCGCTGGTCCTCCCCCACGCAAATTTCTTTGTTTCACCAGGGTCCTTGATTGTCAGCTTCTGACTTTGTCTCAGGATGTGAACTCCTCAAGCAACTTAACATTGACCCTCCTCAAGCCACTGACTAATTGACTTTGGAATTGAATAGGACAACCATCCAGAGGAACTGAATAGGACAACCATTCCATTCAAATTAGGGCTGACAGGTGAGTACCTACAAGGCCCACACATCAGCAGGAGGCCCCGTGCAGATCCTTGAAACTCCCATTGACTTGCTTCTCTGTAATGTACTCAGTGACAAGACGTGTAGAAGGCAGCATACTTTATTGTAAGGTACATCACAGAATGGGGCAATGCAGGCCGGGACCCGCTTTATATACATTCAACCCAGAACAGCCCTCCAGCTGGCCAGTCCAATCCTGGCCAGTCAAACTTCCCGCCACAGATCTTGATTGGCAGAGGCTTTTCGCGCGCTGCGCAGAGTGACCAAGGGACTTCCCCTGGTCGCCTCTGCTGCATGGCCATGCAGTGCTTTAGTTAAGCACACGACACTACATTCTCTATACCCCATACATACTTGTTTGTGTGAATGTCACACACTTACCTTTCCAATCCACACTAAAACAGTCCAAATGTAAGTAATTCTGGTCACCACACCTAAAAAAAAATTATATCATTGTAAAAAGTGCAGAAAAGGGCAACTAGATGATTAAAGGGTTAGAACACTTTTCCTATGACAAATGGTTAAAATGTTTGGGGCTCTTTAGCTTGGAGAAATGATGACTGAGGTGTGATATGATAAAAGTTTACAAGATTATGCAGGGGATAGAGAAGGTAGAGAAAAAAGTACTTTTCTTCCTTTCTCACAGTAAAAGAACTTGTAGGCACTCAATGAAACTGTTGAGCAGTCTGATTAGAATGGATAAAAGGAAGTACTTCACTTAAAGAGTGATTAGCACATTAAATTCATTGCCACAGGAGGTGGTGGCAGCTACAAGCATAGACAGCTTCAAGAGGGGACTGGATAAACAAATGGAGCAGAGGTTCATCATTGGCTATTTGCCACAAGGTATAGCTGGAATTCTCTGTCTGGGACAAGTGATACCCTGCATTCTTGGTGCTTGGGGGGGCAGTGGAGGGGTTCTAGTGTTCTGGCTCCACTGGTGGACCTCCTATGGCACCTGTTTTTTGGCCACTGTATGACAGAGTGTTGGACTGGATGGGCCATTGGCCTGATCCAGCACAGCTTCCCTGATGTACTTATTTTGTCCTTTTTACATTTGTCGTCTGCTTCCTTGCCCTTTCTGAGCAAGCAAGCCATGGCAGCACTAAAGAGAAGTCAATTACTGTTTGCTTTGCTGTATCCACCTGGTGGTTGTCTGGATTGGGCTAAAAGAGAGAGAGAGCAAACAAGTGGGCATCAAGAAGTTGTCAGGAAGGGGGGGATGTTACTGAGGACACCTTGCCCAAGAAGGGTAACCAGATGGGAATGGCAGGGATGTACAAGGAGAAAGAGAAAGACCTAGGCCTCATTGCACAGAGAGTGACACCATCATGTCAGTGATATCCAAGTGACCCTCTGGTATTTGAGTAATAGCTCTACAGTAAAACTGGCTATTACCATAGAGATTTTGCTCAAATACCACAGCATCACTTAGACATTGCTGGCAGTAAGACATCAATTCCTATGTAATGCCGATAATGTGGTCTAAGCCTTCTCCTTTCTCCCCACTGTTGGACAACTGATTGGTAGCTAGGGGTAAGGCGGGGTGGAATGGGATCCCCACCTCCACTAGGGGATCTGGCAATTCTATGCCCAAGCACTCTCCAGAATTGGGATCTAGCATTGCATACAATTTTCAGAGCCATAATATTGTACAGGATGACTTCAAGTGATCCACAGAGAAAGATATGCAATACCATATCAGAAAGGATTTTCTGTAAAGTATTAGTCAATACAACATTGGAGCTGAGATATGGGATATCAGCTGAGTCCTTTTAATCTACTCATCTTAAGCAGATTCAAATAATTATTTTTTTTATTCTATACAATTTCCCATGTGTTTGTGTGCAAAGAGTTGTTTTATAATGTTATTCAACATAACAAGGGTATGGCATGAGAGGCACCATTTCATTCACATGTTCTGTTACGATGGATGTGTTATATAATTCATGTGTTATATAATTCATGACTCTTGGCTAGCAATATATATATGTATATATGTACATATATGTGTGTGTATATACATACACATATACATGAAACACATGCAATAATATTATGTCAGTTTAAAATACTTTAAATAAACTTGTTATGGCAACATGTCCAAGATAGTATAATTTCATTTGAATGCGGTTGAGTGCATTTTGAATAGGTCAATGTGCAAATCTATATTGTCTTTTTTTTTCAAAATACTGGTGATAACATGCTAAGAGAGCTTTATGTGAGCTTTTCTAGAAAGCTTGCTGGCATGGATCCTGCCACTCCATTCACACTCAGCAAAGTTTGAAGCATTCTTCCAGCCTAAAGAGTCTTCTGGTAACTTAAGTGGCTTTTCCTCTGCCAGAAGAGTCACTTAAGTAGAAGGAAAGCTTCAAACTTTGCTGAATGGTAAGATGCAGACCGTTTTATTTAGATCTGGCTGAAGTTATTTGCTCAGGATATGTGTGAAATTGCTGTTCATGTACAAGACACAACCACCACTATTCTCTTTGAAGCTGACTTTAGAACATACGTACAAGATATTTTCCTTGTCCAGTTTGGTTTTAATATCAGAATGAATATTTGGAAATAACATCTTGGAAAAAATGCACGTGCTAAATGTGCATATCTGATTTTCCCTACAAAGCCCTACATAAGGATGTAAAAGTATGACATGATTAATTTAACCCATAAATCTTCTACTCATTCTTCTATTACTTTTCACCCCTTACAAACTAATAACAACTTTAAATATAAGCAAAATAACTATAGATTAGAATATATGAATTAGCTGTGCCACAAGCATATGCTCTTTTTAAAAAATGCAAACTACCTTGAGAAATATTCAAGACAAAAGATGTTTTCTCCCCCATCCTTTTCTTTTTTCTCTAATCCTGTGTATTACCTATATAAAGAACAAGGATTTGTGCTTTTTTCCTCCTCTTTGCTTATCAATTCTGCAGTCCCACTGTCATTGTTTGATTCTGCTTAAATCCCTCTGTACCTAAAGGTACAGCCTTATCAATTGAAAAGCTAATGCTATATAAGAAGTGAAAAGCACACAGAAGGTTTCCTAGCAACTACTGTGAATCCTTCCAAAATAAGTCAGTTAAAACTGTGGAGTACGTGCAATAGATGTCAATGAGAGACCAAAGCTGATCTACACATTTACAGATGCCCACTATAAAGTACAATAAAACCTATAATAGAAGGTGAATTGCTCCAGAAAGAAATCACATCACAGTCCTGACAGCTTTATCATTATTTAAATGATCCTGCTTAAATTCTACTGCATCGTTAGTAAGGCTAAGTGTCAGAGCCACAGTGATGGTTTGTCTGAAAGCACACTTAATAGCATTGGTTAGTATCACAATTGTGATTATTTCCCTTAGTACTCTCTTTAAGAGCAGCTAGCAAATATTTTGAAAGACAGTAGACTGTTAGAGAGATAGTCATCTGTGAAAACTCACCATAGTATTTGCAATTTTCAGAAAGATACTTCTAAATGGATGTTTTAAAATGTTTAGAACACTTATTGCTTTGATGTACATATATACTTACACCAGGATTTATTTCCTTATTTTCTCAACTCCATACCAAATTATTTATAGAAGGGTCCCTGCTATTTCCTTAGACCTACTTTAACACTTTGGATGGCATCCAAGATCTTCCTTCTATTAATTTAGGAATCTTCTTTCCAGTGTAAGAGAACATTCCTCACTGAACCCCCCCCCCAAAAAAAAAAACCAACCAACCCACTATCCTAAGAATAATCTCCATTAAACAAAATGACACTTATTCTGAGGAGATCTCTTTAGGATATTTCTCTTAATGGGATTATCTCATATTTATTTTTATATAGATAATAGTAAATGATGACTCACAGAACCTTTCTTCTAGAGGAACATGGCAGAAATGTTTAAAAGTTCATGAGGTGCATCTGTGTGTCTCTCCTTCATTTCCCTGTTGAGAGTTCCAACATCTCTCTTTCCAGAAAAAAAGCCCTGATGACACATATGTTACAAACTAAGCCAGAAGAAGATTTAGGTGGGTAGCCATGTTGGTCTGAAACATTAGGATTGTACTGGTTTACAGGCTATGAGTATCAGGCGCCAAAAGTCAGACAAGGCAAGTCAAGGGTCCAAAAGTCAAACAAGGCAGGGACTTCCGGGGGAGGAAAATGTCGAGCTGAGCTGCTTCTCATAACAGGAGCAGGCTGGAACTTCTGTTTGGGATAGTGGAAGGCAAGTTAATACCTACTGCCTACTTTTCTCAGTCAGAGATTAGTCCAAGATATGCACAAGAAACTTTGAGGAGATTTACCTTGGCTAAAAGAGAGACCGGGGGGAGGGGCTCCTTTGAGGCTTTAAGGGGTCTCCATGAAGAGTTGCATTTTCGTCATCTACAGAAGTTTTCAGAGTCATTTATTTGACATAAGCTCGACAGAATCCTAACCTTCTTGGACATTGCTATACATCTAAAGCTACGCAAGACCAGTGGGAACTTGGATAATTGGAAGAGAAGGTACAGATTACTATCTTTTATTCCGGGACTATTCACAGTTTAATGGAATAAATTTAAGAGGTGGGAAATGAAAATCTAGAAAGTTTGGAAGAAGAAGGGAGGAAGAGGTGAAATTTGGACTCTGTAATTATAAAGGACAGTGCTAAAACGTGGAAAGGAATTTATTGTTTAGTCTACTTGCGGTTTTGAAAAAAAGGGCACCATCGTCACAGACCTGCAGCACATTCAAGTAATACAGGAAGTACGTCAAGTATCGTGAGATCTCCTTACCAGTGAGAATGAGACTTGGTGGCAAGTAAAGCAGGAAGTAGTGGATGAAAAAACTACTCTAGGAATATAATACCATTGAGAAACTTTGGTGGCCATTGCTTGGAGTTCAAAATTAAAATATTGTTTTTAAAGTATTCGGGACATTAAAATTTTTTGGAATTAATTGGGAAGAGGATAAGAAGATAAATACTATTGGACATTTTATTTGAGTGGACTTCAGACATTTTTAAAAGGGGAAAACAATTGTAAAGAGCAGCAAAAAGTCACGACCACCATTTTGAAAGATTTAAAAACTTTAAAAATTAGTATCTTGACTTTGGGAGCTCTGAGGATGGCGAAATTAGGCTTGTCACAAAAGGCAAGTCCTATTCTTTTGAATCTGAAAGTTGAATTTGAAATTGGTGAGGTCCAAATTTTCACTGTTTTTAAATGTCAGAACACAAGCAACCCCGTACAAGGGCTACTTCATTGGAAAAAATGCAGGACCAATTAGAGGCATTGGAGGCCAGAATGATGAAAGGCATGAGAGAGATGATTACTGAATAAAAAAAAAATTTTTTTGAAGAGATTTAAAAAGATATGGAAGATCTCAGAAAGGAAACAGAGGAAACATCTAAGAAAGTGCAGGAGGTAGAAGGGACAATGAAAGTATATGATTCCACCTTGTTGAAAATGCAAGAAAAAGTGACAATCCATGACTGCAAATTGATGGAGACTCAGATACGTCTGAGAGGAGTACCTGAAAAGGAAGATTGTGATTTAAAGGAATATATAATAAAAATAATTGCAGAATTTTTAGAGGAGGATCCTGAAGAGACTAAAAACATGTATGACTATATGTATAGAGTGAACTCACTTTATGCTAAGAAAAATATCTTACCAAGAGATGTCATAAGATATATGACAAAGGAAATGGTGGGAAGGATCATGAATAAAAACTTTGAAAATACATTGATAGCGGGAGGCAGCAAAGTAAGAATCATGAAGGAGTTGCCAAGGCAAGTGATAAATGATAGAAGAACATATAAAAAATTGATAGAAAAATTAAGGGACAATGGAATGAAGTTTAGATGGATAATACCTGAAGGTCTGAGCTTTGAACTTCAAGGGAAAAGAATTACAATTACAAATGCACAGGAAATGCGTAGATTTTATGAAGAAAATAAAGAATTTGCACCATGATGGATTATAAATTATTGTCTTAGAATGTAAATGGACTAAATTCACCAGAAAAAAGGTCAACATTTCATTGGATTAGAAACAAAACTGTAACATAATTTGTTTACAAGAAGTGCATATTAAACAAAAAGATTATAAATTTTTATGGAATAAACAATTGGGAGTAGAATTTGTTTCAAACTACTATTGTGAAGGATAGTAAACAATTTGATAAACGGAGAAGAAACATTTCAGAATTTGTGTGGGCTGGGAAAAAAACAAGATTAAAATGAAAATTTTGACAGATGCAAAAGAGAGAGGTGGATTTCAGTTACCGAATTTAAAATTATATCAGGAAGCAGTTTGTTTAGTGTGGATAAAAGAATGGATAACGCTGTTAAACAAAAAACTATTAATGCTGGAAGGCCATGGAAATAAATTTGGCTGGCACGCGTATTTGTATTATGGGAAAAAGAAGATGGATGTTTTTTTCTCTCACCATTACATAAGAAATAATTTGTTAAGTATGTGGATGAAATATAAGAAGTATGGAGATGAGAGAAGACCGTTATGGATAGTACCAGCTGAAGTAATAAAATAACAGCTGAGATAGGTGAAGAAAAGTGGTTGTCATATAATCAACTATTAAAAATACAAAGTGGCAAAATAGAACTGAAAACTGCTGAAGAGTTGAATAATAAATATGATTGGTTTCAAATGCAATAAATAAAGAGCTTGGTGGAGAACGATATTAAAACTGAAGAAATACGAAAAGAACAAACAGAAATGGAAAAAGTTCTGCTTGGAGATAATGATAAATTAATTTCAAAAGTATATAAATTACTTCTACAATGGTCTACAGAAGATGAAGTAGTGAAATCTCAAATGATTAAATTAATGTAAATAAAGAAATTAATGTAAATAAAGAAATACAGATGGAAACTTGGGAATATTTGTGGAAGAACTCTATGAAACTCTCAACATGTCAGAGTATTAAATAAAACTGTTTTAAGATGATGTATAGATGGTATACGACTCCTAAAAAATTGGCAAAGATGAATAATAAAATGCCAGACAGATGTTGGAAATGTAAAAAGCATGAAGGTTCTTTCTACCATATGTGGTGGACTTGTGAAAGAGCTAAAATGTTTTGGCAGATGATTCAGCAAGAGATTTCTAAGATTTTGGGATATGAATTTAACAAAGTTGCAGAGACTTTTCTGTTGGGATTACAAATGGAAAAATTTCCAAAAGAAGACAGAACTTTAATCTGGTACTTGCTCTCAGCTGCTAGGACATTGTATGTGCAGTTGTGGAAGGAAGAAAAAATACCAGAGAAATGGGATTGGATTGTTAAAGTTATGACATGGAGTGAAATGGATAAGTTAACAAGAACTTTAAGAGACTATGATTTAGAAGTATTTAAGATGGAGTGGAAGCAGTTCAGAAGATATGTAGAAAAAGAATGGAAATAAAAGGACATTGGACAATTTTTGATAATGATTAAGTATAAGTGGGAGGAGGATATGAACTTTGGTTCTTATTAATTTGGGGTACCTTTTATAATAATGTTTTGAATATAGTACACCGACGGGGGTCAAGTAATGGGGGGAGGGGTAGGTAGAAAGTAATGTATGGGATAGAGAAAAAAAGTAGTTATTAATGATATAAGAAATTGAATATATTGCCATATGTTACTAATAAAATTGTTTGAATGGCAAAAGTCAAACAAGGCAGAGTCATTTAGTCCAAGGCCAGGGGTCCAAAAGTCAGACAAAGCAGAGTCATCCAGCCTAAGAGCAGAAGTCCAGCAAGGCAGAGGTGGTGGCTTAGCATCTATCATACATGTTGCAACTACACATAACGGCTTCTCTTGGATGGTTTTTATAGCCCTCTGTCTAAGGATCATGCTTGCAGACAGCTGCTCAGAAGCAATTCTTCAACTACTCATCTTTATTATCAACAAGCAGCTGGCATCAGACCAGGAGGAGTACATTTTGCTGTTTTGTTTGTAGCTCTGTTCTCAGTCTCCATCTGTAGAGCTCTAAGGGATACTGGTTAGCTGGGAAAAGTCAACTGAGTTTCTGCTGAATTAAGATGAAGTGACTCAAGTTACTTGCTTCCTTGGCACACTGCTACTCAGCAGGGTCGGAGCTAGAGGAGGCAGAGGGAGGTGCTTGCCATGGGCACTGACGGAGGGAGGCGCCAAATTGGGTATGGAGACCATTATATTCTATGGGACCATAAGATAGAATGGTCCATAAGGGGGCATCATTTTTTAATGCCCCCACCTCAAAAAACATATAGATTCGGTCCTGCTGCTCAATGCAATTGCAAAACCACTACCCTAGAAGGTGAGCTCACTTGGCCAGAGTCAATTCCACAAAAAGAGTCATTGCAGATGAATTTCCAGATTGTGGGGTTCAGTCAAAAAGCCCCTGCAGTTAGTGGGATACAGAAAAAATGTGACTGCTCCTCCAGTGCTCTCAAGGCCAATGCAGTCAGAGGAGTCCACACTAAACATTGATTCAAGAGTGCCCTGCAGTTCTCCATGTGCGCTCCGAAACATCAATGGGCTGGGAAACTTCAGTGGGCTCAGAAAGAAGGGAGGACAGTGGGGGATGGAGCCCAGTCCTATGCAGGCTTACTCAAAAGGAGGTTCTATTGAGTTCTGTGGGATGTACCTCAAAAATGGCTTCTGTAGGACTGCAGCTCAATTAGGCTTTGACATGTGGGCAGGAGGCTGCAGCACACACAGTTATATGAACAGGGGGGGCAGCCACCCTTTCTGAGAGGGAAGCATTGTTTGCAAGTGGAAATAGCATTGGACTGTATAGTTAGGATGAGTTAATTAAAACTCTATGAGTTGATTAAATTAGCTTTAATTAAATTAGCCATTGCCCCCCTGTGCTGCTTACGGGCAAGGAAGACACATCAGGGAAGCAAGGAGAGGTGGCAGCAAGATGCAGTGCAGGGCGAGGGTGCATCAGGTGCTGTGTCTTGCTAGATGGGAAGTTGAAGGGCATTTGATTTAAGTTGAAGGACCCACACCAAGATCCCCCACCATAGCTATGGGCAGGGCTCTTTTTCTAGCAGGAGCACCTCTGCATATTAGGCCATGTCCCCCTGATGCAGCCAGTCCTCCTGGAGTTTACAGTAGGCCCTGTACTAAAAGCCCTCTAAGCTCTTGGAGGATTGGCTACATCAGAGGGGCATGGCCTAATATGCAGAGGAGCTCCTGCTAGAAAAAGAGCCCTGGCTATGGGCCAGTTTGAGCCAGTTTGATGTAGTGGTTAAGTGTGCGGACTCTTATCTGGGAGAACCGGGTTTGATTCTCCACTCCTCCACTTGCACCTGCTAGCATGGCCTTGGGTCAGCCATAGCTCTGGCAGAGGTTGTCCTTGAAAGGGCAGCTGCTGTGAGAGCCCTCTCCAGCCCCACCCACCTCACAGGGTGTTTGTTGTGGGGGAGGAAGGTAAAGGAGATTGTGAGCTGCTCTGAGACTCTTCGGAGTGGAGGGCGGGATATAAATCCAATATCTTCTTATTCATCTTCTTCTGGTTATACATTTCTAAGCCCATTTACTTCAGAGGGCTTAGAAGAATGTAGCTCTGGTTTTAAATTAGGGTTGCCAAGTCCAATTCAAGAAATATCTGGGGACTTTGGGGGTGGAGCCAGGAGACTTTGGGGGTGGAGCCAGGAGACACTGGGGTGGAGCTAGGAGCAAGGGTGTGACAAGCATCACTGAACCCCAATGGCCATCGCATTTCAAGGGATGGCACACCTTTTTAAATGTCTTCCTTCCCTCTACCCTCCCCTTCTCTGATTTTACCTCAGAGGCGGAGCGGAGCGAGCGATGCTGCTGCGCGGCTGCCACCTCTTCTCTGCTTCACCGTAGCTGCTCCTCCAAGATGGGCTCAGGCTGAGCAAGAGGAAGTTAAAGCACTTTGGCTTCCCAACTCACCCCAGAGTGGGTTGCAACCTGCTTCCCCACCTTCTCCTTGCACGCTTGCCCAATTAGTTTTCTCCCCTTCCTGACCGGCAGATTGCAAAAGCTGGCGTGGCAGCAGCCCCCTTTCCTGTCTGGGGGCAGCAGCCCCGTTTCACAGCCACCAAAGCGCCTCTAGATTGGAGCCGGGGGGGGGGGGGGCGTGTTCCAGGCAAGAAGCTGAGTTGGGGAGAAACACCGGGGGGAGAGGGTTGTTGCCTGTTGTTGCCCAAGGAGGGGGCGGTGGCAGGGTGTAGGAGAAAGGATGCGTCTGATTTCAAGCCCAACCTTGCTGCAGAAAACTTGCACAGAAAAGGCAAGGGATAGAATCTGAACTCCTCCCCCCCCCCCCCCGGGAATACATACACACAAACAATGATTCAATGCAAAACCCCATGTTTTTGGCCTTCTGGGTTGATTGATGTTTTTTTTACTGGCAGGGGCTTCCCCCTCCCCCCCAAAAAAGTAAAAAAACCCAAACAAACCATGTTTTGCATGGAAAAGGATCGCACGTCTGGCTGCTGAGTGTGGCTCTGACTGGCCTGAAGGAGTTCTTGAAAGTGTGGCTTTACAATAACACCCACTGCAGAGGGGAGGAAAGGAAAAAGGACGAAGGCTGCCTCTGGATCTCTTGGGACCGCTGCCCCCTCATCTGTCTGCCACACCCACCAAGCCCCACATAACCCAGCAGGAGCTGCTTCCGACAGCCACGGGACCCCTCCCTCTCTGTGCCTCCACCCGCCCGACAGACAAGAGCGAGGGCAAACAAGGCGGTGTCCTGCTTTGCATTTTCATATGGCCTTGCTCGGAGAGGCGGGATTCAACACCTGGGAAGTGGCTTCAGGAAGTTTTGGGGCTCCTGCTGTTGGCAGCAAGCAGCCCATATCACCAGCGCCCCGCCATTGCTCTCTGCTTCCTGCAGAACCTTGAGAGCAGCAGTGGAAGGGCCGGGGGCAGAGAGCCCGAGCTGGTGAACAACACCAGCCACAGTCAGCTGGGCAAGGAGCGTGGTGAGCCACCCCATCTCAGAGCGGGCGACGCCGCTGCGCAGCTACTGCCTCTTCTCCGCTTCACCGAGCTGCTCGGAGGAGCAGCTACGGTGAAGCGGAGAAGAGGCGGCAGCTGCGCAGCAGCGTCGCCCGCTCTGAGATGGGGCGGCTCGCCACGCTGCTCGGCGCCATTTCCCCCTCCCCCCACTTCTGTTTTTTTGGGGAGTGGGGGAAGAGGCTGCAAAATCTGGGGTCCCCCTCCAGGGCGGGAGGGTTGGGAAGCCTATTTTAAATCCTGTAGTGTCAGATGAGGAAACTCACAGAAGATTGCAGATAAATTATTAATTTGGAATTACTACTTAAAGAATACCATCAACACGCTGTACTACACACCCATACCTATTTACAGCACATTGTCTTTATCCTTTTTTTTCTCCCTTTGCTCCACTGTCACTGGAACACAGACCTGCACAAATCTTTCATCAAAGACTGGAAATCCTAGGGGCTGAATTGAAGATCAACTAATCTTTTCTTCTTCGCACCCACTCAGAATTTCAGCTCAGGTCTAATATTAGAAACTTAATGGGGTTTTGTTTGATTGATTTTGGGGTGTTTTTTTTTAACAAACTTATGTTATGATATGCTGAGGTCCCATGAAAAGAATGTTAATGTTCTGTTAAATATGTTAAATTTTGCTTATTATTATTATTCCACTCATAAGGGCTCAGGGCGGAGCACAACATAATAATAAAATCACAATAAAATCATATAATAATAAAAGTCAATTTCATTATTCAATAGAACAAAATAGCCCAGCAGATGATGAGGTGATGCAGCAGGACAGTGCAGCAAATCAGCACAGCAAGATAGTACAGTAGGGGAGGCCAACCAGTCTAATGGGTAGATGCCCGCCGCCTCACCCGAAGACCTGGCGGATCAGCTCCATTTTACAGGCCCTACGAAAAGCTAGCAAGCTAGGTAGGGCCCAGATCTCTATAGGGAGCTGATTCCACCAGGTTGGGGCCAGGGCTAAGAAAGACCTGGCCCTGGTAGAGGCAAGACGGGCATCTCTTGGGCCGGGGACAGTCAGTCTATCTTGGGAGGCTGAGTGAAGTGACCTCTGGGGCATATATGGGAAGAGACGGTCCCGTAGGTTTGCTGGTCCCAGGCCATGTAAGGCTTTGAAAGTCAGAACTAACACCTTGAAGCGGAACCGGTACTCTATGGGCAGCCAGTGCAAGCCATGGAGCACTGGCCGCATGCTCACCCATATAAGTGATGCAGTCAGCAGGCGAGCTGCCGCGTTCTGCACCCTCTGTAGTTTCCAGATCAGTTTCAAAGGCAAGCCAGCGTAGAGCGAGTTACAGTAATCTAGTCTAGAAGTGACTGTTGCATGGGTCACTGTGGCCAGGTCTTGGGGGGATAGATATGGTGTTAGCTCCCTGATCTGCCATAGATGGTAGAAGGCAGACCTGGCAGCTGCCATGACCTGCGCCTCCATAGTGAGTGAGGCATCCAGGATCACTCCCAAACTCATCACCTGTTGGGTCGGCACTAAAACCACACCATCCAAGGGTGGGAGCTGGGTACACAAACCTGCCCCCCTCAGCTCAGGCACAGGACCTCCATCTTAGCTGGATTTAACTTCAGTTGGCTCTGCTGTAGCCATTCCGCTACGGCTCCTAATGCCTCGGACAGGTGTTCAGGGGCAGAGGACAGTCTGCCATCCATCAACAGATAGAGCTGGGTGTCATCAGCATACTGGTGACAACCCAGACCGAAACCTCGGGCAATCTGGGCAAGGGGGCGTATATAGATGTTAAATAATATGGGCGAGAGAATAGCTCCCTGTGGCACTCCACATATAAGTGTTGCATGGAGGTTTGCTCACCCAGCCTCACCCTTTATCCCCATCCCCGAAGAAAGGAGGAAAACCATTGCAAGGCTACTCCCCATATTCCAGTGATGGCAAGGCAGTGGGTCAATAGATCATAGTCAACCATGTCAAATGCTGCTGACGGGTCAAGAAGAATCAGCAGTGCTGATCCGCTTTGCTCCAGATGCCTTCTTAGGTCATCTGTGAGTGCGACTAGCACCGTCTCTGTCCCATGGCCCGGGTGGAAACCAGATTGGAATGGATCAAGGGCAGATGTTTCATCCAGGAAAACCTGAAGCTGCTCCACCACCACTTTCTCAACTACCTTTCCCAGGAATTATAAGTTCAAAAATGGGCAGTAGTTAGCTAGAACCTTAGGGTCCAGCAAGGGTTTCTTCAAAAGAGGCCGAATTACCGCCTCCTTTAATTTTTCTGGGAATGTCCCGCTTGTCAGAGACAAGCTGACAATATCACCTAGAGAAGCCCTGACATCATCCTGGCAAGCCCTCACAAACCAGGATGGGCAGGGGTCCAAGGGGCAGGTAGCAGGCGTCACTGCAGCCAGGACCCTGTCTACATCCTCCAATGTGAGTCGACTGAAGTGGTCTAGTATTGAACTGTGTGACGGCCAAGGGGCTTCCTTTTCATGTACTGCATCAACCATGGCTGGGAGGTCCTGGTGGAGAGGTCCTGGTTTTATCTGTGAAATATGTTGCAAAAGCCTCAGAGCCAATATCCAGTTATCTTTTTGGTTGCTCAATGGGAGAGTTGTCAGAAACTGAATCACTCTAAATAACTGAGCTGGGCACGACTTCACAGACTCTATGGAGTCCACGTAGAATTTTTCTTAGTGGACTTCACAGCCTTCTCATAGACTTTCATAAACATTCTATAAGAAGTTCTGGACTCTTCGTCACGAGCACGCCGCCACACTTGCTCCAACCGTCTAAGCTGTCGTTTCATCCTTAGCAGGTCCAAGAAATACCAAGGAGCTGCCTTGGTACAGCAGCAAAGAGGGCGCCGGGGGGCAATGTCATCGATGGCAATGGAGAGCCGGGAATACCAGTCCTCCACAAGCTCATCTAATGACCCACCAGGGGGCATCCGGTCCCGCAGGGCCACCTGAAACTGCTCTGGGTCCATTTGGCTCTGCAGGTGAGCATAAATCCGCTCACCGCCTAAACAGGGCTGGAGTTGCAGGTGCAGTCCGAATTTCATGGCATAGTGGTCTGACCCATGGAACAGCATTTGCTGTTACCAGATCCACCAATATCCCTGCCCTGAAGATCAGATCCAGCGTGTGCTTGGCCTGGTGTGTGGGGCCTGATACAAATTGGCTGAGTCCCAGTGTCTCCATGGACGACACCAGGTCCTGAGCCTGAAGGACGCTGTGTTGTCAAAGTGGACATTGGAATCCCCCAGAACTAGAAGTCTGGGGAAGTCCAATGCCCAGGTGGACACCACGTCCAGCAGGGCAGGTAGGCTCTCTGGTGGTGCATTAGGTGGTCGGTACACCACCCAGATTACCACACTCTTTTCAGCTTCCCACACCAGGCCAGTGCACTCTATGCCAGCGATGTTCGGGTCAGGGAGTGCCCTGAAAGAAAAGGAGTCTCGAATGAGCACAGCTGTATTAGAAAATGTACACAGCTGTATTAGAAAATGTAGCTCATTTAATAGAGAAAAATGAATGCCTATTTTGTAGTGTGAACTGCTGAAGGATATGAAATCTGAATAATGAAGAATCTTAAAGATATCTGTTCTACTTGTAATCTTGCAACATCCTTGGTTCTGGTGTCTGAGAAGGATATATTTGGTGAGCACCTGTTCTGAGAGTTGTCTTACTGATAGTGCTAGAAAAGGGCTGCCTTACTGAAAGTACTAGAAAACAATCTGAAATATAGTTCAATGGCATCATCATAGCTTGAGTCAATTCTAAGCCTGTAACCTGGGGAAAGTTTGGAAAGACTCATTAACTATTTTTCTTTCTCAGATGAAGTCATGCATAGTTACACCTGATGGCAGGTTTACTGTTAATAAGGTACAATACTAGAAATATGCTGGAAATAAAACACACATTTAAGTTCCCTCTCCCCTTAGGTAAGCATAATAATCTGTGCAGCTGAAAAGTGAGAAGAGCTACATTCTGTCAAGACTGGTTATTCCAAAGAAAACAGATTTAGAATCCTACAAATTTGACTGTAATATAACAATAATTGCAAAAATTACCTGTAGTTAAAAGATCACTTTGTTAAATATTTATCTAGGGCAAACTCTATGTTGTTCACTACATATTGTCCACTAGATGTTGGGTTTTATATTTTGTAATAACTAATGTGTTTTTGTGGGCCAAGCACAACAGACACTGGCATAGTGGGATATCTTATACCTGAGCTTCTACTGTAAATGGTCAATAAATATGTTCAGTCAACAACAATCCTTTCTAGAAAAGTACACTTTCCTATTCTTTGTCAACATCCAATTATTTTGGTAGTTCTTTCATGTTCAAGGGTATTCTCTAATGCTTCATCCCTCCATGAGTTCTTTTACCAAAAATCTGAACATGAAGGATTCTTTTAAGCTACTGTGATCTTTGTTTTACATATAAACTTTGTTTTTGCCCTCTGTTTTAACTCACTTGCTTAAATGTGTGTGTGTGTGTTAAAAGGCATTAACATTCAGTGGAGTGTGAATGAACTAACATATGCTACAATTTTGTTTACCCTGCCAATTGCAAATAAAAGAAGGAATGCTAATCTCTCTTTTAGGGTACCATGAATTTCATATCCAACATGTTTGACAGTCGAATTTACCTTGTTCAGATGCTGCAGTCAGAGCTGAACTCACCACCCAATAAGTGCCTCAAATGCCTGCCAAACAAGTATGCATCAGTTTTTGCTTTTTTTTCAAATTCTGCATTCACCCAAATTATCAAATATATTAGCATACTTTATTTATTTGTAGTCACTGAGACACACTGTGGATTACATAATGCAAGTCAGTACACTCTATAGGATGAGGAAACATCTAATAAACATTGTAATAGGACTGGGATTGCAGAAATCTGAAACAAGGCATAAGTATTAAACATAAATATTAAAAAAATGACATACAAATACAGTGTAGTTCTTTTCTCTGTATTGAAACATCTTCCCGAATCATTCTGTTATAATACAGCCCAATTCCTTTATAAAAAATGCCCTCCTCAACAGTTCTGTTGTAAATAGTTTACTGAAAACTAGCATAGGAGGCTTCCTGACCTCCTTATTCAGACCTCTCCATAGGGTGGGGGGCCACTACAGAGAATGCATGCATACTGGCATTAAGAACATAAGAAAAGCCATATTGGATCAGGCCAATGGCCCTCCAGTCCAACACTCTGTGTCACACAGTTGCCAAAAAAACTCAAGTACTTCCTTTTACCCCTTTTATCATAGAGTGTCACTCCAATGCAATGATATCATTTCCAGTTTTGCACTGGAAATGAGGTTGTGCAATAGCATGATGCTGGTGATTCCTCCTCTTCCCATTTTTTTATCCTGCCAGCCTCTGGAGTTGGGGTGGAGAATGGGGGTGACGATACTGGGAGGTCTCCTGCTATAGCAGGATACCTGGCTTCCTTATGGGAAGACAGTATGTTTAACCCTTTCCATCAAGTTATCTTCCTGATTTAAATTATCTACCTTCCCTGCAGCTAATTTTCATTGTGGGAAAAACATACAGATACTCCATACAGTTGAAACATTGTGATGCAACATCACCCCAGAGTTGGAAACAACTGGTGCTTGCACAGGGGACTACCTTTACCTTTTACTCCATACAGTACTATATCTAAATCAAGAAACTGGCATGAGTGAAGAAGGTAGGGTTGCCAAGTCTTCTTCATCCCCCGGCAGGGGACATTTGCATGCGCAACACATGCACCAAAATGATGTCACTTGGAAGTGACATCATCAAAATGGCGGTGCCCATGCAGGGCTGCTCTAGGCGTTTCCTGGCTGCTCTATCCATTTGGGAGGTTAAAACTCTATGATACCTATTGTGCCACATAGAGTATTACCTCCCAAATGGCTAGAGCATCCGGGGAAACCAAAGAGTTTTCCTGGAAATGCCTAGAGCAGCCCTGCACGGGTGTCGCCATTTTGATGACGTCACTTCCGGGTGACATCATCGCACCAGCGATGCAAGGGGAGGTTCCCCCCACCAGCCCAATGTGGGCTGGCAGGTTGAGAACCTCCTGGGCAGGAGATTCCTCACCCGGACAAGGGTCTTGGCAGCCCTAGAAGAAGGTTACTCCTCCTTAAATAAAGTTGAATTATATAATGGATTTCAAATTGTCTCATCTCATTTGGTCCTGAGAAATGTTTATAAATGTTGGCATGCCTCAAACATGATATTTTAGCAAACAAGATTTGGAGATAGTGTAAAATTTTTAATTTCAGAAATACCAATCTATGAGAAAGGTCAGGGATTGGTACGTAGGTAGAATCTCATGGGTTTAGAGGAATCTGTCATTTCAGGCTGCAACTGAAGCTGGGTTCAGGGCAGAATCAATCAGATTAGGGATGGAGCACACTACCAGGAATTAGCACAGCATAATCTTAAACTGATTGCTGGTCAATATTGGTTACCAATCATAGTGTGGTTTTATTGATTAGACCAGTAAAATGAACCTGCCAAAAGGTTATACAATACTTTGCAGCAAGTCTTCAAATATTATATGCAGGGCTGGCCCTGCCACTAGGCAGACTAAATTATTGCCTAGGGTGCTGGCCTTCTGGGGGCACTGAACTGGGCACCCCATGTGACTCAGTGACGTTATCAGTGCAGGGGAGGGGTGCCAGAAGTTAGCCTTGTGTAGGATGCCAGACAGTCTAGGGCTGGCCCTGTTTATATGTACCATCAAAAAATAACAGATTATAGCAACATGTACAGCAATCATTTGAAAACTAATGATTGCACACATTTGTTTTCCTTTCTTTCTGCTGAATGCAGGCCCAGTGAGGAAGAAAGCAGTTTTTCTAGTAGCAGTGTTTGTTTTTGATCCACATACAGCAGATTGTTCAGTGCTGATTATTTTAAGCACATGGCCAAGTCTACAGGGTGTTCTAAAAACCTGGCTGTCCTTTGCTCTTCATGTTAACTCATAACTTTAGCCTGAAATGGGGGAAAACCATTTCTCCATCCAAAGAAAATTAAATCCTGCCCCGGGTGGGAAGCAATAATTTTTCAGCTAAGAGACACTGGAGTCTAACCGGAGCTGGTAATGGGAAGGCTTTGTCAGCAGTCTAAACATGTTTGGAAAGTGGCTAGCAGTAGGATCTCCCTGACAGAAATGTGTGTCTGAGATTATGCCAGTGATACTTAGCACAGCTGCTCATGGACGGGTGCCTAATTGAATGTTGTTTGTCTCAAGATTTTCCAGTGGACCATTTCAAGTGGCAGCCTGCAGCTGATGTGCCATATAACTCGCATTAACATCTCACCTGCAAAATACATAATTACATACAAATCTGCTGATTAGATGCAAAATGTGAACAAATGCCAGTGGTTGAATTTCAAGAAGAATCCAAGCATGTCCACAGCAGAAATACTGAGCATGTATCCTGTGCTACACTCATTTACAGCCTTTCCACATGGAATCTGTATTAGTGAGACCCAGCATTAAAAAAAAAAAAAAACAGCTACAACAAAATAATTATAAATGGCATGTTATTGTTAGTTTGATTTAATTCTGTTTGGCATTGATCTAACATATTGTGTTATTCTAATGTTTATGTCATCTACCTCTTTTATTTGTATCAGTTTTCTTTGAAGACTGCTTAGCTGGATTTTTTATACAGACAGTACAAGGTCAGGCAGAACTATGCTATGAGCTCACTACATTGGTAGCCAGCTGATGCCTGAGTATCATTAAAATAATGAAGTTGCTATCCTATGGTTCTCCATCCAGTTTAAATGGAGCATAGTTTTGCTCCAAGGGTCTATTTACTTACTTTATTTATAGCCCACCTTTCTCACTGCAATTCAAGGCGGTATATAAAATAGAAAAATAATTCAGTCAGATAGCATATATAAAACAGCAGGACTAAAATTAATAATAATAATATAATAATAATAGATTTTATTTGTATCCCGCCCTCCCCGCCTAGCGGCTCAGGGCGGCTAACAACATTTTATACATTTACATTAATAGATAAAAACTTTAAATTTAACAATTAAAAATTAAACAGTAGTTAGTAGATTTAAAATACATAATTTAAGTTAATTTAAATTTTTAAATTTATCTGGCAGCAGTAGTAGTTGGTTCTATGACGCTGATTCTAATTACATGATTAGAAGACAATGGAGACACATACACACCCAGTCTTAGACAAAGTATTACAAAAGTAGAAAACAAAGCAACAGATGCAAGATAATATATGCAATAAACTGTGAAATAGACCACAATCCTTCCGTTTAAAAGCACCCTGCTGAACCATTCCATTATACTACAGCCCTGTATCCTTCATAAAATGCCCATCTGCACATTTCTGGTTTACCCTTCCTGTGCAATGATAGAAGTATGGGAAGCTTCCTCACCTCCACAGGCAGGCCGTAGCACAATACGGGGGCTACAACAGAGAAAGTTTGGGTATGGGCAGCTTTTTTTCAACCATTTGCCATGTGGCACTTTCAAGAGGTTTTGCTTGGATTGATCAATTGCTATCAACAGGATTATTGGCTTGATATTTATTTATAAAAGTAGGTTGTGAATCCTTTTTTCCTTACAAATTAAATATGCTTAATTACAACACTTTAGTAACATTACAGTGAAACAGATTTTTTCCTATCATCTCTGCAAATAAACTTTTCCGTGACCAGGTAGCCTAATGATTATGCAACCAATAATATTGCAACTCATTGTCTTAGTGTTAGTACCAATATGTGTAGTCTCATAAGAAGGGCTGAATTCAAACCACGTTACTTCCAGATAAAAGTGTGTGTGTAGTTATGTCTTCAGGTGATAAAACATGATGGATGATATGGCAAGTTTCCCACAGTTAAGAGAAGTGAAAGGGCCTACTGACTACCTTGCCATCTGAGTTAACAGCTAACTACCCTCAGTTTAAAAATGTTGGCAGGGAATTTTTATAAAACAAATTAGGTAGATTTGTATATTTAATATCATAAACCCCCATTTACAGTAGGACCGCAAAAAAAGAAAGCACAAAAAAATTGCTTTTCTAACTATGCTGTTAGTTAAACAACCTTGCTAATTCTAATACAAAAAGGCTCACTAAAAAGGAAGGCATGGCAACAAGAATTTTACTGATAAGGCTCTTTAAGCTCTCAATAGACCAAACTGGCACTGGATTGTTCAGATATCTCAAGAGCTTGTATAAATTGCATGCTACAGCCTTTGTATAATCAAGGTCATCAAGTGTCAAAAGGCAGCTGATAATTGCCTGCACGCTGTACTAGCACATATCCCACTGAACTAAAAGCTTCCTCTAGTGTGGTGCTTTAATGGGATCTAAAAACCTATCATCCTGTAACCACTTATAAGAAACTATGCAATGGATACTAGGTGATGACAACATTAAGCTGTGCTCTCCTGAAGCGATATTTGGGGAAGCAGGATATGATCACAAAGGTGCAACAGAACAGCAACACTCACCCATTGGTAGCTGAAAGGAAAGCCAATTCATACTACAGCAACAATGAAATCATCAATAGAAAATATGATGGAGCAAGTATCTACAGCTGGGGCAGATTGGCCATTTAACTTACAAAGAAATTTCCCAGTGGGCCAGTGGCAGCCAGGAGCAAGCACAGACAAGCCCCAGTAATCTGTCAGTACTGTATGGCTTGGACCCTCCAAAGGCAATTCTGACTAATGTCAGCTCACCAATTGCCTCCTTCCAAACTATGGCCAGTTTGTGAGAGGAGACAAAGAGGGAGTCAGGGCTGGCCCTTGACTGTCTGGCACCCAAGGCAAGGATAACTTCTAGCCAGGGGTGACCTGACACCCCATGGTGCCCTAGGCACACTGGCTGTCTGGCGTCCCAACCCCAAAGCACCCCCCTGCACCTCCCCCCATGGCTCTGCACCCCAACGCCTCCTCTCCTCCCCACCGTGCCTCCTCCTCCTCCCCCTCCCTCCCTTCCCCACCCCATGTTGATTTCAATGCCGGAACCGGCTCTAGTGCCATGTTCCAGCCATCTAAAGCCTCCCCCTCGCCAATCACTTGCTCAGTGGGTAAAACCACACTGCGAGGCCTTGATTACAGTCTGTCAGGCCAGCGTCCTGAAATGGCATCCTCACTGCTGCTGACTCCTCTCCCATCCAGGAAGTGGGGAGGGGAGGAGTCAGTGGCAGTGGGGCCACCCTTTCAAGATGCTGGTCTTGACAGATTGTGAGCAAGGCCCTGTGGCATGGTTTTACCCACCAAGCAAGTGATCGGCAAGGGGGGGGGCTTTAGATAGCTGGAATGTGGCGCTAGAGTCGGTTCAGTCATTGAAATCAACATGGGGTGGGGAAGGGAGGGAGGGGGAGGAGGTGCAGAGGGGAGGGGGGAGGTGCGGGGGGTGCAGAGCCATGGGGGGGAGGTGAAGGGAAGGGAACAGAGGGGTGGGCAGTAGTGGTGGAGGGTGGCGGTAGCAGTCAGCAGGTAGAGGGGGCAGGCAAACTAGGTGCTTGCCTGGGGCACCGGGAGCGAGTGGGGAGCCCAATTTGGTGTCCCCACACTTCCGGCACCCTAGGCAACCACCTAGTTTGCCTAATGGGCGAGTTGGCCCTGAGTCTGGCAACCCCCCCCCCCACACACACACACTGATAACATCACTGAGTCACCCAATTTGGTGACCCCAGAAGGCTGGTGCCCTAGGCAATTGCCTAGTTTGCCTAGTAGCAGGGCCAGCCCTGGAGGGAATTAATGCCCCTTGGTACCATGGGTGAGCAGAGTGGCTTGGTTCAGCTGTCAGACAATGGAACTTCAAATCAACCAGACTTTGATTTGATACAAAGTATAGGTTTTATTAGAGAACCCATAGCATCTGAACAAAGAGAGATTGGAACTGATACATTGTTGCACTGAGCACATATCTTAAAGAATTCTACATCAAAGCTTGCTATGCAAAAACCACACAACTAAACATTACTAGGTCAGGTTGCTAACTTTCACATGGGTACTTCCTCTTATCTCTTTGTTTAGCTGCTTCACAGGGATGGCCGAATTGCCAGCCCTGAGGCACTTATCTTCAAAGGAAAGTATCTTTTGTTAGTTTGCAGGGAAAGAAATGTTTACAGCAACTATTAGTAACATTCTGTGACCTCTACTTTGATATGCAGCAAGCTTTCTCATGGTTAGTATCAATGCTAAGAAAACGGAGTCAGTGATGCTAAGCATTTATTGTAGTTATATTCCAGTGTCTGACATCAGCTTGCTCTAAGGCCATTCTCACTTCCAGTTCACTACTGATCAACAATGACTTCAAACATGGGAAGTTATAGCAGTGGCAAGTCAGCAGACTCAGTCTAAAGAATGGTTATGGTCGTTTAAATGACAAGAAAGGGTGTACCAAACTGCTTAGCTACATTCTTCTCCAAGCATGTGGATGCAAAACTGGGAGTAAATTTTTAATAATAATAAATTATATCCTGTCCTCCCCGCCGAAGCAGGCACAGGGTGGCTTACAACATAAAAACACTTCAACAATTAAAACAATGCATATTATAAATCATATATACATATTATAAATCATACATTAAAACCATCTAAATTGGTTTGGTGCTAAAATCTTGATGTTACACATCTTGCAGTTTTTCCATGGTGACAGTATTCCTTCTACAGTAGATTGCATTTTAAGTAAAGGCCAGCTGGAAGAGAGTAGTCTTGCAGGCCTTGTGGAACTACAAGGACTGGAAATGTGTTTAAGTACACATGGTTCCCCCCCCTCCCCCCCCCCCAAAAAAAAGCCTTTTGTCACTTTAGACTAACATGGGTATTTTGGCTAAAGCTCTTAGGGACTTATACCACATACATCTGCTAGTCTTTAAGGTGTCAAGAAGACTCCTTTTTGTTTTTGCTGTAACACACAAATGCCCCTCTGGAGTGGATGCACAACATATATTCTTGACATTCTTCCCTTTATTATTAATTCGACTGCTGCTTAAGGTCACACAATGTTTTCCAAATTGGCACCTAGCAATTGAAGAATTCTGGCACCTGCTTTTATAATATCAGTAAGGATTCTTCCCCTCCTCCCAGTTATAATCTATAAACTAGGGCTGGAGATGTACATGAGAACCACCAATGACTGTGCGCCAAACATTAAACAAACCCAAACAATCAAGGCATGATGAAGGCTCTTATCTTGATGCCATGGTGTGAACTTTATAATTTAGAAAACCTGGAAACATATACAAGAAATTATACCTGGAATCATTTGCTTGTAGCAATCAATGTGGTTCCATGAAAGCCAAAGCATCTAGTCCAAGTTATAATGGATCTAGCCCATCATTAGCTAATTTTACTCCATCTGCTCTTCCATGGTTTTTCAGAACAAATGGAGTTTTAATTAGATATACAGAGAAGAAATTGGGGCTAGGACTTGCTCATCACCAAGTTAGTTTACTGCTCTGCCTGTTCATTGTACTAAAATAATTATTTTGCCTCTGCCCACTCTAGTGAAATGTACAAACATCTAGTGTGGGAACAGCTTCAGTCCTTCACTGCCACAGAAATGCAGAAGTCTTTCAAACAATACTGAGATAAAAAAGGAGGTACTACTTTTGCCCCCCCCCCCCAGTCAGAATAAAGAGGCTGACACAGTATGTTGGATAAACCGGGCAGTATGCTTTGTCCCCTGCTGGGAACAAAGCATACCGCCAGACTCTGCGTGGCAGAATTGCTGACCGCACCAACAGAACTCCTGGCCATCTCTGCTTAATGACCCGCATATCATCCCATGCCTGCAACGAAAGAGCCTTCCCCTTCATAAACCCAAGGTCATTGTCCCTAAGGTGGATGACTAAAATGTGTGGAGGAGGCACACTCCTCTCGCGGAACAACAGTAGCATGATCCCCAGCCATCGCAGGCCTCGGCGACCCAGCCACTCCACAGTCGCCCACTCACTGAGACCCAGCTGGGTGCCAACCAGCAATCTCCTGGCCTGGTGGGCAGCCCAGAAAATCATACTGTGCCCGCAGATGAGGATTCGACATTTCTCCCTACGAGCCACAGCACCTGAAAAACAAAAAAGAGTCACAACCCAGAAAATACATGCCAACAAGCAACATAGCAATTACCTACCCATCACCCCCGATCTCACTGAAAGGCCAACGGGTGAACATATGACCAGTAGGCGGCCGAACGCCAATGCCCCAACCACTGTATAGCCCAAGGGGTGTAACTCATAGCAGCCGCGGTGGATGCGGCACCAATTCGAAATGAATGTGTAGCGAATTTAACACCCCCAACCCCAACTTTGCCAGTGCCTTACTGGTCACTGCCCAAAATTGGTATTTAGTTAGGAGGGAACCCCCGCTATGGTGAAACAAGGGGCCATCGCTATCTCCCCTGAGCGGTATATACTGCTCCAATGCAGTGACGGGGCACAGCTCCGGTGAAGCACACCGCCCAATTATAATCACTGTGCCTCTCTGATGCTGGTCCATCTTGGACCACCTTACTGTCACCCGAGCTTGCCCCCCTTCGAATTTGATGTCCCTAGCCTGAAGCGCCCTTTCCGAGGTATCCTTTTTTGACTGCACCACCAACTCACTGATCCGTAGTGTGCCAAAAAAGGCCACCAAAGAGGCAGCATGAAACAGCCTCGAAGGAAGATAAACATATATCTGGCCAAACCCTGTAAAGCCCACTCAACACTGATGAAGATATGGGCTGTCGGGCATCCACCCGCAGCTCGTGTTCCCTCGCCCAACCTTCCAACATCTTCCTCACTCTGAAGTCGCCAGTGCCCTCAGCCAGGCCCTGCAATTTACTTATAAAGAAAAGTGCAGCCAATTGTCCCTTAATTGACCTGAGACCCAACCCTCTGCCCTTCTGATGAATGCAGAATTGTAATATGTGCGCCACTGGGACCGGCCAACTATCCAAAAGCCTGGCCACGCTCCTAAAAACCTGGAATTGTGCCACCGCCCTATCATAAGCTTTCTGAGTGCTCAGTGCTAGAGCTAATCAAATTGCCCTACCGGCTTCAGCTTTCCAAGCTGCCAAAGGTCCCGTGGCATACGTGCTGGCTGCAGATCCGCTTCCGGAGCGAGCTGGCAAAAATGCTTGATCTGTTGATGAGATAGAGCGTCTGCCACCCCATTGCACACTCCCAGAACATGCCTTGCCAGGAACAAAATGTTCAAACAAAGGCATCACAACATGAATGCCTGCACAAATTCATGACCACTGGAGACTTGAATGACAGGGAGTTGATAACACGTACAACAGCCATGTTAACGCACCAGAAATGAACTGTGTGGTTGGCCAGCTGTTAAGAACATAAGAACATAAGAGAAGCCATGTTGGATCAGGCCAACGGCCCATCAAATCCAACACTCTGTGTCACACAGTGGCAAAAAATTTTATATACACACATACACTGTGGCTAATAGCCACTGATGGACCTGTGCTCCAGATTTTTATCTAAACCCTTCTTGAAGGTGGCTATACTTGTGGCTGCCACCACCTCCTGTGGCAGTGAATTCCACATGTTAATCACCCTTTGGGTGAAGAAGTACTTCCTTTTATCCGTTTTAACCTGTCTGCTCAGCAATTTCATCGAATGTCCACGAGTTCTTGTATTGTGAGAAAGGGAGAAAAGTACTTCTTTCTCTACTTTCTCCATCCCATGCATTATCTTGTAAACCTCTATCATGTCACCCCGCAGTCAACGTTTCTCCAAGCTAAAGAGTCCCAAGCGCTTCAACCTTTCTTCATAGGGAAAGTGCTCCAGCCCTTTAATCATTCTCGTTGCCCTTCTCTGGACTTTCTCCAATGCTATAATATCCTTTTTGAGGTGCGGCGACCAGAACTGCACACAGTACTCCAAATGAGACCGCACCATCGATTTATACAGGGGCATTATGATACTGGCTGATTTGTTTTCAATTCCCTTCCTAATAATTCCCAGCATGGCATTGGCCTTTTTTATTGCAAACGCACACTGTCCTGACATTTTCAGTGAGTTATCTACCACAACCCCAAGATCTCTCTCTTGGTCAGTCTCTGCCAGTTCACACCCCATCGACTTGTATTTGTAGCTGGGATTCTTGGCCCCAATGTGCATTACTTTGCACTTGGCCACATTGAACCGCATCTGCCACGTTGACGCCCACTCACCCAGCCTCAACAGATCCCTTTGGAGTTCCTCACAATCCTCTCTGGTTCTCACCACCCTGAACAATTTAGTGTCATCCGCAAACTTGGCCACTTCACTGCTCACTCCCAACTCTAAATCATTTATGAACAAGTTAAAGAGCATGGGACCAGTACCGAGCCCTGCGGCACCCCACTGCTTACCGTCCTCCACTGTGAAGACTGCCCATTTATACTCACTCTCTGCTTCCTATTACTCAGCCAGTTTTTGATCCACAAGAGGACCTGTCCTTTTACTCCATGACTCTCCCCAAAGCCAAACTGCCACTACAATGGAAAAGAACTCCAAAAAGGTGAGGTCCCGACAGAGACCACTGGCTAACCATGCCGTGGGCCACTGCTCCACACACCAGTGTCTCCGGAAATATACTGCACACACCAGTGTCTCCAGAAATATACAGTGGCGCCCGCTGCACCAGAGGAAATCTGAAGCTCCACTTCTATCTTCAATTCCTCCCACCAAAATGAAATCCCATTAAAGAATTCCAAAAATTCTTCCCACACCTCCAGGTCCTTACACATACCTGTGGTCATCCAAACTCCCATGGCATTACATAGCCACCTCAAGAAGGCCCCTAGCTCCCCTGCCAGGTCCTCAAATGACCGTAACAACCTGGCACATTGCCCCGACCCTGCAGGGCCCACGAAAAGGTAGTCATCCAGGTAATGCACCATGTTGTTTAACCCAGACTGAATCCTAAGCGCCCATTCCACAAAGGAACTAAAATGCTCAAAAGCAGCGCAAGATACCAAGCATCCCATGGGTAGGGCCCTATCCATGTAATATTTTCCTTCAAAGAAAAACCCCAGGAGGTCAAAATCTTCTTGGTGTACTGTCAACAGGCAAAATGCTGACTTAATGTCGCATTTTGCCATTTCAGCCTCCACACCACAACCCCGTACTGCTTTGACCGCTTGGTCAAAGGAAGTACACCTGACCGAACATAGAACATCAGTGATGGAATCATTCACTGAACCGCCCCTGGGGTATGACAAATGGTGTATCAAATGGTATTCCTCCGGCGCCTTTTTTGGCACCACCCCTAAGGGAGACACCCTTAACGTAGGCACTGGCAGAGCATCAAAGGGGCCAAGAACCCTCCCCTCCGAACACTCCTTGGCTATTTTTGCCCTAACCACGTGCTCCATCCCAATCATTGAACGAAGGTTGGGAGCCATACAAGGGACTCTAGGTCCCTGATATGGAATCCTAAAACCAAAGCTAAATCCCTCCAGTAAATAGGCCCTGTCGGCAACCATGGGATAATTACCCAACCACCGTCTAAGCACTTTCAGACATATGGGGCTGGGCCCCTTTTCCAGGCGGCTGCAGATTGCTCCCTCTGCCGGGGCGCTTGGCATTCCCCTTAGTTTTTGACCTTCTACAAGCTGAGAAGGCATGTGACCCCCCCGCATAGCGGGCATTCGTGTTTAAATTTACAGGCTTTCTAGCACACACGCCCTTGGAGGTAAACTCCCAGCATAGCAGCCGGGGTTGAACTGACTGGCCCGCCGTACTGCAGGCACCAACTGTATTCTGCTGCCTGTGCACCAAATGCCCACTATCCGCCCTATCACCTGTATTGGGCTTCATTGGGGACATCAACTGCAGCCAGAGCTGCTGATTAATTTGATCCCAGGGAAGACCAGGATTGACCGCCGCCCTCATTCTGAAGGCCTCGTCATATTGCAACGACGCGATGCCAGAGAAGTCCCTATATGCACGGTGGATAATATCAGAATACTGAAAAAGGGCTGCTGCCCATAGAGGTTGTGCCCTTGCAATTACCCCAGCATAAATCAGGAAACCTGGCAGCCAGTTGGCCCAAGTCCTGTTCACCTTTCTACGCTTCAGCTTCTCCTTCTCCTTGTCGTCTAGCTCCTCTTTGTTTTTCTTTTCTAGCTCTCTAAGCAGGAGACTGAAAACATCCACGTATTCACCCCTCAGTATTTTTTCCTGGGTGGCCATTGCCAAATGATCACCCAGGGGCAATGCGGTGTCACCATATGGCAAGACTTGAAACGGTATGGACCCATAAGGACTCGGTGGATAATGCCACATACCCCAAGGGTGCCCTGACCACGCCCCTTGTTGCATCAACTGCTGCTGCCCACCCCACGGCAGCATGCCTGGTGCGGACTGTGAAGTAGATGCGCCTTGCGACGCTGGCGTAGCCACCGACTGCAAAGGGGGCTATGAGGCAGAACCTGCCATATTCTGGCTTTGAAGTGGGGCAAAAGGTGCACTCCAAGCCCAAGAAGGTCCCACCTGACAGTATTGCCCAGAAGGGGCCAGCTGCTCAGGCAGTGACCCCGCCATATACGGTGTATTATGGATAACCGACAGCTGGGGGAGGCCCCATGGCCAGGTCGGCGGCTGCTGTTGCAATGGTAACTTACCCGCTACCCCTGAAGGGGTAACAGCAACTGCCACCACTGGGGTTGTCTCCACCACCGCCCCTCCTGCGGGGGGGGTCCACAGGCTCCTTGCTGGGGGCCTCTCTCATATCCACCTCTGCTTCCTGATCCGATTTTTGCTGCATATCTGAGCTGACGACCCCACCCTGTAATGCAGAGAGACGAGCCAGTACCTCCTTTTCAAAAGTCAACTTGGATGAATGGCCAGTTGCCCTATGGTGCCCTTCCCATGTGGGGACCCCTGCAGCACCCCTCTGCTGCTCCAAAGCAGCCAGCTGTCCATTGATGGACTGCCTTAGCTGGGCCTCCTCGCCCGGGTCACGAGGCGGTTTAGGTTGCTGTCCTCTCTTCTTAATGGGCTGTTTTCCCTTAGAGGGGCCTTGACCATTCTTGGGAGCCATCCCTCTCTTAACTACCCCTGCCTACCAAAAAATACCCCTTGAGTAACCCAGCACCCACACTTATCACCCTACCCCCAGGCAACCAATGCTCTCCAGTGAAGATAAACAAAAAACCTTGAGCCGCTACTCAAACCCAGCTTCCCCTGGGCTGGACTCAGGTCGTGAGCAGAGTCCAAGGCTGCAGCCTGCAGCTTCACCAATCAGCACCAAAGGGAGGGCTGCTGCACATGTTCCTCTTTTTTTTTGGGGGGGGGCAGTTCCCAAGACTAAGGCCTCCTCTCCCTATTAAGTGCATGGGGGGGACGGATGTGAGTCCCACTCCTGGTCCCGGGGGGGGGCAAAAAGCCACCAGCCTGGCACACCCCCCCCCAAAAAACATTCCCAATTCATCACAATCCCCCCTCCCCCAACTTGCGGTTCGCTCGGCAAACCAGTGCTCAATCCGTCACTAGCACACTGAGCCTGCCCCGCCTCTGCGTGTGCTTTTAAGGGCCTCGCACATGCCGCCGCACCCAGGCTCCAGCCGCGCGATATACTGACGTCCAGCTGCTCTCCCTCTGAGAGCTGAATTTCCACTGCATGGAAATGGGCAGGGCTGGGGCCTTTATCGCCCCGATGCCTCGCCCAGCAGCCTACCCACATGTACGGAAATGACGGGGCTGGCCTTCCCTCCTTCCGGGAGGGCAAGCGTGGCCCCCAGCTTCTAGCCGCTGAATCGGCCCGGCTGGGAAGGGCCAGTTAAGTTACTGGTGCACTACAAAACCTTCCGCTGAATTTGGGGATTGAAACAAAACAAGAATTGTATAATTCCATAGGAGGATGTGCCACCGTCCATCTTATGGACTTGGCTATCATTAATGAGAGATGGTTTGAGGTTTCTGTGTTTGGGTGCAAAGCAGGGCTTGTTTTATAGAAGAAGCTCAGCAGGAACTCATTTGCATATTAGGCCACACCCTCATGACCAAGCCACCCAGAACTGCCTTCCTGTGCATTCCTGCTCAAAAAAAGCCTGGGGCAAAGTATAGGATAAAGGATAGAGATTGAAGTGCTAGATAATGATGGCTATGGTCTGTTTCATTTGGGAAATCTAGAGATTTCTGCCTGCTGGGTGGTGTCAGCCCCACTCTAAGAAACAAATGCCAAATGATGGATTGGTCCAGCTTTGATTTTTGGTGCCCTGTGCAAACTTGGTAGTGCAAAGACATTACTGAGCTCATATTAATACAACATAGGGATGGAATATGGGCTGTTTCAGGGGCCTATTTAACATACAGCCATATGCATTCCAGCCCTTTCCTACCCATTTCAAGTTTTTTTCCACATTACCAGCACATTACTGCTGTCCAGGCTTCAAGGTCCATGCATCCCTGTTAGCAAGCTAACACGTATAGGAAATCGTTGAGTTAAGGACATTACATTTATTTTTGATAAATTCCTTTCTTTGTTTTGTTTTCCTTCCAGTAATACTGATACAAAAGCAAAATGGTGAAAGAACAGCTGAAAGTTTTCATGCCTCCAGTTTAAATTCAATATGGAACCATAGCATGTTCCCTCTGTCAGTTGTGACAGACTCCAATATAGAAACACCATTCTGGCAGGGGATAAATTTACTATCTGCAGGGCTTCAATTCAAAGAAAGCACCTGATATCAGAGGTCAGAAGAAAAACATATTGTCTCTCTCAAGCAGCATTTCAGCAATGACAACTCTGAAGCAAAAGAGGATTTGCTAAAACTTCTCTTCCTTTTCGTTCTGCTTTTTTAAAAAAACAACACCATTCACAAAACAATATGTGATTGACATGGCATGAGAAAAACATACTGTGCATAAGAGATACGTTTATGCAACGAGAGCAGGAGTGCTTTACTCATTCCATCCATCATTTGCCATTTATATTTGTCACTATATTTGCCACTTGTGTAGTGCTCTAACTTGTTTTATTGTGAGGGATTTTCAAGCATTGAAGCTTCAAGCTATCCTTCAGATTGTGCCCAATTGGGATCTGGTCAATATTTTAAAATGTGAGTCAGAGTTATGTGGCCATCAGTAGTTCCACCTGAAATCAAAAATATTTATTCTGTGGAGGATTACTTTCTTTAAAAAGGCTTTGAACAATGCTGATGACAACATTGTGTATCAGCTAAACAGAAACTAAGAAAAAAGAGGGTGTAAGTAAAATGGAACAACAGCTGAACCAAAATCCCATTATACAAAACTTCCATAAAAGCTGACTTTGCACCAGTCACTCTCTTTCAACCAAACCTACCTCATACAGAAGAATAATGGCTTGTGGGGAAAGAATTACATATACCATTTGGGCTGTTGGGAGAGAGAGAGAGATTTTTCCCCAGGTAATCTATTTGGTAACTCAATGAACACATTATTTATTTTGTTTCTTTTAAAAAATAAATTATACCTCATCTTCATTCCTGTAATTCTAGTGTATGTCTTTATGTCTGTGTGTCTGTGTTAAGTCTAACTAGTGTTCACAGCCCTCTGCTTAAAAAGCATTACAAAGGATAATAATAACAATAATAAAAATCTGTGTAAGACTGTTTTCTGAAATTGATCTTGACTAATGTGTCTTACTTTTAATAAGTTAGTTTAAACTTTCATAACTAAACACTTGACTTGCCAGTCTTCTTTGGATCTTAACAGAAAACTCGTTGAATTTGTGAACAATGGGTTGAGCGTGGGTTGGCTCGGCCAGATTCTGACATCTTGCAAGTCAGCCCAGAACAAGCGTACCAGTCTGCAATTTTGTCAGCTCTTGTCATAATTTTGTTCAGCATTCAAACTCTCAGCCCTAATTATATGCAACTCATGCATGCCATTATATGATTTAATTGTCTTAAGTAGAGGTTTTGTTTTCAATGGAAATGATAAAAAAGTTGAAAAACTTCAAGGCATTTGAAAGTGAATATTGTTTTCAAATTTAATGACTCTTACTCAAACATTAGGTCATTACAAATATATTATCCTTTTCAAACAAATATTTGCATTAACACTAAAGTTCTAGGTGAAGTGATACCATTCTAAATCCATTAAATCAGTGGATATAGAACCTGCTTTTAGGATTATAACATTAATGTTATCCCTGAAATTGTACTGATCCTATGAACACTTCCTGGGAGTAACTCCATTGAATTAAATGGGACAACTTCTGAGTAGATGTGCTTATGATTGCTCTGCTGGTTTTCCTTTACATTTTTACAAAGAAAAAATGAAAGATTTTTAGTGGTCAAATTATCAGGGCTTTTTGTGGTGGTACTCACTGATACTGAGTGCTGGCACATTTGGGGGTCACCTAAATCCTGAAGGGGGTATTGATGGAAATCAGTGCAAACTTACATGAGTACCAACTAGAGATGTGCACGCAGTATAAACCAAGCTAGAAAAAATACCTGATAAATACCTTATTGGTATTTACTGGGTATTTTCTCATCCAGTTACCGAGTGGGCTGCTGATTTGACTATCAACCCCCCAAAATATTCGGGATTCTTTTTCTGGGGGGTGGGGTGCAGCTCAGTAGCTGGTTTTTAAAAGGATTGCCTTCCCTTTAAACACCTTCCTGCTGCATCAGAGTTTGCTTGTGGCATGACTTTTTCCAAGTCATGCTGTGAGTGAACTCCAAGCAGTGAGTTATCAATTATTGGGACCATTATAGTCAATTATTCTCATAGGCAATAATAGAGAATTGAGCTGGTGTATCTGGGGCTCTGAAAGGAGAACTGGTTTTTGAGGTAGAGGCAAAAAATTTGCAGGATAGCTGTTGCTGCCTGTCTTCACTCCGCTCCAGTTTCAAAAAGATTGGACAAAGGGGTCCAATTCCATGAGCCCAGAAGAAAATGCACCCATCCTCCATTGTTTCCAGTGGAGGGGGGAAAGGCATTTAAAAGGAACATAGTCCCTTTAAATGACTTCTCCAATCCACAAGTGAACTCTGAAGCAGCAAAACTAAGTATGAGTCCAATGGCACAAAGGTTGGTCTTAAACAAAGTTTTATTTGATATAAGCTTTTGTGTGTATGCATGCTTTGGAGTTCACTCGCAGCTTGGAGAAGGCATTTAAAGGGACAGCTGATATTGATTTTGGAGGTGGGCTGATCTTCCTCTGGACTGTAAATCACCTCTACACCTGTGTCAGCATAACTCTTATGGACCTGGGGATCCTGGAGGAGTTCGGACAGTTGACTGATCCTGAATTGTCAGCTCAAAGCTGGAGCATGAAACCAGCATTAGTCACAGTTAGGAGGTAGTGTGTGTCCACAGCAGGCTGCAATTCCCTTTCTGGTTGCTCAGCTACACTTGGCTGGTGACTGGTAAGCACAGAATCCATCCATTCCTCATCAGACGAGTCAGAAGTGTCTCCAGGGTCTGGCTATTCCATGACAAGTAAGGACTTCACCATTCCTCCAGAGTCAATTCCTAGATCAGGGGTGGCCAAACTTGCTTAATGTAAGAGCTACACGGAATAAATAAATGTTTGAGAGATGCAAGACATGAACATCAAATGTTTGAAAGCCACAAGACAGGATGGAAGGGAGGGAGGGAGGGAGGGAGGAAGGAAGGAAGGAAGGAAGGAAGGAAGGAAGGAAGGAAGGAAGGAAGGAAGGAAGGAAGGAAGGAAGGAAGGAAACGAAACTAGGTAAGAAGGAGGGAGGAAGGAGAGGTGGAAATAAAGCAACTTTAAATGCATTCTCTAAGCCACCAGCTGGCTTGGCTTGGACAAATGGTTTAAAGAGAGATGGGGGGTGGGGGTTCAAGAGCCACACAATTTGTGTGAAAGAGCCACTTGTGGCTTCTAAGCCACAGTTTGACCACCCCTGTCCTAGTTCCACTGCTATCTAACATATGTCTGAAATATTTTTAAATTAATTGTTTGAGTCCATAAGTTCAACAGCAGTTTTCTTCAGATATACACATGCATCTATCTTGTAATGGTGTGATTAATCTTTAGTAGAATAACAGAAGTTCAAGAGCCTCTATAAATGAATCTCACCACTCATTATGAGTAATGGAAATTTAACTTGGTTTATGGACTCTCTCATTTTGAAACCTGTCCATTAGTTTCAAATTGATTCAGGTTGTATATAGAGCAGCTATGAGCCTTTGTTGGTATCTTGCTATCTTTAAATTAGCCCTTCAGTGACCTTCCTTGCAATGAAAGGGAGATAGCTGGAAGGAAATGCAAGGAAAATTTCAAAGATGCTTTCCAAAAGGAAGTTCTTAAATGAAATACACTTCCAATTATGGATGCAAAAGACATTGTTGATTTGATAAGGTTCTAACTATAGATTATGTCAGCTATAGATATTTCACATCTATAATGCAGAGTTTATGCAGTATATTTTCTTGAAATGCCTGTCTTATCCCCCCCTCCAATTTTATGCAGCTCTTTGCTAGCTGATGTTGAGGAAGCTATTTGTCTGCATGCGTGTGTTGGTTATGGAGACAGTGGAGATTATATTAAGGCTTGGAGTGAGAAAAGATGAGAGGAGGAAAAAGGAGAAAGAAAGGGAGCAAGAGAAAACAAATCATAAGGAGAAGCAGAAACACTTCACAATGCTATCGTTTGCCGTCTTTCATATTCCTGTTCTAGTAGATGGAATGATAAATCATTGAGGCATCTGGATCGAGGTGGCGTGGCGGTTTTGCTGCTGTTAGACCTATCGGCTGCATTTGATATGGTCGATCACCGGCTGCTGGCCCGCCGCCTCGCCAACGCAGGGATTCAGGGGTCAGCTTTACAGTGGCTTTCCTCTTTCCTTGAGGGTCGGGGACAAAGGGTGGCAATTGGGGGAGAGCTATCCCAGAGACACTCACTAAATTGTGGGGTGCCGCAGGGAGCAGTTTTCTCTCCGATGTTATTTAACATCTTTATGTGCCCCCTTGCCCAGATTGCCCGGAGACATGGGCTGGGTTGCCATCAGTATGCTGATGACACCCAGCTCTATCTATTGATGGGTGACTGGACTGACAATGCCCCGGAAAATCTGAGCCAGGCGTTGTAAGCCGTGGCAGACTGGATTAAGCTGAGTGGGCTGAAACTGAACCCAACGAAGACAGAGGTCCTTTGCCTGGGTCTCGGCAGTTTAGGGAATGGGGTCTCTCTCCCAGTTTTTGATGGGGCGCAACTGGTAGCAGTGCGCAGAGTTAAGAGCTTGGGAGTTCTACTGGAGCCTTCCTTGACAATGGAAGCCCAGATAGCAGCTACTGCCACGTCCGCCTTTTTTCATCTTAGATGGGCGAGGCAGTTGGCCCCCTTCCTGGAGCACAGCGACCTGGCAACAGTGATCCACGCAATGGTCACCTTGAGGTTAGACTACTGTAATGCCCTCTACATGGGGCTGCCCCTGAACCGAACCCGGAAACTGCAGCTAGTGCAAAATGCAGCAGCCAGGCTGCTACTGGGACTGCCTCTGTGGGAACACATGCAGTCTGGGCTGCGGGAATTGCACTGGCTGCCAATTGTTTACCGGGTTTGTTACAAGCTGCTGGTCATAACCTTTAAAGCCCTATATGGTCAAGGACCTGCCTACCTTAGAGACCACCTCTCTCCATATGTTCCCCAGAGAGCACTGCAATCAAGCTCAAAAAATCTTCTCGAAATCCCTGGGCCAAAAGAAACCAAATTAAAAACTACTAGAGAACAGGCGTTCTCTACAAAGGCCCCCCAATGGTGGAATCAACTGCCGGAAGAGGTGCGGGCCTACAGGATCTTAACCAGTTCCGTAGGGCCTGCAAAACTGCCCTCTTCCAGCTAGGTTTTTAAGATGGAACTCTTGATAAGATTAATAACACCGAGCCATCTTAGACATAATTTGATTGTATTATAATGTCATACTGTTTTATTGATTTTACTGTTTAAATTATTAATTATATTATATATTGTTTTATTTGTATCATGGTTTTACCATGTCTTGTTAGCCGCCCTGAGCCTGCCTAGGTGGGGAGGGCGGGGTATAAATAAAAAGTTTATTTATTTATTTATTTTACAATTCACTGTATGACTAGTCAACTAATCCTATGATCTATATTTGATAAAATGGGCATAGCCAGGACTTTTTTTGTAGAAAAAGCCCAACAAAAACTCATTTGCATATTAGGACATGCCCCTTGATATCACCATTGTTTTGTACTGGGCTTTTTTTGTAGAAAAAGCCCAGAGGAACTCATTTGCATATTCGGCCGCACCTCCTGATGCCAAGCCAGCTGGAACTGTGTTCCTGTGTGTTCTGGCTTAAAGAAAGCCCTGGGAATAGAAGTTGCCCAGTTCTGTACCACAGCAAATGCATAATTTACTGGTAAGGGAAATGGTGATCTCACAGGTGGTGCAGGTGGGTTGGCAAGCACATAAGGCAGTGGAGTAGGAAGAGAAAGCAGTGACAGACTCCACCCTCCAAAGCATCCATTTCCTCCAGGTGAACTAGTGTTGCCAACTTCCATGTGGGAGCTGGAAATTACCTGGAAGTACAACTGCAGTACAACAACAGCGTGCAACAACAGAGATCAGTTCCCTTAAAGAAAATGGCTGCGTTGGATGGTGGACTTTATGTATCTACTGAGGTCCCTGTTGTGAATGCATACTTTAGCGAAGACTTATTGGGTGTTCCTGCAATGGCTCATTGAAGCCATAAGGACTGAGTTTGGGGACTTGGAAACAATGGGCAGCAGGATCCAAATCCCTGATGCCCTGCTCCAATCACGGGTCCCCTGCTGGTTTGAATGATCCAATCATTTGCCCCCCAAGTCGGAATGAAGAGTCAGACATAAGGTATTGGTATAACTAAGGGCCATTTTATTAAGTATAATAATAAATGGCAAGGGCAACAAGAACTGCGGCCTGGTCAGGGCCAGGGGTCTCAACAGACTGCTCCCCTGCCATTAGCGGGTGAGAGACCCAGCCCCCCAGCTGAAGCTGTGGGGCACAGTTCCTGCCAGGCCAGCCCAGCAAGGAGGCAAGCCCCAGAGGGACCAGACGCACATCTCAATGGAAGGCACCCTCTAGTCAAGCCTCCAGGATGGAGTGCATACTCACACCCCAGGTCATCAAACCCTAAGGTTGATCCTGCCAGACCCCTAACTCCCCAAAAGGGGGATGTTTTCTGGTCCTCCCCTAGCCACATAGAACCATAAACCCATTAACAACCTGCCACTACTAAGGCCAAATCTTCACTTAGGGCTTAGCACCCACCTTAGCCCAAGGCCACCTGCAGCCCTTGCCGGAGATCTCTCAAGAAAAGCATGTTAACTTTTTCAGAGAGATGCACTTCATCCCTCTGCAAAGGTCAGGAAATTTCATAGAAATATCTGGGTAGGGCAGAAAGTGGCCCAACCCCCCTTCCAATGCCTTTTTAATTTTTTTGTTAGCTTTATAATGGGCCCCCTCTATACCTGCAGGGTCCCGAGCACTACGCCAAACAAGGCGGGGGATCATGGCTGACCAAATTATAGTGGCCCCGGGCAATCTCTCCCTAATGTGTCAAAAATCCTCACGGGCCTGCAAGACCAAAGTCTTGCCTTTTACTAGCCCTAGATCATTCCCTCCCAGGTAGATGATTAAAACCTCAGGAGGAGGGCCTGCATTCCCATGAAATAACAATAGCAGCAGGCCAGGCCACTGAAGACTCCGGCGCCCTGCCATTCGACAGTAACATATTGGCTGAGTCCCAGCTGAGCGCTGACCAAAGTTCTCCGAGCCTGATATGCAGCCCAAACCACATAGCTGTGTCCACAGACGAGAACTCGGCTCCTCTGGTCAGGAACAACAGCATCTAAAAAGAAAAAAAACAGGTCAAACTAGAAACAAGAACCATAACATCTCAATTACAAACAAAGAAGATAGGAACTGAGCAGTGGGCGAACATAAGATTTATAGGACGATGACCACCAATGGCCCAGGCGCTGAATGGAGGAAGAAGGATATCTCAGGGCAGCAGCTGTAGAGGCTGCCCCAATTCTAAAGGAATGGGTATCAAACCACACCCCAGACAGCCTCAGCTTAGCTAAAGTCTGGGAAGTCATGAGCCAAAACTGATGCTTTGTCAGTGGGCTGCCATTAAGGTGACAAAATAAAAACCCATCCTTGCTCCCCCAAACTGCCAAATAAGCAGCCAAAGCGGAAACTAGGCATAACTCAAGCTCAGAGCACGTGCCTAGCTCCAACAAAGTCCTTTTGCGATGAAGGTCAATCTTAGAGCGTTGAACGGTAATGACCACCTTACCCTCAACTAATCTCAGGTCGCGTAGCAACAAAGCATTACCAGAATGCATCATTTCTGGAGCCCACCACTAACTCACTAACTCTAAGGTCCTCAAAAAAGGCAACCAAGGAAGCAGCATGGAACAGTGTGGACTCAAAATAAGATGCATACACTGTGCCCCAAAACCCTTTCAAACCCTTAAGAATCAGAGGGGAAATAGGCATCCTAGTATCAAGATTAGTCCCAGCCTCTCTGGCCCATCCCTCCAGCATCTTTTGAAGCTGAAAGTCTGCTGTTTCCTCCTTGTATTCCAACGCCTTGCTAGCAAAAGCCAGAGCAGACAGGCGTCCCCTAATGGATTGCATGGCCAATCCCTTACCTTTTAGAGAAACACAGTAGTGGAGCAACTGCTCCACCGGGAGGGGCCAAACAATGTGATACCATACCTCAGCCCTAAAGTCCTCAAACTGCCACACAGCACGTTCGTAAGACTTCCTGGTGCTAGGCGCAATGGCTAGGCCTATCACTCTGCAGGCCTCGGCTCTCCAATCAGTCATAGCTCCTGGGGCATTGGCGCTGGCTCTCGATCAGCATCTGGGGCCAGCTGATGAAACCTCTCCATCTGTTTATGAGAGAGAGCGTCAGCTACCCCGTTTTCTATCCCAGGAACATGCTTGACTAAAAACAGTATGTTAAGCCGCAGACAGTGCAGAGTGAAGGCCCTCACCAATTTCATAACCCTTTGAGATTTGGATGAAAGGGAATTAATGACATGGACCACTGCCATATTATCACACCAAAAATGAATTGTTTGATTGGCCATATAATTCCCCCACAGCCAAACTGCAACAATAATGGGAAAAAACTCGAGAAATGTTAAATCTCGGTTCAAACCTGCCTGAGCCCATGACTCTGGCCATGCATCCACGCACCATTGTCCACGGAAATAAACCCCAAAACCTAAAGACACAGCAGCATCATACATGACCTGAAGCTCCACCTCAAGCCTCATGTCATCTCTCCAAAAAGAAATCCCATTAAAGGACTCCACAAATTCTTGCTATACCCTTAAATCCTCCCTCATGCTGCTGGTAACCCGTGTTCTATGTTGGGGCAGGCGGAGGCCTGCCATAGCATCACATAACCCACGAAGAAAAGCTCATCCGGGAGCAACCACTTTGCAAGCAAAGTTAAGATACCCAACCAGCTGCTGGAGCTCAAGCAATGTGACCTTTTTCTTAAGAAGGAAGGAATTAATCCTACTCCTCAAATCTTCCACTTTTTGAATAGGAATTCTGGACAACTGCACCAGGGTATCCAGCTCAATCTCTAAAAAAATAGGTTTTGGGGCTGGACCTTCCATTTTTTCCTGCACCAACAGAACCTCCAATTCTGCAGCCAGCTCAATGAAGCCAGACAGCAGCCAAGCACAACGCCCAGTCTCTGCAGGACCCACAAAGAGGTAGTCATTCAAATAATGAACAACACCCTGAGATCCAACTTTTTCACAAACAGCCCATTCCAATAACGTGCTGAAACACTCAAAAGCCGCACATGAGACAGAACAGCCCATTGGCAAAGCTCTGTCCATGTAAAATTGCCCCTCAAAAGAAAATCCTAAAAGCTCAAAATCAGCCAGATGGACAGGTAGAAGGCGAAACACAGACTTAATATCGCATTTAGCCATCTCTGCCCCCCTTCCACAGCATTGTACAACACCCATGGCCTGATCAAAGTTGATATACCTAACTGAGCATAAATGCTTAGGAATCCCATCATTAACTGACGTACCCTTGGGGTAGGAGAGGTGGTGAATCAAACGAAATTCACCAGGCGCCTTCTTTGGCACCACTCCCAAGGGGGAAACCCTAAGGTTAGGCACTGGAGGATTAAGAAATAGGCCTAAAATCCTGCCCTCTGCTAACTCCTTGGCAATCTTATCAACAACAACAAGCCTTTATTGGCATAAAACAGATTTAGCAGTACAAATAACAGTCTCAGAGGGTGCTGCTATCATTTAGGTCAGTGCAGATTCCTCAGCTTTTGTTGCGATCTAAAAAATACCTTTCATCTAAAGGAATCTTCCCTACTCATGTCTTCAAGAATGAAATCATTCTACCCCTGATTCATCGTAAGAAATATCTAGACCAACAGAATAACTCTCTAACAGTTGCAGATAGAACTTGTGACATCTTGAATGTGAACATCTCATCTGCCACAGCCAATTTGTTACCTCAATCTTAATGAACCTATGGAGGTTTTTTCTGCAACCAACATCTTGGAAGATAACATTCGAGATCAGTTCCAATCTCTCCAGACTTATGATCAATAAGACAGTTTAAAAAGATTAGACTTGTTGAAAGAAAGTCTCTTATTAAAGCAGAGTGGGCAGCAAAAGAGATCTCCTGAGACTTCTTCTGCTGAGTTGAGAGATCTCCAAGATGTGCCTTTGATCGATCTAGATCAACAACAAGATCCACCTCATTTTTCAATCTCCATTCACCCTTCTTTAATAAACTCGAATCATGATAATACGATACCTACTCTTCCATCTGAGACTCCATCAACCATCTACCCTCAATCTGAAACCAGGCGGCCCTCAGAAAGGCTGGTCGTTGCTGAGATCCATCCTTCACCCACCATGTTTATGGATAATTCCATCAATCCTAAGGATAAACTCATCTGGCCAAGCCTTTGTGAACTTAGCAAAAACATTTCTAGAGGCCTTGAAAACGAAGGTATGATTTTTACTTCTTCCTGTTCGTCAAACCAGTTATTCCAAGATGAATGACTGAGATCCTCTTCATTGTCTTCAATTCCAAATACTTCTCTATTATCGGATATTAAAATAATCTTGTGGAATGTGGCTGGTTGGTGGAATAAAATCAAAGATGCAGAATTCATTAGTGTTACCTTAAGAACTTTGATGTCATCTTACTTCAAGAGACTTGGTCCCAAAGTCTGATCTACCTTGAAGGCTATAAGCCCTATTCGCTACCAGTCTTTAGAACCAACTCAAGAGGTCATTTTCAAATGGGTTTGTCTATATTTGTGTCTCTTCTTTATAATTTTGTATGCATCCCCTTACAGGCTGGAAGCGCTATGGAACAAGCTATCAAGCTTGTTTATGGGAATCTTTCTGTGATTTTGGTAAATATATATATCCCTTCTGCCCAAGATAAATCGGTCCTTTTACATCATTGGGAATGTCTGAATATAATTATGAATGAACTGGAAACCAAATTTCCCTCCACTGAAATAATAATAGCAGGGGATTTTAATGCAAGAGTTGGCAATGATGAAAAAAATCTTTTTTAAGGCGCTTAACCTCAATTTAGATGCTACCTTACCACCTTTTTTTCCCTATAGGAGGAAAGCTAAAGATAGCTCTTCAAACTTGGCAGGCATTTGCTTTGTCAAATTCTGTATCCAACACAATAGGGTCTGGCTAAATGGCCTGGAAAGGTTTCTCATTCTGGGGATTTTACATTCATTTCTAAGAAGGGTTGTAGCACAATTGATTACATTACTGTCCCTCCCTCACTAGAATCTTATATAAAAGATTTCTGCATAGGTGATCTCATTATCAGTGATCACCTTCCACTTATTTTGACCCTCCATGCAGAGTTTTCCCCTGACCTTTCCCTTAATCCCTCTCTACACTTGGTGGATTTTACGTTCTTACCAAAAATCTGCTGGAATAATCAGACAAAACGAGAAGCTCAGTAAATTTTTAAACTCTCATTCCCTTTCGAATCTTAGAAGCATTTTAACTAATGCAACTAATCTTCAGTGCTAATAACAGCCTATGATTCTCTAGTATCTAACATTCTTAGTTCATTAAATGCTAGACCTAAAAATGTAAAAAGGGAAAGAAACATGAAATCTCTGCATCCCTGGTTTGATAAAGAATGTAGAGCCGTTAAAACTCTGTTGCACAATACCTATAGATGTTACCGTGACTCCAGGGCTTTGTCCTTACCACCAGAGTATTTTGATCTTCAAAATCAGTTGTCTCAGATTATCATAAACAAAAAGAATGACTATGCTAAGCTTCAATGGGAGGAGCTATTCCAGGCCATAATCTTAAAGTACTCTAAAAAAAAATCCGGCAATCTTATCCTTAACTACATGCTCTAAACCTTTAACAGAACTAAGGCTCCCAGACCGAAATGCAACCTGAAAAGGAATTCTAAAACCGAACGTGAAACCATTTAACAAATAAACCCTATCAGCCCTTCGCCGGTACCTATAAAGCCACTGCTCAAGAGGTCCCACCTTTATCGGACTGGGCTCCTTTTCCAGCTTGGTAAGCACTTCCACCTGCATCTTGTCTCTTTTGGCAATTATGTGGCCGGGCTCTGGGGCAGTTACTAAAGGAGTGCGGGCCACCACACATGGGGCATTCATGCTTGAACTGACAAGCTTTCCTGCTGCACACTCCTTGGGAGCCAAACTCCCAGCAAAGCAAGCGAGATTGAACTGCCTGCCCCGCAGAACTGCAGGAAGAGGATGACAAAGCAGAAGAAGTAGCTTATGTCTTAGCAATCAAATGACCTCTGTCAGAGCAGTCACTCAAATTTGGTTGCGCCAGGGACATGACCTGAAGCCACAACTGCTGGTGGATGCAATCCCACTGAAGGGAAGGCTACAAAGCGGCCCTTATCCTGCATTCTTCATCATATTGAATCCAGGAGGGCCTACTAAACATCGTGTACCCCTTATAAATGATATCCATATACTGGATGAGTGCAGCCGCCCGCCAAGGCTGGGTGCGTGCAACCATGCCAGCATATATAAAAAACCCAGGCAGCCAATTGGCCCAAGTCTGGTCCACTTTGCGCTTCTTTAATTTTTCTTTTTCTTTGTCATCCAACTCCTTTTTATCTTTCTTCTCCAACTCACGGAAGAGGAGGGAGAAAATGTCAACATACTTACCCTTTAGGATCTTATCCTTTGTTGTAGGCAATAAATGATCGCCTAAAGGTAATGCTACATCCCCGAAAGGCATGGCAGTAAATGGGACTGACCCATATGCAGCACCGAACTGAGGGGAACAATCTCATCCCCCTGAAAAGGGGCATGGCATCCCTTGCTGACCAGCCACAGGCCAGGGTCCATAGGGGCCAAATTGGCCCATTGGCCATGACCAAGCTTTCTGCGGACCAGTACCCATGGAGGGAGAGGTACCTGAAGCCCCAGCAGCAGCATCTGTCACTGCCTGAGAAGTGGGAGCCCAAGGACCCCATGGCCAAGCCATGTCCGAGTATGACTCCCCTTGGTCAGACTAAAAAGGGAAAGGTGCGCAGAAAAACACCACCACCCTGAGAACCCTCAAATCCTTAGTTTTGGGGGGGGGGGGAGAAAGGGAAGAAATAACAGGCTGTGAAATGGAGTTCCTCTTCCAAAACACCATCAGTCCAACACTGAAAAACAGCCAGCCATGGGGCCTTATCAGAGGCCTGATCACAGCAGCTGAGCTTGAGACAAGCCCCTCTGTCCAGGCTGCTCTTCAGGAGCACACCTTATCTACAATCTGATCAGGCAGCAGAGGAGCAAGCGAACGCGCTGCTCAGCCTCCCAGTCCTGAAACTGACAAACACCCCTTCAAAAGCATGCCCAAATGGTCTGCAAAAGTCCTCCCTTTCCTCCCAGGGAGGCAAAGACGTTCCAGCAGCCTAGCAGCATGCTCCTGGCTGCTAGAAACGAAGTGCTTGCATAGGAACTCTGAGTTGTATATAGTTGGCCTTGTGGGCCTAGTCAGGCAGTCTTAAAGTACAGCTATATACTTTGCTGTACCTAATAAAGAGCTGATGATCACTACCACCTCGCTTCTCCATTGTATTGAACCCACTATATTGTAGTCCCTGTACTCCCAAGGCTCCACCCCTAAATCTCCAGGGATTTCCCAACCTCGATCTGGCAGCCCTAAAGGTGAACTGATCTCTGTAGTTGGGAGATCAGTTGTGATTCCAGGAAATCACAAGGCCCCATCCAAAGTTTGTCAACCCTAGAAGGAGAGAAGGAAGCAGCAAAAGAGGAGAGACTATGGTGGCTTTCAGGAAAGAGAAAGAGGAAATAGTGGGAAAGGGGGAAGTGAAAAGCTTCCTGCAAGTCCTTGCAGGTTCCCACCTGTCTCCTTATTAATTTTGGATTTTTGATCCCCCACAATTATCACACATCTCAGAAAGCATGCAAATGCATGCATTAAATAACTATTTTAAAAAGTTCATTTCCTACTATAGACTCCCCTCCCCCAGTATTGAAAGCTCTTTCACTTCAAGAACAGGCAACATATTATTTTTTTCTCCCATTTTCTTTCTCTCCCTGTCATGCTCAGCCCTTCTTTTGATCCAAGCTCCTCTTCCTACTGCTGCTCATCTGGTTCATCACTTGGCAAGAGCATAATCTCAACTCTGTCTTCCACTCACTCCCCTTATCTGTGTCCGTCCATTTCATGACCATCCAACCCTGCCTGGCTGCCCTGCCTTTTCCTTCTGCCACTAAAACTAAGCATCTTCTCCTTTGCCCCTTTTCACCAACTACTTTCCCAACCCACTATTCTTCTTTCTTGTCTCCCTTTTCACTCAGCCACAGCCAAACAGTCCGCTGTCCCTGCTCTACCTACCTACAGCAACTTCTCTCTCTTTTCTTTATGAGGGCACTGTACACATATATACAATGGATTCTATTTTTGACCTGGTGTGAGAAGTATACTAGTTATGATAATTATTCCCACTAGCATATCTTAAGTTGTTCAGTTTTGAACTGCAAATGTTTATCATCATTCCTCTCTTTTGCCTTTTCTATCTTTCAACCTTTTTACTTAGAAGTGTTTGTCTTTTGCGGCTCCCAACCGGAGGCAGGCTGCACAGCCTTGCCTCAGGGGCCGTTTTGCCTCTTCATAAGGGGGAGGAGCGGGCAGGGCATTATGGGAGGTGAGGGCGGAGCAGGCACGCCTTAACGGCTGTCTTCGCTTCTGCCTCCCAGTCTTCGCCTCGTGCTTGGCGCACCCTCCCGCCCTTGAGGCAGTGTGGGCGATAGCTGGTTGCTCTTAATTTATAGGGGACCGGGTAGGAATTTTTTCATCTCTTCCTGTTTGGCTGTTGGAAGTGGTGTTTTTCGCCTACCTCACACTGCTTGTAGAAGGGATTGTGGAATTGGCTAGTGTGTGGCTGGTTTAAGTAGGCTGGTCACTTTCAGGTTGGCTGGTTTTTTTGCCTAACTTCCGTTATGCAGCTCGGTGAGCACCAATAGCACCCCAGTTTTGGGGCACAGGATCTAGCTAAATCATTCCTGGCCCATGCGGACTAGTTGAGTGATGCAGCAGACTGCCTTGGGTTTGCATGGATTGATCCGCCCTTGAGCCGTGCGGATGGGGGCTGGAACTCCAGGGCATAACCTTTGCTAGGCCAGCCGGGTACGAGCCATGCATTTTGGCTATACCTAGGGGCAAGGTGGCTTGCCTGTCATGCGGCAGGGGAGGGGTATTTCGTCCCCTGGCCTTGCTGTGCTGCCTGTTATGTTTATAGCCCTTGTTAATTTAATAATAAAGAAAGTGGCCCTTAGTTACCGAAACCCTTGTGTCCGTCTCTTCCTTCCATCTGTGGGGGCAATGCATTTAATTACTACTCTAACCATACCCCTATGTACACATAGACTTAAGATCCCTAAACTAAGCTTGAATAGGTGCACATGAAGGGACATCTACATGTGTAGTTCTTGTTATCAGAGTAACAAGTTCCTCAAGAATTCTTTTGTCCTGTACTAGCCTGATCATTTGAATAATCCTTCCTGATGGTAAGGAGGCTTCAGACACACATCAGGTACTGATTTGTGGCTGATTTCCAGTAAAGTGGTTATTCATATCCATCCACAGGGGGAAAAGGAAATGTTTAGGAAATGGCAAGTGACTTCCAGAATGGTAAATATAAAAACTGACCCAGAGCTACAGTTCAAAACTGAAATGAGATTTTTAAAAAGAAGCAAGAGGACGTACAGTGAGGAAATTGCTACAATGAAATCCAAAGTCATGAAGAATTGGGGTCAAGGACTGGAAAGAAATAAAAAAAGGGAGAACAGACCATTAAGAATTGCAGAGAGAGAGAAAACGTCTAGAAAATATGAATAGTACCATGTGTTTGATACTGGAAAATGTATTTTAATCTTCTAGGAGTACAAAAAAAATCTTGCTGCAGACATATCAATAACTTAGTAATCAGCACTCTTTCATGGCTACCCTTTACCTTTCTCTGTATATTATGTGTCAAACACTTCAGCACAGTATCAAAGTGCAGTCACTTTGATATCTTTTATGTTATTGTTATTAATCCAACTCACCCATAAATTTCTGGGTCAGTTGTCTGGAAAAGAACAACTTCAACTGCCTTGACAGAACAGAGAAGATCCAGAAGTACCAACATCTCATTTTAGATCACAGTCTCTTGGGTCAAATGTGCCTCAAAATGTAAACTCCTTTAGAGGGAACAATTACAAAATCTTCTGCCAGCTTTAGATTCTGAGATAAGATTTAATCTTTTTAGTGATGGAAGTAATTTATAATGCAATCCCAAATAGAATTGCACCCTTTTAAATCCATCAAAGTTAATGGGCCTAACTGTTTCGGATAGCTAGATTTGAGACCTATAGCACCTTAGAAACCAACAAGATATTTGGGGTAGAAGCTTATGAGAATCAAAACTCCCTTCAAAAAAGTTAAGGAAAACAATGTCAGATTTCTTACTGGCATTAAATCTTGGGGGAAGCTTAGAGCAGAAGATGTGAGGTAGAACTTTGGCCTCTTTCTTATTGGTAATCTGAACCAACATATAGCAGTTCCTCTCTGCCCTGCCCCCCGCCCACACCTTATGGGTCCCCCCCCCCCAATGGCACCAACAATTTTTTTCTGTAACCAATACTGTTTGTAAGTAATACAAGCTGAAATCCAGGCTTGGATTTTTCAACATTATGGAAGTTTTTAAAATCATCATAGAAAACCTGTCTCAGGCAAATACATATTCTTTTCTTTCTCAGCTTGTTGGATGCTTGTTTGCCTATGACATAAGGCCTTTATGCAGAGCAGATCCACACTGACAAACGAATCCTGGGTGTTGCCATGGCAGAGGCAGCTGGCCACCAGTACATCTGAAATGCTACTGGTCTGTTCCATATGGATGTTCCACAAGGGAAGATAACTACACATGGCCTCTGAGTGTGAGGATCAAAACCCCTTCATGCTGTACCCATGAGGCAGTGGGTTTGATCCTGGCATATGGACTTTTTTTCTTTTTTGTTGTACTTTTTTCAATCAAAGGGTGTGTGTGGCTTCATGCAAGGATGTTTGCATGTAAGTAGCATCCTATTGGTGACATAAATACCTATTCCCTATGGGCTGGGGGGCATGACTTAGATCATGTTTCTCTCCGGGGGTTGCACTGTTACTAGCTATGTCCTGCTTTTTTTGATAGCTTTCCTAGGAAAGATGCATAGAATCATAGAGTCAGAAGGGACCTCTAGATGACAGCCCTTCAAGTACTTGAAGATGGTGATCATACCACCTCTCAAATGCCTCCTCTCCAGGCTAAACATCCCCAGCTCCTTCAACATTTCCTCATAGGACGTGTCCAGACCCCTCACCATCTTCGTCGCCCTCCTCTGGATCCATTCCAGCTTGTCTATATCATTCTTAAAATGTGGTGCCCAAAACTGAACAAAATACTCCAGGTGAGGTCTTACCAGAGCAGAGTAAAGCAATACCATCACATCATGTGATGTGGACACTATACTTCTGTTGATACAGCCCAAAATTGCATTTACCTTTTTAGCCACCACATCACACTGTTGACTCATGTTCAGCATATGATCCACTAAGACCCCTAGATCCTTTTCGCACATACTACTGCTAAGGCAAGTCTCCCCCATCCTATAACCATGCATTGGATTTTTCCTACCTAAATGCAGAACTTTACATTTATCCCTGTTAAAATTCATTTTATTGATTTTAGCCCAGTTTTCCAGCCTGTCAAGGTCATCTTGTATCCTGTTTCTGTCTTCTTTTGTGTTTGCAACCCTTCCCAATTTAGTATCATCTGAAAATTTAATAAGCATTCCCTCTATTCCTTCATCCAAATCATTGATAAAGATGTTGAACAAAACAGGTCCCAGGACAGATCCTTGAGGCACTCCACTTGTCACTCCTCTCTAAGAGGATGAGGAACCATTCACAAGCACTCTTTGGGTGTGATCTGTCAACCAGTTACAGATCCACCTAACGACAACAGCATACAAACCACGTTTTACCAACTTGTCAACAAGGATAGTATGTGGAACTTTATCAAAAGCCTTATTGAAATCAAGATAAATCATGTCTACAGCATTCCCCTGATCCAGCAAGGTAGTCACTTTCTCAAAAAAAGAGATTAGGTAAGTCTGACATGGCTTGTTCTTGAAAAAATCATGCTGGCTCTTAGTAATCATATCCATTCTTTCTAAATGTTCCAGGACTGACTGTTTGATGATCTGTTCTAAAACTTTTCCAGGTATAGACATCAAGCTGACGGGTCGGTAGTTACCCGAATCCTCTTTTTCCCTCTTCTTGAAGATGGGAACAACATTCGCCCGCCTCCAATCTTCCGGCACCTCTCCTGTTCTCCAAGTATTCTAAAAAATAATAGCCAGAGGCTCAGAAATTACATCCGCAAGCTCTTTTAGAACCCTTGGATGCAATTCATCTGGCCCCGAGGACTTAGTTTCATTTAAATAAATTAGGTGTTTATGTACTACCCCTATGCTGATCCTAGGTTGGAACTTCATTCCCTTCTTATATGTTCTGTTTTTGCTACGTTGAGCACCGTTTCCCTCAGAAGAGAAGACTGAAGAAAAGTAGGAATTGAGCAGTTCCGCCCTCTCTTCATTACCTGTTACAATTTCACTTTCTTGCCCTCGCAATGGGCCTGCAGTGTCCTTGCTCTATTAACATAAGAAAAGAACCCTTTTTTTGTTGTTTTTACCATCTTTGGCCAGCCTAAGCTCATACTGAGCTTTAGCTTTCCTTACTTTTTCTCTACAAGCACTGGTGATTTGTTTATATTCATCCTTGGTTATAAGGCCCTCCTTCCAGTTCCTAAAGGAGTCTTTTTTTATTTCTCAAGTCTTTTGAGAGCTGTTTATGGAGCCACTTTAGCTTCTTTAGGCTTTTTCCATTTTTTCTTCTCATAGGAATCATCTATGATTGCGCTTTCAGTATTTCGCTTTTAAGAAACTCCCACCCCTTCTGAACCCCCTTTCTCCTAAGTATTTCTGACCATGGGGTTTTACCCAGCATAGTTCTAAGTTTATCAAAGTTTGCCTTTCTGAAGTTCAACCTATAAGTCTGACTACGTATAGCTTTTCCCTTCCCTAAGACTGAAAATTCCAAAATCACATGGTCACTACTGCCCAGGGTGCTCACTATTTCTACTTCTTCAATCAATTCTTCCTTGTTGGTGAGAATCAAATACAAGATAGCAGATCCCCTTGTTTCCATTTTCACTTTCTGGAAAAGGAAGTTGTCAGCAAGACAAGTCATGAATCTATTTGACTTTTCATTTTTAGCAGAGTTGGACTTCCAACAGCTGTCTGGGTAATTGAAATCTCCCATGATCACTGTATCCCTTCTCTTGGAGAACTTTGCAATCTGCTGTAGAAGTATCTCATCCAAGTTCTCTGACTGACTTGGTGGTCTATAGCAGACCCCCACAACAATATCACTGTTATTTCTTACTCCTTTTATTTTTACCCAGAGACTCTCAACTGAGCTGCCATGCTCAGATTCACATATTTCCTCACAAGTATATACCTCCTTCACATATACTGCTACACCTCCGCCCTTTCTCATTTGCCTATCCCTTTTAAATAATAATAATAATAATAATAATAATAATAATAATAATAATAAAATTATTCTTATATCCCGCCCTCCCCCGCCAAAGTGGGCTCAGGGCGGCTTACATGACAAGTTTTACACCATGATTACACTAAAATCCATCAATACATTAAAAACAATTAAAATAGTTAGAAACAATTCCGATTAAGTTAATTAACAATTAAAATTTATCAAATATAAATTAAATTAAAGTGCCACAGTTCAGAATGTGTGCCATCTTAAATGCGAGTTGACAGAGGGTGGTTTTGCAAGCCCTGCGAAATTGATTTAGGTCTTGCAGGGCTCGCACCTCCTCTGGTAGTTGGTTCCACCATTTGGGGGCCATTGTGGAGAAGGCCTGCTCCCTAGTTGCCTTCAATCTGGCCTCTCTTGGTCCAGGGATTCGTAGTAGGTTTTGAGAACTAGATCTCAGTGCTCTCTGGGGAACATATGGAGAGAGGCGGTCCCTAAGTTAGGCAGGTCCTCGGCCATATAGGGCTTTAAAGGTGATAACCAGCACCTTATAACGAACTCGGTACACAATCGGCAGCCAGTGCAGCTCCCGCAGCCTAGGCTGTACGTTGTAAATAAGTTGTACCCCTGAATCCTAATATTCCAGTTGTGAGTGCCATTCCACCAAGTTTCAGTAAGGCCTATTATGTCATAATCTCCTTCCTTTATTAGGCCTTCCAATTCCTCCTGTTTGTTTCCCATACTCTGTGCATTAGTGTAGAGACATCGGAATCCACATTTTATGCATCCTGAGGGTTTGGTTTCCGTACAAGCCTGCAAGTTAACATTACTTAGCATATGCACCACTCTGCAAATCTTTAATGTTCTTATCCCCAGTTTCTGGCATCATGAGAGGCTTTGAATTATTGTCTCGCTTCCCCATACAATTTAGTTTAAAGCCCTCCTTATTAGGTTAGCAAGGCTGTTACCAAACACCCTTTTCCCTGCTGTCGTTAAGTGCAAACCATCTCCCGATAGAAGACCACCATCTCGAAAGCGTAAACCATGGTCCAGAAATCCAAATCTTTCCTGATGACACCATCGACATAGCCAGTCATTTATTTGAAGTATTCTTCTTTCTCATCGTACTCCACGGCCTTCAACAGGAAGCATTGATGAGAACACAATCTGTGTGCCCAGTTCCTTCACCTTCTGACCAAGAGCCACATAGTCCTTTCTAATACGTTGAGGGCTATGACGGGCAGTATCGTTCATTCCCACATGGATCAGCACGAAAGGATAGTAATCCATGGGCTTGATAAATCTTCCAATCCTTTCTGTCACATGCTGGATGCATGCACCCAGCAGACAGCAGACCTCTCTGGATGACAAGTCTGGTCGGCACACTTTGGGCTCCACCCCTCTGATCAGGGAGTCTCCAATCATCACCACCTTCCTCTTACTATATTGGGGAGCAGAAGCTCCAGGCTTCTTATTCACAGGATCCTGAGAAACTTTCTTCAAGCTTCGTGGAGGCTGGGAAAGTAGCGTTTGTTCCAATGGTTCAGAATCAGTTACTGTGGAGAGATCCTGGAACCTATTGCTGAGCAGCTGGCTTGCCCTTTAGACAAATTAGTCATTTGCCTAAGGTGCCAGGAGGAGGGTGCCGAATTGAGCTTTCCCCCACTCCCAGTGCCCTAGAAAAATGTTTAATTTGCCCTCCTCAACACCACCAATGATGTTGTTTGGCTGCCCACCAGCCAGCAGGCCATCTTCCACATACACCCTGTGCCACCGCCATGGCCAAGGACATGTTCTGAAGCTAGCCTGCTCCTTGCAGGCTCTGATAGTGGGCTTCTGATGGTGGCATTCTAAGACTGTGCAGGTTGGGGGAGCTCACTCCCCCTTCCTTCTGGTTCCAGAAGGGAGGGGGAGTAGAGCTCTCCTGGCCTGCACACTCTTAGAGACAGCGCTGCAGTCAGAGCCCCATTGAAGCTGATAAAGAGCCTGCTATTGTCGCTCTTCTGAGCGTACTGTGTGTGTGTGCGCGCACACATGCTTGGTGGGGTGAGGTGCCTTGTGGTGCTGCAAACAAGAGCAGGGGAAAGGGAGGGAGGAAGAGGAGGCAGCACAGAGGAGGCTGGGGAGCCAGGGAAGGACCCTTGCAGCCCTCAAGCCACAGGGGAGGCATGAATTGTCTGCCATGCAGGTGGTGGGGCATGTGCTGCAGGGTGGCACCACAGAAGGGGCATCAGGCAGTGAGTCTTCCTGGGGCACCACGCACCCTAGGGCTAGCCCTGGGAAGATGAATGACATAGAAGGGCAGTGCCCAGATCAACAGGTGATGATTGGCTGTGTCTATGTGTACCACTCACAGGGATGTCATCAAGTTCCATTGTCTTGTTGGTGGGTACTCCTGGGTTTGCTAAGGATTCTGATATGCTTGCTATGCTATCTGTGCCTCCTAGAGGCATGAGCTATCAGGTGATATACTGTCCACTACAGCCCTGACATCACCACCAGCCACATAGTAAGGCTTGGAACTGACATTTTGAGCCCACAATAGGGGAATGGAATAGCCCAGCTATGGATTTATCATGCTGCAACCATGGCGGAAGCTTCCTTGTGCCTCCTCCATACTGGGCCCCTTGTGGGCCTGAACCACCAAACTGCATGGTTAATCAGATGACAGGGTGTGAACTCTCAAGAGATAGATGGATCACAGTAATTGTTCAGAAGTGGAAACAAGTTTCAAAACAAGAAGTAGTTACAAAGTTTTTAACTGACATTGATCCAAGTGTAACTCTTGCTGTGGAAAAATGTTTATCTATGGTTTTAATAACTTTTTTTTTCTTTTTGGTAATTTTATTCTTTGTATTTAGTATTTCTGGTTTATCGGCTACCTTCTGTATAACTGAACTGTATTATTCTGTACTATTGGACTATCAAAATTATTTGCTTATGACACGTTGGTACATGAGCATGAAGTATAGAATTAGGGAAAAAAATCAGATGACAGCAGTCTTCCATCTGGGCTAGAGCAGTCACACATCTTCTTGAACCACCCACCAGCCCATTTCTTATGGAAACTGCATACATCAGCCAGCAGAGTGTTTGTGTGTAGGAAGCGGGTAGAGACCAATATGTGTAGAGCCACTGGACCTTGTAATATCATACAACTAGACAAAAGAGTAATCCAGTGGCATAATAAAGACCAACAACACTGATCCCAGCATAAGCATTCAGGAGTCTGGGCCCACCCACTCAGACATGTGAAGGGAGATCACCAGAGGAAGTTCTAAAAGGGCATCAAGATCATGGTAGGGCACAGAAGGGCGGGGAGCAAGTCTCACATACTCAAAAATAAACAGACATGGAAAGGATTGTAGAAAATCTCACATTTCATTTAAAATAGAGTTGCCAGCTCCCTCTCTTAGGAATAGTTTCTGTGCCTTTGTGAGCCACTCCCATGGGCCATGGGGAGACAGGCTAAACTCTTCCTAGCACAGCATTCATGTAAGTGGTGCAGCCTTGATTGAAGGCTATCAAGGTATGTTCCAGGAGCCAGGCTGGAATCAGGATCTGAGCAGAGTGGCAGTCTAGCTTCAAGGTTTCCCTTTTGAATCATCACCTGCATAGATGCTAAACAGAAACATGTGCATGTGGCAAACAGCAGAAACTTGGTGGAATGAGGAGAATCAGTGGGACACGGTGATTCCTGGATATAAGTTATATCGGAAGGATAGGGAGGGAAGGGTTGGAGGTGGGGTGGCTCTGTATGTCAGAGAGGATATACGGTCCAGTAAGACTGAGGTCAGAGAATTAGATTCCCTTTTAGAAATGCTTTGGGTTGAAATAGAGGGCCCAAAAGGAAATTTAACTATGGGAGTTTGTTATCGCCCACCAAATCAAAAGAGAGAGGACGATTATAATATGATGGAGGGATTAAAGATAGCGGCTAAACGTAAAAACTGTGTCGTAATAGGTGATTTTAACTACCCGCAGATTGATTGGGTCAATATGTGTTCTGGTCGAGAGAAAGAGATTGAGTTTCTTGATGCTCTCAATGACTGTGCTATGGAGCAGATGGTCTCAGAACCTACCAGGGGTGGGGCGATCCTGGATCTGGTCCTAAGTAATGCCCAAGACTTGGTGAGAGACGTAAAAGTGATTGCGCCGCTTGGGAACAGTGACCATAATGTTATTGATTTCACCATTTGTATAAATAGGGAATTGCCCAAAAAGACCGCCACAACCACATTTAACTTTAAAAGGGGTAAATTCTCTGAGATGAGGAGGCATATGAGGAGGAAACTGAAAGGAAAGGTAAATACGGTCAAAACCCTTGGGGAAGCTTGGAGACTATTTAAAACTATAATCCTAGAAGCTCAGATAAAATACATACCACAAGTTAGGAAAGGCACAAACAGGTATAAGAAGAGGCCAGCATGGTTAACAAACAAAGTAATGGAAGCTGTAAAAGGTAAGAAGGACTCCTTTAAGCGGTGGAAAACCAGTCCAAGTGAGATTAATAAAAGGGAACACAGGCAGTGGCAAATCAAATGCAAGACTGTGATCAGGCAGGCAAAAAGGGACTATGAGGAGCATATTGCAAAAAACATAAAGACCAACAATAAAAATTTCTTCAAATATATTAGAAGTAGGAAACCAGCCAGGGAAGCAGTGGGGCCCTTGGATGACCATGGGGTAAAAGGATTACTGAAGGAGGATGGGGAAATGGCTGAGAAGCTGAATGCATTTTTTGCCTCCGTCTTCACCGTGGAAGATGAGAAGTGTTTGCCCGCCCCAGAACCACTAATATTGGAAGGGGTGTTGAAAGACCTGAGTCAGATTGAGGTGACAAAAGAGGAGGTCCTACAACTGATAGACAAATTAAAAACTAATAAGTCACCGGGTCCGGATGGCATACATCCGAGAGTTCTGAAAGAACTCAAAGTTGAACTTGTGGATCTTCTAACAAAAATCTGTAATCTTTCATTGAAATCTGCCTCCGTTCCTGAGGACTGGAAGGTAGCAAATGTCACCCCCATCTTTAAAAAGGGTTCCAGAGGAGATCCGGGAAATTACAGGCCAGTCAGTCTGACTTCAATACCGGGAAAGTTGGTAGAAACCATTATCAAGGACAGAATGAGTAGGCACATTGATGAACACGGGTTATTGAGGAAGACTCAGCATGGGTTCTGCAAGGGAAGATCTTGCCTCACTAACCTGTTACATTTCTTTGAGGGGGTGAACAAACATGTGGACAAAGGAGACCCGATAGATGTTGTTTACCTTGACTTCCAGAAAGCTTTTGATAAAGTTCCTCATCAAAGGCTCCTTAGAAAGCTTGAGAGTCATGGAGTAAAAGGACAGGTCCTCTTGTGGATCAAAAACTGGCTGAGTAATAGGAAGCAGAGAGTGAGTATAAATGGGCAGTCTTCGCAGTGGAGGACGGTAAGCAGTGGGGTGCCGCAGGGCTCGGTACTGGGTCCCATCCTCTTTAACTTGTTCATAAATGATTTAGAGTTGGGAGTGAGCAGTGAAGTGGCCAAATTTGCGGATGACACTAAATTGTTCAGGGTGGTGAGAACCAGAGAGGATTGTGAGGAACTCCAAAGGGATCTGTTGAGGCTGGGTGAGTGGGCATCAACGTGGCAGATGCGGTTCAATGTGGCCAAGTGCAAAGTAATGCACATTGGGGCCAAGAATCCCAGCTACAAATACAAGTTGATGGGGTGTGAACTGGCAGAGACAGACCAAGAGAGAGATCTTGGGGTCATGGTAGATAATTCACTGAAAATGTCAAGACAGTGTGCGTTTGCAATAAAAAAGGCCAACGCCATGCTGGGAATTATTAGGAAAGGAATTGAAAACAAATCAGCCAGTATCATAATGCCTCTGTATAAATCGATGGTGCGGTCTCATTTGGAGTACTGTGTGCAGTTCTGGTCGCCGCACCTCAAAAAGGATATTATAGCATTGGAGAAAGTTCAGAAAAGGGCAACTAAAATGATTAAAGGGCTGGAACACCTTCCCTATGAAGAAAGGTTGAAACGCTTAGGGCTCTTTAGCTTGGAGAAACGTCGACTGAGGGGTGACATGATAGAAGTTTACAAGATAATGCATGGGATGGAGAAAGTAGAGAAAGAAGTACTTTTCTCCCTTTCTCACAATACAAGAACTCGTGGGCATTCGATGAAATTGCTGAGCAGACAGGTTAAAACGGATAAAAGGAAGTACTTTTTCACCCAAAGGGTGATTAACATGTGGAATTCACTGCCACAGGAGGTGGTGGCGTCCACAAGCATAGCCACCTTCAAGAAGGGGTTAGATAAAAATATGGAGCAGAGGTCCATCAGTGGCTATTAGCCACAGTGTGTGTGTGTGTGTATATATATATATATATATATTTGGCCGCTGTGTGACACAGAATGTTGGACTGGATGGGCCATTGGCCTGATCTAACATGGCTTCTCTTATGTTCTTATGCCATGTCAGCTACAGCCATACCTGTGGGATCCCAGCATGGTCTGCAGTTCTACCCCTTTGGGAAAGCATTTGCCAGAAAACCCTCCTGAGGAACATGCTGTAGCCATCCAAATGATACTTAGTGACCCCATGAGGAAAACCATCTGCCACTGCTGCTACACAGGGCTCTGATCCTGCAACAAAATGGATCTCATGACTGCTGGGTCAGCTGAACCATAGACAACAGGGAGGCAGATGCCAGGCACCCAAACCACAGCTGTGCCCCACCCACTTGGTGGATAGAGGCACCCTGGAAAGAGAATGTGCTAATAGACCAGTATGGCTTGTGCACACACACACACACACCCCATCATAGCCAGCTTTTCTTTATGAGGAGTATGTTCCTTACATGACATGGAGTATAGTGCTGGGTGGGCTGGAGCCAGGTCAAGTCACTCCCATTCCCAAACACTGCTAGACTTGTGTGTGGGAGGCAACACTGTCAAGGTGATGTCCAGGCTCATGCAAAGGGGGCAGTGAAATGCCTGGCCAGGGACAGCAGGTTTCCTGCTGTTGCTCACTTGTCAGAATGTGATCACTCCTTTGATTTGTGTTCCCAGTGATGAGGTACCTGTAAGTATTCTGGAATAAGATATGTTAGCCTCACAGCATGGTGCTCCCCCCCTTGGGTGTTAGTGCAAAGTGCTCTTTTAGTAATGCTAAAAGTAGGAAGAGCCAGTTTGGTGTAGTGGTTAAGTGGTTAAGTGTGTGAATTCTTATCTGAGAGAACCCGGTTTGATTCCCCACTCCTCCACTTACAGCTGCTGGAATGGCCTTGGGCTAGTCATAGCTATCACAGGAGTTGTCCTTGAAAGGGCAGCTGCTGTGAGAGCCCTTTCAGCCCCACTCACCTCACAGGGTGTCTGTTGTGGGGGGAGAAGATATAGGAGATTGTAAGCCACTGTAAGTCTCTGATTCAGAGAAGGGTGGGGTATAAATCTGCCGTCTTCTTCTAAGTGCTTAATCTGTTTTTCTCATACCACCAAAGTGCAACACTGTGCACTCTAAGAAGCTTTTCAGACAGCCTATATATTCTACTTCAGGAACTGGTCATTAACAGAATATTTTTGAAATTTCAGACAGATCTGTTTTAGGAACTGGCTTCTGCTGGCTTATTTTTACTTTTTCAGACAATTCCATTTGTGTCCCATTCAGGAGATGTGCCTGAAGCATTTTAGCTGAAAACTGCTTTCTTCCATTTTCAATTCCATCTTCCGCTTCTGAATCGTTATGGAAGGCTGTGTAAAATGCTCCATAGTGCCTCCTCTGGGTTTTTTGCGCCCTTTTTGCTGACTGCTTCCTGCCTCTTCCCCTTCTCACCCTGCAAGTGTGTGAGAGATCTTCAGCCGTGTGTGTGTGTGTGTGTGGTTGCTTCCCCCACTCTCTTCCCCAGAGAGGGAGGAGAGAGAGAGGATTTCCCCCCTCTTCTTTCTGTTTCTCTGCTGCAATTGGAGGCTGGGAAGGGGGGATTGCAAATGAGGCAGATTGTTTAAGGGATCGCCATGGTGATAAATTGCTTCAGTTTTTTATCATCTCAGTGATCCTATTACAGCCTTCTTCACAAAAAAAACCCCAAAGGCTAAAGAAAGAAGATTGCAGGTGAGCAGGAATGGAAAGTGGCACTTTGTGAAATGGCCAGATCGCTTCAGAGATGGGCCCTTAACGGAAGGTAATTAGCTGTGTGAAAGACCTATCCCTGTATCACTTTACTCAGAACTAGCCCAATGACTGATACCATCTGGAATATAAAAGTAATGTGAAAAAGACCTAAGACAGAGTCCTGTGCCACATACCACACCTACTGAATAATAGGAGAGAGATTTGGTTGTGAGGGAGTGTTTGGTTATGGCTGAAGTTGGCATCCTGTGGGCAGGTGTGTTGTTAGCTGGACAACTGGACACTCTGGACTGAGACTTACCAGTAGCATAAACACAATGTTATTAAACAGACAGGCTTAAATTAACTATATACCATTAGCTTTTTCTCTTATCTTTTCAGGAAGTGTCTCTCATCCAGAGTGGCATACCTAGGGCAGGGCAGGGGGTGCAGTCAGCCGCAGGTGCAGCTTGAGGAAGTCAGCTGGAGGGTCCTTGAAACTAATGTTAGCTGAGTCCAGCCAAACATCTTGTACTAGCAACAAACAAAGGAGACCTGGGGTAATTACACGGCTGTGAAAAACAAGAAAAGCCCTAGGGTAACACCAGACTTAAATACTTAACAACACTTAAAAGTATTAAACATGTATAATTGAGAACAATATGTGAAATAGCAAAACCCACTCTAACAAGGGAAATTCTACTTACAAATAATACAACAAAGTAATACAATATAACACAGTGCAATAATCAATACAAAAGCAGGTTGCTCTTGAGTAGTAAATATTAAGCCAGTCCAAAAGTGTGGCTCAGCCAACAATGTTCTTCTCTGGCCACTTGAGACTTGACCACTTAAAGAAGCAAAGCTGTACCGGTGATCGATAATATCCGGTTTCGGGTAGCCTTAAACTTCAGCTTGCATAAATCACAGAGCAATGTCCCCATTCCTGAAATACATTTCAAAAAGGGGGGGGGGAATGTATTCTAGATGTTGGGACGTCTATTGCCTTCCTCTGGATTGAAATATGATCCTTCTATTTCTAGGCTGAGCATCCTACATCTTGTACTAGCCTAATCATTTGAATAATCCTGATCTGAATTTTACTGGCCTGATTTTTTTTTTTACTGACCTCCTATATAAGATTTCCCTTCTGTTTTTTTTTTCCTTTCTGAGTAAGCAGCCCCTTTATCTATTTTCTTCTTGTCTGAAGATACATGGATGTCCAAAGCTTTCACTATATTGTATTTTGATGCTAGCCCAGCCCAGGAACTTGATCATACTCAACTTAAACTTCTGAAATTGGCTTATGAGAGGCTTTAGAATGTTCAAAATAAACCAAATATTTTATTCAATGTAGAAGAGGAAAAGTCAGATGAATTCAGGTGTAAAATGTCTGAGGTGAATCAAACAGAACTCTGAGAGTGAAGTCAAATCCAGTTCTCTAGATAAAGAGTCCACTTCTCTTAAGCACTACAACACACTGGCTCCTATTCCCACAAATTGACTGCTTTTAGAGTTGGAAACTTTGCAATTGCTATTTTACCATGATCAGAGCATGTAACTTCTCCATCAATCACATATTCAAGAAAGATCACACTTTGAACTCTCAACTCATCTTTGACACTGCTGAGGAATACATTTGCCTTCTGGAGCTGCTGCAAGACCTGTCTTAGTACGGTATTTTATCATGCTATTCCATTGTAAGTCTAGTTACCATCTGTATAGCAAAGGACCCCCTCAGTGCCTCTAAGTACCTGATTCATTCCCTTTTGAAAGTGTTAGGTGCACAAGCGATCCTGAAGGGGAATTTGTTTTAAAACAATAGCTGCCAAAGGGAGTGATGAGTATTGTTAACCTCATGGAGATTTCTATCAAAGGAATTTGCCAAAGATCACTATTAGCATCCAGTCTGTAGAAGAATTTGGCTTTGTCCAGCTACCCCATTGTGTGTTTCACTATTGGCATTGGTTGCCATTCTCTTTACACACTTCTGTTCATCTGGGTCACAACAACACAAATCCCTGTGTCTCCATTTGGCTTCCTGGTTAAAACCATCAGAGCACACCAAATAGTGGACTCATAAATTGGTTCAGTGGCCCCTATTTCAATAATTTATTCCATTTTTTTTTACTTTGCTTAGGAGGGGGAATGTCTGGGAACACTGACAGAGAAAGGTTTAGGGTTTGGTTTTAACTAATCTCACATAGTCGCCATCCAGCCCAGGCCTTGAAACAGAGTGAGATATTCTGCCTGTGGAGTTAACTGTTGACTGGTTGACAGATGTCATTTGTTCCAAGCATTTAACCAACTCCAGATCTTCACATAATCTACATCCCAACAAGGGTCCTTCCAGAACTTTTACCACATGATTTCTTGCTCATTGTACTGAATGTTTGCTTTGAATTTTCCAACTGTACTGAAGTATTCACCTGAAGATTCCTTCAATTTCTTTTCAGAGTCTAAAAAAGGTAAAGGTAGTCCCCTGTGTAAGCACCAATCATTTCCGACTCTGGGGTGATATTGCATCACGTTTTCACAACAGATGTTTTAATGGGGTGGTTTGCCATTGCCTTTCCGTCATCTACACTTTCTTCCCAGCAAGCTGCGTACTCATTTTACCAATCTCAGAAAGATGGAAGGCTGACTGAACCTTGAGCCAGCTACCTGAACCCAGCTTTCACCAGGATCAAACTCAGGTTGTGAGCAGAGAGCTCAGACTGTAGTACTGCAGCTTTACAACTCTACCCCACGGGGCTCCTTATTTCAGAGTCTAGCAGGCACTGTTTTGGATACAGACAATGGAACAGCTATAAATCTGTAAATCCAGCTTGAATCCCACTGGTAGCCTGTTCATCTTTATTTCTTCTGTCCACACTCTTGTTCTACTTGTTTGATTCTCTGTCACAAAGCCTAAAAAACATGTTAGGTTAGTTGCAATTTGCCTTACTGCTATCCTTTGCAAAGTAGCCATTTTCTTATAGTTATAGCACACAGATTCTATAGCTGGGTATCTTTCCTTTCTGCGTTTCTTTCTATTGTGCCACTGGCATTTTTTATCATGCTGGGTTAGGGTTGCCAGGTCCAACTCAGGAAATACCTGGGGAATTTTTTTTTGGGGGGGGGAGGGTGTTGAAACTTTGGGGGTGGAGCTTGGAGACTTTCCCATTCCCCAAAATAAGTAAATAAATAAAAATACAGCAGTTCAGTTTCTGTGAATACAGTCTTAATTTCCTCATCCTCCTTTTTTGCCTTCAAAAGGTTCCCCAGCAGCTGCACTTCCACTAAATGAAAGTGAACACAATCATCCTCTCACAAAGCAGGCCAAATAAACAGTTTGCAACCCCACACTTTTGTGAACTCATTGGGGCAAAGTAAAACACTTCACTCATGGGAGTTGCTAAATGTAGTAATAGTCTGCTGTATTTCAATGAGTTTCATCAGACTAACACAGAAAAAATGAAGGTAAGGGAGAAGTCTAGAGGATGGAGTTTACTCTTTACTATCCATTTTACTATAAAAGCAACTTCTGAAACAAATGCAAAACAAACAGAGGAACTGTACTCTCTTCCTTTCTCACACACTCACTGGGAAGAGCCACATGGCTCTGCCTGCTTGCTCCCCCCACATGCAGCTTTCACATCCTGCTGAGATTTAAAGGCACACATACATTCCAAAACACAAAGAGTTTGCGAACTTCTTCTAAACCTACCAAGGTCTAAAAGTTTATCATGGGTGTTGGGGGAGGGGCTTCCCCCCACTGGCCAGCTGGTTGGCAGTGGGAAGGAGCCTGAAAAACTGGGGGATCCCATGCTCAGACCTGGAAGCTGGCAAACCTATGCTGTGTGTTCACATTCTGGACTGCCCTGTAGCTCTTATTTGCTTGGATGTTACACACTCTCTCTTTCTGGGTATGAACACTGTCCAACTGATGGCTGCTGCCCCATAGATGTCTAATTGTTGCTTTCATGCTGCCTCACTGTGGTGACTGCCTTTTCCAGGGTGAGCACTTTGTATAGCTGTAGCTTTTCAGATAAACTGAGGTCCCTGACTGCCACAAGAATTCTGACTCTCAGAATGTTTCCTCATGTAGAGGCCCATATTTGCAATACTCAGCTAGTGAATACAATGAGGTAATGAAATCATCCACAGGCTCACTTTCACTCACTTTGCACATGTGAATTAAATTTTGCCTGTTGATAAATCACATCCTACATCACAATAAAACATTTTTCTCCACATACAACTTTCCTATAACCTGAACTTGCTGCTAGCAACAGGCAAACTGAACTAGAACTGCAAAATGAAATTCTGCTTGGTGAGGGGCTGAATTCCAGTGTTTCTTTGTAAGGAAAGCTGAAAGAGCCAATTTCCTACAAGAATGTTCATCCATTCTTCTTCAGTTCTTTCATTTGAGAATCTCCTAAATGGCATCCTAATCCTAACAGCATTAACTGTAAAATGTATTTAGTGTATCTACTTTCTTCTACTACATTGTAGGCACACAAAAGTTGGCCCCCTCCCAGCTGGACTGGCAACGCCAATTATAGGCTGGGGGCTGCTTTTGCCCTCCCAGAAGGAGGGAAGGCTGGCTCTATCATCTCGGGCATCCGGGAAACTGAGGGATGGGCGTGGAGTCGGGGCTATAAAGCCCTGGCCCCACCCCAGAACACATAGTTCTTTTGCGGCTCTCAACCTGCCCGCCCTCTCTACGCAGTACAGGTTTTTACCGGTCGCCTTATTAGGGGCTCGGTAGGATTTTTTTCATTTTCACAGAATTGGCTTATGCGAATTTGTTTTTTGCCTACCTTGTACTGCTCGATAGTGTAGGAAGTTGGGGGAGGAGCTTGTTAGATTGGTCACTGGGCAGGATGAGGTATTGGCTACAGTGTTTTCAGGGGAGCACCTATGGCTCTGCACCAGTTGGTGCAGGTGGTGTGTATGAACCACAGATGGGCTTTACGGCTCAATGCTGGGAGTGCAGATCACAACAAAGCCTCACCGGGTTGGATCTTTCCAGAGAGATGGATGCTGGCCGAGGTGGAGTTTCGGCCTGGCTGCTCAGCATCAGCCAGATGATATTGGGCTCGTGATGGGGGCAGGGTGGCTCGCCCTCCCGGGACAAGGCGGGGTCCTGGGTTTTACCCCAGGGCTTGTCCTCTTAGGCCTATACCCCTTTGCCATTCTAGTTTGTTCAAGTTATGTTTCAATAAGGTGGCCTGGTTTTTATCCAACACACTGTGTCAGCGTCTTCATTCCGACTTGGAGGGGGGGGGGGCAATAACTGATTACAGCAATAAAGTAAAGGATCATGAGAAAAACCCCTGTGGTTCAGCCCACCTATTATCTGACTTGCATAACAGGAAGAAGAAATGCTTGGTTGATTTTTGAACACTATGAACTTTCCTTAAGAGTACAAAAGTAATAAAATATCCACTGCTTAGAAAAAGCTATGCATTCAACTGCCCTCAAAATTTCTCATTTCTTACTTGTAGTGCACTGATTGCGCACTAAACCTGCAGATTAAACCATGTAAACAAACTTTCAAAACAATTTATAAATACATCTATTCTATACTTGGTGTAAGGACAAAATCCGTATTGATGTCTGTGTGTATTATCCAAACAACTGTATTTTCCAGTGTTCAAATAACAATGAGAGGCACGCACAACATGCAATACAGTTTCAAATCATGACAAGGCCACAATCATCTTCCATCAAAAGGAGTGGCAAATGAAATTTTGTGATAGGTCTGAGAGCTTTCTGCAAACATGAGAACAGGGCTTTTATACCTATATGCTACTATATAGAAATATAGCCAAATACGATTGTGAAGTTAGAAAATCCGGGTTGCTTCATTTCTATGAAATGCCATTGGGTGTCACATTTCTTCTTTTAAGAGCTGAAAGACCTATGGGTGGCATTGTCATGTAGGATAAATGTAATTATGAGTATTACAACCATGGCCCAAAGAATTCTGAGAAATATACATAGAACTATAGAGTTGAAACGGACTGGCAGGGTCATCTATCCAATCCCCTGTATAATGCAGGAAATTCACAAATACCTCCCCCCCCACACACACACACCTTCTGTTACCCCAGCAGATAGCAAAAAAACAAAAAAACGAAAAATGAAAAACCTCCAGGATCCCTGGCCAAAGTGGCCTGGAGAAAATTGCTTCCTGACTGCTAAATTCTCTCATTTTATCTAGTGCATCAGCAAAATCCATAGCTACTTCTTTTAGAGCATAACATGGTGGCTTGTAAGACTCACTTCCAAGAACTTCTCCCTTTCTCCTTGTCATCTAGTCTCTACCTGTTTACTTGGCAACTGGGGAGGCTGCTGAGTCAACAGAAGTTGTACAGGAGAGAGTGACCTTGCTTCTTCAGAACTACAGAAATACATTTCTACATAGACACCAAGTACTAAAGAAACTACATTTTCCTTAGTCTTTTCTTTTTCTACCCTCTATCTCCAATACCATTGTTATACTCTGCACAATAATGCAGGAAATTCCCTGATCTTTATAAGTGGTACCATACATGACCTAAACAATCTGAGCAGTAGCACACAGCACATGAGTTCATGCTTGAATGTGCAGTATTGTACCATTTTTCCTTATTTTAATAACAAAGGTGTACAATTAGAAATAATGAAAACATTTCCTTCTTCAGTAACTAAGCATTCCATACCACACACGTTCTAGTAGGGGTATTAAATCTCAATAAAAATTGTGTCAAGCTCTATACAGAACAGAAGATCCCCTGATAGCAAAAATAAGGACTAAGAGTGACACCAGTATTATAATTACTAAATATCATTAGACTATTATATCTAAGTGGCCAGCCATAGGGGAAACAGTGTTGTGTATTCTTGTCTTCTGAAACAGCTCACTGCAGGTAATTTTAATGGGCTAGTTCAGGGGTTGGGAACAGTGGCTCCCCAGATGTTTTTTGCCTACAACTCCCATCAGCCCCAGCCAGCATGGCCCATGGCTGGGGCTGATGGGAGTTGTAAGCAAAAACATCTGGAGAGCCACTGTTCCCCACCCCTGGGCTGGTTAATAACCTGGCTCAGGTCCCAGCCAGATGAAGCACATTTAAACACTGTCCTTATAGCTATGTCGGAACTGTTGACATTGCATGTCAGTAATGGAAAATTGCCACTGCACCAAACAAACATCTTCATTATATGGAATCACATTGTTAATCTACAGCCAAATGCAACTTGAGGCGGAAAGAGAGTTTAGATTGCACCCATCTGTATACTATCACTTCAGGTGGCAGGTCGTTCTTCAGAATTAGAGATTGAATCAGTCTTTCCATCATCAATAAGTCCTCCTTCACAACAAGTGCCTGTCAATCCGATATTTTACTTTCAGCACCAGGAGTACCACACAGAATGGTAATGAAATTTAGCTGTTAGATACGTACCACAGGGATATCTCTCAAAGAGAGCTGAGAGGAATCAGAGAGTCTACAGCATTCAGTGTCTGCAAATAACTCTCAGATAGAAGTCTGTTTTCTTTTATCTGTTTAAGGAAACATACCTACTAGGTGCAAATGAATACTGAGTTTTCTATTTTTAGTACAAAAATTAATTACATTGGAAATATTTCCCTGCTAGTATCAAAGATCTCTATCAGTTTCAACTCCAAAATGTTGTTAAAATAATTTTGTTTAGTTTAAGAAGACTATCCAAACAAATCTGAAATAAAGACTATAAGAATTTATTTAAAAAGATGAATTTATAAATACCATTCCTGCTTGTTTGAGGTTGGGACTTTGGATATGTTTTTGAATTTCAAGGCTCTCTCTATATAAATAACTAGGCTTTTTTCTGGGGCAACACAGTGGAACTGAGTTCTGGAATCTCTTTGTGAAATAAAATTCTCAAAAAATGTTTAAAAGTCGATAATGGGCACCCGTGTGTTTCTCCTTCATTTCTCCCTTGAGAGTTCTGACACCTTTTTCTTTCAGAAAAAAAAAAAACCCTGTCGATACCTGAACACAATCGTTCTGTGCAGATACAGGTGGGCAACTGTTAACTTCCATTTCTATGTATCTGAGGAAGTGTGCCTGCACAGAAAAGTTCATACCTTGAATAAATGTTTGTTGGTTTTAAAAGTGCCACTGGACTAAAAACAATCATACTATACAGTTCTATGTTACAATCATGCTATACAGTTCCATGTTTGGGAGGGATGGCATTGGTAGAGCATCTGCTTGGTAAGCAGAAGGTCCCAGGTTCAATCCCTGGCATCTCCAACTAAAAAGGGTCCAGGCAAATAGGCATGAAAAACCTCAGCTTGAGACCCTGGAGAGCCGCTGCAAGTCTGAGTAGACAATACTGACTTTGATGGATGAAGGGTCTGATCCAGTATAAGGCAGCTTCATATGTTCATATAAATGTGTGTGAATTGAAGAGATGTATGATTTAATTCTTATCCTGATCTCTTCGCCAGTTCTGGGGGCTTCTTGTGGTATACTGCTCTTGTTGCAACTACTTCTAGGCCAGGCAAAATTCTGCTGGTGGTTTCCTAGCCATTCCTTCTTGACAAAGAATCCATAGCAGCAGCTGTGTTTTCTGTAGCCTTTCTGTGTCACACTTTCTTTGCTGCATCCACAAGCATTAAACATATGCATTCAGAAATTAACAAAATCAAAATAATATACTGAATATGACTTCTAAAATTAAAAACAATTGGTAATCTGTGGAAATCTTTGGAACTGATCATTATTCTGGAGCCTCACTGGCTGCTTTTCATAGTGGAACAAAACAAGGACAGACTCAAGGGCAGCAAGGGCAACAACTGGCTCAGCTAAATATCTAGCTTACAGGTGGGTCTTTCAGACAGAAGTGTTAGCAGATGTTTCCACGGAAGATGCTGACCCTAATAGGATTTCTGTGCTCAGCATTTCCACTTTGCACCAATCATTGCACTGTGTCCATGGCTTGCAGAGAGCTTTGTTGATTCTACATAAACAGAAATAAGTCTTGTTCACTTGCTGTTTTATTCTCTGTGCTGTGTCTGCTAGGCAAGCACAGGAACATTTTTCTCTGGTTGTTCCTCTGGAATGCAGGCAATGCTCCAGATACTTCCCAACTTTCATACAAGGAAGAGGTCAGTGTCTAGAAAGAACAGGAGTAGTATTCAGTGACTGTTCCAACCTAAGTTCTAAGGCACAGCTGCACAGAAAGGTTTCACCTGATTAGCAGAATTAAAATAAATTTTGGGTAACTAGACATATAACCATTCTATTTGAATAATTAAACTACCGGCATTACCTGGGCATGGGATTGAAAATGCCTCACCCAATATGTACATGGATGGGACTTCATGAATGAAAAATGAGGGTTTTGTTTGTTTATTTGTGCTGAAGTTAAGCTGTATCTTTTTTCCTTCTCATATGCACCTGAAAGTGATCCAGAGATGGCTGGGGAGAATATGGCTACCTTGTCTGGCATATTTAGTAATGAAATACAAAGATCTAAGTTGTTTCAAGGCATGTCAAAGGAGGTGGTCCAGGCTCAAGGCATCTGATTAATGAAACATAGATTGTCATGAGAGAGTTCATTGTCATGAGAGAGTTAATTTGATAACTTTTTGCATCTAGCATAGCTCTGAAAAGAAGAGTGATCCCTGGTTTATGTTGAGAGAAGGATTTGGGGAACTTTGTTGTATGTTCCTGCCTTCTAAATGTAAAGCTTAAGCGAAACTCAGAAATCTATGCTTAAAAGTTAAAGCAGAAACTGAAAAGAAAGCTTCTCTCCTAAAAGTTTCAAAGACCTTGCTGAAAAGCAAAAATCACATACTTGTTGGCAACATATTAGCTGGATTTAGTGAAATTACAAAGTTATCTCATTTTTATTATCAGTTAACTTCAAACACCCTTCCCCTGATTCCACCTGATCTTTCCCCCTCCAAGTTAAATATTGTTTTTGTTTATAAATAAAAGGGGCCAGACGAGAATGATGTAAGCTGCTTTAGAAAATAAGCAATGAATATTGCTTAATATAAAAGAAAACAATGAATATTTTATATCTCAATATAGATAAAAGATAGGTTGGTTGATGTGTGGAGAGGGGAAAAAGAAGCATGGAAAGGTAATGATGTGGGGCTGCTAGAAGGAGGGAAAGAAGAAATATTGTGGAGAGGGAATACAGGGGAAGTGAGGTACTCTCCACAAATCCCTGCAGGTTCCCTACTACATAACTGGACCAGGCTCAGCTAGCACTGTGCAACTTTGCTAGAGTTTTCCTTGGGAGAGCTGCAATAGGAGGGAAGGAGGGAAAGCTGAAGACAAAGGGGCAATTAAATGTAGACTGGTTGATTGGTGGAGAGGACAGAAGGAATCAGTAAAAAGGGAGAGAAATAGTGTGGAAGGGGAAATGAGATGTTCCCTACAATCCCTTGTGGGTCCACCCATTTGCATATTTTAAGAAGCAAAAAATAGCTGAAAAATGAAGAAAAAATGTTTCCACACTTTGGAAGTGAACCTAAGTGCATTTAAGAGGTAATGTTCAAACTTCTTGCTTTAAATAATCTAGTTAAAGCCAAGGGAGAGGTTTTTTAAAAAATATGTTGCTGGCTTTATTGACAAATAAGACTGCATTTTCATTGCAGTAATTATGTTAGATGTCAGCAAGAAATGGCTGTCATCTCTCCTCCTCCAACTCTTATTTCTCTGCCCCTTGTCAGGAAGATCTATGATGGTTAAATGTTACCATGGTATCTATGCTCTCAGAATTATTTTATTGCTTTTACTTTGCTTTTCTAGGATTTGATATACTCTGGAAACAGTTGCTTTAACGGTCCTGTTATCATTCCCAAAGAAGTATAGAAAAAAGCAAGCATCCACTAGCACTTCAAAGACTAACAAAATTAGCGCCAGGGTATGAGTTTTTGTGAGTCACTGCTCACTTTTTCAGATACCCATCTTGAAGAATAATAGGACAGTCATTTATTTAATGCAGTTATGTTAGAAATAGTAGTTTGTTATATGCATAGTATGGCTGAAAAAGCTGAGTATAGATATATCAAACACATGGATTTTTAGCATACATAATAAATATGTAGTCAGGACTGGTGCTGGAGCTTTTGCCACCCCCGGCAAGCCCCCACTCCTGCCCTCCAGTGGGGGAGAGCCCTGAGCACTGGCCCAAATGCAGACCTCAATTGTACAACACACTCCTCTTGAGGAGCCCGCTGTGCAAACACTCCACTTTCCTGCTCAACCTTCCCGCAGTGAAGGAAAACCAAGCACACCAGATGGCCCCATTTGCACAGCGGGCTCCTCTGGGGGAGGTTACTGTGCAAACACCCCTCCCCGTTCAACCTTCCTGTGGTGCGGGAAAGCCAAGTGGGGCCGGATGTTCCTGTTTGCACAGTGCTAGAAGAGAGCACTGTGCAAACACCCCTCCCCACAATGTGGGAAAGCCAAGCAAGGCTGGATGGCCCCATTTGCACAGTGCACTCATCTCGAGGAGGCCACTGTGGAAACGCTCCTGCTTGCTTAAACTTCCTGCTGCACAGGAAAGCCAAGCAGGGCTGGATAGCCCTGTTTGCACAGCAGGCTAGGAGGCCACTGTGCAAACGCCCTCCACACTCAACCTTCCTGTGGCATGAGAAAGTCTTGCGTGGGGGAAAGAGGCAGCACAAGGCCTCTGCCTCACTCTCAGGCTGCCTCCTCTGTGAGGGAAGGCAGCCTGGGAGCAAGGCCGAGCTGGCCAGCTGACGAGTGAGAAGGGAGCACCTAGCAACACCCCGTAGACCATGCATCACCCTAGACAACCACCTACATGGACTACTCCCATGCGTGCATGTGGAACAAAGGGCACAAATAACTGTGAAAAATATATCTGGGAGAAGCCAATCTTAACCCCTATCAATGCTGTCCCTAGAACTTTTTGATATCTGCTGCAGAAATTCTAAGGAACATTTTTATGTCTGCTGGAGAATTCCTAAGTATATTGCTCAAAGTAAGTTCTGTTTTATTCAGCGAGACTTACTTCTAGGACCATATTCTTAGGATTGCAGCGCAAATATTCTCTCCTATGATTAAAAAAACCCTGAACTAACAATTTGAGATAGAGATGCCAGATCTCCTGGTGTGGGTTGGGATCCCCCAGGTTTGGATGCTCCTCTCTGCCCCTCACAATTACCCCCCAACAGGCAAGAAGTTGAAAATAAATGTGATGTGCTTACATGACCCAGAAGTGGTGGCATGGGAGGGCAATGCTTTGATATGGGGGCCAAACTCTATGGTAGAAGCTAATTCTACTATAGAATTTTGCCCCAAAACCAGAGTGTTGCTCCCAACATCCCTGACATGCCTACATCACTTCCGAGTCATGTAGGCATATTGCATTTATTTTCAGCATTCCTCTCCACTCCTGGTAAGTTCACTCCCCCATCCCCTGCCAGCATGTCCAAGGGACCTTGGAACCCTAATTTGAGACCCTTTAATAATATTCCCCCTGATATGGATAGCCTAGGCTAGTGTGATCTTGTCAGATCTCAGAAGCTATGCAGGGTTGGCCCTGGTTAGTATTTGGATGGGAGACCCCCAAGCAATACCAGAGGTTTGATGCAGAGGCAGGAAATGGCAAACACCTCTGAATGTCTCTTGCCTTGAAAACCCACAAGATCACTATAAATCAGCTGTGACTTGAATTCAATTTCCACCACTACCAGTGGTGGAAAGTGTGGACAAGTCACAGCTGATTCATGATATTCCCAAATGCACTGCCTGAAGTGACTGACAGGGAGCCTAATTGTAGAGCCAGGCCTAGTTGTGACACATTTGCTAACATGAATAACACTTGTGCAGGCTAAGAAAGTGAAAAATTGCTGAAGTGAATGTCAGTTCTCCAGCTTCAGGAATGTTAGAATAAGGATCTTTGACTGGGCCAGGTTATCAGGTCATCAGATTTGCCTACTCTCTATCCATTCACAGGAGAACTACAGAAATATTGGCCATGCTGTAACTTTTTACAAGGTCAGTAAATGTAGAGACCTGGCATTTTGGGAAATTCAACTTTATAGTTTAGGAAGATGTCAATCTTTGCCCTAACACAGTGGAGGGTCTTCAGATCAGTAGCCTTATTCATCTCCATTCAACACTTCCTTTCCTAGGTTTCATCAGAAATGGCATTCTGGAGACTTGTCCAAAAAAACTTTAAGGATTTTCTTAGTGGGTTTTTTTCCCCTTTCCTTTTTTTTTCTTTTTAAAAAATAGATTTCCAGCAGACTGGCTGTCACTCATTTGTAAAGAATCCTGCTCTTGTCAACCTATACTGCGTTGAAATAATCTAAGATGTTACCATGGGGGAAAGACTGAGGTTGAGAAATTTTGAAAGGCACTAAAGGTTTCATAAGTCTTCTAAAATGTAAAGCATTGTTAGAAAGGTCTGCATTTCTGTATGCCATGACTTCAATCTGAATTGTTCACTAACCCCTGTTGCATTTCCAATGGATGGGGATAATTCAAGATGAATTAATTCAGGTAAAAATAATTCTTTGAGCTAACTTTGAAAAGAGTTAATTGTAATAGAGCACTGACCTATTTGAGGGAAGATTGATCTGTTATTAAAACCCATTTTCTACATAGAATAACAAAACATGTTTAATAAAACAACTAGGTTATTCATTTGACAGGCTGCTCCGGTATCACAGTGCTTTAGAGTTCTTGACTCTTTATTGGTAACACCTGTAACCATTTTTTTCATGAAATCATGGATCTAAGTCAATTGAAATATGGCATATGAAATGCATTCAACACTGTAAGTAGGTTAAAGTAATCAAATATTTAAATAACAAATATTATTTGTATAGACTCAGAAGTTTTAAAAATAGGAACACATAAGTGGGAGACCAACAAGGATTTGCCAGGGCATCGTATTTCCCTTCCTCCCACTATTTTTCTTTGTCTTTCCCCAGAAAGCCCCAATAGCCTCCTCCTTTTGCCGTTTACTTCTGTCCTTCCCTTAGACTAGCCAATCTAACTTTATCTGCTTGTTGGTCTTCAGCTTTCCCTTCCTTTTGCCATCTATCCCTACCTGAGTTGTGCTGTGCTGGCTGAACCAAGACTACAGTAAAGAACCTACAGGGACTTATGGTGTTGGTGGGAAATACCCTGCATTTTGACACCACAGTATTTCTTCTTCCCCTCCTTCTGGCAGGCTTCATATCCTCACCTTTCCTTGCTTCCTTCTCTCCTACCCACCAACCAACCTACTTTTTATCCCCCCCCTCCAGCTTCAGCTACATTTATTTTTATTTACTTCATGTATATCTTGCTTTTCTCCAAAACTGGAACTTGAAACAGCTTAACTCATTCTCTATTTTATCTTCACAACACCTCTGTGAGGTAAGTTAGGCTGTGTGAGCTTCCATAACAAAATGGGGATTGAAACCTGGGTCTCCTAGATCCTAGTCTGAAACTCTGACTGCTAAACCACACTAGCTTTCATAGGCTAGATGCCATTGAACAGTAGCAAACAAATTGTTTGTTTTTTAATCAAGTTTTTCTGCAACCTTTGGATTTTTCTCTGATTTGTAGACTTTTCTCTGATATGTAGAATTAATCATCTTGTTTATGTTCCAGATTCCAAATTTATCCACATATTTGGCCACATTGAACAGATCATTGGACTTGGATTTGGGAGACTTAGATCCAGGCTTCAACTCACTCTTAATCTTGCTGGGGCTAAAATTCATTTATGTAGACATAAGTAGCAGTGAGCTCAATGGATCTTTCTTCCTAGTAAATATGTTTAAGAATGAAGCTTTATTTTGAAATTGCCATAATAAAATAAGAATGTCCCAGATATACCACCCTGAGCCTCTTTGAAGAAATTTGGTCTAGAAATGTGTTAAATGATAGATGGGCGTATTTCATGTGCTTCTATATCATACTATGAAGATATTGGATTTATATCCCGCCCTCCACTCCGAAGAGTCTCAGAGCGGCTCACAATCTCCTTTACCTTCCTCCCCCACAACAGACACCCTGTGAGGTGGGTGGGGCTGGAGAGGGCTCTCACAGCAGCTGCCCTTTCAAGGACAACCTCTGCCAGAGCTATGGCTGACCCAAGGCCATTCCAGCAGGTGCAAGTGGAGGAGTGGGGAATCAAACCCGGTTCTCCCAGATAAGAGTCCACACACTTAACCACTACACCAAACTGGCTCTCTTAATGTGGCTATATCAGGATAAGAATGTGGCTATATCAGGATAAGAATTTTTAAAATCTATATTCCTTAATGAGAATCCCTCTTGTTTCAAGCATTCTGAATTTGCTATAACTGAGAGGGTTTTTTTCCCCTTTCTTCATTATTTTCTGCTCAATGCTTATAGCTTGTTGAATTCAGGTTCCTTGTGACTTGTTCAACTATTCTGTTAATAAGAAGGTTTTATGTTAGATAGCAATTTCTGGAGGGGGGGCAGATGTACAGTTTTGCGGCACTATGACAAATATACCAATATAATTGGCTTGTCATAATGATTTTTTGGGGGAGAGGGACAGAATTTGTAATTAATTCAAATTTAAATGCTAATTTTAATGAAATGACTATATGTGATTTTATATTAGTTACAATAATGAAGACTAATCCACATATTGAATAATGTGACTTCTAAGGTACACACACACCATACCTCTTGGGCTCTGGATACACAGTGGTTACTTATTAGTTACTTATGGCAAACTAGGAAATTTCTGGAAGAAAATAAAGCAGTTTTGTTCAAAACAAAACAAAATAAAAAGTTTCTGTGAGAGTTAGAAATTCCAGTATCATTTCCTGCCTACAATATGTGCTATTTTATTGAAATCATGGTGCTTCATCTGGCATTACATTTTTGGATTGCTCTCTAAAGGAAGTTCTGATTGGATCAAGTTAAGGTCAAGAAGAAGTGATTGACTAAAGTTAAGAGCAGCAGACTTACACACAGTTAGGCTGCTTAAATCAACAAAACTGCTTCTGGAAGTGAAACGGATAGTGCAGTTTCGAGGGGCAGTTTATAATACAGCATATGGACTTTTCCTCCTGAACAGAACTTTAGCATCATACTGAACAAGGAAGAGTAATCAGCCTCAAGAGAACTCTTCATTATGTATAAGCAACCTGCTGAGAGCAGGTCAGTTTTGATCATAAACTTGACTCCCTCTCCCTATATTTTGTATAGACATACAATGCCATACAAAATCTGACCATTCATCCATCAAATCCTGCCTATTCGTCAAGGACCAATGAATCATGCTGGTAAAGAAAGCCTTCAATACTTAAATGAATTGGTCAAACAAGAGCTCCCCCCACCCGCCGCATCTGACCTATGCAATAACATCTGCAAAGGAATAATTTCTTCTTGGGCTCAATAAATATCAGTGCAACTACCTGTTCTTTGTTTAGTTCTGTGATATTTTTGAAGAACTGCTTCTTTTTCTTTTATTGACCTTAGCCACTTGGATTCTGATTTCTAGACAGATATTAACTGCACTTCCCATCAATATTTCCTCTAAGATGTGGAGTCTTGTGAGCAAAAATTCTACTTTGTGAGCTACCGGCATTAAGATTGTGAGTGAGTGATTTGGCCACTGCATAAATTAGTGTGCTCTGGGGCCATTCTTCCTGAGCTAAGATAAAAATGTGTGAACTGGAGGCTTAAAAACTGTGAGCTAGTTTACACTAACTCAGCTTAGATGGAACACTGCTTCCCATGTGTTATTTCTCTTCCACCATCACCACCCAAATCATCACCTCCTATCCACTTTAACTTTTGCTTAACTATCCATAATCCCTGCACCACCATAAGAGTAGCAAGTATGGAGTGGAAACGGCATAGGGGATATCTTTAAAGTCTGCTCCCTCTCTGCTGCTAGTCTCCTAGAATTTCCTGCTCAAGTAGATGCTGTTTCTAAAAGAAAAAAAGTCATGGAGGTCCCACTGAGATCTAGTGTGATTATTCTGGCAGATGAAAGCAGGATCTAGCTGGTGAACATACAAGGACTGCTGGGTGAAGTGAGTATTTCTCTGACCATTCTCACCATTGTCATTTAACCCTCTAAAGTAGGGGTGGTCAACGGTAGCTCTCCAGATGTTTTTTGCCTACAACTCCCATTAGCCCCAGTCATTGGCCATGCTGGCTGGACTGATGGGAGTTGTAGGCAAAAACATCTGGAGAGCTACTGTTGGCCACCCCTGCTCTAACGGCTCACAGTTTGATGCTGCGAGTTGGATATATCAATTCCATAGCAGATCATTCCCCATGCTGTTTCCTGTGAATCTTGAGGAACTGTAACCCATAGCATGATTTCCACAGTAATCTGGCCCCTCAGGACCCCAAAACCTAATGATAGGGCATTGATAAGAAAGTTATCCAGATTTTTTAAGATATTACAGAGAGCTACTCAGTTCTCAGCTACCAATATAAAAAGAAAAGGAAGAAAGAACATTTGCCCGCTAAGTGCATGGATTGATATCCAGTTTGGTATAGTGGTTAAGAGTGTGGATTCTAATCTGGCAGAACCGGGTTTGATTCCCTGCTTCTCCACATGCAGCTGCTGGGTGCCCTTGGGAAAGTCACAGCATTTCTGTTGTGGGCAGTGGAATGAAAGGAGATTGTAAGCCGCTCTGAAACTCCAAGTGAAGGATGAAGTATAAATCCAATCTCCTTTCTTCTCTCTCTCTCTTTGCAGATTCAGGAATGCGAAAATTAATGAGCCCCTCCAATATCAAATATGATAGCAGGGTGCATCCATCATTTTTTCTGATAAGAGACATCACAAGCTTGCCATTATTGTGACATTATGGGTTATTTTGCCTATGATTATAGGAAGAGAAAAAGAGACCAGAATCAGCACTAGTGCCAGTATAACCAGCTGGATGTAGGCATGAAATTCTTAGGGCCAGCTTTTCCTATTTACAACATGGCACTGCTGATTGACTTATTGTGACTTTATTATTAATTCTCTTTCTTTTCCTTGCTTAGCAGATACAGGTTCCTCTTACACTATGATCCATCAGTCAGAAGCATTACTTCTCATATCTTCTGACACTGTACTGGCTTCAGGTATAGAGAGTTCAGTCACCTCCATGTTTCTGTTTTATTTGAACTCTACAAGGTAACAAGCCATGTCTTCATTTCCTTACCTCCCCTGTTAGTTGGTTAAAGGTAGGATTTGTTGTGTGAGTTTGACATAATTGATTATAAACTAGATGGTTCTCTCAATTTGCCAATATCTCACTTTGTCTAGGGCCTATTTTGTTAACTCTGCAGGATGCAGAGAATTCAGAGGAACCTACCAGTATCTTCTGAAAAACTTACTTGCCCCATTTAAAGTTTAAAGGGACTGCAGAAGACAGCCAGATTAGCTGTGCTGGTGGGGAGCAGACTGATCCTGCTGGCTTGGCTTGGGGCTGGCTTCTTGTACAACCTGTTTTAAACCAGGGTGCAGAAGAAGCCAGTCTCAGGATCTGCTGAGACTTTGTGCTGGCTTCTCCGGCAGTCTAGCTTAAACTGGGCTTCAGGAAAAGTGTCATTCTGGTGGCACAGCAGCTCCTGGGGCTCACATCTCCTAAAGCCTGGTTTAAACCTGATTGCTGGAAAAGTGTACCCAGACTCACTATCTCCTCCCCGAGTCTGTTATTTGCAGAAGCTACAACACATTGTTCTGCTGCAGACAGGGTTTATCAGACACTTTCCCCCTTCAGTGTCTCTTACTAGGAATTTTCTGTCCACTCTGCTTCCTAGTTTCAACTCCAACTGTTTTCACCCCAACTGGCTAACCAACTCCTTCCCATTTGAATTTGTTTAAACAGCTCAGTGTTCCATTCCACAGTAATCAGCCAGGTTTGAAGACAAACATTTCTAAATTATTAAAAGAAATATTGTATCTGCTGAAATTGTGTTGTACAGTTCTGAGCCCACTATGGGTGAACCACTACGTTTTTCACCCTCTCTGAGTGAATAAAAACAAAACTTTTTCAGGAACAAGCTGAGTTTCAACCTACATTTAAGGACAAGGGCTTTTTTTCCTGGGAGAATATGGTGGAATGGAGTTCCAAAACGTCTTTGTGGGAGCAATATTCTAAAAAAAAAAAATGTTTAAAAGTTCATGAAGGACACCTGTTTCTCCTTCATTTCCCTCTTGAAAATCTGGCACCTCTTTTTCCAGTAAAATAAAAGCCCTACTAAGCACAATATACCAAGTTCAAGGAATCCTCATATGAGCTGATTGTAAAAACAACAATGATCTGCTCTCTAACCATGCTACCGCTTTTTCTACAAATCTTTATTATATAAAAAACCTTTCCATGGTGGCAAAATCAAGCTCCCTCATTGGTTGGGACATTGGGGCATCAAGTGTACTCCTATCAAACTATCAATCAACAATACTTGCATGTCAATGGTTCAGTCTGCTTCTCTCTCCAGCTCAAGTGACTGTTGCTAGCCAGCAAAGCTGATTCTCTCATTGAAACACAATCTCCCATTGGCTGAGCCACCTGTCACACAGAGCAGAGAAAGAAACCCTAACCTAGATTTGCTGAGAGAGGAAGAAGGAGGGAAACAGCCAGAAAGACTCTTTCCTTGATGGGCTGAGAACTCCTCTCTATCCTCTTCTGGACGTGGGAAAATGTTATCCAAAAGAGAGTCTTGGTATAAAAGCCTCTGAGGGAGCACTCATTGGGGTCAGTCCTCACTACGGCTGCCAGTTCCAGGCTGGTGGACATTCTGTGGTGGAGTTGTAGGAGATCATAGAAGTTAGTGCTGTGGAACCTGAATGCATGAATTCGAACCAGTCATAGACTTCCAGCCTAACCCACTACACAAAGCTGTGAGAGGAGAATGATGTAAACTGCTTTGGTCCCCCCCACACACACTGTGAAGAAAAACTGCCCTTTTCCTATGTAGAGGCTGCAGGGAAGGGGAAAGCAATGTTCAGCTGAAGTCAGAGGGGAAGATAAACAGGAGGAGAGAGGGTTGCCATTTGCTAACTCCTGGAGATTTAAAGGATGGAGCCTGGAAAGGGTGGGGTTTGAGGAGGGGTAGGACCTCAGACAGGTACAAAGCCATGTCATCCTGAGGAACTACCATTGCCAATCTACAGGTGAGGGATGGAGATCACTCAGACTTACAACTGCTCTCCATGGCAGAGATCAGCTCCCCTGGAGAAAATGGCCTCTTTGCAGGGTATGGTCTGTGTCATTATAACCTGCTGAGGCTGCTTCCCTCCTACTTTGGTCTCCACTGTAGAGAAGAACTGTCCTTTTTCTACAAAGAGGCTGCAGGGAGGTGGGAGTGGATGAAAAGCTGAAATCAGATCAATTCCCCTACAGAAAACAGTCACCTTGAGGAGACTACTCTATGGTATACCATAACACAACCAGTGTGCCCTCTAAGCTGAGTTAGTGTGAGCTAGTTTACAGATTTTTAACCTCCAGCTCACACATTTTTTGTATTAGCTCAGGAAGGATGACTCCAGAGCACAATAATTTATGCAGTAGTTCACAACTTTAATGCCAGTAGCTCACAAAGTTGAATTTTTGTTCACAAGACTCTGCAGCTTAGCGGAAACATTGAACACAACCAAGCCATGCAAACCGCCCCCCCCCCCCCCAGATCATGCCACAAGCTCACACTGATGCCAAATGCCACAAGGCTGAATATGACAGGAAAGGATTGCAAAAATTCACTGCAAACAAAAGGAATGCTGAGCTTCAGTGTCTGTTATCATGCCCACCCCACACCCCCTATAATTATTCTTCCTTATTTCCATTCTGGCCCTCTTCCAGGGCTTTGAGCCACCATAGAAACAGGGACACACACACACACACATGCAGGGGTGGGAAAGCCAGCATCTGTTTCAGTTGTGCGGTGGGTGGGAAGTCAGCAAGGGGAATGAATGAATGTTATGGGTGGGGGGAATGGGAAGACAGCAAGGGTGCAGGTGACTGAATGTATTGGGGGGCAGTGGCGTGCCAAGAGTGCAGGGATAGTTGAGAAGAAGAAGCGGTTGGGGGTGGGTGGTGATAGGGCAAGAAGTGGTGGTACCCTTGTCCCACCCCCAAGGGTACTTGCCCAGAGCCTCTTTCTAGAGCCCATTGTATTTTCCTTCACAACAGGCCTTATTTCTGGTACCTTAATAAAACAGAAAGCTGCACAGAAATTATCCTGACATTTCAGCCTTATCCCAGTCTTGTCAGAAGAAATGTAACAGGCTCCTTCTTATAATCATGCATTTAATTGTAGTCTTTCTCAAACTTTGTATCTTTTCTCACATCAAAGACTATCTATTCCTAGCCAAAGTAAATCAAAGGGAAACAGACAGGTTTCCCTACCAGAAATACTTGTTTCTAGTAAATACTGTACAGGCACACACAAATTGAAAAATGACCTTTGAATTCAAAAGAGATCTTAGCTAAGTGTTAGTTCTTCTGGTAATCCTTTTGGGGATTATGAGTGTGGCATAGTTTGCTTCTTAATTCCAAACTACGGAACTATGCAGTTTATCTAACCTAGATTGTATATACACACACAGTATGTTAGCTTTTTGAAAGTCTATGCTGCCTACAAGATAACACTAAACACATGAAAATATTGATGCCATTTTAGGGTCAGTGCATGTAATAACCTTGTATTTAGCTGTATTTATTGCCATCATCAGCATCAAGTGTGGGTTCCCCCCACCCTTTAATTCTGATTTACCATGCAATGTCATTGCTCCCTTCCAATTGGATCCTTGCAAGGAATCAGGAGACTGCTTCCAGCCAATCATCAGCCAAGTCTATAGAAGGAATGTATAAAGCCTGCAGCTGTGCCAGACAACATTTGCAGTAGAATTAGAGACCCCACTGACCAGAAACTCTTTAACTATTAGTAGGAATTAAATCATCCCTACAATGAATGCCCAGCATGAACACATCTGTCTCATAGTGATAGAATGATTCATCACATACAATCACACTTTTTTAAAAAAAGAATACAGTGACAGAGTGGGGAAAGTTTTCAGCACTGTCTCCTTTGACAATGTGAGGAATGCTTCCTTACATTGTGAAAGGAAACAATGGACCACTACAAGAAAGGATGGCAAATGTAAGGTTTACAGCAGAAAGGCTTCTCTCCCCCTCCCCACCCCCAGGGCCAGCACCAGGCTTTTTGGTTGCCTAAACTCAAATCCCCCCACCTCCAACTTCCTACCCCACCACTCACACCCTTCCTGCCCCCAACCAACCGACAAGTCGAACATGTCTGTGCATCTAAAGGCATCATGTAAGAAGCTCCAATGGATGTTTGGAAGACACCGTCAGAGTTTCCCACCAGCCCCTTTCCTCACCAGGCCAGCCTGCCCCCCTCCTCTCTTGGAGCATCCAACAAAGCAGGGATCATTGCAGGCAGAGAAAGGGGGAGCCCCAAGCTGCCCCAACTAAGTGGCAAAGGGGCAGCTGGATGGATCTGGAGCACAAAACTCTGGGGCCAGGGAAGATTTTGTGCGCCACCCTGGTGAATTTCACCTGGAAGCACCTCGGGGCTCCAGATCACTCAGGAAATCCCTGCCCAACCATGGAATTTTGTCTCTGCAAGGCACCCATGCAGCTGCCCTCCAAATAGTGATTGAGCTCCCTGCGGTGATTCCTAGCTCACTTTCCTGGGAGTCAGTTCTGGCAAAGCCAACTGCTTGGCTAGCTCAGAGCTAGGGAAGGAAAGTGGTGGATTTAGGCAGAAAGGGACACCCCCCTGCCAAATTCTGGAGGAAGGGGGGAGTGGGAGGAGAATGTGGCAAATAAGGTTCCTCAGTCTTGGGGGGCAGGGAGAGAGGGAAAAAGAAGGCAAATGAAGAGGGTAGAAATTTTTCCAGTGGGAGGGGAAGAGAAGCCCCTGGTCAACCCCTTCCCTTTCCCTGCTGCTGACACCTACCCACAGCACTCCAGGTGAGGTGGAGAAGGGCAGCAGAGATGCGGACAGCAGCTAGGGTGAGTGCAGTGGCAGGGGGCACAATGTGGAACACTGGGAGGTGGAGGAGGTGCCCATTGACCCTGTGGCCAGGTGGTGCCTTAGGCAGCAGCCTGCCTGGCCTATTGGGTAGTGCTGGTCCTTTCTCCTTACACGCACATCTATCTAATCTCTATCTATCCAGCACTCTAGCCAGGGTTTTTTTTCAGTGGGGGCAGACAAGGAGCAGCAGTTTAGAACATTGGAGCTTTCTTCTGATGAAACCTCCTAAGTGGATCAGGCTGACAGAAAATGCATTGTATTAAAAATGCAGGCAGTGATATTTTCTGTTATGGTGCCTCTGAGCATTACAATGAATAAGGAATGGCAACAATGCTGTATGAGGTTTTGCCTGCAGCATACAAATTTATTTTCAGCTCAACAACACTTTAGAAATGCTAATAACCTCAGTGTGGAAATGGTAAATTCACACCTCCAGCTAGAACAGATAGAAGTTGCCAGCTAGCAGGGAAATGAAAGCAACTTTTACCTACAAAAGGTTTTTCTCCCCTCCCTATCTTTCCTACCACAGCAGACACAGGACAATCAGTCTTCCGGCTGGAGAAATTGGAGAGGGGTTTTTGCCTTGTGAGAGCCCTCTTGTAGCTGCAGACTTCTGTCTGTCTGTCTGTCTGTCTGTCTGTCATCTCTTCTTATTCTTAGTCATCATCATCATCAACTATAAGAACATAAGAGAAGCCATGTTAGATCAGGCCAATGGCCCATCCAGTCCAACACTCTGTGTCACACAGTGGCCAAAAATATATACACACACACACACACACACTGTGGCTAATAGCTACTGATGGACCTCTGCTCCATATTTTTATCTAAACCCCTCTTGAAGGTGGCTATGCTTGTGGCTGCCACCACCTCCTGTGGCAGTGAATTCCACATGTTAATCACCCTTTGGGTGAAGAAGTACTTCCTTTTATCCGTTTTAACCTGTCTGTTCAGCAATTTCATCGAATGCCCACGAGTTCTTGTATCGAGCTATTATTTAGCTAACTAGCTAGCTAGTAAGTCAATATAAGAATACATAAAGAAACTGGATGCAGAGAGGATGTTTTCTTCCTTTTTCTTTCTCTATAAATACCAGCAGACAGTTCTCTCCTACTAGGCTACCCCCATTTTCTCACCATAGGAAACAGTGAAAAGAAGTGCTCTGAGGGGCCCCTACTCTGGGGGTTTATAAAATCAAACCCTTTCTCCATTCACCCATATGAGAGACAGTGGTGAGCTCAACTGATTCAATGTAACTAGAAAACTGTTGGAAACTCCACAGATGGGGAAACTGAATTTTACTCATTTTGTTATTGTTTTTATAATTTTATTTAATTTATTTGATATTATTATTTCATTCTTTCCTAAGTGCAAGATTTCATTTTAAATAAATAACATCAGAAGTGAATGGGGATTGTAAAAGTAGGAATAATGGTGAGGGGCAGTACATTTCTTGTGCTTTTACCCAGGTGGCCTCTTCATATTATAAAATTGGTTGAATTCTTCAAACCATATGCCTGTATTAGAAGTCTCCAGCGCTTTGAATGAGAAAACCAGCAATTATTCCATTAAAATTTATCATGAAGCTTGCTAAAAATCTTGATCAGTTTATCATGAAGGTTGCTAAATATCTCATTAGTAATTTACCACCCACAGAAATGTCATTGATTCAGTGTGGTTCAGATATAGCATGACTGGTAACTTGCCAAATGGCAACAAGACTTTTTATGATCTGAGGCCAAGTTAACTGGAATTTTTATTAGGTTAAGGTATTTCACACCATCAACTGCAAGACATGACTCACTGGTGAAGCTTCGATTGTATTGTATCCATTACATGATACAACCATTTTCAAACTTTGAATTGTGTTTTTTACTTAGAAACTCTGGTCTGTAAATGTGTGTGTATAGGGGGGAAAGTGTAGAATTAACCTTCAGCAAATGTATCAGCACTCTGATGTATGATATGGTTTGGTCTAAAGTCTTTATTGACTGAATTGGTCTTGTGCATAAAAGCTGAAACAATATAGGGCTGTGCAAAACTTAGTCCTTTATTTTATTTCCCATGGAGTTTTCTGTGGTTGCTGTCAGATATCCATGGAAACTTTGCTGAGCATCTCAGATATCCACAGCCTTTCTGAACAATTTCCATGCATCTCTACTTTCTGAAAAGCTTTATTTTCCCTCCTGTCCTGCTTATACATCTATCCTCCAGTAATGGAAAGTTCTGTACTAATTGTATATTAGCTACTCTCCATGCAGAGGCCAAAAAGGAGCAGTGGTAATGCTGACAAACTTCCTTTCTGACACCCAGCAGTCTGCAGAAATGAATTGACAAGGGCTTAACATTCTTTTTTACCTCCATATTTGTTCTCTGAACAATATGGCCAACAAACATTTTCGTCTAGGAAAAAAAATAAACTGGATACAATAATATGTAAGAGGGAATGAGATATCTGTCTTCACCAGCTAGCCTAGATACGTCTACACCAGAGGCTGAACCTTCTGGACTGCTGAAACATCTGCAGCTGGTTCTAATGTAGATTTTAATGTTTCTACTCTATGAGCATATTTATGCTGATTTTGCTGCTTGTTTTTTATTCTCAGCCTACTTGTGTTTTTGTAAAAATATTATTGCGTATTATTCTTTATTGTATAGTGAAATGCATCAAATAGATTTGGAGTGTGGCTTCTTAGACAAATAAATAAAGGAATCCCTACTTGAAACAAATCAGTTCCACACCAAAATAATAATGGTGCCTTTTATTACTATTTCAGCTGTCATCAAAAGCAAGGGGAGAACAATGCATGATTGCTGTAATTTTCTTTTTGCAATAATCTGTCAAAAATGATCCCACTAAGTAAAGTGAATAAATTTTAGTTAAGAAGTACCGTAACTATAACCCCATGGCACAGAATGGTAAGCTGCAGTACTGCAGTCCAAGCTCTGCTCATGACCTGAGTTCGATCCCAGTGGAAGCTGGGTTCAGGTAGCCAGCTCAAGTTTGACTCAGCTTTCCATCCTTCCAAGGTCGGTAAAATGATGGGGGTAAAGGTAGTTTACTGGGAAAGCCACCTCATAAAAAGTCTGCTAAGAAAACGTTGTGATGTGATATCACCCCATGGGTCAGTAAAGACTCAGTGCTTGCACAGAGAAGTACCTTTACTTTTTTAATAACCTAAATGCATTTCAAATGATGTCAAAATTCCAAAGTCATTATCTGAAATTTGAAAATATATCAGAATGATAGAAAATTTCAATTCAATCATCTTTAGAGCCTCAATTATACATCTTTGGTGCATACATGCAATGCATTGGAAAAAGAAGCATTACTAATAAGCAAAAGTGATTTCACAACAAAGCCAGAGACCTCACACTAGGTTACTGAGAGAGAGAGAAAGAGAGAGAGAGAGAGAGTGAGTGAGTGAGTTATTACATTATGGTGTTGGATCACAGAAAATTTTAAAGGCTCACTTGAATAGTCATTATCTCTTTAGGGGCCTCCATCCACATCATGTTTTTGTTCAAGCAATATGGCTTCAGACTGTGTGCACACCGTGAATTTACTAGCTTTAAGCAAATTTTAACATATAAGCACCTCTGGCGCAGCACTGCAAGTTTTCAAAACTAATTGAATCAGCTTACAAAAAATGTTTTCCCTGTGCAATAAATCTCATTATAAACAACCTCTTTATGACATCCACCTCCCTACAATATGCAAATTTCAATTACTTATTTAGTGTGCCTTCCGTATTTCCATGTGAATTCCATTTTACACTGAAACTTTTAATAAAACTCCAGATCGGCTTCTGAATATTGTTATTAGCAATGACCTATGCCAGCATAATAATGAAGTGTTAAGGAACACTTGGATTGGGGATATAATTGAGAAAGCATGAGACTTTAGCATTTCACTGAAACACTATCCAAAGTGATTTTCATCAAAGCAGAAGTTCTTGGTTTCTAAACAGAGAGGGAAATTAAGGAGTCTAGTCAGAAGAGAGCAATAAATGTTAAAGAGAGGCAGAGAGAGCACTCCAGTTCTGGAACAACCAAAGATGTCAAGTTTCTTGCTTATCTCCTGTAGCTCTTCAGTCAAGAAGTGGTTCATGTTCTCAGGGGACAGTTGCAGTCATTTAAACCTTTGGGAACATATTAGTTGTTGTTATAAATATAAAAATTGTGTATAACCACTAGCTGTGTCCCACAGTATCACCAAATAAAGGAAGACTAAAAGATAATTCACACTGTAGTATTCCCTGTTACTATTAATAGGTGTGAAAGTTGACAATGAGGAAAAGGAAGGAATCTGATTTATTTGAAATGAGGTTTTGTAGGAGAGTTTTACTGAAACTGTGGACCATCAAAAAGAAAACTGTTAATTCTACATCAAATCAAGTCTGAGCTCCCCTAGAAGCTAAATTAACCAAACTGAGGCTATCATACTTTTGTCATCTGGTGAAGAAACAAGAGTAACTAGCAAATACAATAATCCTAGGAAAGAGAGCAGAAAAAAATGGAAGACTCAACATGAGATGGATTGACTCAATAAAGGAAGCCACAGTCTTCAGTTTACAACTCCTGAACAAAGCTGGTAACAATAGGATGTTTGAGAGATCATTAATTTATACAGCTTCCATAAGTCAAATATGTCTTGACTGCAGTTAAAACACACACTTTGGGTGTTTTCGCACTGACCTTAATCAGCAGCGATGCCCCTCTTCACCGCGCAGGATCGGCGCGAATTTCGCGCTAAATGCCGCGGAGCACCTGGAAGAGCCAGAAAGTCCCGCGGCTTTTGCAGCGCAAATGGAAACTGGTTTTTGACAGTTTCCGTTTGCGCCGCAAAAGCCGCGGGACTTTCCGGCTCTTCCGGGTGCTCCGCGGCAATTAGTGCGAAATCCGCGCCGATCCTGCGCGGTGAAAAGGGGCGTCGCTTCTGATTAAGGTCAGTGCGAAAACGCCCACACAGTCAGAAGCATACTGCACCTGTTGGGAATCAGCAGCTTATTAAACTATTAGCAGCTCATGAAGCTGTTAGCGTCATTTTAGGATGAATTTGTAATGTGCAAAACCTTTCCAATGGTGTGGGATGGGGGGAATGATTGCCTGCTTGAAGACTGGCCAGCTCTTAGTTCTGCCTTTCCTTCAATATTCCAATTCCAAAAACCTTTATTGGCACAACACCTTCAATATTCTTAATATTTTATGGTATCAGAAACACTGTTAGAGGGTACAATAGTTCAATGGACTGTCAGTGTGGTATATGAGGAGCATATTGCAAAAAACATAAAGACCAACAATAAAAATTTCTTCAAATATATTAGAAGCAGGAAACCAGCCAGGGAGGCAGTGGGGCCCTTGGATGACCAAGGGGTCAAAGGATTACTGAAGGAGGATAGGGAAATGGCTGAGAAGCTGGATGCATTTTTTGCCTCTGTCTTCACTGTGGAAGATAAGAAGTGTTTGCCTGCTCCAGAACCACTTCTATTGGAAGAGGTGTTGAAAGACCTGAGCCAGATTGATGTGACAAGAGAGGAGGTCCTACAACTGATAGACAAATTAAAAACTAATAAGTCACCAGGTCCAGATGGCATACATCCAAGAGTTCTGAAAGAACTCAAAGTTGAACTTGTGGATCTTTTGACAAAAATATGTAATCATTCATTGAAATCTGCCTCTGTTCCTGAGGACTGGAAGGTAGCAAATGTCACCCCCATCTTTAAAAAGGGTTCCAGAGGAGATCCAGGAAACTACAGGCCAGTCAGTCTGACTTCAATACTGGGAAAGTTGGTAGAAACCATTATCAAGGACAGAATGAGTAGGCACATTGATGAACACGAGTTATTGAGGAAGACTCAGCATGGGTTCTGTAAGGGAAGATCTTGACTCACTAACCTGTTACATTTCTTTGAGGGGGTGAACAAACATGTGGACAAAGGAGACCCAATAGATATTGTTTACCTTGAATTCCAGAAAGCTTTTGATAAAGTTCCTCATCAAAGGCTCCTTAGTAAGCTCGAGAGTCATGGAGTAGAAGGACAGGTCCTCTTGTGGATCAAAAACTGGCTAATTAATAGGAAGCAGAGAGTGAGTATAAATGGGCAGTCTTCACAGTGGAGGACGGTAAGCAGTGGAGTGCCGCAGGGCTCAGTACTGGGTCCCATGCTCTTTAACTTGTTCATAAATGATTTGGAGTTGAGAGTGAGCAGTGAAGTGGCCAAGTTTGCGGATGACACTAAATTGTTCAGGGTGGTGAGAACCAGAGAGGATTGTGAGGCACTCCAAAGGGATCTGTTGAGGCTGGGTGAGTGGCGTCAACGTGGCAGATGAGGTTCAATGTGGCCAAGTGCAAAGTAATGCACATTGGGGCCAAGAATCCCAGCTACAAATACAAGTTGATGTGGTGTGAACTGGCAGAGACTGACCAAGAGAGAGATCTTGGGGTCGTGGTAGATAACTCACTGAAAATGTCAAGACAGTGTGCGATTGCAATAAAAAAAGACCAAAGCCATGCTGGGAATTATTAGGAAGGGAATTGAAAACAGATCAGCCAGTATCATAATGCCCCTGTATAAATAGATGGTGCAGTCTCATTTGGAATACTGTGTGCAGTTCTGGCCACCGCACCTCAAAAAGGATATTATAGCATTGGAAAAAGTGCAGAAAAGGGCAACTAGAATGATTAAAGGTTTGGAACACTTTCCCTATGAAGAAAGGTTAAAACGCTTGGGGCTCTTTAGCTTGGAGAAACGTTGACTGCGAGGTGACATGATAGAGGTTTACAAGATTATGCATGGGATGGAGTTGCTAGTTATGCAATTCAGTTTAGGTTTTGCATCTCTAATCAAAGCCAAATGCCTCTGCAATTCCCTTCTGCTATCACTGTAAGTCTTATCCAGAGTTCAGTTTGTTTCTAGAAAAAAGGCTATTTGGAAAGAAGCTCAGAAAAGAAAGTGATTTCCTCCAGAGAATGTCAAGATAGTGAAGTTCTGCATCAAATCTATATTAGCAAGAATCTGTGTTCTTGTTTTGGCTGACAGGACTGGAGGGAACAATGTTAGCAAAGAATAACCTGGGAGCTACAATTCATCCAATCATGAATATTTAAAAAAAAATCTTTACAAAGTCACCTGCAGAGAATTTATGGTTGCTAAATATTTATATTAAGAATCATCAAATTATACCAATGAAATACAAACAACATACTTGTAGCATTATAGAATCATACTTCTTTTCAATATGCAGAATCACCAATTAATCTTAATGTCAGTGAAATGTCCCTGGTCACTGTATTAAGGCAGAGTTGATGGTGGCAGTGGAATATTCAAGGCCTTACCATTTAAGGATTTCTTGGTCTCTTGCATGTGGCATAAATAACAATGCCATCAGCCCAAGGTATGTGGGTTCTATTTCTTTCATACATCAGAGCCAGGAAACAGAGTATAAGATATATGAGTCTGCTCTGACTGAGAGAGACAGTAACTTAGTGAGTATATTTCTTTTTGGAGTATTTAATTTCTTCCCTGCCTGTAGTAGATTTAGTGCTTCTGGGGTACACAAGAATGCTCTCACATATGCCACTGAGAAGGACAGTACAAGTGAGATATGGCCATTCCAATGTTTGTATGACTCATGTTTGATGCATGGTTATAGAGACAGCATAAATAAAAATGAAGAGCAAAAGCAGGGTTGTATGAAACAATTGAAACTCTTAATGCTGTTGAGTGGAGATGTTTCTACCACTGCAGCTGCCAGTCTGTAAAATCCAAAAATTAAGAGAAAAGAGACAAAAAGTGGATTACATATGTTCTGAGTGGATTGTGGTGATAGTACAAAACATTATCTCAGAGATAGCTGCTTTTAAGCTTCAGTAGGAGTTATCTAACTAGAACCTGACGATTAATCCCCAGATAACCTATCACTAGAGGCATTAGCTAGAAGCCTGCAGCAGTACAATTTTGCAACTTTATTGTTAGTAGTTCAATTACATTGCAGGAGAGCAGGAATAGCACAAACAGGTTTAAAAACAAAGATTTTAGTGAACTTGAAAGACGTGCCATCATCATCATCATTAGAAAGCCATTGTAGTCACTTTGAAGTCACTGTCTAGCCCAGTCTAAGATTTTTTGCTCTGCTGTACTGAAGCAGCAGTTTACATGATCTGGCATAAAACTTCCATCACTGGCATTTTTTTTAAAAAAAATGTTCCACAGTGACTGTTCCATTGGTTGAATCAACAGCAGTCATCAGTGTGCTAAGACTCCAATCCTGATGTATGAAACATCAGGGTGCCCATACAGAACAGCACTGTTATATAAGGACAAACTTCAATTTGCTAATTGATATATCTGCAACAGAATCTCTGTAATTCAAATCCTTATTTTGAAAATGACAGTGCAAAGTTGATCATGTTTCTCAATATTTACAGCTTTTTAATAACAGTACTCTAGAAACTTAATGAAAGTTGGGATGATTCCTTATAGTTCCATGTATTTTTCAGAGAACAGAATGACAAGTGCAAGGCAAATGAGCAAGGAAATGTGCAAGGAAAAAAGGGAAACTGGCCATATGCTTAAAAATACATGGAAAAATGGACGAGATGGAATGACATCAGATAAGTGCTTCACAATTTCAAATCAGAGAGCTACTAATGGAGAAAGACGGCAGAATGAAAAGGAAGATCTGCAGACTAATTTTCATTTCATTTTGCTATAAGACAAAAACTGAACAGAAAAAAAAAGTTGAATTGGAATGTAAAATACTAGGGATCAATTCCAATCTTTAATACATAAAAATGTGGTCTCTGAGACCAACAGCCTAGACTATAAAAGTTACCAAGACAATGATCCATTCTGGAAAGCCATACACTTTTTCAGATTCTAAATGAAGGCAGAGAAATCAAATTTTATGGTCAAAGATCCGCCAAGTAGCTGAGGATCAATGGATAATTATGAATATTGGGACTCAGGCCTACCTGGGCTCTACAAAACTGTGCCAGAAGCCATTTTGTCTCTTTTTTTAAAGGCATGGGGGAAGTCCATATGGTATGGAGAGTATGCCAACCCTTCATCTCTTTGAGATGAGTCCTTCCGAACCAGAGACATTTCATCTCCTGTCGGCTTTCCCCCAAGATTTAGTTTAAAAACTGCTCTGCCACCTTTCTGATTTTAAGCGCCAGCGGCCTGGTTCCATCCGGGGACAAGTGGAGACTGTCTCTTTTGTACAGCTCCCGCTTGTTCCAAAAAGCCTCCTAGTGCCTAACAAACTTAAACCCTTCCTCCTTACACCATCGTCTCATCCACACATTGAGACTTCTAATTTGTGCCCATCACTCCTGCCCTGCACATGGAACAGGTAGCACTTCTGAGAAGGCTACCTTGGAGGTCCTGGCCTTAAGTCTCCCACCTAGCAGCCTAAATTTTTCCTCCAGGACCTCATGACTTCATTTCCCCACATCGTTTGTGCCAACATGCACCACGACCACAGGCTCCTCCCCAGCACTGTCTATCAGCCTATCTACTACGCACGTAATGTCCACTACTTTTGCACCAGGCAGGCAAGTCACCATACGGTCAGTATGAAGTTTCGCCACCCAGCTATCTACTTGCCTAAGGATCGAATCACCAACTACCAACCCCCCCCTCCCCCTGCCCAGGGATGGTTCCTTGGCGTGAAAGGATTCCCGCTCGCCAACCGAAGAAGAGGTCGCTTCTGAGGGCGCATTCCCCTTATCTTCAGTACGGTACCCTGTTCCCTCTTGACCCTCACACTCTCTGGCAGCAATGGGGCTGCTACGTTCAGAGTGGGGCTCATCTAATACGCCCCCGAGAATCTTCCCCAAGTGCCTAACTGACCGTCTCTGCTTCTCCAGGGCAGTCACCTCGGCCTCAAGGGTACGAACTCGTTCCCTGAGGACCAGGAGCTCCTTGCATCGAGCACACACTCAAGACTTCTGTCCTTTGGGCAGATAGTCATACATGTGACACTCAGTGCAAAACACTAGAAAGCCCCCACCCCCTTGCTGGCATTCTATCTTCATTATATATATATATATATATATATATATATATATATATATATATATATATATATATATATATATATATATATATATATATATATATATATATATATATATATATATATAATATGCAGTCCTCTTTAAATGCTGTTTGTTTAAGTGGCTCCCCTTCTGGAGGGTCAACTTACCTTATTGGGAGAACAAGGAAATTAGAGATCTGGGTTCCTGGTCCTTAGAGAGCCCCTAGGCGAAAAGCCACAGGCCAAGAGCCCTTTAGCTCTCTGGCAAGGTGCAGCTTAAAATGCAAAGAGAGTGGAGCAGAGCCACTCCTAAGCAATCAGCAGCAATTACTCTCAATCACTTTCACTTTTAGCCCACTCAACCGAACAAACAAAAGTTCCCCAGCTATCACAACTCAGAATTTTAAGCAGTCCCACAATCCTCAGAATGAAGTGTCTCAAAACTCAGAAATTCTCAGCAACTTCTCCAGCTGTCTCAGCTATCAGAGCTGCTCTGCTCTGTTCTGCTCTCTCTCTCTGATTATTATTATCATTCCTCACAGGAAATCATTTGGGTTATCCTCCTTTGCTTTTTTTAATCAGCTCTGCAATATCCTTTTTGAGACACAGAGATCAGACCTTACACAGTATTCCAAATAAGGGTGTCCTATAGATCTATATAAGGTCATTAGAATAAATGGCTGTTTATTTCCAATTCCTTTAATAATAATCCCCAGCAAGGAGTTTGTCTTTTTTACTGCTACCTCGCACTGAGTATTCATTCAGATTCAGAATTCCCTGCTCAAACTGTAGCCTGCTACACTGCATCTTTCTCTATTGTTGAGTGCTCCTAATGATCAGGATCAGCTTTGGGAGTGGTGCAAATGACAGCAGAAAACAATCATGGACAGATGGGAAAATTCATTCCATGAGAGGAGGTCCATTCATTGGTCATTATACCCAACCCATTAATGCAACCGTGTTTCTTGAAAAGCAAAGCAGAAAGGTCTCTTTCTTTCCTCTGGAAACAATCTTTTTTTAAAAAGATGATGGCATATACTTGACTGTTTTTTAGTGTGCTCCTAGGAAGACAATTGTGATTAAAATTAAGCATAAACAGAGCAGGAGAGGCTACCAAGGAATGAGGAGCAGAGGCTGAATATTCATGACCTGTAAATCTCTGACTTAGACTGGAAATCACTGAGCTGTGTGAGTTACTCTTATAGGGGCATTTGCCTGTTCTTTCCCTCTGGAATCACTCATTGTTTTAACTATTAAGTCCCTTTAAATAGAAATGGTCCACAGAGAGATACTTGTGATAAATTAATTGAGCAAACCAAGCAGTATCCTAAGACAACAAGAGACAAATAAAATCAGCTTTTTACTGAAACCCCCACCAAGTTCTAGGATAGATTTCAGATTGATTACTAATGTTTCACATGGCATAAAGACAATTGGGGTTAAAATATACTATAGATCATAATTAACATCTTAAAAACTCTCTGAAGACTCAAACATCTGATGTGAAATCGGGCTCAGAATATCAGAAAAGTTAACAATAGATCACAGGCTCACTTTAGTTTTCAAGTCAAGTTGATCTGGAGATGGTAAATTAAACCATCATGCTTCACCATTTATGCAGTAAGTGTTGAGCATTAAATAGAGTTCCTCCAGAGGGGAAGCTATGTGTGACAAATATACATTGAGCTTAGCCTTCTCATTGATATGCCACTATCGCCCCCTGCTCCTCTCTCTCTCTGTGTAATTTAGAATGATTTAACCCACTCCCCAACTGTACTTTCAAGAAGTACAGAAAGTACTTGAAAGAAGAACTTTCAAGAAGTACAGCCCAAACAGAGGGTGAGATCACACAAGGAATCTGGCAAAGCAGTATTCCAGCTTTTAAATAGTCGGTATTCTTTGATGCATGCTGGGGCATTCATACAGCCCTCATCCTGCTATCAGGAGAGGTACTGGCCACACATGTGCACAAGGAGCATTCAGACTCATGCACATGTGGGGTGCATGCATCATGCCCCCAGCTATTCAGACAGCTGGAAAATGCACCCTACATACACTTTAGAGATTTGCTACTGGGAATGATGTAGACATCATTTATCTTGATTTCAGTAAGGCTTTTGATAAGGTTTCACATACTGTCCTTGCTGACAAGTTAGTAAAATGTGCTTTGGATCCTGTTACCATTAGGTGGATCTGTAACAGGTTGACAGATCGCACCCAAAGAGTGCTTGTTCCTCATCCTCTTGGAGAGGAATGACAAGTGGAGTGCCTCAGGATCTGTCCTGGGACCTGTTTTGTTCAACATCTTTGTCAATGATTTGGATGATGGAATAGAGGGAATGCTTATTAAATTTGCAGATATACTAAGTTGGGAGGGGTTGCAAATACAGAAGAAGACAGGATACAGGATGACCTTGACAGGCTGGAAAACTGGGCTAAAACCAATAAGATGAATGTTTACAGGGATAAATGTAAAGTTCTGCATTTAGGTAGGACAAATCCAATGCATGGTTATAGGATGGGGGAGACTTCTCTTAGCAGTAGTATGTGCGAGAAGGATCTAGGGGTCTTAGTGGATCATATGCTGAACATGAGTCAACAGTGTGATGCGGTGGCTAAAAAGGCAAATTCAATTTTGGACTGTATAAACAGAAGTATAGTGTCTAGATCATGTGAAGTGATGGTATCACTTTACACTGCTCTGGTAAGACCTCACCTGGAGTATTGTGTTCAGTTTTGGGCACCACATTTTAAGAAGGATATAGACAAGCTGGAATGGGTCCAGAGGAGGGTGACAAAGATGGTGAGGGGTCTGGAGACCAAGTCCTATGAAGAAAAGTTGAAGGAGCTGGGCATGTTTAGCCTGGAGAGGAGGTGGCTGAGAGGTGATATGATCACCATCTTCAAGTACTTGAGGGACTGTCATATAGAGGATGATGTGGAATTGTTTTCTGTGGCCCCAAAAGATAGGACCAGAACCAATGGGTTGAAATTAAATCAAAAGAGTTTCTGGTTCAACATTAGGAAGAATTTCCTGACTGTTAAGAGTGGTTCCTCAGTGGAATGGGCTTTCTCAGGAGGTGGTGGGCTCTTTTTCCTTGGAGGTTTTTAAACAGAGGCTAGATGGCCATCTGATAGCAATGAAGATTCTGTGAATTTAGGGGGAGGTATTTGTGAGTTTCCTGCATTGTGCAGGGGGTTGGACTAGATGACCCTGGAGGTCCCTTCTAACTCTATGATTCTATGATTTTAAGTACCTTGTCACTGTTTAATCTGGTCCTGTCCTGTTTTAAAACATGGGCTGGAGGTGGGAGGCAGATGTGTGTGATCATGCACATTAAATCTGGATGGGATGCATGGCTAGGTTGGGCCCGATCTCTTGTGTGATTGCACCCACAGATTTACCACCACTGTGAGAACTCTGGTAAAGCAGATCCCATGACTTCTCACCCATCCCATCCCCTTGGCACATTGTTTTTAGAACTAGGAACATTTTTTTATAATGCTTGCTCAGTCTGTGGTTCAATGAAGTAGCCTACAATTTGCTGTTGGGGCTCTACTAAGCTAAAATGTATGTAAAGCCTATGTTTTTGTGGAATTTAGTGCTCAGTGACAGAACGTACCTGCACATAAAAGGTTTTGAGTTCAATATGTGTCATCTCCTGTAAAGGATCTTAAGAAACAGGTAATGATTTCCCTACCTGAGGTCCTAGTTAGCCCCACTGCCAGTTGTGCACTTGAAAGGATTTGGGAGGGTTTAATTCTTCTTAAAAGTATACTGAGAGAAGCAATACTGGATTAGATAGGACAATAGTCTACCTGATTCAAAGTCAGGATAAACTAACATCACAGTCAAAGTGGGAGAAAGATGTGGAATTATCAGAACAGGAGATAAATAAAGTAATGAGAAATATTAATGATATAAAATTGGGAAAATTTAGAGAATTAGAAATGAAATGAATTTGGAAATGGCATAGAACACCGGCTCAACTAGCGCATATGATTAAGGGATTGAGATCCAATTGCTGGCATTGCAAAAAGGAGAAGGGACATTATGTGCACCTATGGTGGGAGTGTTCAAGAGTGGCTGAATTCTGACGGAAGATTTTGGGAAAAGTGCAAGAAGTGTGTTAAAGTGAAACTTTCGGGAAAGGTGTTATTTATGGGAATATTGGGGAACCCTAAAGTGTATAAGCCTTTCCAGGAGATATTTAAAGCTATGATTTTGGCAGCCCAGGCTCTCATAGCATTTGGTTGGAAAGATGCCATGAAATGGACTTTGGATAGATGGAATGGTTATTTATACGAATGGATTCAGTCAGATATATTATCAATACTAAAACAAGGAAAGCAAGGAGAGGATAAGATTGAAGAAATTAAGGAAAGGTGGTATAAATATATAGGATGGGTAAAAACAGGAGGGGCCAATAATGAAATAAGGCTCAGGCTCCAAAGGGTGTGCATGTGGTTGCAAATATAAATGAGTTTTATAATGGTCAATTTGGGAGGGGTGGGAGGAGGGAGGGGGGAGGGAGGGAGGTAACTGACGGGTCTGTAATATGAATGTAAGATATTGTAGGAATGTAAGATGGAGAAATGAACATATGAAGCTGCCTTATACTGAATCAGACCCTCGGTCCATCGAAGTCAGTATTGTCTACTCAGACTGGCAGTGGCTCTCCAGGGTCTCAAGCTGAGGTTTTTCACACCTTTTTGCCTGGATCCTTTGTTGGAGATGCCAGGAATTGAACCTGGGACCTTCTGCTTATCAAGCAGATGCTCTACCACTGAGCCACCGTCCCTCTCTATAACATGAGTTATAATACAAAATAAAAAAAAATTAAAAAAGGATAAACTAGCTTCATAAGGAATCCATACAATCCAGGAATCAGGATAACACCAATATGATGCCACTATGCATTTCCAGCAGGTCTGTTCCATAATGCTACATACTGTGATTCTGCTGTATTTAATTATGTATCTCAGGGAAAGAGTGTTTTTATCACAGACCACAACAGACAAATCAGAGTGTGACATTTAGTTGGATAAACAGTGCCAGGAATGTGGGAAGTGTTTTAATACTGCACTGTTAGCCCAACACCCCATTCCATACCTTCATGAATCTGCACATTTAAGCAACATTTTAATTTGGATTAGAAACAGGAAAATGGTTGATAAATATTTCTAAGTATACTTAATCCTATTTCATACTAAATCCTTTATTCCATTATGTATTTCTGTCTACGCTTCCAGGATGTGAAGGAAAAGGCATACATAATTCGTTTTATAAAGAAATTAAAAGCCTTCTTCAAATGTTAATTATTTGCAATTAATCTACATCAATTAGTTATGAAACTATAATTGCCCTCTCCAGGAAAACAAAATATATTCTATTTGCTGATTAAAAGAAAGAGCATACTACTGATTCACCAGCAGTGCATTTTCATTGTTATTGTTCTAACTCTTGCTTAACATGTAGCTAATAGGTATTCATCGGAACTTAACTGCATTTGAACTTCATCTCTTCATCTGAACATAAGGAGGTAGTGAATGCTGGCCCCACCTATAGCCTTCATACATATATGCTCATATTTTCATGGAAGGTCACATTTGTACATCTGAATGTATATTAATTCCTACATTTGTGTTTGAAAAGTTTCATTTTTCATGCTACCAGATTATACACTCTGAAGCCTATACATATCTGGTTCAAATATATGTAAATTCTGTGAGCATGTGAACCTTGGATGCATAGAAGTTGGGGGAAGGACCAACAGTCTCTGTCACCTCCCCAAACATGTTCAAATGGTCAGCTGAAAAAATGGTGGTGTATGGCTTCAAACTATACTATTTAAAGTAGCAGTTTCCATTATTATAGTAGAAACAAATGCCAAATACTTTATTCAAAATTACAGTAGAGCACATATAATAAGAGCACATATAAAAAGTATCCATAGGGTTAAGTTGAGCAATGTACTACCATCCAACACTTTGTGACTTCCATATTCTGCCCCAATAGCCTGTGGGAATAAGAGACTCCAACACAATGGGTATGAGTTATTCTGGGAATACTTGAAATATTGCCACAAAGATAGAATAGATAACTATGAGGCCATTTGGCACCTATACTTGGTTTCAATACTGAAAACATAGAGTTGGATAACAGTTTCCTTCTATTAAATGAACTTGCTCCAATGAAAGGATTTTTGCTCCACTGGAGGACAGCTCATACCATTTCCTGTAATCTGACATTTTGAAATTAGCAAGGATTGCCATCCAACTCTATCCATGTGCAAAAAAAAAAGGTGAACGGAGACACAAATTCATATATGCATCACAGATGCATCCAAACAGTTTGTTGGGGCCAAAATAAGTATAACTCTACACATGCATATCCATGTGTGTGACAATTTTCATAATTTACATTTGTGAAACTCTGCTTCTACACATGGATCTTATTTCCATGATTGGGGTGATTTGTTCTGATGCCTTGGAGAACTTTATTTTAATTAAATCCTGCAGTTGGTTTTGCTTCATATTCCAGGTTATTTAGATCATATCCAACACCCAGTTGGTCAAATGTATAATATGTTTTAGATATAGAATATAGTGAAGTATTTCCACACTGTTTTCTCCCTGGAATCTACAATCTCTAGAGGTACATTTCAGTTCCATAAAAATCCATGTGAGGTGTATATACTGATTCTGCTAGAAGATATAGTATAGTCTGAGCACACACATTGCCCCTCCCCCCATTTGGAATAAAGAGACAGACAATGATATGGGATAAAGGGCCACTTTATTTAAATTAACGGCAATGGGAAAACATGGGGCCAGGTTGAGCCAGGGGTCAAAACACAGACCACCTCCCCAACCTGAAACAGGGCGAGCCCCAGGCCCCGGGAGTGAGCCGACCCAATGGCTCAAACCCAGCGGGCCAGGCACTAGATCCAGCTCACTGAGCTCCACCCTCACCTGCGCCGTGCAGCCTGGGCTGTGGACCACTCCCTAGTGACTGGATCACCAGGCTTCCTGGAGCCATCCTTGAGCCGTGCAGCTTAGGTCCCCCAGGGATGCCTTACACCCCAAAGGTGCATTGCCATGTGAGCTCACCAAATGCCTCCAAAAGAACATGTTCCCAATGGCAAAACCGCCAGTGACCAACTATAAACAGCACCGCCCTAGCCAATTGCCAACGCACCTTCCGCAGTGTAAGGTAGGCGAAAACACTCCCAAGCCAGCCAATTTGCGTGGAAGCGAAAAATTCCTACCTGGCCCCAAAACTGGCGACCAGCCTGTGCCTACACTGCATGATGGGCGGGCGGGCCAACAAGCCCTGGGAACAAACTGCGCCACAGGGGGACGGGCCAGCCTATTTAAGGCTGCCCACCGCCAAGCAGCCCAGGGCAAACCAATGTCTCCCATCCCACAGGGGAGGCAATGGGCGGCCCCCAGCCTAAGGCGACTGCTCGGCCGCTCGGCTGGGTGGTGCTGAATTTCCCCCCCCCCCCCATTTGTAATAAAGAGACAGACAATGATATGGGATAAAGGGCCACTTTATTTAAATTAACGGCAATGGGAAAACATGGGGCCAGGTTGAGCCAGGGGTCAAAACACAGACCACCTCCCCAACCTGAAACAGGGCGAGCCCCGGGCCCCGGGAGTGAGCCAACCAACGGCTCAAACCCGGCCGGCCAGGCACTAGATCCAGCTCACTGAGCTCCACCCTCACCCGTGCCGTGCAGCCTGGGCTGTGGACCACTCCCTAGTGACTGGATCACCAGGCTCCCTGGAGCCAACCTTGAGCCGTGCAGCTTAGGTCCCCCAGGGATGCCTTACACCCCCAAAGGTGCGTTGCCATGTGACCACACCAAATGCCCCCAAAAGAACATGTTCCCAAAGGTAAAACCTCCAAGGACAGCGCCAAGCCTCTGCTTAGGCAACTGACCCCCCACTAAACAGAACATGTTCCAGCCCATGCCTCAAATCAGCCAAGAAGGCCTCGTTGCCCTTTATTGACAAGTGAATGCCATCAGGCCTGTACAAATCCGTACATCTGGCCCTGATGGATGGATGGGGCACGTAAATTCCAAGCCCTGCCTCCATAACAATACATAAGGCTCTATTGGCCTTCCTTCTGGCCCGCTCCAAGCCCTCTGGGTCCCAAGCTGCCCGCCACACCCGGTGCGGCAACATGGCCGACCACAAGACGAGGACGCCTGGCCATCTTTGCTTAATCAGGGTGATGTCATCCCGGGCCTGAATTGATAGGGCCTTACCCTTCATTAGGTCCAAATCATTCTCCCCCAGGTGAATCACCAAGATGTGTGGCAGTGGGCCCCTCCTCTCCTTAAACAGAAGCGAGAGGAGTCTTGCCCACTTCATGCCCCTCCGGCCCTACCACTCAATCGTGGCCTGCTCGCTCAGGCCCAACTGAGATCCTCCCGGCATCTGACGGGCCTGATGTGCCGCCCAGAAGACGATACTGTGGCCGCAAATAAGGATCCTCCTCCTTTTCAGGCCAGCCACAGCACCTAAGAAAGAAATAGTAAATTCATAACAATTAATAACCATAACCATAACACAATAGAAAAAACCCCACTGTAGCGTCTTAAGAAACCAGAGGCCGTATATAGGTCCGAAATGCCCGGGACTTCCAACGGCCCACTCGGCGAATGGCATCACCTTCATAGCCCATAGCCGCAGCCGTAGACGCTGCGCCTATGCGAAAAGAATGAGTGCCAAACTTCGCGCCCCCGAGTCCCAGCTTTTCCAGGGCCCGGGTGGTGACTGCCCAAAACTGGAACTTGGAAAGAGGGGAGGAGTCTTCATGGCAGAATAACCGGCCCTGAGCCATTCCCCGCATTTCCAAATATAGCGCCAAGGCCTGCACCGGGCACAACTCCTCCTCTAAACAGGGGCCCAGCGTAATCACGCAGCCCTTCTGTTTTTGGTCGGTTTTAGACTGGCGGACTCGAATGACCGCCTGCCCCTTCTCAAGCATAACATCACCCACCCTCAGGGCCCTGTCCAAAACGTCGGTGCAAGAATCTGCAACCAGCTCCGATACCCGCAATGCCCCCAAAAACGCTGTCAACGCCGCGGCGTGAAATAGAACCTGCTCGTAACTTGATACGCAAACTGAAGCCCAGGTGGAGTCGAGTCCCCGCAAAATAGAGGGCGAAATTGGGAGCCTGCCATCGACCTGGTGGCCTACCTCCCGGGACCACCCTTCCAACATTTTGGAAATCTGGAAGTCCTTGGTGCCCTCTGAACACCCACGCGACCTGCTGGTAAAAGCCAACCCAGCGAGCTGACCCTTGATGGACTTCACGGAAAGACCGCGATCCTTCTGCCAGACGCGAAATTGGAGCAACTGCTCAACCGGGACAGGCCAGGTCTCTTCCAGCCCGGCGCCTGCTCTAAACAACAAAAATTGCTTTGCCACCCAATCATACGACCTCCTCGTACTGGGTGCAATTGCAAGTTGGATGGCCCAGCTCACTTCCTCCTTCCAATTCGCCACAGCTCTGCTGGCATGGGCACTGGACAACTGTCGGCCTCCGTGGCGAGCTGCCGAAACCACTCCATCTGTTGGCGAGACAGAGCATCCGCCACACCGTTACTAGAGCCCGGTACATGCCGGGCGGCAAACAGCACATTCAGTTCTAGGCAGCGTAACGTAAAACGCCTAACCAAACTCATAACTGGGGGGACCTGGAAGTGAGATTATTGACGACATGGACAACCACCATATTGTCACACCAAAAGTGCACCGTATGGTTGGCCAAAGAGCTCCCCCAAATAAAAACTGCAACCACAATAGGGAAGAACTCCAAAAATGCCAAGTTACGAATCAAATCAGAGCTCCACCACTCGGCTGGCCAAGGTTCAGCACACCACTGTCCCCGGAAATACACACCAAACCCGGTGGTGCCCGCAGCATCAGAGACAATCTGCAGTTCAGCCTCCAACAGCATAATCTCCCGCCAAAAAGATGTCCCATTGAAATGCTGAAAAAAGTTCTCCCAGACCTCTAAGTCATCCCGCATGCGCCTAGTTACCTGAGTAACGTGGTGAGGCAAACGCAACGCAGTCAACTGCGCCACAGGGGGATGGGCCAGCCTATTTAAGGCTGCCCACCCCCAAGCAGCCCAGGGAAAACCAATGTCTCCCATCTGACAGGGGAGGCAATGGGTGGCCCCCAGCCTAAGGCAGCCGGTCGGCCGCTCCGCTGGGTGGTGCCGAATTGTAACAAGAAAAACAAGAAAAATAATAAGAATATTATGTGCATTTTACCATCCTTTGACAGACACAAGATGGTCTTCAAGTTCTTTTATTTTCACTGCCTGGCAGATGCAAACAGGTTTCCACAGGCTCAAATAACTCATTTCTTTGTCATGAGCTCCATTAATAAAATATTACATTGTGATGAATTCATAGCAGTTCACAAATGCTGCATAAGATCTGAAGAATCAGCAAGATCCCCTGTGATGTCATTGCAAGCATCTCTTTGATTTCAAGCTGTATCAGTTCTGGTGACAACCAAATGCCTCTAGATGAGCTGCCAAGTAAAACAATAGGATAAAAAATTAGCTCTCAGTGGTATTGTCTTGTAAATTTACTTCAAGTAGATGATCGATTTTAACAGGGCAAATGTGATTGTAAAATGAATATGGGATTCTTCTCTAATTTTTCTGTAAATCTCTATTGGCATTTTAGCTTTATAGGCATCTCTGGGACATTTTCTATAATAAAGAAGATCCTTAATAGAAAGAGTTAAAGAATCTCAAGAAGACAAAATTAACATGGAAGATCAAATACTTGATACCTGAAGGATACTATCTGCAGATCAACTACTGGAGGCCTGACCTATTGAATAAGTAAAACTCATCCATACTGCTTATGCCAATGACCTTGTCTATGGCCCATGGGATATGGATCATGACATTGACAGATAATTTAGTGTCACTGTCAGCTCATTACACTTTTCTTTAAAGGAGATTACAATTTATCAATATTAGTAATTATTCACAAATGAAAAATCACTTCCTAAGAGTCATTCCATTTACCATCCATAAAACCCTGGGCATTTTGCCTTTAGAAAATCCAATGGAAAAAAAAGGTATTTAGCAAAACAAATACATTCTGGTTTACAATTGCAGAATAGCAGCAATAATATGATAAGTGGCATTAATCCTTTCTTTGAGAATATGCACATATTAAAATAAACAAGTAAATTTAGAGGACTAGAACAAATTGCAATTCTAAGCACATTAGTTTAGAGGTAAATGAAACTTATACCGATTTTGCACACGGTTTACCTCTTCTCTGCTCAGCGTCCGTCGGATTTCCGACTATCTGCACTGGAGTTACAGGAAGTGTCATGGCTTTCACATAGCAAACATAAACCGCTAAAACCCAGTTTACATTTGCTATGTGAAAGCCATGGCACTTCCTGTAACTCCGGCACAGATATTGGGAAATCCGACAGACGCTGCACAGAGAAGAGGAATGTGACTGTGGGGTAAGCTGTGTGCAAAATCGGTCTTAGTTCCAAGTCAATCAGGATCAAACAAGGGGGGTGGGGAGTAATTTCAAACCATAGGATACATAATGGCTGATAGAGAACCACTTGATGTCACTTCGTATGTTGGCTTCTGGCCAATGATGGCTTATTTATGGCACCCACACTTACAATAGCAGTCTGCTTTTTATCACTCTCCAATGTTTCTTCAACCCTGTTTTGTCCTACCCTAACAAACACAGATTCCTATTGATTCCACACTGCCCACTTATATCAAGTATTACTGTTTGCCATTCCCATTTTGTCTGATGAAGTCTGCTTAAGATCATATGAAAGTTTACATTCTAAATAAAACTTAGTTGGTCTTAAAGTTGCTCTTGTCTACTGATTTGTTTAATTAAGTATAGAAGTCAAACATTAGGATTTGTTCTTAACAAGGCTAGCCTCCTGATTTTAGCCATGTTTTCTATGTGAGTATCTAGGATTTAAGTAGGTATATTAGCCAGACCTTGCCTTTGACAAATTAGGACATATTCCTTGGAGGTCTCCCTTTCAAGTATTTGCCAGGGTCAACCCTATTTAGCTTTCAAGATCTGATGAGATAATCTTGTCTGAGCTATCCAGGTCAAGGCAGTTTCCAGGCTTCTGATGAGAGATTATGGAACTATTATTCTGGTTTAGTTTTAGTCATCAGATTGCCAATTTAATCTGGTTGATGGCTGATCTGTGATTTATGGAATTGAATTTGTAGGCAAAAAGAGACACAAAGCTACATTCATCTTCCTAGATGCGATAAGGTATTTGACAACCTACCCTGGACTTTTCTACAAAGTGTTTTACAGTGCCTTGACTGTGGACCTAAATTTGAAAATTGGATATGTGGAATTTATGCCAAACAAAATGCAAAATTTTAATTAATGGAATATTAACAAATGGATTCAAAATTGAAAAGGGGATAAGACATGGCTGTCTATTATCACCATTAGTATTTAATTTAATTTTTTTGATTTATACCCCACTCTATCCCGCAATTGGGCTCTGGGCAGCTTGCAACATTAAAACCTTACAGAAACATTAAACCAACTACATCCAGACTAGACAATATCATGATTACAGAATCTGTAAAATTACAGAATTATCAAAGTAGTATTCAACATAACTTAAGCACCTAGATGGTAAGGTGCTAATATGGTACTGGGGGAAGCGATGACTTCAGGGAACACCCGCTGAATCAGTTAAGAGCTCTGTTTTACAGGCGCTGTGAAACTTGGATAAGTCCCGCAGGGCCTGGATCTCCAATGGGAGCTCATTCCACCAGGTGTGGGTGTGGACCAAAAAGGCCCTGGACCTTGTTGATACTAGTTGGGTGTCCTTAGGACCAGGGATCAAAAGAAGATGTTGTGCAGCTGACCTCAGAGCCTGGGGGGGCTCATATGGGAAGAGGTGGTCCTGGGGATATGCAGGCCCCAGGCCGTAAAGGGCCTTAAAGGTAAGGACCAACACCCAGAAATGGATCCAGTACTCCAGGGCATTGCCCCCTGCAGCACATCACATTCAAGTGATTGTAACTGCGACAATTCCCCCTTGAGAGGCACCCTCTGTCCCCAACCATGGAGAAAAGAGGTCAGCCACTGAAAGGCTAATCCTGAAACCCCCACATCAGTGAGGCAGTGGGCCAACAACTCATGGTCCACCATATAAAACGCTTCCGATAGATCTAAAAGTATCAGCAGCGCTGATTCACCATGATCTAGATGTCTTCAGAGATCATCCATCAGGGTGACCAGCACCATCTCCATCCCATAGGCAGGGCAGAAGCCAGACTGGAAGGGGTCCAGGATGTCAGTTTCTTCCAAAAAGGCCTGGAGCTGCGTTGCCACTGCCTTCTCCACTACCTTGCCCAGGAACAGTAAATTCAATATTGGGTGGTAGTTAGTAAGGACTGTTGGGTCCAACAATGGTTTTTTTCAGGAGAGGGCAAACCACTGCCTTCTTCAAAGCCCCTGTTATCAGGGATGTGTTAACAATCTCATTCAGGGGAGCCCTGACTTCATCACCACTGGCTTTTACCAGCCATGATGGGCAGGGGGCAAGTGGTAGGTTTCACAGCCACCAGGATCTTGTTAATCTCCTGGGAGAGCAGGCTGAAGTGGTCCAAAACCAAACCCACGAATGAACAAGGGGCCTCCAATTCACATATTGTAGTAAACATGGCTGGGAGGTCATGGTGGAGAAACAAGATTTTATCTGAAAAAAATGGTTTGCAAAAGCCTCAAGCCAATAGCCAATTCACTAACATTTGAGGTGTCTGGAGGCAGAGAAGTCAAAGACCAAATTAATCTAAATAATTGGGCTGGGTGCAATTTTGCAGACGCAATGGAAGGTCTTCTTAGCAGCCTTCATGGCCATCTCATAGGTCTGAACAAAGGAGTTATAGGATGCTCTCATAGCCTCATTGTGGACTCTTTGCCACACTTTCTCTAGCTGTCTTAGTTCTTGCTTCATTTCCCTCAGCTCCACAAAGTACCAAGGGACAGAGTGATCATGAGAACAAAGAAGGCGCTGGGGGGTGACCATGTTAATGGCCTTGGAAAGATGGGCATGCCAGTCTTCCACTAGGCCATCTAACAGGTCACCAGGGGGAATTGGATCCTGCAGAACCCTCTGGAACACATTGAAGTCCAACAGGCTCTGCAGGTGAGCATAAATATACTTGCTGCCTAAACAGAGAGTGTCAGGAGTGCATAACCAGGCTTTCAAGGCAAAGTGGTCTGACCATGTCACCACATATTTGTAGGCATTCAATGAAATTGCTGAGCAGTCAGGTTAAAACTGATAAAAGAAAGTACTTCTTCACCCAAAGAGTGATTAACATGTGGAATTCACTGCCACAGGAGGTGGTGGCGGCTACAAGCATAGCCAGCTTCAAGAGGAGATTGGATAAAAATATGGAGCAGAGGTCCATCAGTGGCTATTAGCCACAGTATATTATTGGAACTGTCTGGGACAGTGATGCTCTGTATTCTTGGTGCTTGGGGGGGGGGCAAAGTGGAAGGGCTTCTAGACCCATTTGTGAACCCCCTGATGGCACTTGTTTTGTTTTGTTTTTTGTGGGGGGGGGGGAGGTTTGGCCACTGTGTGACACAGAGTGTTGGCCTGGATAGGCCATTGGCCTGATCCAACATGGCTTCTCTTATGTTCTTATGTGATATGGTCCACTGTAATCCCTGACACAAAGATCAGATCCAGTGTGTGTCCTGCTTGATGTGTAGGAGCCAAAACAAATCTGGAAAGCCCTAATGTCACCATGGATGACAATAGGTTCTTGGCCTGCAAGGAGGTTGCATCCTTAGCATGGACACTGAAGTCCCCCAGGACTAAAAGCCTGGGATATTTCAGTGCCCAGGAAGACACCACCTCCATCAGGCCAGGCAGGACATTGGCTGGGGTGTTAGGCAGACAGTACACCAGCCAAATGGCCGAGTCTTCCATGGCTTCCCACACTAGGCCCACACATTCAATGCCAGCAATCTTTGTATCAGGGAGTGCTCTGAAGGGATAAGAATCCTGGATAAGCAATGCGCCCCCCCCCCCCATCTGTCTGAGACTGGTGAAGGACCAAGAAACCTGGGTTGATGAGCTGCCGCAAGGCAACTGTTTCACCATCCGGCACTGCAATTTATTATTGCAATGGAAATCTTGGCAGCTAAAATAAGAAAAGATCTTCAAAGTGAAGAATTGAAAGTAGACTGAGAGGAATTAAACTGAAATGTTTTGCTGGTGAATCTGTTATGACAATTTATAATCCACACATAATTCAACATGTTATAGAACAAATAACAGAATTTGGCTTCTCTGGTTATAAAATAAACAAGAAAAAAACAAAAATAATTTCAAAATTTTTAACAAAGCAGGAAGAAGAAAATATTAAGAAAGTTACAGGATGTGATTTAACCATGAATCCAGTTAAACGTCTAGGTATAAATATAACTGGACAGAGTGGAACACCATTCAAAGACAATTATGATATGGTCTGGAAAAGAATATAAAAAGATATGGAGAGATGGTCCAATTTAAAATTATCTTAGTTGGGAAGAATTTCTGCAATTAAAATGAATGGACTACCAAAGATAAACTTCCTATTTCACATGATACCAATCAATATAGAAGAGAAGTTTTCGAAAGACTAGCAACAGCAAATAAATACATTCATATAGAATGGTAAGGAGCCAAGAATCAGATTCAAAGTCTTGCAAGATGGGGGTGGTGGGAGGAATCTTTATGGTATCCAATGTCAAGTTATACTATCAAGTAGGGTGTGTGCAAAAATAAATAAATAATTTCAGTATTATCCAGATTCAGGGATATTCAGAGGCAAGGTATTCAGTATAGCTGAATATCCTCAAATAACAGATTCAGCATATACCAGAGAAATTTGGCTATTCCTAAATATACAACCCCCATTATACCATATGGACCATTGAAGTCAATGGAAAAAAGGGTATAATCTAGAGCTGGTGGAGGGGAGGGGATTGAGATAGAGGCCCCAAAACTACAGGGCAGCTGCAGAGGCCTATCCCCAACAAAACCAGCAAGTCCCAAGAAGATTGGACTAAGGGGTCCAATTCTGGGGACACCCAAAGAGGGTGACCCCATCTCTCCATTATACCCTAGACCATTGAAGTCAATGGCAAAATAGGGTGTAATGAAAGGCAGCTGAAGGGGAAGGGGGTTGAGGAAGAGCTCCCAAATTTGCAGGACAGCTGCAAGGTCCACACCCCCACAGAACCCCCAAGTTTAAAAAAGATTGGACCAGGGGTCCAACTCTAAGGGTACCCGGAAATGCCCATTTCTCCCAATGGTGAGAAAAAACCCAACCAGACACTTTTCCCGCTGTCATTACAGTGAGAAAAGTGACTCTGGGGAGGAGGGGGGTTGAGGAAGAGCCCCCAAATTTGCAGGGCAGCTGCAGGGCCTCTTGCCCATAGCAGAGCCATGTCCCAGAGCAAAATGAGTGCCACTGTGCTAAAGCCATTGCCACAAACAGCACCTTAGATCAAACTAGAGAATCTCTATGATCAGGACTGGATTGCCCACTAGGCAAACTAGGTGGTTGCCTAGGGCACCAGGAAGGGGGTACACCAAATTAGACTCCCCCCGGTGACCAAGACAACCACCTAGTTTGCCTGCCTGCCTTCCGCCCCCTGCTGCTGCCAGCTGCCAGCCCCTGCCCTGTCTTTCCCTTCCCTTCCACCACTCTTCCCCACCCCAGCTCATTGCAATGACACTGGGCCCTACTGGCAAGGTAGCCACATGTTTTTTGAAGGCAGCGCGGGAGGTGGCTTCTCTCCCCTCCTTTTCAGAACTGGAAATGAGGGGGAGCAAAGCCTCCTGCAGCTCTGCCTTCAAAAATTGTGCAGCTGCCTTGCCAGTAGGATCCAGCATCATCATGGTGAGCTGGGGTGGGGAAAAGCTGTGGAAGGGAAGGAAGGGGGCTGGAGGCTGGTGAAGGTTGGTGGTGGTGGCGGGAAAGCCAGGCAGCATCCAGTGTCATCACTGGGAGGAGGAGGATAGTGGCAGTGGCGCCAGCCAGGGGATGCACATGAGAGAGAGACAGAGCTCAATGGGGAGGGGGGCACCAGGCAAGAAGCCTGCTTGGGGCACCATACACCCCAGGGCCAGCACTATCTATGGTTCAAAAATTGGGCTGGGGGCTCTCTGCAAGGACTGCTGCCCAGAATCAATGCATTGTTCCATGCAACCTATGGTGGGGTGTGCCCTCTGGCCCAACCAAGGAACACAAGAAGAATCCTGTGTGTAGGAAAGACTAATATATTTATTAATAAGATCTAGGGACAATGGGCCCACAAGGCCAAGACCTCATGTAACCCAAGAGTTCTCTGAGGAATACAAGATTACCACCGGGTCATACCTTCGGTGACATAAGCAAATTATACAAAACATGCCTTATTGGATAAACAAGTGACACACTGCATGACTTGGCAACCTTCCATTGGTGCATCCCAATTTTGGGATGGACTTCGGGAAATTAGCAACAGTTTACATTTCAAAGAACACATCTCTCCAAACTGGCACTTCTTTGACAACAATAAAACAATTCTTTTCTGAAAATCATAGAATCATAGCGTTGGAAGGGACCTCCAGGATCATCTAGTCCAACCCCTGCACAATGCAAGAAACTCCCAAACACCTCCCCCTACGTTCACAGGATTTGCTGTCAGATGGCCATCTAGCCTCTGTTAAAAACTTCCAAGGAAGGAGAGTCCACCACCTCCCAAGGTACTTTGATTTAAAGACACTTGTTTTGTTTCTAGGTCTTCTGTGTGCCTGTGTTATCAAAACTGCATTCCAAAATACCAGGTCTTTCTTAAATCACTCCTTTTGCCCATTGCATTATATCAATGTATATGCCTTCAAAGGGACACTAACTTTTCTCTTCTCTCCTTGCCATGTCTCCTTCCTGGACTAAGTTGCCCTAGGCCTGTGGAGGTGAGGCTAAATGTTATGCTAAGCAAGGACATTAAGCGCTATTTGTGAGATTGGAATGTGCTTTCGATTTCTAAGCCTAGTCAAGCCTCTACAGAAGTATACTTTAAAATGTATTTTAATTCTAGTCTCTATATTCTGACTATATTTCTACCTCTACAACTAATACAGATATGAGAGATCAATAAGGATATATTAAAATGTACAGTATGCATATCATAGCATTGAATGTGCTAGTGCCGTGCAGCAGAGATGGAGCATGGTCTTCTGTCATGCAAAGCAGCCACCCACTGAACCACAGCCCCATAGAAGAAATTCCTGTGTAGAATCCCTCAGCACCTTACTTGTTGATCATTCAAAGGAAAACCCTGGACACCAGGGCACCTTAGTTTCAAAAGAAGCCCCTGAAAAGTCGAGGCTGCTCAGGGAGAACCTGAACCTTGCATAAATTTTCCCTCTACTCTTCCACTAACAGCAAGTTATTTTTGAAAGCTGTAACTGCACTGTTCTCACCCTAGTCCTTGGTTCAATAATCACCACAGCACACTCTCAAAGAAAGATGCATTTGAAACCAACAGAGCCAGTTTGGTGTAATGGTTAAGTATGTGGACTCTTATCTGGGAGAACCGGGTTTGATTCCCCACTTCTCCACTTGCAGCTGCTGGAATGGCTTTGGGTCATCTTAAATCACTCCTTTTGCCCATTGCATTATATCAATGTATATGCCTCCTCATAGGAGTTGTCCTTGAAAGGGCAGCTGCTGTAAGAGCTCTCTCGGTCCCACCTACCTCTCATGGTGTCTGTTATAAGGGGTGGGGAGGTAAAGGAGATTGTGACCACTCTGAAACTCTGAGATTCAGAGTATAAGGTGGGATATAAATCCAATATCTTTTCTTCAACCATCTCACAACACTCAGGACAATGTCTTAACAGAGATATTGGCTTCTTATCTCAGTACACATGATTATGCTGTACTAGAGGCTCTATTCTAAGATTTTTTATACAACTCAGACTCTGCTGATCCTTGGGGTGTCAGTGCACTCAAAATTTACCCCCTCCTAACCTGCGCTGAGCACAATTCCACAGCTACTTCAGTTTTGCCTAACACATTAATATAATTCTGACTGCATATTATCAGTCAATCACTTTGGCATCATGATTGCATGGCTTTCTTTGTTGAATGCTCCTCTCTCACCTTACTCCAATCTCAGCTACACTCAGTGATCACCCTCAGTTCTTCTCATGCATCTTGACTTGAACTGTTTCTTCCTGACAGCCAATCAATCCCCAACTCACACCCAGGGAGGGCCTCAGAGTGTGAGAGGGAGGGAACTGGTTCTCTTCTCTCTGCAGCAACACACCAGTTGTCATTTACCCACACCTTAGCCTAGGTATGACTCCCCATCATCATTGACCCACCCTTTCCCTCCTCCCGCCTGTCATGGGTGCTGGGGGCCCTGCAGAAGAAGCCGAGCCTGCAGAAGAAACTGTGCTCCTGCCTCCTGCTGGAGAAGATCCAAGCCCCCCTGCCTCGCCCTCTCGGGTGGCTCGTGTGCGTGACCGCCTTCGTCAGGACCTCAGGGATCGGAGGAGGGCGGCACGCTCACGAGCAAGACGCTCCCTGAGCCCTGAGTTTTGAAAGGATTCTGGCCCTTCTAGGAGTGAGGGTGCTTGAGTCTCAGCAGGATCCTGGCTGCCCTCTGAGTCAGCAATTAGCCCAAATGGGCAACAGACAGCAGAGGGCTAAATAGCTGTGGGCTTTGAGAGAAGGCTTTGTGGAAGCAACTAGTCACTTACCTGACGTTCTAGCATCCACGTTGGCTTCTGACTTCGGCTTCTGGACCCCCTGACTCTGGCATTGACTTCTGGACCCCCTGACTTCGGCTTCTGAACCTCTGACCTACGATACCTGGACTGTGATTCGGTTTTGGCGCTTTGGACCCTCCTTGCTACCCAGCTACAGACCTTGGACTGCCCCTGGACTTCGCCTGGCCTGGTCCCAGCCCGTGACACCGCCCTTGCAAAACAAAAACACTGGGACTCCTGTGAGTTGGGGGGGGGGGTGTCCAATCATGCCCCTTTCATTATCTCTGCTTGGATGAGGATAGTTTACATTTTTGATAATTATTGAAATCAGCATTCAGTTTTGGTTTGGGGATGGGGTGAAGGGTAGGGTGTCTCTCTGCCAATCATTTGAGTGTTAATAGGCTGTAGTTCCATCTTTGGGCTCTAGATTTAATTTTTGGGAGAGTGTTTTCCGCCCAACTTCCCAGCATAGACTGAGAGAGGATGCAGGCACCAGTAGGTGCTCAATTCACTATCAAATTCCATGTCTGGGGAGCTGAACAGAGGCAAGCTGACCTTCAAGAAGACCAACTGCTCAACTGTCCAGGGGTGCAGGTGAGAGCAATGTGGGCAGACAATGTTGCCCATATGCACATAGATGCACTCAGTCTGCATGCTTGTTGGTGGGCATGAGAGGAATGCCTGGGTCACAGCAGAGATATCCAGCCAGATAATGGTTGGTATATCTTCAACTAACTTCAAGTCTGAAAGAAGCTGCTCATGTTTATAGAGGATAAATAAGAGATTTAACTGATTTTAGAGGAAAATTACTCAATGGAAGGATCACCTACAAGGATGAATTTATGAACTATTACTTCAATATGATACTGAAACTGAATGAGTCAAAATATGTATACTGAAATGGACTCAAAATCTTGGGTGACATTTCAACAATAGGAAAACATACGGATGAAAGATAAGATTCACTGCGAGTCAAACACTGAAAACAAACTGGTCTAAGATGTTCTTTCAATGCTATCTAACTCCTAAAGATATTTCAAAAATATGGACAAGGACGGTATTAGGTCTTACTGGAAGTGTAAAGAGGAAGAAGGCACTTTTTACCATATGTGGTGGACTTGCAAAAAGGCAAGAAAATTTTGGAAAGACATACATGGAGAGATTCAGGAAGTTTTAAAAATTAATTTTGAAATAATTTTGAAATATTCCCATTAGCATAATTAGCATAATATTACCAGACAAAACTGAAAGAATACTTCATGAATTGTTTAGATATATACTGATTGCAGCCAGAATAATATAGGCAACCAAATGGAAAGCTGTTTTGTTGTTCAGTCGCACAGTTGAGTCTGACTCTTTGCGACCCCATGGAACAAGTCACACCAGGCCCTCCTGTCTTCCACCATCCTCCAAAGTCTGCTCAAATTTGTGTTAGTTACATCAGTAAAGCTGTCCAGCCATCTTATCATTTGCTGTTCCCTTCTTCTTTTGCCTTTTCTCATTCCCAACATTAGGGTCTTCTCCAGGGAGTGCTCCCTTCTCATTTAGTGGCCAAAGTATTTGAGCTTCAGCTTCTGACCTTCCAGGGAACAGTCAACATTGATTTCCCTTGGGGCTGACTGATTTGATCTTCTTGCAGTCCAAGGGACTCTCAAGATTCTTCTCCAGTGCCACAACTCAAAAGCATTTATTCTTCTGTGCTTTGCCTTCCTTATGGTCCAACTCTCACAACCATACATTACCACTGGGAATATCAACGCTTTGACTATATGAACTTTTGTTGAAGAAAGATGTCTCTACATTTTATTATACTGCCTAGGCTTGCCATAGCTTTCCTCCTTCATGGCTTCAGTCATCATCTGCAGAAAATCTGAGGAGTGCCCAATCAACAAAAACTGGAGAGATAAAATGGTAGAATATGCCATCATGGCCAAACTAATTACATAAATAGAAGAATTTGAAAAAAAAAAATGTTTATTAGAAGTAACAATGAAAAATGAATAATTGGTATTACCTACTGAAATGCTTTCTATTATTCCAGTTATCAGTATACAGTTAGAATACAGGCATTAATATAGCTGTATTAATATAATTTAGGTTTTTACAGATAATATTATGGCATAAATATAGGTATTTTTGAAACAATGTTATACTTTATGAAATAATGACACATTTAAGACTATAAAAGATTACTTTAATGTACATATGAATTTATTTTATTGTTATCTTTTTATTTTTATAAATACTTTAAAATACTCTTGGATTTCAATTTGACTATGATAACTGTGATAGTACTAGGATGTATTAGAATATATAATGAAATAATGAATGCTAATAATAGTAATTTATGATAATAAATGTTAGGTTTTAGTAACAATTTCTCCCATGTAGAAATTACAGAATACTAGATATTTTAAACACTTATGTTTTATATTTACTCTAATGCCATTTGTCCTTATGATGAAGAAATAACAGATAATTGCCCCCCAAGTCGAAATGAAGAGTCGGACACAAGGTATTGGTATAACTAAGGGCCACTTTATTAAGTATAATAATAAATGGTAAGGGCAACAAGAACTGCGGCCTGGTCAGAGCCAGGGGTCTTAACAGACCTCTCCCCTGCCATTAGCGGGTGAGGCACAGCTCCCGCCAGGCCAGCCCAGCAAGGAGGCAAGCCCCAGAGGGCCTGACCACCAGACACACATCTAGTCGAACCTCCAAGACGGTCTGCATTCTCACACCCTAGGTCATCAAACCCTAAGGTTGATCCTGCCAGACCCCTAACTCCCCAAAAGGGGGATGCTTTCTGGTCCTCCCCTAGTCACATAGAACCATAAACCCATTAACAACCTGCCAAACTAAAGTGACCAACCTATTTAACAGCACCTCCCTATAGCCAAATCCACAATCCACTGACCTGCTATGTAGGGTAGGTGAAAAAATACCCCAGCAAACTGCCAATCAGCTGGGGAGCAAAAAATTCCTACCCGCCAAACCATAAGGCAACCAGCACTTGCCTACGTAACAAACAGGGTGGGAGGGAGGGCCGATCTCAGCCTGGAAACTCAGGTAAGGGGCAGATGGAACTGCTGCTATCACAGCCCCTTCAAAAGTGCACCGAAATGGGCCGCCAAAGTCCTCTCTTTTCTCCCAGGGAGGAAAAGACATTCCAGCAGCCTAGCAGCATGCTGCTGGCTGCTAGAAAAGAATTGCCCCCCAAGTCGGAATGAAGAGTCGGACACAAGGTATTGGTATAACTAAGGGCCACTTTATTAAGTATAATAATAAACGGCAAGGGCAACAAGAACAGTGGCCGGTCAGGGCCAGGGGTCTCAACAGACCGCTCCCCTGCCATTAGCGGGTGAGAGACCCAGCCCTCCAGCTGGAGCTGTGAGGCACAGCTCCTGCCAGACCGACTCAGCAAGGAGGCAAGCCCCAGAGGGCCCGACCACCAGATGCACATCTCAATGGAAGGCACCCTCTAGTCAAGCCTCCAGGACAGTTTGCATTCTCACACCCCAGGTCATCAAACCCTAAGGTTGATCCTGCCAGACCCCTAACTTCCCCAAAAGGGGATGTTTTCTGTTCTTCCCCTAGCTGCATAGAACCATAAACCCATTACCAACCTGCCACTACTAAGGCCAAGTCTCTACTTATGGCTTAGCACCCACCAGGAGGCCCAAGGCCACCCGCAGCCCTTGCCGGAGATCTCTCAAGAAAAACATGTTACCTTTTTCAGAAAGATGCACTCCATCCCTCTGTAAAGGTCAGAAAATTTCATAGAAATATCCGAGTGGGGCAGAAAGTAGCTCAACTGCCCTTCCAATGCCTTCCTAATTTCTTTGTTAGCTTTATAATGGGCCCTCTCTATATCCGAAGGATCTCAAGCACTGCGCCAAACAAGGCGGGGGATCATGGCTGACCAAATTATAGTGGTCCCAGGCCATCTTTCCCTAATGTACCAAAAATCCTCACGGGCCTGAAAGACCAAAGCCATGCCTTTTACTAGCCCTAGATCATTGCCTCCCAGGTGGATGATTAAAGCATCAGGAGAAGGGCCTGTATTCCCATGAAATACAATGGCAGCAGACCAGGCCACTGAAGATCCCGGCGCCCCCGCCATTTGACAGTAACATATTGGATGACTCCCAGCTGAGAGCCGACCAAAGTTTTCCAAGCCTGATTTGCGGCCCAAAACAGATAGCTGTGTCCACAGACGAAAACTCGGCTCCTCTGGCCAGGAACAACAACATCTAAAAAGAAAAAAAAACAGTCAAACTAGAAACAAGAACCATAACATCTCAATTACAAAAAACGAAGCTAGGAACTGAGCAGAGGGGAAACATAAGATTTATAGGCCGGTGAACACCAACAGCCCCGGCGCTGAATGGAGGAAGAAGGATATCCCAGGGCAGCAGCTGTAGAGGCTGCCCCAATTTTAAAGGAGTGAGAACCAAATTGCAGTCCAGACACCCCCAGCTTACCTAAAGCCCGGGAAGTCACGGCCCAAAACTGATGCTTTGTCAGCGGGCTGCTGTTAAGGTGACAAAACAAAAACCTCTCCTTTGTCTTCCAAACGGCCAAATAAGCAGCCAAAGTGGAAACTGGGCACAACTCATACTCAGAGCACATGCCTAGCTCCAACACAGCCCCTTTGCGATGCTGGTCAGTGTTAGAACGTTGAAAGGTAATGACTGCCTTACCCTCAACTAACCTCAGGTCCCATAGCAACAAAGCATTACCAGAAACATCATTTCTAGAGCCTGCCACTAACTCTCTAACTCAAAGGGCCCCCAAAAAGGCAACCAAGGAAGCAGCATGGAACACTGGGGACTCAAAATAAGATGCACACACTATGCCCAAAACCCCCTTCAAACTCTTAAGAATCAGAGGGGAAATCAGCTTCCTAGTATCGAGATTAGTCCCAGTCTCTCTGGCCCATTCCTCCAGCATCTTTCAAAGCCGGAAGCCTGCTGTTTCCTCCTTGTATCCCAACGCCTTGCTAGCAAAAGCCAAGGCAGACAGGCATCCCCAATGGATCGCACGGCCAATCCCTTATTTTTTAGAGAAACACAGTAGTAGAGGAATTTGTTCCACTGGGAGGGGCCAAACAATGTAATACCCTACCTCTGCCCTAAAGTCCTCAAACTGCCACACAGCACGTTCGTAAGACTTTCTGGTGCTAGGCGCAATGGTTAGGCCTATCGCTCTGCAGGCCTCGGCTCTCCAATCAGCCATAGCTCCTGGGGTGTTGGCACCGGCTTTTGATTCAAATCTGGGGTCAACTGACGAAACCTCTCCATCTGTTTACGACAGAGAGCATCAGCTACCCCGTTATCTACCCCAGGAACATGCTTGGCTAAAAACAGTATGTTAAGCCGCAGACAGCACAGAGTGAAAGCCCTCACCAATTTCATAACCCTTTGGATGAAATGGAATTAATGACATAGACCACGGCCATGTTATCGCACCAAAAATGAATTGTGTGATTGGCCATATAATTCCTCCACAGCTAAACTGCAACAAGAATGGGAAAAAACTCGAGAAACGTTAAATCTCGGTTCAAACCTGCCTGAGCTCAAGATTCTGGCCATGCGTCCGCGCACCAATGTCTGTGGAAATAAACCTGAAACCTAAAGACCCATCAGCATCAGACATGACCTGAAGCTCCACCTCAAGCATCATGTTGTCTCTCCAAAAATAAATCCCATTAAAGGACTCCATAAATTCTTACCATACCCTTAAATCCTCCCTCATGCTGCTGGTAACCTATGTTCTATGTTGGGGCAGCTGGAGGCCTTCCATAGCATCACATAGCCTATGAAGAAAAGCTTGTCCAGGAGCAACCACTTTGCAAGCAAAGTTAAGATGCCCAACCAGCTGCTGGAGCTCAAGCAATGTGACATTTTCCTTAAGAAGGAAGGAATTAATCCTACTCAAATATCCCACTTTTTGAATAGGAATTCTGGACAATTGCGCCAGGGTATCCAGCTCAATCCCTAAAAAAATAGGTGTTTGGGCCGGACCTTCCATTTTTTCCTGCGCCAAAGGAACCCCCAGACAGCTCAATGAAGCCAGACAGCAGCCGTGCACAATGCTGAGTCCCTGCAGGACCCACAAAGAGGTAGTCATTCAAATAATGAACAACATCCTGAGATTCAACTGTCTCGCAAACAGCCCATTCAAAAAATGTGCTGAAACACTCAAAAGCCGCACATGAGACAGAACAGCCCATTGGCAAAGCTCTGTCCATGTAAAATTGCCCCTCAAAGTAAAATCCTAAAAGCTCAAAATCAGCCAGATGGACAGGTAGAAGGCGAAATGCAGACTTAATATCACATTTAGCAATCTCTGCCCCTTTTCCACAGCGTCATACAACACCCACAGCCTGATCAAATCTGGTATACCTAACTGAGCATAAATGCTCAGGAATCCCATCATTAACTGACACACCCTTGGGGTAGGAAAGGTGGTGAACCAAACGAAATTCACCAGGTGCCTTCTTGGCACCACTCCCAAGTGGGAAACCCTAAGGTTAGGCACTGGAGGATTAAGAAATGGGCCCAAAATCCTGCCCTCTGCTAACTCCTTGGCAATCTTATCCTTAACTACATGCTCTAAATCTTTAACAGAACTAAGGTTCCCAGACCGAAATGCAACCCGAGGACCCTGAAAAGGAATTTTAAAACCGAACATGAAACCATTTAACAGGTAAACCCTATCAGCCCTTCGCGGGTACCTATACAGCCACTGCTCAAGAGGTCCCACCTTTATTGGACTGGGCCCCTTTTCCAGCTTGGTAAGTACTTCCACCCCATCTTGTCTCTTTTGGCCCTTATGTGGCCGGGCTCTGGGGCAGTTACTAAAAGAGTGCGGGTCACCACACATGGGGCATTCATGCTTGAACTGACAAGCCTTGCTGCTGCACACTCCTTGGGAGCCAAACTCTCAGAAAAGCAAGCGGGGTTGAACCGCCTGCCCTGCAGAACTGCAGGAAGAGGATGATGAAGCAGAAGAAGTAGCTGATGTCCTAGCAACCAAATGACCACTGTCAGAGCGGTCACCCAAATTTGGTCGTGCTGGGGACATGACCTGAAGCCACAACTGCTGGTGGATGTGATCCCACTGAAGGGAAGGGTACAAAATGACCCTCATCCTGAATTCTTCATCATATTGAATCCAGGTGGGCCCACTAAACATCGTGTACCCCTTATAAATGATATTCATAGACTGGATGAGCACAGCCGCCTGCCAAGGCTGGGTGTGTGCAACCACGCCAGCATATATAAAAAACCCAGGCAGCCAATTTGCCCAAGTCCGGTCCACTTTGTACTTCCTCAGTTTCTCTTTTCTTTGACATCCAACTCCTCTTTATCTTTCTTCTCCAACTCACGGAAGAGGAGGGAGAAAATGTCAACATACTCACCCTTTAGGATCTTATCCTTTGTTGTAGGCAACAAATGATCGCCTAAAGGTAACGCTACGTCCCTGAAAGGCATGGCAGTAAAAGGGATCGACCCATATGCATCACTGAACAGAGGGGAACAGCCCCCCCCGAAAAGGGACATGGCATCCTTTGCTGACCTGCCACAGACCAGGGTCCATAGGGGCCAAACTGGCCCGTTGGCCATGACCAAGCTTGCTGCTGACCCATGCCCATGGAGGGAGAGGTACCTGAAGCCCCAGCAGCAGCACCTGGCACCGCCTGAGAAGCGGGAGCCCAAGGACCCCATGGCCAAGCCATGCCCGTGTATGACTCTGTAGTGCCCCAGCCTTACCCCTGGATCCAGTCGGCACCAGTGCTGACCCTGCTCCGGCATCCACTGGAAACAAAGCTGCACCTCCATCTGCACCGCCAGTGCCCTCGGCTCCTCCAGCACCAAGTCCTGCAGACCTGCTCTCAAGGATGGACAACCTAGTTAATATATCAGCCTGCAATGCAGCCTTAGAGGTTTTTCCAAAGCTCAAGCCTGACCTCTGCAAGGAAGGAATGCCCACCACCTTTTCCAATGCCAAAAGCCTTTGCAGAATAGCTGTATTAACTCCCTCATCGCCCTCCTCATTAAAAGAAGATGAAAGGTGGGTGGCCTTTTTGGCAGGACCTTAGGGGCCTTGGGTGCCGGCTGCTTGCCTTTAGACTTCCCAGACCCTTTCTTCCCAGGCATTTTGCAAATTGAGATAAAAATAAAAGCTAACAAAATGCCGCTAGAAAATGGTTGCCCTTGAATTCACTGAAACTGACCTAAAATGGCTGCTGCCCTAAAATTGCTGCCACTGGGCACCACTTAAAATAGCTGCCACCGGGCACCACTTATAATGGCTGCCTACAACTTCACAAAGAACAACCCCTGGAAGTTGATATGGGATGCCTATATGAAGCTGCCTTATACTGAAACAGACCCCCAAAATGGCCTTCGTTCCACTGCCTCCAAAATGGTCACTGTCCTTATGAAGAAGAAGCAAATATGGCCGACCCAGCCTGAAGCAGCCCAGAAAACAAAATTTTTGCCCTGTACAAAATCCTCCTCCCCTTGGCTAAATTCAAAGGGAAAGGTGTGCAGAAAAGCACCACCACTCTGAGAACCCTCAAATCCTTAGTTTGGGGTGGGGTGGGGGGGGGAGAGAAGGGGAAGAAATAACAGCCCGTGAAATGGAGCTCCTCTTCTAAAATGCCACCAGTCCAACACTGAGAAACAGCCAGCCATGGGGCCTTATCAGAGGCCCGATTGCAGCAGCTGAACTTCAGCCAAGCCCCTGCAGCCTCCGTCCAGGCCGCTCTTTAGGAGTGCACCTTATCTACAATCCGATCAGGCAGTAGAGGAGCAAGCGAATGCATTGCTCAGCCTCCCAATCTCTGAGGTAGGGGGCAGATGGAGCTGCTGCTATCACATCAAGCCCCACCCCTTCAAAAGTGCACCCAAATGAGCCACAAAAGTCCTCCCTTTCCTCCCAGGGAGGAGCAAAGATGTTCCAGCAACCTAGCAGTGTGCTGCTGGCTGCTATAAATAAAATATCATACTTATAATTCCCCCCTTCCTTCTTTTATTTTCTGTACCCACATCTCACTCAATAATCATTTTAAAAACTGGATTTTTTAAAAAATCACCAACTCAATCTGGCATTCAAGAAATTAATTGAACTATGTCCTTTTAAATGTAGCTAAATTAGGTTCTGGTCACATAGAATGCAGATAGACAAGCTGAACTTTATTCCTTATTCCTTTATTCCTTACCATTTGAGCAGCAAGCTGAGCCTGTGTACATTCAATGGATATTTTCTTGTACTACATGAAGTTCAGAGGGCTGCCTCCCATAGTTCCAAAGAAGTCTGGGCCACTTCCAACTTGTGAGGCTATAACTCACTAAGTATAACTTGAAGCCCCTAACCAAAATGTGTATTTAAAAAAAAATGACGATGGGCATATATACAATCTGTGGAACTTATCAATGACAAAAACAAATTGAGCTCTATATTTATACTTGAAGCCAGGGACAGATGGCTTTCTCACTCCTCATCTACGATTGGCCTTAGCTATCAACTTGACAGGTCCAACATGGCCAAGTGAGGTCAGCTAAGTTATTGGTTCACAGAAGCCACTTCTGGGTCTCTCATAGGGGTCCCAAATCCCCCGCCTGGGCGGGGGACCCCCGATTTGGAGCCTCCTCCCCCTGCTCACCAAAAATCTGGAAAGCGGGGGGGAATGGCGGCCCTTCCCACCAAGACGAGACGAGCGCGAGCAGGCCTCTGGCTGGGTTGGCTGCCCACTGAGGTCTCACGCCGCTGGAGCTGGGTGCTCCTTCTTGGAGCCCTTTTCTTTCTGGTGGTGCAGCTTCCCTTCCCGCCTCAGCCCAGCTGGCTGGGGGCTCTTCCACGCTCTGGTGGTGGAGGGCCGGCTGTCCCCGGAAGGAAGGAGGGAAGCGCGCTTGTGGGCCTCTTCTGCGGCGGCAAAAGCATCAAAGCTAAGGCAGGCAAACAAATGAAAGAAAAGTGAGCTCCGTTGCTGCTGGCCGGGCTCGCTGCCTTGGCGCCCGCAGCACTCAGCAGGCGAGGACGGCTCCAGCCGCATCACCACCCCACGACAAGCCGGCGGGTGGGCAAAGGCCCAAGAAGAGAGTCGCTGCTGCCGGGGTCTTCCCGAGAGGAAGGGCAGCTTTCCCAGCGGGGCGACTCGCCTCCAGCCCTCCCCATCCAAGAGCAAAGGAGCGGCGGCTGCAAGCTGCGCGCTCGGCCAGCCGGGCTTGGGTTTCTCCGGGGCTTCTTGCTCCAAGTGGGCTTTCTTCTTTTGCTGCTTGGTCGCCGCTCACCTGCCGGGTAAGAGACTTGCACGTGGCCAAGATCCCCGGAGAGGAGGCGGCTGAGAGGGGAGAGGATCGCCGTCTTCAAGTCCTTGGAGGGCTGTCCTAGAGACGATGGGGTGGGATTGTTTTCTGTGGCTTCAGAAGGCAGGACCAGAACCAGTGGGTTGAAATTACATCAAAAGTTTCCAGCTCAACATTAGGAAGGATTTCCTGACAGTTAAGAGCGGTTCCTCAGTGGAACAGGCTTCCTCGGGAGGTGGTGGGCTCTCCTTCCCTGGAGGTTCTTCAACAGAGGCTAGATGGCCATCTGACAGCAATGAAGATCCTGTGAATTTAGGGGGAAGGGTTTGTGAGTTTCCTGCATTGTGCAGGGGGCTGGGCTAGATGACCGTAGAGGTCCCTTCCAACTCTGATTCTGATTCCTCAGTGGAACAGGCTTCCTCCGGAGGTGGTGGGCTCTCCTTCCTTGGACGTTTTTAAACAGAGGCTAGATGGCCATCTGACAGCAATGAAGATCCTGTGAATTTAGGGGGAATTTGTGAGTTTCCTACATTGTGCTAGAATTTGTGAGTTTCCTACATTGGACTAGATGACACTGGAGGTCCCTTCCAACTCTATGATTCTAAGATCCCTCCTTCCACTGTCTCGTCCTCATCGGGTTGCCAGTCCCCAGGTGGGGATAGGGGATCCCCCG